>NC_051069.1:9325000-9955000 GCF_004664715.2 Peromyscus leucopus | reverse complement strand
GATGTGGCATTCAAAATTAAGCTGCTACTATTTAGTTTTCCATGAAACAACAAAATTTATGAAATTAAACTTAAAGGAACAGGATTATAAAATGCTTTGGAACTAACCTGAAAGCCATTTTCATTTGCCTCCTAGCAGCAGCGTGGCCGGCCCCTCTAGGACGACATCTCACTAGGAGGCAGGTAAATCCTGCATCACCCATCAGCTCCACAATATACTAATGGGTGCCATGGGGATGGAGGTGGACACTGTCATGCCTCCCTTCTGGCTTACAAATCATTCTTCTAGGCCCTAAAGTTCTTGGAGGCTATTCTATCATAGTACTCAAGGCGGTATTGCCTGAGTGCAGATTCAGTGAATGGGGAGGGGATTGCCTATTTGGTGAAGCTAAATGAAGCCAGCTACCACACCCATCAGTCATTTGCCCCTTTGGCTCTTCTCTGAACTGCTTTCTAGTAGCTTGTTAGATATATGAGCTCACCTCTTACTTGCAGTCCTTTAACATAGGCCTCCAGGTCCAATTCCCTCCATGGGTATTCACTATTGCTTTTTTCCATTTAGGTAGATAAAGTTAGAAAGAAACACAAATCTGGAGCTGAAGAGATGGCTCAGTGGATAAGAGCATTTGAATTTTTCCAGAGGAACCAAGTTTGGTTCCCAGCACCCACATCATGCAACTCACAACTGTCTGTGACTCCAGGGATGGGAAATGAATGGGATGGAGACGCATGATGTGAAAGACACAAAGAATAAATAAAAAGAAAGTTAAAAAAAAGAAATGGACCATTTTTGTAAGCTTAATTCACCCAATACTTTTACTGCATTTGTTCTGTATGATTTATGTAACTCTATACTGTATTTACTGTATTTTAACTTGCTAACATATTTTTCACTATTGCTTTGTAAGACTAACAAAGCCTTATTCTTTTCAAAAAATTTAAAATTTTTTCAAATTAATACAAGTAAAAGGTCTCATTATTGTGTTTTCAGCCATGTGACATTATTATACTTTGTTCTTCTTCCTCTCTAGCCTCCCCTGTGCTCCCTGCCCACCTCTGGCTCTTTCCCTTCCTTCCCTCAGACGGAATACTGATGATGTGAAAGCAGAAAGGACAACTGTCTGGAGGAAGGAAAGGAACAGAATGCCACACTTAAAGTACACTTGATGCATGGTGATAAGCCCAACTTCCACACCTGAGAAGCTCTCCTGCAGCTGATGTGCTTTGGTTTTGATACTTTGCTATTATCATATGTGAAATGCATATAAGCTGTGCCCTTTGGCTGATTATTTGCTATTATCTGTATGTGAAATGCATGTTACTTGGCTATTATATATATTTGGACTATACATGAGTGCTATTAAATTACATGTCCTATGATAAAATAACAATGCTTGGAGAATCACATTTGTATTGTTTCCTTAGGTTTTGAAATGAAAATAATAAATTTGAGACAAAAATTTACTTGTACAGCAATGTTCATAAAAGCTTTATCTACCAGCAAAAGGTGAACTAACCTGTCTGTCAACAGAAGAATGGACAAAATGTGATGTGGATATTATTTTGCATAAAATGCAATGGTGTTCTGATAGACGCTACAATGTGGGTGAAATTTGAAATCACTATGCCCAGTGAAATAAGATGGATACAAAAAGATAGTGTATGATTCTACTTGTAGGAGATGCCAAAATTAGGCAGATTCTTAGAGACACAAAATAGATTAGGTGTTAACTAAGGCCTAGCAGGGAGAAAAGAATATGGGATGAACTATTTAATAAGGTTACTATTTGGTGAGCTCTACTATTGTGCCACATTTGTTAATATCAACGAACTGCACTTAAGTATTTCACTTAAAAATAGCAAAATCAAAGTCAGTATTTAAGAAGCAGGAGAATCACAAATCAAGAATTTATGCTCTTGGAAGGAGTCTGTTAAGAGAATGAAAAGAGAAGTCACAGTATGGAAGAAAATATT
The DNA here is from genome assembly GCF_004664715.2 of Peromyscus leucopus. Classification (NCBI taxonomy): domain Eukaryota; kingdom Metazoa; phylum Chordata; class Mammalia; order Rodentia; family Cricetidae; genus Peromyscus; species Peromyscus leucopus. The sequence continues at coordinate 9,953,027 of NC_051069.1, read as the reverse complement.
TTACAAATCCATTGAAGGACTTTTACCCAGAATGCACACAGAGGTCACTAACCCAAAAAGGCTAGCTAAAAAAAGTCACTGAGCAAAAGATTTGAAGAGACATTTCAGCAAAGGACATGGGTAGCTAAAAATCCACTGAAAGATGCTCAGTAGTCTTAGCTGAGCTGAGAAAATACACACCAAACTCACTGAGATAGTACTACATGTCTATTAGAATGTTTAAAATTAAAAAGATAACAATAGTGGCTGGCACCAAAATGGCTCAGTGAGTAAAGGCACTTGCCATCAAGCCAACAACTTGGGCATGTGACATGCATGTATGAAAATATCACAATGAAGCCCTTTATTAACTTTCTATTTATTCCTATATTTAACAAATTATTCATGCCTAAAAGTGCCAGTCTGTAACAGCATGTAGATACAGAAGTCAGACTATAACAGGTTTAGGAAATGAATGATTTATTAAAGTCACTGATTTCAATATACAAATAGGAGATCTTTGTGTTCCTAAATGAAATAGGAAATTACATTAAACTCTCAGGTTTGAAGCTAAATCACTACAGTGTTTTGAGTAACTGTCATCAATTCTGCAGGTTCTTAAAGTTCTGTAATGCACAGTAGTTAGAAGTTTTGTTAAACAGGAGTTTAAATACTAGCTTTTTGGGATATAGGACAAGTGTTCCTCAGTCAGTGCAACAGCCACTCAGCATGATCTGAAATGTTAGGAACTTGTTCTCAGCTCTCGTGTACACAGAAGTCGTGCAAATTCCCAAAGCATCTTCTATGACACTGTGTATAAAGAACCATTCTGGTTGCGTTCATCTTTGAGGGCTGGCAATGTTTGTGAGGAGCACTTATGACACTGAGTGGAGATGACTTTTCAACACTCTACCTTTTCAAGTATAAGCTGCCAAAGGCCCATCTCTAGGAAAGACCAACAGCTTAGATATACACAGAGAGAAGGGGTTTTTACAAAGTTCACCCTTTAAAGCTTTTACAAATTATTCCACAAAGAGGTGAACTAAATAAAAGAGAAAGAGGAACCACAATGTGTACACAAACTCAGAACACAGAAGGCAAATCCCAGGCACATAAGAAGCAAGGCCATGAGGCCTGATACAGAAACACAGAGCTCAGCTTATGGTGGTACTTTCACTATTCTACCTTACAGCAGAAAGAAAAGCTAAAAATAGTCATCTTTCAGTTATAGAATACTTCTTGTCGTCTTGGGGGAAGTGAAACTAAAGCACCTATCTCTAAATGTCAACCTCTTGGTCTTTAGTAAACTCTAGTTACAATCCCAAATTAAATAACTATGTGATCTTCAAAACCATGACTGCAATGGTATAGCTTCATCAGGCTTTCAACTATCTTTAAAACAAAAATTACAGGCTAGGTGTGGTGGTGCATGCTTGTAATTTCCAGTCAGGAGGCTGAGTCAGGAGAATTGATCAAACGGTCATGGTCTGCATGTTCTAGGTTGGTCAGGATTCAACAGCAAGACTGGACATACCGATTCACTATCAAATTTGCACTGCTCCATCCAACTACTTCCGATCTTTCTTTGAGACAGGTTCTCAGCAGCCCAGGCTGGCCTCAACTCACTATGTAATAGCAGACCCTGAACTTCTGGTCTGACTGCCTTTACCTTCTGGGATTAAGGGACTGTACATGAAGCCTGGTTTATGCAGTATTGGGATTGAACTGAGGGCTTCATGCATGCTAGTCAAGTACTCTTTCCAACTGGGTCACACTCCAGCACTACTTTGACCTTTAAAATGGGAATTTTCTAGAAAGTAATATTTAATGAAGAGAGTCATAAAATATCACATGAGAGCTAGGAAGATTGCTCAGCTATTACAAGCGTTGGCTGCTCTTGCAGAGGACCTGGGTTAGGTTCCTAGCACCCACATGGTGGCTCACAACTATCTAAAACTCCAGTTCCAAGGGATCTGATGCCCTCCTCTGGCCTCCACAGGCATGCACATGGTGCACAGACATACACACAGGCAAAATACTCATGCACATAAAATAACCAATATAAAAAAAGTTAGACATACTCCTGGCAATTTTTTTTTTTTTGAGGAAGAGAAAAAATGGAGAGTGCAGCTAGAGGAAAATTAAAAGAAAAATAGGTTTTATTTTTATTAAGAAATTATTATTATTGATGTGTATGGGTGCTTTGCCTGCATGCCTGTCTGTGTAACATGCATTCAGTGTTTGTGGAGGCAAGAAGAGGATGTCAGATCGCGCCTGGAACTGCAGTTACACTTTCAAGGTACCATGTGGGTGCTGGAAATTGGACCTGGGTCACCTGGAAGAACAGCCAATGCTCTTAACCACTGATCTATCACTCCAGCCCAAGTTTGTTTTTCAAATAAGAAAATAAGCATAAAAGTGTACACGAATGATAATAAGCTAATAAAGAGAGAAAAATTGATGAATGACATAATGAAATGGAAAGAATTGGTAAGCTATGTTCTTGACTAAGCAAGCAAAAGTAATCTAATCCATAAGGGCAGAAATAAGCCTCAACTGGGAGTTCATCCAGATCATAGAAGAAAGCTACACAACATCTCAGGCAGAAGTGAAGCCAGGAGGAATAAGTACATACACGAGAGCCTGCAAGCCACGTCCACTGAGAAAGCCACTTGTGGCCAAGCCTGACAGCCAGAGTTCAACCACTGCAACACACATGGTGGGAGACAGAATTAATTCCCATAAGTTGTTCTCTGAGGCACACACATACACAATAGGTTAATTAAATGTAAAATATATACATCAAGAGAAGTGATTTTGATTGGTTCCATTTTCTCAGTGAGCAAAAATGAAAGCAGAGATCTCACTGAAGAGGCACAAAGAGCAGCTGGGAGTGTGAGGTGTCCGAGGTCCTCTGGAAAGGGGAGGATGGCAAGCAGAGCCAGCTCCTCTCTCACACATTATTTCCAGCCACCCTTCATATGACATGCTGATGATGAGGAATAGAATCTCATGCTACAAAAATCTCTTGGTTTGTTTAGTCACTTAATATAATAGTATTTTTTAAAAAGTCTCCATAAAATCTTTAGTCCATCACAAAATCTGAATAATTTCTTTATGGATTTAAAATTATTTTCTTTTTCTTTTTTTTTTTTTTTTTTGGTTTTTCGAGACAGGGTTTCTCTGTGTAGCTTTGTTCCTTTTCCTGGGACTCACTTGGTAGCCCAGGCTGGCCTCGAACTCACAGAGATCCGCCTGGCTCTGCCTCCCGAGTGCTGGGATTAAAGGCGTGCGCCACCACTGCCCGGCTTAAAATTATTTTCTTAAAATAGGTATACATCTAAAAACAACATTTTGTTTTCATTTTTATTGTTCTATGAGCCTTTTCTCTAATTTTCTAACTATTTAATTTTAGCAGACATAAACACCAACATTTTTCACAGTGTAGTGTATCACAATATCCCTGGAGGTGTTTCAGAAGGAAAGAAGTTTCAGGTTGAAGGCATTTTGGAAATCTGTTTAATATTTCATACTACCTCCTGCTTAGAGATACATGGAGTACATCATCACAATGAAACTCAACTTCTAAACGCAGTAGGACAGACTCAAGAGCTCCTACTGACATCCCATGGAGTCAGCATCTGAGACAACATTTTATACTAGTACATATGCTAGTAGACAGTTCTCGGAACCTGTCGACAGTCTCTGTTATTCCAACAGACATTTTGTTTGTGGTTTTATCTCCAGATTCAGAATTAGAATATATGATCAAAGGCTAGGCCAGAAGTCTAATGCATTCCCCAGGCCATGGCTCACTAGTCAAGGGCTGAATTTGGCAGTTGCCTCAAGATTTTCTGCTGCAAATGTTAGGACATGGAATTTTCCTTTTTTTGGTAGATTTGAACCTGTAAGGATTCCAGATACTTTAGGAACTCATTAAGCCTAAAAATGGTATCAATATCTAAGAAGGAAAGGCACAGAATAGAGATCATGAAAAGGATTTGTTGCACAAATATTCATTCAACAAACACCGAGCATCTACTATGTGTAAGATATAAGGTTATGCTAGATACTGGGATACATCAATAACAAGTAGACAAAGACCAAAACCAATGCCCCACACGGTCTCATATAGCCCACCTGCTCTCAAACTCCCTATATAGGAGATGTCTTTACTGCTGATCTTCCTTCTACTTTCCAAGTGCTCTCTTCTCTTCTACACCTAGATCATAAGGTAAGAAATTATCTGAGAAGCAGTCACATATGAATCTGATTAACTTTGACTTGCAATGTTTACAGTGCTATCTATCTATCTATCTACCTACCTACCTACCTACCTACCTACCTATCTATATCTGGCTAAGAGAACTAAGGCACAAATATACAAAGGACTATATAAACAATGCCAGGACATGTTAGCACACATATGCAATGCCATTCCTGAGGAGGCTAAGGAAGGATCAATAGCTTTAGGCTAATTGATGCTACCTGACAAAGCTATCTCAAAAAACAAAACAAACAAAAAGAACTATTAAGTAGTTTCAAAGTCCTAGAAAAATCAAAGAGAAGCACAGAACAAATAATTCATGTCACAGAGACCAGGAGGAAAAAAAAGCCCTCAATGACAAAAAAAGAACAAATGAAGACCAAATATAATAAAGTTAACATAAGAAAGTGGATTATGTTTTAAAACCAAACTTTTACAGAGGTTACAGTGTGCTATTTATAATGAAGACATGTGCCACTCTGTCCATTGGAATGGTTTCATTAAAAAAAGATGCACTGGGTCAGGGGAATCTCTGAGTTCAAGGCCAACCTGCTCTACAGAGAAGTTCCAGAGCAGCCCATCTTGGAAAACAATAACAAAAAAGACACAATAATAAGTGTTTGTGGGAATGTAAAATGGTACAGCTGCTTTGGAAAAGTCTGGCAGTTCTTCAAAGGTCATTCAGAGTTACCATATAAAGCAGCAGATCTACTCCTAGGAACATACACAAGAGAACTGAAAATGCTTATGTGCTGGATTGAATGAGAATGGCCCCCATAATCTCAAATACTTGTGTGTTTGGTCCCCAGTTGGTGGAACTATTTGGGAAAGATTGGGAAGTATGGCCTTGTGGGAGGAGGTGTATCACTGGGGGTGGGCTTCGAGGTTTCAAAAGTCCACACCATTCCCAGTTAGCTCTATCTCTGATTCATGCTTGTAGATCAAGATGTATGCTTGCAGCTACTGCTCCAGTGCCATGCCTGCCTGCTGCCATGCTCCCTGCCATGATGGACACTAACCTGAAACAGTAATCCCCATTCAACCATTTTTTTTCTATGATTTGCTTTGGTCACAGTGTCTTATCACAGCAATATAAAATTAACAAAGACAATATCCATGGTGAAAATTGTACATGAATATTCATATTAGCTAGAATACAAGGGAATACATACATACATACATACATACATAATATACATATATAGTCATGAGGGAAAAAAATGAAATTCTAACACATACATGCAAAAAAAAAATTAAAAGCAAGAGCCAAAAATGATAGCACGCGATGTACACCCTAGGAAGTTGAAATAGCTTGAAGATCCTACATTCAGAGCCAGCCTGGCTAGAAAGCAAGACTATGTTACTCAAAGATAGAAAGAGGAACTTTGGGGGCTGGAGAGACGGCTCAGAGGTTAAGAGCACTGGCAACTCTTCTAGAGGACCTGAGTTCAATTCACAGCACCCACATGGTGACTCATAACCATCTGTAATGAGATCTGGTGCCCTCTTCTGGCATGTAGGTGTACATGTAGGCAGAACACTGCATACCTAATAAATAAATCTTTAAAAAAGAAAAAGAAACAGAAAAAAAAAGAAGAGGAACCTCAAGATGTCTCAGCAGGTAAAAGTGGTTGTTGAGTATGATGGTTTGAATGAGAATGGCCTCCACAAGTTCATGTTTGAATGCTTGATCCTCAGTTAGTGGAACTCCAGAGGCTAAGGCAGAGGGAAGGAAAAAGAAGTCGAAGGCTCACCTGAGCTACATAGTAAGACCCTGCTTGAAACAACATATCACAAAACAAAGAGTGCAAACAGTACGTGTACACACACACACACACACACACACACACACACACACACACACACACACACACACGCATGCATTTAAAGAGAAGCAGCAGCAGCAGCTGGGCAGTGTTGGCACATGCCTTTAATCCCAGCACTTGGAAGACAGAGGCAGGAGGATCTCTGTGAGTTCGAGGCCACTCTGGTCTACATAGCAAGATCCAGGACAGCTAAGGCTACACAAAGAAACTCTGTCTCGAAAAACCAACAAAACCAACCAACCAACCAACAAATATGCACAATTTAAAAATAATGACAATAGTAAGTGTGCTGGCAAGGATGGGGGAAATTGTAGAGGCTAAATGTTTAAACCGGATAGCTAAAACTATAATCTCTAAAAAAAAAACATAAACAAGTTTGAACGTAGGTATCTTGCATGGGGGGGGGGGCAATGCTTATTATCCTAGAAGACACAGGTTATTAAATGGAAATCTCAGTGACAAGCACAGGCTCCCTCCCCATGAGTTATGGCCAGGGAGGCCCAGAGGCACCCCCAACACACAGCTATTGTCATCACTCTTGCTTGCCAACCTGCCTGTAGATATGAAAAATACTGCCACTCTAGAAAATGGCTCAGTATTTTCCCAAAATGTAAACACCTACACACACACGACCAGGATGCACTCCTGGGTGTGTGTCTGGAAAAATGTGCATCCATATTGACACTAGTCACCATCTGTGATTGCCAGAAACTAGACACCAAATCAGTCTCAAGAAGTAAATACACTGTGACACATTCATGCCGTAGAATAGTACTTAGCAGTAACTATAAAATGACGGGTCATTTCTATCACTCATCACAAGGAAGAAAAAAGAGACAGCCCAGGTGGTCTTGAACTTCTGACCCTCCTGCCTTTACCTCCAAGTTCTGGAGAATAGATGTCTGCCACCACATTGTTTTATGCTGTGCTGGGCATCAACCTTGGGCTTTAGGCATTCTAGGCAAACACTCTACCCACTGAGCTACATGTGCCTAATTTTTGTTGTTGTTATTTTGGTTTTGGTTTTTCGAGACAGGGTTTCTCTATGTAGTCCTGCCTGTCCTGGAACTCACTATGTAGCCCAGGCTGGCCTGGAACTGACAGAGATCCACCTGCCTCTGCCTCCCGAGTGCTGGGATTAAAGGCATGCGCCACTATGCCCTGCTGTGCCTAAATTTCTTAATTCAAAGATTCAGGAGGGAAGACTAACAATCTGATTTGAAAGAATAAATCCAACAATCAGTTCATAAGAAAAAGAAACAAGCTGGGTGGTGGTGGCGCACACCTTTAATCCCAGCACTCGGGAGGAAGAGGCAGGTGAATCTCTGTGAGTTCGAGGCCAGCCTGGTCTACAGAGTGAGTTCCAGGACAGGCTCCAAAGCTACACAGAGAAACTCTGGGGGGGGGCGGGGGGGGGGGAAGAAAAGAAAGAAAAAGAAACAAGTACCTAAAACATATAAAGAACTCCACCTTTATGATGATCCATTTAGGTTAAAGCTACAAGGGTTATAAATTTGTAGCTATAAATTAGGAATGAACAACAAGTTTTCTATTACATGACATCACTGAAAGCCTAGGAGAAAAGTCTGTGATTTTCATAATAATCAGGGGGATTAAACAATCACACAAACCTTTCTCTGGGAGGAAATTTAGAAACTTCTACCAAGATTTTTAATATATATCCTGTTTCTAGGAATTGTCTTATAAAAATAAATAAAAAATTTAAAAATTGGCTATGTTTAGATATGTACACAGAGGTATGTACCACAGAACAGTCTCTGTAACACTGTCTTAAAACAGCAAAAAACTAGTGAAAAGCCAGACCCCTTCCCCCAAAAAATTGGAGAAATCCATAACCCAGTCACTCACTTGTGAAGCAGTCACTAAAAAAGAATGAGACAAACATTTTCGTATGCAGGAACTGTCTCTAGGAAGATGACTAAGGAACTGTGAAAGCATCCCAAGTGGTGGAGATCAGGGTCGAGAGAACCTTCTTTCTTGTAAACCCTTCCAGATTTTGGAGGGTCAAGTAAGAACAGAAGAATGCCACATGTGTATGAAGATGCCACAACATAAGCCACGGCATTTTTAAAGGTCAGTGTTTGTAACAAATGAGTATATTGTCAAATTTTTTTTAGTTAAAAAAAATTACATGTAATGACAAGTAAATCAGTGAAGGTCAGCTGTTAAAAGCACTCCTCTAGCCCGGTGGTGGTGGCGCACGCCTTTAATCCCAGCACTCGGGAGGCAGAGCCAGGCGGATCTCTGCCAGCCTGGTCTACAGAGCGAGATCCAGGTCAGACACCAAAACTACACAGAGAAACCCTGTGGGGGGTAAGGGGAGAACTCCTCTAGTCCAAATGTCAAGAGCAGCCTCAGACACATCACAAGTTCGAGTCTTAATTAGGCTGCAATAGATACGTCTAAAAAAAAATAAATAGCACAAAACAACAACTCAGATATATCAGTGGAAAAGAATCAACTCTAAGCCAGGTGTGAGGGAACACACCTGTAATCCTAGCACTCAGAATGAGGCAGGAGGCTCAAGAGTTCAAGGCTGCCCTTGGCTACACAATGAAATAATGGTATCAAACTCAAGCAATTCATGCCTAACATCTCAGTACTCAGGAGACTATGGCAGGATTGCCATGAGTTAGTTGGAGGCCAGATTAGGCTCTTAAGTGAGTTCTAGGCTAACCTGGGCTAAAAAGCCAAAATCAATCCACTAACCAACCAAGATGCCTTCTATAAGAAATAAGACAAAAATGTGCATACTTCAAATTTAATAACCCATAAAAAGGATTTTATACCAATAATTGAGGGCTCCCCCCACCAGGAATTCAAGAATAGTGAAATATTACAAATATAGAAAGCCAAGAACATGGCAAAATACATAATTAACATGCGAAAATTAATGCTGGCATCAGAGAAAGACCTCATCTGAAAGAACACCAAATTATAGAACAAGGAAAAAGAAATGACACCAAAAGGCAGGTTAGTGGTTTTTAGGAGCTGGGCAGGGTACTGAACAATGAAAAGTTTTGGAATTGAGATGACAATGAGAGCTCACCCTTTTGTTCTGATTCAAGTAATGGCCCCTGGCACGTCTGCCTGCCACTGTCACATCGCCCTCACTATGGGTACTCTCAAACTCAAGCAAAGGAAGTTTTCCTTCCTTTACATCCCTCCATCACTGTCACAGCAACACAAAATTAGCACAAAATTGGTACCAGGGAAGTGAGGTCACTGCTGTCAGCAAAACTTGAACAGGTGGTTCTTAAGGAGTTGGAACTGGTTTCTGGAGGAGTCTGGAAGTCTGGAGTTAGTAATGGTCTGAGAATACTGTATCCAGACAGAGCTTATCAGGTGATACTGATGGGTGCTCAGAGACCAGAACTCTAAACTCTAAACTCGGGGTGGTGAAGGCCAGGCTCTTCAACTTTCACATAGTAGTTGTCTGTGTCACACTAGAGCAAGAAGTCACTTCCAAGTGTGCCTCCTCTAAGCCTTTGTGGAAGGCTAAGTTTAAAGGTGACTGACTGAGGTGACAGAAAATGTCAGACTGTACCAGGTTAGTGCTGGCTGCATGCACTCACACTTGCAGTGAGACTGTTAGCAGAAAACAGAATTTTAAAAAAGTTTCAGAAACTTCTGTTGAGAAACAGTTGCCCAAATAAGGAAGGTGTGTAAAGTTGGGACCAAGAAGAGTGTGGCAGTTGAGAAAAGTAGCAGCCAAGTACTTTGTGAGAGAACATTAGGAAAGATGCATTAAAGGCACCTCCAGATTGCTCAGGCATCACCCATCAAACCCCATCCAAGCAGGCTCGAGGATATAATGGTCTTATTAACACATTTGAATGATTTTAAGAAGAGTTTTAGGTGCACTGCGAACACGGGGCAACTGACTGAAGTGTTTCCAGTCATCTAGACACTTAGAAGCAAACACAGGCATGATCCAAAGAGGCCAGGCTACCACTGGAACCTGTGGCAGAACCTGGCACTGTCCACATGGTGCTAGTTTTGTTTTAGTGCAGAGTGTCAGAGTTACAGGGTCATGAGGACTACCGCCCAGATTCAAAGGAGGTCCAGGAGGCCTGACACTGTGTGGCAGCAGAGTTAGAACAGCTGCAGCAGCCCTGCACAGCAGTGTGTGAAGTTGAGTGTGAGGACAAGACAGATGGAAACCCCAGGAAGTTAGATGGAACAGGAACATGAAATGACTAACAAGGAAGGCTGCAAGCAGTGAGTAGAGCCAGTCCAAAACAATGAGCAAGGGAGATGAGATTTTAATCTCATTACTGACTCACTTAGAATTTGTCTCTTCCATTTTTAAATTTAAAAAAATAATAATTAAAAAAAGTACTGGGATGAGAGAAATTGGCAGCTATGCCCCAAATTTGCTCATTTTGAAGATTTGTCTAATGTTTTTTGTACCCTCTCTCACAGTAATCTATCAGCTCTTTCCTTTCCATTAGGTGTATCTTTGATTACTTTCCCACCCTTGAGGACAGGAGCTATGGCCCATCAGTTAAAGACCCAGAGGGGGTTGTTTTCTGTTGCCGGGTGGTGGTGGCGCACACCTTTAATCCCAGCACTCAGGAGGCAGAGGCAGGCGGATCTCTGTGAGTTCGAGGCCAGCCTGGACTACCGAGTGAGTTCCAGGAAAGGCGCAAAGCTACATAGAGAAACCCTGTCTCGAAAAAACAAACAAACAAAAAAAGACCCAGGGTTTGGTTTCCAGCATTGACACAGTATTACAACAGTCTCTAACTCCAGTTCCAGGGGTTTTGCCACCCTCTTCTAACCTCCATGGACACCAGGGACAAACATGGTGAACAAACATACATGCAGGCAAACACAAGACACATAAAAATAATCTTTTAAAGGTTGTTTTTCTGGGGCCGGAGAAATGCAGTGGTTTGGAGCATTTGCTGCTCTTGCTGAGGACCCAGGTTCAGTTCCCAGAATCCATGCAGGAGCTCAAGACCATTTGAAACCCTACATTCAGATACAAAACCTTCTCTGGCCTCTGTGGGCACAACGTAGTGCATGTGCATATGTGCAGGCAAAGCACTTACATATGTAAAAATAAATGAGTCTTTAAAAAAGTTTTTCCTATTTGATATTCATCTGTATACTTGAACTTTAAAAATCTCACTTAGGGAGTTCTGAGGGGAGGTCTGAGGAAAGCTAGAGGTGAGGCGTATGGGTGAACATGATTAAAATACATTACACGCATGCATCACATTCTCAAAGAATAATAACTATTTTTAAATCTTAGGAATAATGATTATGTAACCAGATTTACCTATCATTTCCTTTGAGTTTTCTTACATTGTGACCACAGGCTACTAACTGTACACTGACCACTGTATGGAGAGATGGTCAAAAGCACAAGGAAGTGTTTCCATTATACAAAAGGAGGTCTTCTCGGAGCGCTGACCCCATGAATGTACCTGGGAGACTCAAGACCATTCCTAGCCATGTCTCTCTTCTATTCTGACAGTACTTACAGAGGATCCCAATAATTTTGGTGATGAGTTATTCAAATTCTTTTTTTTTTTTTTTTTTGTTCTTATTTAGCTATTTTCATTTTGGGGCATTACTTCTGGCTAAATTTGCTAAAAATAAAATGTAATCAAGGTTTAGTTGTACCAGAGAGGGCAACAAGAAGATGCAAAGGAAACTAGATGCTAAATGTACCACTTGAGTCAAAACACTTCACAGTGTGCTTACTGGCTGGCTGATCCTTTTTAATTTTTATTTGTTTGTTTGTTTAATAAGCCAGGGTATCATGTGCTTGAGGCTGATTTGAATTCACTATATGAACTCTTGATCCTCCTTTACCTCTTGAATACTAGAATTATAAGTTTGCACCATCATGTGCAGCATGAAGGGGTGTGTGTGTGTGTGTGTGTGTGTGTGTGTGTGTGTGTGTGTGTGTGTTTAAATTTGCATTTTATGTGGATGGGTGTTCTGGAAACATGTAAGTCTGTATATACCTGGTGCCTGTGAAAGCCAGAAGAGAGTGCTGGGTCTCTGGGATCTGGAAAAAGACAATTGTGAGCTGCCTTATGAATACTGGAATCAAACCCCAGTCCCCAGAACTCTGAAGCTGTCAGTGTTCTTAACTTGCTGAGCCACCTCCCCAACCCAGATCTCTCAATTTTAACAGGCTTTATTTCATATTTACAACTATATAAATGAGTTCTTTACTGATTCTGTCAAAATTCTTTTCCAAGCAAGAAAGTCTAATATAGCTCCCAAGATTACATTCAAATATTCAGATACCATTCACTAAAGCACACAAAATGCCTCAGCCTTAGACTTCAGGACAATTGTGTAAACACTACTAAATATGAAGCTAGAATCAGCAGATAAGAAGATTATCAACAAGGCATAGGTGTGCAAGGTAAACCTTGGAGTTTTGCTCTGAAGATCAGAGCCAGTGCTGCCAAAGTAGGAAGCAAAGGTTCTAGTGAGGAAGCCTACCCACAGAAATTGAGGACCCTGCCCTCTGCCCCCAAGCTGCCAGCACACAGGAGCACAGCTTGTGCTCACTTCTTCAGAGTGCTCACAACCCCCCTGAAAGCTCTTCCATCACTGCTTAGGTCACTCTGTAGACCAGGCTGCCCTGGAACTCAGAAATCTGCCTGGCTCTGCCTCCCAAGTGCTGGAATTAAAGGCGTGCGCCACCACTGTCTGGCATAGAATGGATTTTTTTGTTTGTTTTTCTAGACAGGGTTTCTCTGTAGTTTTGGTGCCTGTCCTGGATCTTGCTCTGTAGACCAGGCTAGCCTCCAACTCACAGAGATCCACTGACTCTGCCTCCCAAGTACTGGGATTAAAGGCATGTGTCACCGCCGCCCTAAGAAGTTTTTTATATGAATGATTTATATATCTTTAAAAGCCTGAAACTTGCAGATATCTGTATGAAAATACTTCCTTTAAAAAGGAAAGGGATGGGGCTAAAGAGATGGCTCAGTGGCTAATAGCACTGGCTGCTCTTCTAGAAGTCTGAGTTCAATTCCCAGCAACCATATGGTGGCTCACAACCATCTGTAATGAGATCTGGTGCCCTCTTCTGGTGTGTAAGCATACATGCAGGCAGAACACTGCATACGTAATAAATAAATAAATCTTTTTTTAAAAAAAAGGAAAGGGGCTGCTGGAGATATAATCCCATGGTAGCTGCCTTCCTCACATGCATAGGGCCCTGAGCTCAATTACACAGAGGGGTGGGTGGAATAAAGAAAAGAAAAAGAAAAGGGGCTAGCTACTCTGGACTGGAGAGACAACTCAGAGGTCAAGAGCACTGGCTGCTCGGGCAGAGGCCCTAGGTTTGATTCCCAGCACCCACATGGTGGCTCACAACCATCTGTAACTCCAGTCCCTGGAGACCCAAAGCTCTCCTTAGGCACTAGGCATGAATGTGATATACAGACTTAGATATAAGCAAAACACCCACACACGTTAAAAAAATAATAATAATTAAAATTTTAAGGGGACACTAATCTAGCTTCTAAATAAGACTATATATAAGCCTACAATGGGGTGGATGTAGTCAAAGTGCTTGCCTAGCATGCATGAAGTCTTGGGTTTTATAAAACAGGGCATAGTAGCTTGCCTATAATCCAAGGAGGCAGGAAGATCAGGGCTCAAGGCTAACTTCTACTAAATAGGGAATGGGAAGCTAGACTGCTACATAAGACCTGATATCAATACAAACACAGCTTATGGACTGTCTTCTCAGCCATCCTATCTGCTAGGATCGTCAGAACTCCTTTGACTGCAGCAGGAAACACAGGCCTCCTGACATATACCTGTGATTACAGTACTTACAAGGCAGAAGCAGGAGCTGAGTGAGTTTCAAGAAAGTCTGGACTGTATAAGGAGACCCTGTCAATTGATTAACTGATTAATTCCAGTTATAAGCTGAATGTTTTTATGCAGCACGTTTGTGAAGGTCTAGGATTAGAAACACTTATCACAACATCCAGACTGAGTATTTTTAAATTGTGATCATACCAATGCTTATGGCCAAATGGGAGGGGGAAAGAATAATCAACTTTACCTGTCACATTCTAAATCAAGTGACAGCTGTGATTAGGTAATCAACTATAAGATAAGTTCTTTAAAGGCTTTATTTTAATATGTGTATTTTTAAAAATGAAGAAAATACCAGAAGCAATTTAATTTCTCAAAATACATGATTTTCCAAGATCTAAACAAATGAGCTTTTCCGAAAAAATCTGTATTCTGTATGAATGGAGCCACTTCATTCTATGGAGAACACACACACTGAAAGAGTCTTGCCAGGTGTGGTAACACATGCCTTTAATCCCAAGTCGATCTCTGTGAGTTTGAGACAGCATGGACTACATAGCAAGTTCAAGGTCCACCAGGGTTACATAGTAAGACTCGATCATTTACTAACCCAGAGAAACACAGTCCTACAACTGTGTTCATCCTAAATTTTTTTTTTTTTTTTTTTTTTGGTTTTTTCGAGACAGGGTTTCTCTGAGTAGCTTTGCGCCTTTTCCTGGAACTCACTTGGTAGCCCAGGCTGGCCTCGAACTCACAGAGATCCACCTGCCTCTGCCTCCCGAGTACTGGGATTGAAGGCGTGCGCCACCACCGCCCGGCCATCCTAAATTGTTCAGGTTACTCACAATCTTTCTCAATAATCATTTTCAGATTCATGAAAGCACTCCCATGCAACAAGTGTTTAACTGAATCAAGCTTCTACACATTACTTTCTGGTAAGATCGTTTGGTTCAGAATCAAAATGTTTATTTTCATTCTACGATAAGGAATGAGAAATTGAAACATAGTGACACACTACTTTTGTATTTTTATGTGAAAACATACCACATTCCAAACACCTGGTATTTGAATCAAATTCTACAGTAGTCAATTCTGGTTCTTTGTAGCAGTTCTGCTTGGTGCAGTCAGGCACTCAGACAATGAACTAGTACTAACGGAGGGGGGGGTTGGCTCCTGCAAGCCTCTCAGCTCACAAAATTTACATCAACTCATCAGCACATAACCTCACTATATGTGCTAATATTTTGTGTACTGTGTGTTTCTATCTGAAAACTCCTCATTTAATACTATGTGGCTGATCATCAGCCTTAACTCACGACTGACAGTACTGCTAACTCAGCCTGGACAAAGCTTGCCTAACACTGGAATCTTACACATTTGTTGTTTGGGGACAGGTTCTGTGTAGCCCTGGCTGTCCGGGTACTTGTCTCTGCCTCCCAAGCACTGTAACTAAAGGCATGGGCCACCACACCCAGTTCAATCGAGGTTTACATCAATCAGACCATTATACAATATTTTAGGATTACATTTGGGGGCCATTTAAAACAGTAAAAACAAACAAAAGAACCAAGTTTGGTGACACTTGGGAGGTAGAGCCAGGAAAATCTGGAGTTCAAGGTCATCAGCAGCTACATGAGTTAAATTTGTAGCTCTCTCCTTAATATCTTTAGGGTAAAATCAAATATGCTTATCTACAACTATTATACATTAAAATGTCCTTAAGGTGATGGTGGTGGGAGGTAGAAATGGACATAATCAAGATCTATTTTTTTACATGCATGAAAGTGTCAAAGAATAAATTAAAAATGTTCTAAACCTGGGTGTGATGTTTCACATCTTTAATCCAGCATTTGGAAGGAAGAAGGAGGTGGAAGCCAGCCTGTCGACATAGTGAGTTCCAGGCCATTCAGAGTACACAGTAAGACCTTGTCTCAAAAAAAAAAAAAAAAAAAAAGGTTCTAAAAAAAACGAAGTCCCTAAGTCAGGCTGTAGCAGTATATATCGGTAGTTACAGAACTTGAGAGAATCAGAACCTGACTATACACAGAGAGTTCCAAGTCTGGGGCAACATGAGACGTTCTCTTAAAAAACAACAACAACAACAAAAAACCTTCAAATTTTCTCAAAATGTGTTCTCAGATTTCACCTTCACCAATACATAAAACTGAAATACTCAGTGATTTATGACAAGAATCAACAAACTTTCTCCAAAAAGAGCCAGACAGTAAATAGGCTGTGCAGGCACACACGGTCTCTGTTACATATTCACTGTTGATTTAAAACAACAACAAGATTTATTTATTTATGGGGTGGGAGTGGCACACACATGTGGAGGTCAAAGAACAACTCCAGGGAGTCAATTTTCTCCTTGTCCACGTGGTTCCCCAGGATCAAAGTTACGTTGTCAGGCTTAGTGACAAGACCCTTGTCTACCTGTCACCTCCTGGTAGTCACTGGTTTAATTTTAACTTTTCTAGAGTACACTAACAAATTCTGAACTGGGTCTGATGTCTCACAAGTAATCAGGATCCAGGGACCAGAGCCAGGAGGGCTGCTGCAAGCTCCAACTAAGCCTAGGCTACACAGTGAACTCCAAGCTAGCCTGGACTACAGAGTGAGAACCTTACACAACACAATTCTTAACTAGGAATCACCCAAAACAGAGGCCACAGGTTACAACCAGTTTGCCACCATGGGTTACATACCAAGACTCTTGTCTTTAAAAACGATGGGTGTGTGTGTGTGTGTGTGTGTGTGTGTGTGTGTGTGTGTGGTGGAGATGGCGTGCTGGAGAGATGGCTGGCTCAGTGGTTAAGAGCATGCACTGTTCTTCCAGAGGACCCGGGTTCGATCCCCAGCAACCTTGTCAGGTGGCTCACAATCACCTCTAAGTCCAGCCCCAGAGGGGATCCAACACCTCAGGCCTCTTCGCGCACCTGCACTCACATGCACACACAGACACTTAATGAAAGTAATAAAAATAAATCTTTTAAAATTATTTTTATTTTTTGAGATAGTCTCTCTGTGTAGCCCTGGCTGTCCTGGAACTCACTCTGTAGACCAGGCTGGCCTCAAACTCACAGAGAACCACCTGCCTCTGTCTCTTGCGTGCTGGGATTAAAACACTAAAATGTAAGGATAAATTATGGATAAATTAAATCAAACTACAATACCCATATGCTCATCCAGTTGGCATTTCTACTCTCCATAACAAAATTGGTATACATATGAAATATCATCTAATCACACCAACACTTGAGATTTACGTTAGTGAAAGCATGGGAGGCTAACTGTTAAAACCAGAGAGAATTTAAAAACCAGATTAAAATACAAGCTACCAACCTTCTTCTATCAAATTTCAGATGATCTAATGATTATTCTTCAGATGATATGTGTCTACATGACACATTAACTTTATATAAACACAGATAAAGCCGTTAATATAAAATGGTAGAGATCTACATGAGTCAGTCAACAAAAGATGCTTATCTTATTAAGGAAGAAATAAAAGGCAAATCACACAACCCTAAGTACAAAATTCATCTATGAAAAATAACAAACACCATGTGTTAATCTGTGTATACATACAAACTGCTAACAATTTCTTTTCTTTTTTACAATGAACATACATAAGCTTTATATGCATTAGGTAGTTTTTTTTTTTTTTTTTTTTTCTTGTTTGGCCATTTTAAGAATAAAATGGGGCTAAAGAGATGGCTCAGCAGTTAAGAGTACTTACTGCTCTTGTAGAGGACCTGGGCTCAATTCCCAGCATCCAAAGAGTGGCTCACAACCAGTAACTCTAGCACCAGGGAATCTAATAGCCTCTTCTGATCCCCACAGATACCAGGTACCCATGTGCAGACAAAACATTCACTCAAATAAAATAAATAAATAAATCTAGTTTTTTTTTTCTTTAAAGAATAAAATGGTGTTTGTTGTTTGTCAGGCTGGCAAGATGGCTCAGCAGGTAAGGGCATTTGCCTTCAAGCCTGACCACCTAAATTTGATTCCAAGGATTTGCATGGTAGAAAGGAAGAAACAACTCTATGACCTTCTATGCATGCTGTAACACATGCATGAAGGGAGTACACATGTGTATACAGTATACACACACACACACACACACAATGTAAAATTAAATTCATACAAAATAAAATTCATGTTTAAAAATACCTTCTGTATCTTCATTTATTCTTAGAAATTCTGTTAAAAGCAACTAAAATAAAAATACTTCCTTGTTTAGTGACAGAATTTCAGCAATGCATTCAAAATCATGGCCCCACACCAATGCACGAACATGAACCACTGATTGGACTCAGTGGATTGTAAACAAACCAACAAAAAGTAAGTTAGGAAGGGGACATATTGAGGAAGATCCAAGGAGAGCTGAAGGAGACGAGGGTGGCTATGATCAAAATATATTGTATACATATATGAAATTCTCAAAGAATAAATTAAAAATCTAATTTTAAAATTTTGGAGAAGTCCAAAAGACTGGTGGTTCATGCTTGTAATCCCAGTTCTTAGCAGAGGAGGATCAAGAATTCAAGGTCATACTCTGCCTCATGCAGAATACTAGGCCAACCTGGACTATATGAGACCCCAACCCAAAAACATCAACTCCTTCTCTAAAAGTACTCAAAACTTGTTCTCAATACTCAGCAATTCCTCAAACTGAAATGTTTACTATTAATGACAGGAATCAACAAACATTTCTATAAGAGCCAGACAGGAAATACTTTAGGCTCTGGGGGCACACATGATCTGTTATTTATATATTCATTAGCTTTGTTTACATTTTAGGAATATATAAAAAAATTCTGAGCTGGGGATAGTGGCTCTCACGTGCAATCTTAGCACCCAGGAAGTCAAGTAGTCACAGGACTGCTGTGAGTACTGGGCCAGTCAGGGTTCCAGAGTGAGACCCTCCCTCAAACAACTAAATTCTTACATAAATATCACATAAAACCAAACCACTAGAATTAGTTTGCCAGCCACAATTTGTCAACCACTGGTTTCTAACAAGGCAACATCCAGAAAAGTTTGCTGTTAAAGTATATTCTATCAAAGGCATCAAAAATCACAACAAAGTCAACTGTGTTTCACATTAATAAAGCAGATGACATCATACCAACTAAAACTGATTGATAAATATGCTGAACTGTATACCTTGACAAAGCAATCTCAGGATGGGAAACCTACTAACAGAAACTTCTAGCACTCATATTACATATAAATAGGAATCTGTATATGTCACATGTATGACTAACACACATGTCTCCACTTGAAAAACAGCAGCTGAAAGCTAACCACAACATCAAAGCTCAAATTTCCTTTCATGATAATTAAAACCATTTATACATTCAAGTAATCAAAACGGGTCAGATTATTTTAGAGGTCATCAACTGCTGAAAAGAACAGAATTTAGAGACTGGTGGAGATTTGTTTTCAATTGTAATTTATAAGGGTTACTATACATTAATTACAAGCCAGGCACAGTGGAACATTCCTTGAATCCAATGGCTCTGGAGTCAGAGGCAGGAGGATCTTTGTGAGTTCAAGGACAGCGTGGTCTATATAGCAATATACAGGACAGCCAGAGTTTATATGGTGAAACCTTGTTTCAAACTTAGTATATATTGTGTCCGAAACTGTTGTTTACTTTTGTCTAAAGAACAACTTTTATATATAGTTGATTTAAGCTAAACTCAAAAGATTCTCATTAACATCCTGAAGTTACTACCAAAAATGAACTTCATTGAGAATAAAACTGGGTCAGGTTGAAAGTCTAAAAGGAAAATAAATACAAATCCCAGCAGTAACCAAATGGCCTCCTATCTTACCTAGACTGGTGGGTTTGATCAGCTCGTCCAGCAGGTCATAGAATGGTAGCTTTTGCAGCTTTATATCCGGATGGACTGGGTGCAGAGCTGATGGGAGATGTGGGAGTTCCAGTTCATGTTTAGGTCCCAGAAGAGAAACAGGGAGTAGTGGGGATGATGCAGGGTGACCATCATAAGTGAGCTGTGGAATGGTAGATGGAGACAGAGTCGCTGGCATAGGACTTGAATGTACGTTGGGGATAGACAAGTCCGCGGGCGTCATAATTTTCTGAGGGAAGCGCCGCCTGTAGAGTTCTTTGATTTTCATTTGTACAGCAGGACTACAGCCAGCCTTTAACAAGTGCAGGGCTTTTGTAAGAAGTTCGTGTTTGCGTCCGTGCTTGTTCCGCCCAGCGTAGCCCAACAGTACTTGGAGTTCAGAAACTCTAAGGCTCATAACCATTTGCTTAGAGAAAAAAGTAAAATGTAAAATATTAGTATCTGAAACCATAATTTACAATTCTAAACAATTTTTACCTAGCCTCTTCAGATGGTTTGCTTAAATGCCAGCCCACTTAACATCCATTATAAACAAAGTTTAACCATTAATAATAAAGAAACTTGGAAAGTAATATGTTTAAGTTTACTGATTTCCATGTAGGATTATAAAGGACACAGGATCAAGTTACACTATGCAGGACCATATCTCACTTTATCCTACCATTCAGTGACAGCAGCAAGCACTTACGAATTCTCCAGAAGCACAAACTGCAGATAGCAGAGTAGTAATGTGCCCTCAAGAGCAGTCCTACTACCTTCTTGGGAAAAAACTGTAAAGTACATTCAAACCAAACATATTTGATTGATTGTCAAACCCCAGACACATATTTTCCTGATGCCTATCTCTTAGTCTTTGCTGTTATACAGCTAGCTAGCAGTCCCATCAGATGCTAAAGCTCTTGATTCCCACTTAGACATCAAGAATTCCACCATACATGAAGCTAAATGACAGAAATCTACTTACCTTCATTAATCCTGGGTTCACAATTTATTTCATCACTGTTTCTACCTCTCTTCTAAGAACAGGAAATGGAAATCTAATCAGAACTTTCCATTTTAAGGCAACAGAAAAGGGAACCAAAGAAGAAGGACTGACCCTGACCACACTACTACTTATGGAAGAAGCCCTGTCTCTTCCTCATCAGGAAAGGTCAGGATGAACACACACCTGCAAGCTTCCCATTCATTAAATACTCCACTTGGATTATCTGGCCTCATACCAAATACCAACACACAGTGGCTGCACTGCCTCCCTACCTTCCTGTACAACTCACTACAAATATTCCTTCTCAGCCAACCCATTGGAGCAGTGGTTCTCAACCTTCCTAATGCTGCAGCCCTTTAGAACAGTTCATCATGTCCCCCAACTATAAAATTATTTACTTGCTACTTGCTACTCCATAACTGTAATTTTGCTAATCTTATGAACTGTGATGTAAATATCTGTTTTCTGATGGTCTTAGGTGATCCCACCACCACCACAATGAGTTGCAACTCACAGATTGAGAACCGCTCGCTGCATTAGAGAGTCCTTTCAGGTGGCAGAACAACCCCCAAAAGTGACCAATGAATGAAGTACTCTGATGCAACAAGGGCCGGCCAGTCAAAGCTGTCAGTCGCTCCACTCTTTCCCACCTGCAGGTCCAGCTTCAGCAGCCCGTCGCAGTAGACTGGAACTGTTTTACTGTCTATCTCTACTGGCCATTTCTTGGGTATTTATTTTTCACACTTATCCTGCTACACTGTCATTTCTATCCATGCGGTGATTCCTTGTCTAGACTGAGGTTCTCCAGAGCTGATGACCATTCTAGACTGCGGTTCTCTGGGGTACCTGACCATTTTATCTTCAGCACCTAGAACCAGTTTGTTATCAACTATGTGGACAGTGAAGGAATGAACAAGAAAAGCATTCCTGAAAGAATGGAGATAGAGTGTGCAGCAATAAATCACTCAAATCAATGCCCAAATTCTTGTGCTCTACAGAGGCATACAAAGATGTAACATAGACTTTGGGAACAAACTGCTGAGCATAATGGCCCACATGTGAAAGAGCAGCAAGTGAGAGGCTGAGACAGGAAGATCTTAAGTTCAAGGCCAGCCTGAGATACATGGTCTCAAACAACAGTAAAACAAATAATTCTGCCCTCAATGCTATAGGTATTTTCTTTTTTGATATTAATAGAGACTATAAATAGGACAACCATAGTATCCTCTCCCTACTCACTGAAACATCCTAGAAAGGTATAAAATAACTGGAAAAAAGTTATTTAAAAGAGAACTTCCAGGCATGGTGGAACACATCTATAATCCCAGGACTTGGGAGGTAGAGGTAGGCAGATCTCTCTGAGACAACCTGGTCTACACATAAAGTTCCAGGCCAGCCAGGACTATACAGTGGGATGAGACCTTGTCAAGTGAGGAAGGGAGGGATGAGAGAGAATAGAGCCAACAAGATGGCTCAGTGGGTACAGGTACTTATTTGTCACCAAATTTGACAACAGCCTAAGTTCAGTCCCCAGCATCCATATGGTGGAAAGAGAGCGCAATTTCCTAAAAGTTTTCCTCTGACCTCCACACGCATGCCATAATACTCATATCACCCTCCGTGTGTGTGTGTGTGTGTGTGTGTGTGTGTGTGTGTGTGTGTTACATATGTGCAGGAGCCTGCAGAGGTAAGAAGAGGGTACTGGATCCTGGGAAGAGTTATAGATGCTGTGAGGTTCCCACCAAGGGTCCTGGGAACAAAACTTGGATTCTCTGGGAGAGCAGTAGCATGTGCTCTTAAGCACTAAACTGACTCTCCACTCCAGAAATGCACTGTGAATCTTAAGCTGGACATCTGTACTCCTGCACTTGGGAGGCCGAGACAGAGGGAATTTGAGTTTAAAGCCAACTTGAGCTACATAGGGAGAGCCTATTATTTCATAGTAATCTTGTTTTTAATGAAATAAAAAAAAAATCAAACATCAAGGATTAGTAATTAAAAACAAATTAGAGTTGGCTGGTCTTTCTTTTCTAGTGCTGTGATAAAACACCATGACCAAGGCAACTTACAGAAGGAAGGGTTTATTTAGGCTTATGGTTCCAGAGGGATAAGATTCCATCCATCATGGTAGGGAATTCTGACTGCAGGCAGCTGGAACAGATGAGAGCTCACATCTCAAACTGTAAGCAGGAAGCAGAGAGAGCAAACTCGAAATGGGGTGAGGCTTTAAACTCTCAAAGCCCACCTCCAGTGACATGCTTCCTCTAGCAAGGCCACACTTCCTAACCCTAGCCAAACAGTCAACCAACTGGGACCAGTATTCAAACATCTGAGCCTATGGGGACAGTCTCATTCAAACATCACACTGTCTTAGTTTCTTTCTGTGTTCTTGTTACAGAAGGCTCGACAAAAGCAACTTAAGGGGAAGGGGCTACACCAGCTCAAAATCCAAGGGTAAAGTCCATTATGGTGGGGAAGATGACAGGAGCTTAAAGAAGTTGGCCGCATCACATTCCCAATTGAGAGCCGAGAGCAATGAATACATTCATGCTACTCAGCTCCCTCTCTCCATTTATAAAACCCAGGACCCACAGCTGCTATTAATGGCCAGGAAATGGTGTTGCCCACAGTGGGCAGGTCTTCCCACATCAATTAAAAAGCCAAGATACTAGCCGGGCGGTGGTGGCGCACACCTTTAATCCCAGCACTCGGGAGGCAAAGCTAGGCGGATCTCTGTGAGTTCGAGGCCAGCCTGGGCTAGCAAGTGAGTTCCAAGAAAGGCACAAAGCTACACAGAGAAACCCTGCCTCAAAAAAACAAAAAAACAAACAAACAAACAAAAAAAAAACCCAAGATACTCCCCACAGACATGTCCAGAGGCCCATCTCCCAGGTGATTCTAGATTCTGTCAATTAACACTAGCAGTCACAAAGGCAAATGTGTTTGTTTTTAAAAGGGAGGGAACAGCATTAAATTTTAGAGATAAATATCTTTCCTTTTAATTCAATTCCATTCTCTAAGACACAAATAAAAACAGCAATTCAGTAATTACCACAAATTTCAGTGATGGTAACCTTTGCCTGTCATTAATTGTGACTACAAGATTAAATATAGCACAGATGTATTATTGTATTTCTATGAAAAACACACTGACAATTTACATAAAATAAAATCTCTTGTTTGAAGGATCAAAGAAAAAGTTAAGTAACAAAATAAACTCGACAGCTGTCAATTACATTTTGATTGCCTCAAAAAAGACAAAGCAAACACTATCAACCGTTAAAATACTTACATGCACTCAAAAGACAGCTGCTATTAACAAGTCAAGGTTTCTAGTTTGGGGGTCTGTTTTGTTTTTTTAAGAAGATTTATCATTGCTATATTTTTGAAACAGGAATCATCATTTTTTACACAGGAAGCAAAAAATCTGAATATCCACAACTAATTCTACTTCAAATAAATTTTCACAATTTTACAGAGACATTTCAAAGAAACAAATCACATGCTTTTTAATTGGGAAGTAGGAATGGATTAAAAAATGTATGTAGTTTATTTACCTCAATTTCCAGTTCAAGCTTCAGCATCTGAACTTAAAAAAAAAAAAGTTATGGCTAAGACATGTGTGTGCTCCATTAATCATTCAGTGCACCTGATAACCTTGCCCAGCGGAAGGCCAGGTGGTGTTCCTTGCTATTACTGGAACAGCTTTTTGCATACTCTTGGGGGACCATAATAAACACTGTATTTTAGAGAACTGAAGAAGAGGGCGGAAAAGGTCCAGCCATCTGAAGCATCACTCAGATGAAAAGGCTACAGAGAAGCATGCAGCAGTTAATTCACAATGCAGAAGTGTTGACAACAGACAGGAAAACTAAACATTTAAAAACTTCTGAGATGCTGAAATGAAATATATTTTAATGTGCAATGTGCTTTCAAATTCTTCATTTGTTAAGACTACAATAAAATGAGTATTTACAACTAAGGATAACATTAGCCATGGTAGCTATTAGAAATCATCACTTCCTAAGGAATTCCAGCATTCTGCTAACTACATCCTTGATGATATAGTTCTTAGACTCCTAGGGGATTAAAAGGGGTTGAAAAGTGTATATATTCTGCACAGAAGAGTGCAGTTGAAAGTTCTTCTGTATCCCAGCCTGCCGGCTGTCGGGACAAATCTCTCCCAGTCACATCCCCTAAGTAAACATACAGAGGCTTATATTAATTATAACTGTTCGGCCATTAGTTCAGGCTTACTACTGACTAGCTCTTACACTTCAACTCAGCCCATTTCTGTTAATCTATATGTCACCATGTGTTCCGTGGCTTTACCTGTGTGCCATTACATGCTGCTCCCTGGACAGCGGGCTGGCATCTCTTGACTCGACCTTCCTCTTCCCAGAATTTTCCTTGTCGGCTTAACCAGCCTATACTTCCTGCCTGACAAGCATTATCCCACAGCAGGAGAGTATTCTGTGAAGGCAATCTTCCTAAAGTGTTCTAATTTGATCAGACAGGCATATACATGGCTTTAAAATTCTCTTAAATTTTTTTGATGTATTTGATGATGTACACCTGCATGTGGATGCCAAAGGAGGCCAGAGGGGGTCATCAGATCCCCTGGACCTGGAGTTACAGGCAGTTGTGAGCCATATGATGTGGATGCTAGAAACCAAACACAGGTCCTCTGGAAGAACAGCAAGCATTTTTTAGCCACTGCGTTCTCTCTAGCCCAAATATAGATTTTTTTTTAAAGTATTTTTTAAATTTGTTATTTTGTATGTATGAATGTTTTATCTCCATGTATGCATGTGCACCATGTGCATGCCTGATGCTCACGGAGGTCAAAAGAGGGCACTGGATGCCCTGGAACTAGAGTTATAGATGGTTGTGAGCTAACATGGGTCATGGGAATTGAACCTGGGTCCTCTGCAAGAACAAGTGCTCTTAACCACTGAGACATCTTTCTAGCCCATGCACTTTGTTTGTTTGTTTTTGTTTTTGTTTGTATGTTTTTCAAGACAGGGTTTCTCTGTTTAGACCTGGCTGTCCTGGAATTCACTCTGTCGACCAAGCTGGCCTTCAATTCAGAGATCCTCCTTCCTCTGCCTCTCAAGTGCTGGCATTAAAGACATGCTCCACCACTACCTGGCCCATGCACATATCTTTTAAAATCCTAATAGTTTTATAACAATAGTAGTTTCTTGTTGCATGTTCGATTTTAGCCTTTTTTTCTGGAATTTGACGCCAACTGTACAGCAGCTTGTTAATTTTTCCTTGAAGGTATCTACTGACTTCCAATTATAAGAGATAATGTTTTTAGCTGTTAAATCTCATCACCTACCATCTCCCCATCATAATTTGTGATTAAATCAATTGTCTCTGCTTACATTATTACAACGTCTGTAAATAAAATCCACTGCTGAACCAAAAGTACATCACAATTATGCTTTCTTTTCATATAACTTCACTCTCTTTATATTTAATATCCACCATTTTTGTGCCTGATTAGTATTCCATGTACCTACTGTCAATTCATTTGCATAGTCAAACTTTCCTCTCAATATATTCAATTATGTGAAAGAAAGCTGTTCTAATTTTGGCTGACTTTGTTTTATATTTTTTATTCTTTTTTTTCTAATCTTATTTTGTTTTGAGTTGTCTTGTTTAATTTGTTTGAGACAGGGGTTTCCCCATATAGTCCAAGCTATATGGAACTTGCTATGTAGCTCAGACTAGCTTCACACTCAGTATCTTCTTACCTCAGACCCTGGAGTGCTAAAATTATAGAACTCTCTTCCTAAAAATATAGCCCCAGTAGCCTGCTACAGGGCTCCAATGTGTACAGTTAGATCTGAGCCTAGTGCACACTTATGATCACAGAATTTCCCTTTTCTGTGTCCCAGAAACTCCCATTTGTATCCCACACTGAACACTGTTTCCTCATTGCTGGGCCTCCTTTCTTGGCTTCTCTTCTTAGTGGGGTTTTTCCTCCAGTAGAGTTCTGAGAAGGGGGCAAGGGAGATGTCTTTTATATCTTGCATTATTATAAAATCAATACTTTCTCATACTCAATCCTTGAGTTTGGCTCAGTATAGAATTTTAGAGAGAAAAAAACTCAGCAGAATTTAAGACATTTCCTTATTTTCCGTTTCTGGTGTTGGTATTAAAAAGGTCAGAGCTGGAGAGAAAGCTCAGCAGTTAAAAGTACTTGGTGGTCTTGTAGAGGGCCCAGGTTCAATTCCCACCATCCACATGGTGGCTCACCACCATCTTTATTTAACTCTAGTTCTAGGGGATCTCTGAGGGTAGGAGGCACACATGCATGCATTCAGGCAGAACACTCATTCACATAATATATAAATAAATCTTTTAAAAATGTTTTTTTAAGCTTAGATAACAGGCTTTTGTGGTACATGACTATATAATCCCAGCATTTAGGAGGTGGGGGTGGGGGGTCAGAAGTTCAAAGTCACCCTAAGCTAAACAGTATGTTTGGTGTCAGCCTGTGTTTCAGGAGATCCTATCTCAAACAAACAAACAGACAGCCCCTGTACTGTTCATCTCTAATGGTTACCTATATATCCCCCATCTGGAAGTTGATAGGATTTCCTCTTTAGGTGTTCTGAAATTTCACAGCATCATACAGCAACAATGACTTTTTAGTAACTGTTGAGCTTTCACATTTAGAGACACATGTCTTGGAGGGTTTCTAACAAGCCTTCCATGTTTTTTGTTTTTGTTTTGTTCTCTTTCTCATAGACTGCCATTTAGATACTAAACTTCCAAAAACAATTCTCTAAGTGTTCTCAGGGGAATTGTATCGAGGAATGGGATGTCTGTCATTCCAAAGATAACATCACCTCAACCTCCTTTGTAGATACATAAAATTTACACACACACACACACACACACACACACACACACCCTATTCCCAACTATACAAGTCCATTTTGCAATTAAATATAAAGTGCCAATTTTGTACTCTCCTTAGCCATAGCCTTCCTTATTAAAAGTCGTGTCTACATTGTAAGCAGGAATGAGGCCCCTCCAGCTCTCATTCACAGCCTGCTGTGGTAGTTTCAGGTCAGTCACAAAGCAGACTCTGCACTGTGAGTCTTTATCTAATATCACTATATAACCAAGTATGAACTAGAATGAATTTTTTTTTTTTTTTTTTTTTTTTTTTGGTTTTTGGAGACAGGGTTTCTCTGCGTAGCTTTGCGCCTTTCCTGGAGCTAACTTGGTAGCCCAGGCTGGCCTCGAACTCACAGAGATCTGCCTGGCTCTGCCTCCCGAGTGCTGGGATTAAAGGCGTGCGCCACCAACGCCCGGCGCTAGAATGAATTTTAAACAGACAAAAACAGGCAACTAATAATGTCTTATTTCAGATATAATATTATTTTCTATAAATCTAAACTTCTATAATTATATACACTAACGCCAGGCATGGTGATTCATACCTTTACTCCAGGCACTGGGAAGAAGCAGGAGGGCTGATAGAAGTCTGCAATCTACAGAGTTCCAGCCCAGCCTGGTCTACATATTGAATTCTAGGCCTGCTAGGATGCAAAGTGAGACTGTCCCCCAAGAAACTCAACAACGAATCAGATATATTAAGAAAAGCATATTAAAATAAATAAAAATCTATTATTTATCCATTATTTTCAAAGTCAGATTATTCAATGAGACTAAATTCTCAATTCTGAACCATTTCTAATCTTTCCCATTAGAAATGGTTCACAAACTGAGCACAGTGGCTCACATCTATAAGCCTAGCACCTGAGAGACTGAGGCAGGATCATTGCTAAGAGTGTGAAGCCAGACTAGGGCTACTACATAGTGAGTCCTAGAGCCTGGGCTACAAAGAGACATAGCCTTTAAAAACAAACAAGGAAAGGAAAGGAAAAGAATAAAGATACAAATGAAAACACAAAATAACCAATTGGTAGATTAGCAATTTGTCAACAGCGTCTAGTTCAACCAGAAAACCTAGTTAGACAATTTCTACTCAAAGTAGTAAATCAGGTTGGCTGCATCCTTCTCCATAATCATCTCCCTCCCAATTTCTCCTCTTTTATTTATTTCTCAACATAAGACAAGTGGAGAGTGATCTGCAGCACCAGCCCCTCCAGCTATCACCTTCATCTCTCAGCCTCCATTCCATCATACTGATTACACTACGCTCTCAAAAGATGACAAAATATTGTGATTATATGTAAACAGAGATTCCATTTTCCTTCAAGCAATACACAAACTTAACATTCTGAAAGGGTTACCATGGTTTCACTTTTTGATAGATGATTTATACGTCATCCCTATCTATGCCCTACCACATTTCATGAAACATATGGATACAGGCTTCAAAAAGCTCCTTTTTGTTAACATGAATACTAAAAATAACAAATCTATCTTAGACTATTTTGGACACAGTATTAAATTTAATTTAAAATTCTAGAATTTAAAACACTAACACATTGACCAACTTCATGTGCAGAGACAAGAAAATATGGTTCTTATTTAAGGAAAAGGCTGCTCTGTCATGACTCGGAAAGGCTCTCCTAGTGCCTGCATTTCCCCTGGGGTCGAAGCTGCACCAGGACCCCATCCCTTGCCTCTAGTCCACCTGCAACAGACTCACCTTCCTGCTCACCAATCGTTCAGCAACCCATCCACCAGCAGCAATTAGGGAAGTTTCTCCTTTGGTCTAAGGAAGCAATTGGTGAGTGTCTGGCACTTCTCTGGTAGTCTTGGAGGAAAGGTGGCTGGGGGGCATGGCTCTCTTGACCTTACCCCATGCCCCCACCCTTGAGCTGTAACACCGCAGTTTCCTTAAGCCAAACCAAGGCTACTGTGCCCCTTGCTGCCCTCTTCTCCCATCTTCCCTTCAGAGCAGAGCACAGAGCATAGAGCAAAGCAGAGCGCAGAGCACAGAGCAGAGGGCAGAGAGCACAGGGCAGAGGACACAGAGCACAGAGCATAGAGCAGAGCACAGCAGAGAGCACAGAACATAGAGCGCAGAGCACAGAGTATAGAGCAGAGCAGAGCTCAGAGCAGAGCTCAGAGCATATAACAAGAGCAGAGCACAGAGCAGAGCAATCAATGAATGGCTTTGGCCAGAGCACAGCAAGGGCTTTGCCGGAGCAGAACTGTAACACTTTGCTGGGGAAAATCCCTCCCCTCTGGAACCAAGCTTTAACACTTTTGTTGGGAAAGCCTCCCCTTCAGAGCTGTATAATCACACAACTCCTCTAGACCCATGTGGCTTTCTTTTGGGACCCCATTCCTGACCCTTTCCTGTGGATGAGACTCTCCTCCTAGAGCTCGATTTTTGTCCTCTAAAGTTCTGGCACCAGGCATGGAGTCTCTCCGCTGGCTTAGCCAGGATAGGTCCCTGAGACCCTTGCTGAGTGTGATGACCCACTGAACAGCTTGGTCCTCCTTCAGTCCTGAGGATGCCCACTACTACAGGCTGCAGTGAGATTTCCTTCTCTCTCATCCATGGGAACATGTCTTCCATATCCTCTCATTCCCCCTTGGGATGCCTCTTAGAAAACCTCCAGCTTCACCGGGTGGTGGTGGTGGTGGTGGTGGTGGTGGCGGCGGCGGCGGCGGCGGGCGGCGGCGGCGGCGGTGGTGTCGCACGCCTTTAATCCCAGCACTTGGGAGGCAGAGGCAGGCGGATCTTTGTGAGTTCGAGGCCAGCCTGGTCTCCAAAGTGAGTTCCAGGAAAGGCACAAAACTACACAGAGAAACCCTGTCTCGAAAAACCAAAAGAAAAGAAAAAAGGGGAAAAAAAAAAAAGAAAAGAAAACCTCCAGCCTATACACCTGGCACCCTACCTGAAGGGCCCTAAATTTATTCACTTTTGTAATCAAATTTGGCTTCAAAGCACTTAGATAATCAATCCAAAACGTCACCTAATAATGGCACCTTAGATCCTAATATTATTTGGGACCTTTACCAATACTGTGAGCGATTGGGGAAATGGAAAGAGATTCCCCATTCCCTTTTTTTCTTTTCTCTGCTTCAAGCCGTTTTTGTGTAGCCCCCACCCCCACCCCCCATGTAAACATCCTGTCTTTTAAGTTACCATTGATGGATCTGTACGTGGGCTGCAAAGTGGGCACCAGGAGCCAGACCTAGCAGGAGCCTGAGAAAGCAAAGGAGCAGGCCAGTTGCACAGGCCCCACACACACCCTGGCTGGTGCAGCTCTCAGCTCCCTCCTACTGTGTCCTCTTTCTATAGCCAGAGCTTAAACTCCTCCTAGCTGTGAGGCCCAAACCAGATGATTCTTCCACTGTTTTTGATCACACTAACAAGTTTCCCCCTTATCGGCCTCAACCAGCTGTCCCTTCTCTTCCTCTCTAGTCTCTCTGGTTTCCCTTTTTCCCTTCTCAGAGACAGGCTGCTCATCCAGTCAGGGCCCAGGTAGTCACCAACCAGGACCCTGAATGGAATTACAATATCCCAGAGAGCATCCTTGCTAGGGACAAATTTGTAACTTGCCTCCTGGCTGGTCTTCACAAGGCCACCCTTAAAACGGTGTATGAACTATGAAAAAACCCAGGAGGTCATCCAGGACAAACATGAAAACCTGACTCAATTCCTAGACCACCTCACAAAGTCCCTCTTACAATATACCAATCTGTATCCCCAGACCCCTAACGAAAAACAACTCCCTATGACCTACTTATTTTCCCAGAGTTCCCTGATATTAGGCCTCTTAAACATCTAGAGAAATGACCTCTGACTCCACAGGCAGAAGTCTTAGCAGAGGCCTTTAAGGTGTACCACAGGAAAGATGAAAAAGCCTGAAAACAAAAATACCTGATGCTAGCGAAGGCCTTTCAACTGGCTATTGCAGCTGCCCAGGCTCCGTGGCCTCCCAAAGCCTGAGAACCTGCAGGTCCCTGTTTCAAATGCAGTGAGAAGGGTTACTGGTCCCAGGCCTGTCTGAACCCTTGTAAACCACCCAGACCTATGCTCCTCATGGCAGAAGGGCATCAAGCCCAGATTGTCATCCAGCCAACCTCCTAGATCTGGCCATGGACGACTAAGGAGACTAGGCTCCCTTGGTCTGACCACTGCCATCTCTGACTGGGAACCTTGAGTAGACATCACAATATTAGGGCGATCTATCCATTCCCTTCTGGACACTGGAGGCCACCAACTTAGTTCTGACACAGTTTTAGGGACCCACATCTTGTTCCCCTATTGTCAGGGTAGGGCGACAGCTTTACCAGCCTCACAAAACCCCACCAACTGCCAGGCTCTACCCACAGGACACTAACTGCCCTAACTGCTGGACCCAACCCCCACCCTACAGAGTAAAAAGCACAATCTCTGGACGTGAACTCCCACCAATTTCTGCCCTGGAAAGCTTCACCCCCTCCCCAAGAATCTCTATACAAGCCCTGTATAATGGACAGTCCTCTGCTGTTCTCTCAGCAGAAGCAGCCACCCTCGGTTTGTTGCCCTCTCAATAAATGTCCTGTGGGGTTTGTTGTGCGGCATGACTTTGTGGTATTCCTTGGCTCCTGACTCCCAGGATACCTTTCCGTCTGAACTGTAATGTACAGATGTGCCAGAAATGCTCCTTCCATGGATGTTCAGGCACTTATCCAAACACTAAGGAAGGGAGCTTGGGAAGATCAAGAGATGAGCATGAGGATGCACCATACTAACCCAACACCTACTGTGTGCCAGGATGGGAATACTATGTATAGGATTTAGACACTGGTATTGATTGGACACTAGTTTATCAAACTATAATTTTGGGGGTATACTCTCACTTTTAAAAGGAGGGAATTGTGGGCTAGTGAGATGACACAGTGGTTTGTAAAAGTGCTTGCTGCCAAGACTACCTGTTTAACCTCTGGAACCCCCAGGGTAGAAGAAGAGAACCAACAACTATAGCTGTCCTCTAACTCTACACACTAGTCAAGTTACACACACACACACACACACACACACACACACACACACACACACCAAAATAAAGATTGCCAGGCATAGTGGCACACACCTATAATTCTAGCACTTGGGAGACTAGTATAGGATTACTAATTCAAGACCAGCCTGGACTACACAGCAAGACTGTCTCAAAACTCCCCCCCCCCAAAAAAAAAAAAAAAACGAACAAATGGGGCTTGGGGTGGTATATCATACATTTTAACCAGGGTTTAAGAAACCTTGCATCTACCTAACTCAGCAAGATCCTTGCTACTTCCCAGTCTTCCCTCAACTAAACAAACATACTGCATTTGCAACTGGGGACACTATCTCACCTCATATGTTCCAGACAAGCAACTAAAGGAACTGTACAGCTAAGAGAAGGATAAGAAGCCTAAACAGGAGAACTTTCAATGCATCAAAAAAGTAAGAAAAAAGAATGTATTCTATAACTACATAAAGTCTTTAAATTACAGGCCTCAGTCTGGATCCCAAAACTCAGATGAAGAAAAAGCCTGGAAGGCCTATATCAGAACTACTTCAAAGTACTGGGCAGAACCTACTTGAAGCTACAGAGTTAGAAGGGTGTGAACTCAGACTCCAAAGTCAGACCTCAAGTCCAACAATGCTCCAATAATGCTAACTAGAGGCACTATTAATTTTTAATGTCTCTAGAAATAATATAAACTTTCCACCAATGATACAGTTTCTGTGTGCATGCACATCTGTGCAGATATACTTGCCCATGTGTGTACATAGAGAAGTAGGTCAACATTCAGTGGCTATTCTTCTTTGTTTAATTATTTATTGGGAGGGGAAACACACGTCGAGGTTAGAGGATAACTTTCAAGAGCTGGTTCTCTCAGCACACCTTTAATCCCAGCACTTGGGAGGCAGAGAGAGAGATGTAGGATCTCTGTGAGTTTGAGGACAGTCAGGTCTACATAGTGAACTATAGGACAGCCAGGACTACATAGAGAGACTCTGTCTCAAAATAAAGGGGCAGAGGGTTGGTTCTCTCCTTCTAGCATGTTATGGGTCCTGGGTGTCAATCTCAAATCTTCAAGCTGGATGGCAGGTGCCCCTACCACTGAGCCATCTTGATGGCTCCTCCTTAGAATTCGTGACCCTACTTCCATTCAACCTAGTCTTGGGTGAACTCACTACCTCATGATCTGAAAATGCGATCACTAATAACTCTTGCATCTCCTCCTCAGCACCTCTCCTTTATGAGCCAGATATACACAAGTCAACATGTCCAAACCCAATGCCAACCTCCCCCAAGTCTTGCATCACCTAACCACTTCCCAGTGCACCACCCTGCTCCTTCCTTCTCTCCTGCATCTACCACCAAGTCCTTAATAGAGCCCACCACCACTTTAATTCACATCCACACGATCTCTTCCCAGTTATCTGTGACACTCTGTACAGGTTTCCTCTAGCTAGGAATGGTTCCTCATGCCTTTAATCCTGGAACTTTGGATGCTGAGGAAATGAGGATTGTCATCAGTTTTAGGCCAGTGTGGGCCACACAGTGAATTCTAGGATAGTCTAGGCTACAGAGTAAGCACCTGTTTAAAAAAAAAAAAATTAAAAAGTAGACAGATGGGAGGGAGGGAGAAAAAAGGAAAAGGGGAAGAGATTCTTTCTCCAAGACATGTATCTCAATGTTTTCAATGCTCTTTCTAGTAAAGTCTGATCATGTCAATGATTTCACAGCTGAACCATCTCTCCTGCCACTATATACCTCTTTAAAAGGTCTTTTACCTTTAAGAGGCTACAGTATTTTGAAATCTCATTAGAAGGACATTTGGACCAGTGTTTCTTTTCCAGTCTTTTTAAGACAGTGTCTTGCTATGTAGCCCAGGCTAGCCTTAGACTCCCTATGGAGACTAGGCTGACCCCAAACTTACAACATCCTCCTGCCTCAACCACTCAAGTGCTAGGGTTACAGACATGCACCACCACATCTGGTTGTCTTAAAATCCTACAAAAAAAAAAAAAAAAAAACCTGGAGGAAAGGAGAAGTCAGTCTTTCAGATACCACCCTAGATGTGTAGATGAGGTAGGGTGGCCATAACCCTAAGAAGTGTAAATGGGTGTAGGGTGGCCCAAATATATTATATACATGTATGAAGTTGTCAAATAGGGGGGGAAAAGTATCGACAAAAATGCAAACACACCCAATTGTATAGCCTATGTTTGGCTTTTATCCCAAAAGGGAGAGAAACAAAAACAAACATGTAAATTGTTAATCAATCACAGATATATTTGCTAAGAGCTAAGCCCTGCTAGAGAGGAAATTATTAGCTAAACTCAGGTTAAAGCACATCTTACAGACTGTTCATTTGTCTATATAATTCTCATCTATGACCATTGAAAAAAAGCAATTCAGGGTTGAGACATAACCTAATAAATAAACATACATACCTATATCTATCTATCTATCTATCTATCTATCTATCTATCTATCTATCCATCCCATACCATGAATGCACTTCCAGCACATTCATTCAGTACACTGGCTTCAAGAACATAGGACATCACTCAGCAGCTATGGGTTGGCTAACTTGTTAACAGATATCTTTTCTATAAGCGAACTGTTCTTGTCTTTTTAAACTATAAAAAAATGTCAAGAACAAAGTAAAAAGGACAGTCTCATTTTAAACTAGAAACTCCTATAGTATGACTCTTCATATTCTTTTCAAAAAAATTTAAGTTTCTCTCTCTCTCCATAAATATATATGTGTGTGTGTGTGTGTTGTGTGTGTGTGTGTGTATGCTGAGGATTGAACCCAGGGCATTGCGCTTGCTAGGCAAGTGCTCTAGCAAGTGCTCTAACACTGAGCTAAATCCCCAACCCTAGCTTTTATATTCTTGAAAATGGAGACTATGCCCTCCCCTTTGTGTTGAACCTATCAATCGTGTTTCTAGGGTTGGAGCTGAAGCTCAATGGTAGAGCCTTTTGACTATCATGGAAGAGGCCCTGGGTTTGAACCCCAGGACTATACAAAGAGGAAAAAGAAAAACCTACTAATTATATATCAAATAGAAAATATTGGACTTTGTCTTAAGTGGGGTTTCTGTGGCTGTGAAAAAACATCATGACCAAAAAGCAGCTCCGAAGAAATGGTTTATTTCATCTTACACTTTGACTTAACAGTCCATCACTGAGAGAAGTCAGCACAGGAACTCAAGCAAGGCAGGAACCTGGAGGTAGGAACTGATGCAGAGACCATGGAGGTGCTGCTTACTGGCTTGCTCCTCATGGCTTGCTCAGCCTGCTTTCTTTTATTACGACGGTACCCAAGACCCAGGGGTGGCACCATCCATAGTAGGCTGGGCCCTCTCACACCAGTCATCAATCAAGGAAATGCACTACAAGTTTACCCACAGGCCAATCTAGTTGGAACTTTTTCTCAACTGAGGTTCGCTCTTCCAAAATGGCTCTAGGCTTATGTCAAGCTGACATAAAACTAGCCAACAGACCTGTATTCACTTGCACATTTCTTAGTTTGAGAGAGGGTCTTACTATATAGTTCAGGCTAATCTTGAACTCAAAATTACCCTTGGAGTGGACTCCTTAGTGCATAATTTAGAGGCATACACCACCAGGTCCAGCAAAATAGGAAAAAAATTGTCATTTAAAACTGTAATAAGTTGGCCGGGCGGTGGTGGCGCACGCCTTTAATCCCAGCACTCGGGAGGCAGAGCCAGGCGGATCTCTGTGAGTTCGAGGCCAGCCTGGGCTACCAAGTGAGTCCCAGGAAAGGCGCAAAGCTACACAGAGAAACCCTGTCTCAAAAAAAACCAAAAAAAAAAAAAAACTGTAATAAGTCGAGAGTAATAGGGCATGCCTTTAATCCCAGCACTGGGTAGACAGAGACAGGCACTTCTCTGATTTTAATGCCAGCCTGGACTACATACATAGCAAGTTCCAAGACAGCCAGAACTACATAGTGAAACCTGGCCTCAAATAAATAGACAGACAGACAGACAAACAGACAAACAGACAAACAGTAATGAGTGGAATTGAGAGCGCTTAGCAGTTAAGAAAGGACCCAATATCAATTCCCAGTACCCATGTTGACAGCTCACAACTGCCTGTAACTCCAGCTCCAGGAGATCCCGCACCTCTGGCTGCACAGTCACCTGCACTGGCACACGTGCATACCTGTGTGCCCCCCCACACACACACACTTAAAAACAAAATAAACATTAAATAGTAATGAGGGGACTGGTCAGACTGCTCAGCTAGTAAAGTGCTTGCTGCACAAATCTGGTGACCTAAGGTCAATTCTCAGAAACGGTGTTAAGGTAGAAAGAGAGAACCAACTCCACAAAGAGAGAACCAACTCCATGCCCAGCTGGCAATTTCTTAAAGGCTGTTCCAATATAGAATCTGAAACCGTAACAATGAATATTTCTTATTTATTAAAAGTCATTCTGGGGGCTGGAGAGATAGCTCAGAGGTTAAGAGCACAGAGGTCTTGAGTTCAAATCCCAGCAACCATATGGTGGCTTACAGCCATCTGTAATAAAATCTGGTACCCTCTCGTGGCCTGCAAGTATACATGCGAGCAGAACACTGTATACATAATAAATAAATAAATCTTTAACAATGACAACAAAAAAAAAAATACTGAGTGTCAGGGCCACTACCTGTTTGGTGTTTGGAAAAATATATATTTAAGTTTCTCCATGAGTTCTGGCTGACCTTCTGGCCTAACTGATCAAAATTAGTGAAATTGGTATTTCATAGGAAGTCAAATGGAATGTATCAGCCCTCAACCCACAGCATATTCCTTAAGCACCTGAGTGAGGATGTATTTAGACAGAGCAACCTACCCATGCCACCAGAGGGCAGAAACTTTACCCCAAACATACCAGCTAGTCTGGTCACCCCTTGAAAAAGTAAATAGTACAGATTTAGGAAATGAAGTTCCTATCTCCAATTCAAAAATAAAAAAGCAAATAAATAAATAAATAAATAAAGTCATTCTGAAGGCCAGGTGTGGTGGTGCACTCCTTTAACCCCAGCACTTGGAAGACAGAGGCAGGTGGATTTCTAAGTTTGAGGCCATCCTGGTCTACAGAGTGAGTTCCAGGACAGGAACAGCCAGGGCTAAACAAAGAAACCCCTGTATCGAAAAACCAAAGTCATTTTGAAGTACAATGGTACACATTTGTAATTCCAGCACTTGGGAGGTACAAATAGGAGAACCAGAAATCGAAGGTCAGTGCTGGGAATCTAGCTTCATTGGTAGAGTGTTTGCCTAGCAGGAAACTCTGGGAAGTCCTGGGTTCGATTTCCAGCACTACATACACCAAGCATTGTGGGAGATGTCTATAATCCTAGCACTTTAAAAGTGAAAGCAGGGGCTGGAGAGATGGCTCAGAGGTTAAGAGCACTGCTTGCTCTTCCAAAGGTCCTGAGTTCAATTCCCAGCAACCACATGGTGGCTCACAACCATCTGTAATGAGATCTGGTGCCCTCTTCTGGCCTGTGGGGATATGTATAGACAGAACAATGTATACATAATAAATAAATAAATCTTTAAAAAAAAAAAGTGAAAGCAGAAAGATCAGAAGTTTCGAGGTCATCTTCAGTGAATAGAGAACTTGAGGCCAGCCAGCCTGGGATTCCTGAGACCCTTTCTCAAAACAACAACAACAAAATCAAGTTCAAAACCAGCTACAATTTGAGTTTAAAGCCAGTTTGAGCTACATGAAATCTTATCTCAAAATACAAACAAAATTCATTGGTCTAACTTCTATTCCAATTGGTCTTTTTACTCATATATGACTATAAAACCATGCACTGGTTATTTAAAAAATGCTGAGTATGGTGGCACACACCTGAAATCCTAGCATGAACTCCTGGGTCAGGAGTTCAAGGTCATGCTGAATGAACTACATCCATAGTCCAAGACTAGCCTAGGCTACATGAAATCCAATGTCAAAACAAATGAGAGTTCACCAAGTTGCACACTGCTTCAAACATTGTTGCAGCTCACTACTGTCTTCAACATAACACACTTGCTTATATGACACCAACTTCATCAAAGGAGTCGAGTGTGGAATCTGTCAAACTCATAGTGGCAAATGGAGTAGTTTTCCAAAATTCAATTTCCCCCTGAGAGCTTAAATTTTATCATTAGCAATGAATACTGTCAGCTGTTTTCCTTGTAGTGACAGGTTCACTTTATTTTCAAGAAAATGTATGCCAAATATCCATTCTATATAACCATGCTTTGCCAAGCAATTACTTCAAGTAAAAAAAGTATTCCACTTAGAAAGGCCTCGAGTTTAATTTGTACTCAACAACTGCTTAGGTTCTTTCCTAAGTTAACCACCAGGCCTGCTATCAGTAAAAGCACTTCAAACAGCATGTTCTAGGAGTTAAGCAAAGACCGAATAGATGACAAATCACTAAGTTTTATTGCCTCATCAAGGCATTAAATGTAACCAGGCAGTCTTCCTGACATCCCTCACTCGTGTGTGTATGTGTGTGTGTGTGTGTGTGTGTGTGTGTGTGTGTGTGTGTGTGAGAGAGAGAGAGAGAGAGAGAGAGAGAGAGAGAGAGAGAGAGAGAGAGAGAGAGAAAGAGAGAGAGAGAGCATAGAATCAAACTCAGGACCTTGGGCATCCTAGGCAAGCACTCTACTGCCAAGCCACATAGCCTGCCCAGTTTGTTTTATTTTTAAAGCATTTATTTTTTTTCAATTCCAAGAGTCTGGTGATGGGGAATACACCACTAGTATAATTCAGTCATACCACAGTATTGATCATACTAAGTCACAATAGCTTTATTCATCATTGATGTTATAGTTGTCAGCATACCAAACAATGCTTAACTAGTCCCTGGAGATACCCAGGGAAACACGAGGAGTCTGAGAGATATACTCTGAGATGGTAATGGTTGATGCATTGCATTTATAATCATAACACATACATATTTTTGCTTAAGTAATCATACAGATACTCAAGCTTATAATTTAGTAACTCACACATCCAAACACATAAATGAATGGAAGAATGTTAGATACTTTTTTTTTTTTTTTGATTTTTCGAGACAGGGTTTCTCTGTGTAGCTTTGCGCCTTTCCTGGGACTCACTTGGTAGCCCAGGCTGGCCTCGAACTCACAGAGATCCACCTGCCTCTGCCTCCCGAGTGCTGGGATTAAAGGCGTGCGCCACCACCACCCGGCGTTAGATACTTTTTATACTAGCTACCACACTACAAGCCAAGTTCTAAGCCAGAAACACATCATGGTTTGAATAGGACTTGTCCTCCATGGGCTCTTGGTGTTTGGAGGCTTGTTCTCCAGCAGGCAGTACTATTTTGGAAACTGGTGGGAATCTTAGGAGTAGGGGAGATCCTTTGAAGGGTGCCTTGTCCTGGGGCCCTTCCTCTCTCTCTGTTTCCTGGTGGCCAGTCCCTACCACCATCATGTTCTGCTCCACTACAGACCTACAGCAGTGGGATAAACGTGGGCTGGAAGCTCTGAGACCAGGAGCCACAGGAGACTTCCCCTCAGGCTGCTCATGCCACGTCCTTTGTGAGTGTCACCAAGCCTGACCATTCCTCCCCATTCCTTTTCATGAGTAACCTGCAGGAGCCTAGAATCCACAACAATGACTTTGTTTTATTTTATTTTATTTTGGTTAGTTAGTTAGTTTTGAAGCAGGTGTATTCCTGAATGGCCTGGAAATCACTACGTATGTACACTAGGCTGCCTCAGCCATCTGAGTGTGGGTGACCAAAGCCCGTCACCACCCCAGCCACAAGGATTTTAAAATACTGGAAAAGCATTTACCTCATACATTATGTGCAATTACATGTTAACTAAAAAGATACTATAATACAAATAAAACACTTTAAAAGCAGGAAAAATAAATACCCTTTAGAGAGATACTTTGAAATTTAAAAAAGAGCCAGGCGGTGGTGGTACATGTCTTTAATCCTAGCATTCAGGGGGCAGAGGCAAGCAGATCCCTTTGAGTTCAAGGCTAGTCTGGTCTACAGAGCAAGTTCCAGGACAGGTAGAGCTACACAGAGAAACCCTATCTTGAAGGAAAAAAGAAGAAAAACTATATATTCACTCTGAAACCTTACCAATCTTTAAGAATAGACCCATATGATTTACTTTTTTTTTTTTTTTTAGGGAAAAAAAAACTTAAATTCACCATAAAGTACAAGATAGCATGTTAAGTTCTATTTTAAGCACTGTGCCATGAAACTAGAAACAAGCTTGCTCACACTCAGAAACTCAACCGCAGAAGTGCTTTGCCATGCCCTGCCAGAACCTCATAAAGGGCCCACACTCCATTTCTCCTCAGCACACCAACCCTTACCCGTTGTGTTTGTCACATCTATTTGAAATGCAACTCCACCATTATACTGGATTAGTTAAATGTAGTTCAGTTACAGAAACAGCTCAATGGTAGAAGGTGTGCTTAAGCAAGCACAAGGCCCTGGATTTGACTTCCAGAACCCCCAACCCCCCACCCTACCTACCCCAAAGAAAAGAAAGAAGAAAAGTGAGAATTACTTTTAACAACAATATAACAAAAGCATAGAAACACCCCTGCCTCATAGTCCCAGCATGTGGAAAACAGGCAAGATTACTATCAGTTCATGGGCCAGCCTGGGATACACAATAAAATCTAGTCTCAAGAAACCAAATAGGTGCTTAAGAACTTTTTGTTTTCCTTTTGCAGCAGTCAGGGCTGAAGTAAATAACTCAAATGTTTTAGGCAAACAATCTGCCACTAGGTTACACCCCCAGAAGAACATCTAACATATGCATTGACGTCAGGAGATGAACTTCTATAAACACAATATTATATTTACTGCAATATTATGCATTAAAAAGAATAAAAATATCTCATAACACATACACATACACACACACACACACACACACACACACACACACACACTTTTTTTGAGTAATTAAAGTATATTGTGAGTGTAGTGGTGTATGCCCAGCATTCCAGAGGCAGAGGAAAGACAGATCTGAGTTCCAAGACAGAGAGAGAACCTATCTCTCATATATAATATATATATTATTTATTGAGAGACCCTGTCCCTTTTTTTATAATTTATTTATTGAGAGATCCTATCTTGAAAAGAAAGAGAGAGAAGGGCGGAGGGAGGGAGGGAAGGAGGGAGGGAGAAGGAAGGAAGGGAGGGGGAAGGAAGGAAAGAAAAGAAAAGAAGGGGCTGTAGAGATGGCTCAGTGGTTAAGAGCACTAAGTGCTCTTCCAGAGGACCCAGGTTCAGTTCCCAGCACTCATGTTGCAGTTAACAACGTCCGTAACTCCAAGATATGACACCCTTACAGACATACATGCAGGCAAAACACCAATGCACATAAAATAAATTAAATGATTTTTTTAAAAAAAGAAAGTAAATTACGTTATCACGTACAAAACAGATCAATTTATGTACTTATACATACATTTTATAAACACAAGGTCCTTCTACAAGCAGAGTTTCCGTTCTAATCTAGATAAATATACATATAATAAATTACAAATTTATTGATACCTACTTAACGCAAGTAGAAAAATATGGTGGTAATCTAATTGTACTGAAATGTGATTTTGATTGTATGTTAATAAATAAAGTTGCCCGGGGGTCAGAGCTATTAGAGTCATAGCAAGAGTGTGGCGGTGGTGGCACACGCCTTTAATCCCATAGATCTCTGTGTGTTCAGGGATATAGCCAGCATTGGAGACATATGCCTTTAAGACCTAGGGGGCTGTACAGTCAGAAAGTGACGAGGCAGTCACGTGTTTGGGTTTGCAACCAATGAGAAGGCAGAACAAAATACTTTAAATAGACGAACCGACAGGAAATAGGTCTCTTTCGGGAAGCTGGGACACCGCAGGCGGAAGGGTGAGATTTTTAGCTCTGAGCTCTGACCTCTCGGCTTTCTCCTTTACATTGTTTCTGTGTTTCTTATTTAATAAGACGGGTAGTTACATCGATAGAAAAAAAATGAATAGAAGCCAGGCATAAGTGGCCACAAATCATACAACTCCATTCATATGAAATACCAAAATAGACCAATCTACAGACAAACTACAGATCAGCAGTTGTCTGTAACTGAGGCCAAAGTAACGTGGAAATGGCTGTTACAACTGAAGGACAGTTTCTTTCTAGGGTGAGAAATCCTACATCTGACTGCAGGAATAATTGTACAACTTGGAGAATACACACAAAAAGCAATTAATTTAATTCTTTAAATATGTGACCTATATGGTATTAAACTGCATATGATTCTATCACCATCTTCCCCACTCACCTAAACATGCATAAACACAACTAATTTGTTACTCTAATAACCCCAGCTTTCAAGTAGGCTGAGGCAGTAGATTCCAGGCCAGCCTGAGCTACATAGTATAAACTCATCTCAGAAAGAGTCTTTCATAAATTATCCTGGGGGCTGGAGAGAATGGTTCAGAATAAGAGCACTTGTTGCTCTTGCACAGGATCTGGGTTCAATTCCCAGCACTCACACAGCACCTCACAACCACCCACAACCCTAGTTACAAGATATCCAACAGGTACATACATGATGTACATACATACATGCAGTCAAAACTTTCATACACATAAATAAGTATCTCAAAAAAATTATCCCAGACTTAACACTATTCCAGTTAATCTAGGAAATAGCATGGAAAGAGTAAAGATATGACACTGTCTAGAAACATTTCCCATTTAGATTGTCACAGCAGCAGAAATGAGCATCAGCCTGCTTCCTGACCAGAAGGACCAGTAACAGAATTTGTTAAGCAGTTCTCCTGGACAGTGACAGAACACCAGCCAACAACAGAGCAAATGAACAACTCTGCTATTCAGTTATGGACTTCTGCTGCAGCCGAGGAAGCACGGCACACATCAAGTGGACTCAAGTTAAACTGGAGACAGTCCTGAGTATCAAACCAGGAGA
Source organism: Peromyscus leucopus (assembly GCF_004664715.2). Lineage (NCBI taxonomy): Eukaryota > Metazoa > Chordata > Mammalia > Rodentia > Cricetidae > Peromyscus > Peromyscus leucopus. The sequence continues at coordinate 9,909,335 of NC_051069.1, read as the reverse complement.
GCCAAGACTGACAGTTCTATGGGAGGCCACTGAAGGGCTTTTGTTTCCTTTTGTTTTGTTTGTTGCTTTTGGGGTTTGGGGGAGGGTAATGAGCGAGGGAGGGGGAAAAGACAGGGACTCTTTACATAGCCCTGATCGTCCTAGAATTCACTATATAGCCCAGGTGGTCTGGAACTCAGAGATCCACTTGCCTGTCTCCCAAGTGCTGCGATTAAAGGCGTGCAACACCACGCCCATCTCCACTGAAAGTTTTTATAGATAGGAGTCACAGGGTGAAAGAACTATTTGTGTGAAATTAACATGGCAACCAAAAAGAGAAACTGAAAGCAAGAACAGCAGGAAAGGTACGGAAGTGAAGTTTTCAAACACAGGCGCATTTGCACCAGCACTGTCAGATTCGGGAATGGCTCCTGTTCAAAAGGTTTACATTAGCTTTATTTGCTTGAACTAAAAAAACACTGGGGAAAGCATGGTTTCTTCCTAAATGTCTGGGGAAAAGCTCTGAGTGAGTGACAGCTTTTAACATGAGACACTGAAACCAAAAGCGGAGGGCTCGGAAGAGCTTCTTCCCACAGGAGGAGAAGCAGAGGTAGATTACCACAGCACAGGGCAACTATGCTAGCACTGCGCGCGCGCACGCACACACACACACACACACACACACACACACACACACACACACACACACACGCACGCACCCACGCACCGTAGGGAGCCGCATCCTGAGAAAGCCTCAAGCCGACCCAACCAGGCACTGCAGTGGCTGCCCTGACAGTCGACTGTGCACTGGGTGGGAGCTATTGCTCCTGGCCTCTGCCTACCCCAGGGGTCTTCTGTGAGTCACTACCTAGTCATCTAAAGTCAAAGCATAAATCCCAGATCACTCACACTTATTGACAAAACAACTAAGTACTTTAAAACTACTCAGAAAGAACGCTAACGAAGAGCAAATCAACAAATCTAGAACAATCCATTCCACAGATGAACTTCATCACGTGGGGTGCTAGCACACACCTGTAGTCTCAGCATTAGGGAAGCTGAGCAAAGAGAATCCTGAGTTTGAGACTAGCCTGGACTATGCAGTGACACAGGCTCAGGAAGAAAAAAGCATTCATAACTTACACGTGCACTTATTAATTACCATAACCCCAAAAGGTTCCTTCTTAAAATAGAAAAATATTTCCACAGCCTATGTAACCTTTCCATAATCAGCTCCTCCAAACAGCATTACCTACCAATTAAAAACCATGGCAACACTGATTCCACATTAAAAAATGGGAAGTTGTTCTCATTTCTACTTTCTCTATATTAATGTTCAATAGTTTCAACATGCCATTTAAAACTGACAAGCACCTAATACACAAAACTCACAATACTTGATTACTTTATATAATTTCCAAAATCAAACATACTTGAGATCAATTAAATACGCTACCTCATCATCAAGTTCATTCTTTATCAAATGTTCTGATTCAGATGCATTGTTTGTTTACATCATTTAGCAATCTTACCTGACACATAGGACAGAAGAACAATGAAGATAAAACAAGAAATAAGCTAAGAGTTGCTGATTCTCTTCACTCAGGACACCTGAATCAGAAAAGCATCTACACTGCTCTCTACAGTTCGAAAGTCTGTGCTGTTAAAATGAACACTTGCAAAGTTTTACACAAGGCTATCTGTCAAGGCATGAAAATCACAAGGGTTTAATCCCAGCCCCCTCCCCAAACAAAAAACCAATTATATAATGTTGAGTTAATATAAGAATAAAATACAAAGTAACCTGGATTCATATCTACAAAGCTGAAAGGCTTATCACAAAAATAACAGATTACAAAGGAAAAAAAAAAAAGCTATGGATGTAGTTCAGGTGATAAACTGCCAGTCTAATATTCACGATGCTTGAGTTCAATCCCCAGCCCAACATATACCAGGCATGCCTTATGAGAGAAGAATCAGGCGTTCAAGGTTATCTAACACTACACAGAGAATCTAAAGCCAACCCAGGCTACTTGTGACGTGTGTGTGTGTGTGTGTGTGTGTGTGTGTGTGTGTGTGTGTGTGTGTTGAGTACGTATGCCAGGCATGGTGGATCTCTGAGGTTTCAAGCCTACCCTGTTTTACACAGCAAGTTCCAGGACGGCCAGACCTACATAACAGAGAGACTCCATCTCAAAAAAATAAATAAATAATAACAATGTTTAATATTGTGATGCCTTTTTGTGATAATATAGATACATCTACAGTTACAGAAGGTCTAAATTGATAGATGCCTAGATGTTAACCATAGTATTTCTGAGAGCTGGAATTACGTGCCATTTTTCTGTCTTCTTTTTAGTATTTTATGACAGTTTTCTAAGCAAAATAGTAACTGCAAAAATTGGCATGCTTTAGTTAGTTGGAGATTAGTGTTAGGTACATAGTGAGATTGTTTCAAAAACCAAAAAAGTGGGGGTTTGGAGAAATGGTTCAGTGGTTAAGAGCAGTGGCTGCTCTTCCAGAAGCCAGAATTCTATCCCCAGCATCCACAAGGCAGTGGCTCACAACCATCTGTTAACTCCAATTCCAGGGGATCCAACGCCCTCTTCTGGCCTCTGTGAATACTGCATGATCGGTGTGCATAGACATAACATTTAGGCAAACACTCAAAGGCATAAAATAAAAATAAAACCTCAAAGCCGGGCGGTGGTGGCGCACGCCTTTAATCCCAGCACTCGGGAGGCAGAGCCAGGCGGATCTCTGTGAGTTCGAGGCCAGCCTGGGCTACCAAGTGAGTTCCAGGAAAGGCGCAAAGCTACACAGAGAAACCCTGTCTCGAAAAAACCAAAAATAAATAAATAAATAAATAAAAATAAAACCTCAAAATTAAAAAGAAAATTAATTTGTATGACTCCAACTAATGAACTCCAAACATGGTGGCACTCACCTTTAATCCCAGCACTGTGGAGACAAAGGCAGGTGGCTCTTTATGAGATCAAGGCCAGCCTGATCTACATAGCCAGTTACAGACCAGCCAGGGCTATATCGTGAAACCTTGTCTTTAATAAAAAGACAGCTTAGGGCTGGGCAGTGGTGGCCTGGAGGCAGAGCCAGGAGGATCTCTGTGAGTTCAAGGACAGCCTGGTCTACAGGATGGGCACCAAAACTACACAGAGAAAACCTGTCTCGAAAAAAATAAAAAAATTAAAATAAAAAAAGACAGCTTACAAAAAGCAATAGAGAGTATCCCCCCAAAATACCCTTGCATAGAGCAAAAGGAAACATGTTAGTAACATGACAACTCTTTGTGAGCTAGGTGCCTACCACCTCCAGGACTGCCCTGGCTTCTTTAGGGAGGCTTATGAAGAGCTTTGAAACCAAAGACCTACACGCAAGTTCTTGCCACCATGTGTTGTTAAAACTTGTCTTTTCTAGGCTTCTTTACCTCTTATATTCCTCTCCTATTTCGAAAAACTATTGTAAAGAGCAAAGACTATAATGTGATGCAGTATAAACTGAACAGAAGTACACAAATAAGATACTATAGTCTTCAAACACAAGATAGTAGAGCATAATGGCTTATGCCTGTCATCTCAACACATCAGGAGTTCAAGGTCATCTTCAGCTACACAGTTTAAGGCCAGCTGGGGCTACATGAAACTACTATCTCAAAAAATAAACGCTTAGTAACAGAGCTGAACACTTAAGAAAACAGTACCATCAATTCTGTGAAGTAAGAAAGCAAGTTTTTGTTTAGTTTTTAATAGGCTACATTTTATAAAATTCTACTTTCTGAGACAGATATTTCTTCCTAGATCCCACTACAACCACAAACCACTTTATTTTCTTATCCCTAGTTACCAGCATGAAAGGGTACAAATTACATTGGAATCAAAAGCCTCAGCATGAACCCTGGAGCAGCATGCTGATGGAGTTCACCAGGAGAGACACAAGGTTAATCAGCTATGGTCTCACTACTAAGAACTACTGCAATCAAAGGGGATTACAAGACACTCATTGAAGAGAAAGACAATGCATTCACCCGGAGAAAACCACCAAGGAAAAGGCGGCAATATTTCAAAACAATTACATGAAATACTTAAAAACTAAAGTGTTTTTCAAATTGTTTTAAAATACACTTCCCAAGAAGTGACATAAAACAAAAGCCATCTAAATGCAGCATTTCACAAAAGCAAGTCAGAGAGATTAAAATCAAATCCATGAATAAAATGTCAGATTTACTTGCCTCTATGTGAAATAAAAGCAGACAAATTACACCACAGAGATCAAAACTAAGTGGTTATTTGTTGAAAATAAAGAGACAGATATGACAACAAAATTTACTGATTCGCTTACACAGCAGATACTTTAAAAAGTATGGCTTCCCTTCTCATTGGATTCCATTATTTACTCCTTGAAAGCAATGAATCCTTCCCTCCTACTGTTTATCCTGTGAGTTAAAATAGCAATATAACTTACGTTGAGTTTTAATGCAAAAAACATTTGTTAAGAAAAAATAATGGCTTTGGAAGGTGAGTGTGGTGGCTTATGCTGAGAACCTAGCATTCTGGAGACTGAGGCAAGGTTGTCAACTCAAGGCCATCAGGAACTACAAAGTGAATCCCTGTCTGTATAAGAGAAATCTTTATTTTTGTTTGTTATTGTTGTTTGTTTTTTCTTGGTTTAGGGCAGCAGTTCTCAACATGTGGGTTAAGATGCCTTTGGGGGGTCAAATGACCCTTTCACAGGGGCTGAATATCAGATATCCTGCATATCACATATCAGATATTTACATTACAATTCATAACAGCAGCAATATTATACTTATGAAGCAGCAAAGGTATAATTTTATGGTTGGGGGTCACCACAACATAAGGGACTGTATTAAAGCATTAAGAGGGTTGAAAACCACTGGCTTAGGGTGTTTTGTTGTTATCTGAGGCTGTTTTTTGTTGTTATTGTTTTTTTTTTTTTTTTTTTTCCGAGACAGAGTTTCTCTGTGTAGCCCTGGCTGTCCTGGAACTTGCTCTGTAGACCAGGCTGGCCTCGAACTCAAGAGATCCACCTGCCTCTGCCTCCGAAGGCTGGGATTAAAGATTAAAGGTGTGCGCCACCACTGCCCAGATCTAAGAGGTTTTTTTTTTTTTTTTTGCTTGTTTGTTTGTTTTTTCCAGACAGGGTTTCTCTGTGTAGCTTTGAGCCTGTCCTGCAACTCACTCTGTAGCCTAGGCTGTCCTTGAACTCACAGAGATCCGCCTGGCTCTGCCTTCCAGTGCCGGGATTAAAGGCGTGCACCGCTGCTGCTGCTGCTGCTGCTGCTGCTGCTGCTGCTGCTGCTGCTGCTGCTGCTGCTGCTGCCGCCACCACCACCCAGCTCTAAAAGAGTATTTTTAAAGGATCTCTAGCCAGGCATGATGACACATCGTTAATCTCAGCAATCCAGAAGCAAAGGCAGTCAGATCTGTGTGACTTGCCTGGTCTACAAAACAAGTCCCAGGCTAGCCAGAGCTACAGAGAGAGGTTGTCTAAAAAACAAACAAATCCAAGGAGCAATGAAACTGTCAGGTTCTCACTACCAAGACCACTAGGTCTGCACACTTGAAGTGCCTTCACCTTCACAGCCTCACAGAAGTCACTTGTGGGTATTCCTCTAATGAAAAATTAAACTTTTCATAAGTAAAAGTGCACATAGAACTCATTTTGATATCTATGACTCACAATCTTGTAATACTGGCAATATCTTCAATGAGCTTGTGCTATCCCTACAGGGAATACAGATCTGTTTTTTCCATTTGATCTTTGCAGAATCACTATAGATTTAAAAGGATTCACTAAAAGGGCCATTAGGAAAATAGTTATGAATACAATCCACAGCACAGTCAAATGTGGGTTGTGAACTGGGATAAGGAAAAAAAAAATCAGTATTTGATCAGTGGCTCCTATTAGTTAGGTATTTCCATTAAAAAAAAAACACCTAGGGTTTTCTCCCTCTAATTATTATTTGGATTTCTCTATTTTATTAGACTATATGATATTCATCTCCAAAAATCAATCAATCTCTCTCTCTCTCTCTCTCTCTCTCTCTCTCTCTCTCTCTCTCTCTCTCTCTCACACACACACACACACACACACACACACCCTGAAAAATTATTTCTGAGAGAATATCTTCCAGACTTCACTGCACAAAAAAAAAAAGATTATATGCATTCTTAAGTAACTATGGTAGGCATTTCTATTGTCACCTCGCCTACTCCCCAAAAGAGAACAGTAAACCTAACCACACAGCTATCACCAGCTAAGGAATCTATCACAGCTCCTCGAAGTCTCAGGCACATACAATGGCACACTAACAGAAACACAGAAGTGGAAAACAAGCCCTCTGGAAAACTCTCAAGGAGATTTTAGAGACGGTGAAAAAATGGAGGCCAGTTTTAGAAAAACACCATTTCCCGTTCAGCATGTGTAAAGAGAAACTTTACCTAACAAGACTCACTCCAGGGATCTCATCTATCCCCAAAGGCACTTTCTTTTCTTTTCTTTCTTTCTCTTTTTGTTTGTTTGTTTTTTGAGACAGGGTCTTAACTATGTAGCCCTGACTGTCCTGGAACTTGCTCTGTAGACCAGGTGACCTCAAACTCACAGAGATCTACCTGCCTCTGGCTCCTGAGTGCTGGGATTAAAGGCTCTGAACCACCCACCTGGCCCCAGAGGCATTTTCTTAAAACTGAAAGAACAAAGAAGGTCATCTCTCTGCATGCATGTACTTTTCCCACAAGCTTTTCAACCTTACTCCACAGTTCATAAATAAAAGACCTGGCTAGCTATTTTTCAAATAGACTCCTAATAAAATTAATATTAGGAGGCAAAGATGACCGCAACACCCAGGCAGTGGTGGCGCATTCCTTTAATCCTGTCACTAGAGAGGCAGAGACAGGTGGATCTCTGAGTTTGAGGCCAGCCTGATCTACAAAGTGAGTTCCAGGACAACTAAAGCTACAGAGAAATCCTGTCTCAAAAAACAAAACAAACAACAAAAAAAGATGACAACATCACAGTGACTATTAGAATACAAAACACACATACTTGAGCTCTGGTTTGTTTGTTTGCTTGCTTGCTTGGGTTTTTTGAGTTTGGATTCTTTTTTTTTTAGGGGGAGGTGGGATGCAAGAGAGGGTTTCTCTGTGTAGTCCTGGCTGTCCTGGAACTCACTCTATAGACCAGTCTGGATTTAAACTCAGAGATCCTCCAGCCTCTGCCTCCCCAGCGCTGGGATTAAAAGCATGTGCCACCATCACCCAGCTTGTTTGTTTGTTTTTATTTGCAAGTTGATTATCTCCAAAATTTCTAATTTCTGAGACTTTCTCAGTGAAGTCAATAGTCTGAAATTGAGATAAATGAAACCATCCAAGTAGAGCATAGTGGTGGATACCTTTAATCCCAGCACTAGAGAGGTAAAGGCTGGAGAATCTCTGCAAGTTCCAGGCCAACGTGAGCTACAGAGTAAATCCATCTTTAAAAAACAAACAAACAAAAGGAACTCTCCATTCAACATATTCTGTTTTAAACAAGTTAGTAATTAGAAGTAAACTTAAAAGAACAAATACTCAAATCTTATACAAAGATCTTAATACAAAAATCTTGGAATGTTAACACTGCAAAGTTACTAGAGAAAAAGGATCTTCCAGTGAGACTTTTCCACACACAAAAGTGCCCAGAAACAAATGTAATGGGTCTGCTTATTCTAGAAGTTTTCTCATCATAATGGAGAAAAAAATTAGTAATTTTTATTGATTATAAAAAGAATTTCTAAATCCCCCCTGAAGATTTACAATTGCATAGCCCAGTCTCCACTGTTCTCTGTTGGGCTATATAACCAGCTGTTTGGTTCGCACACAGGAAGCCAGAAAAGGGAATACCGTGTTCAGAGCCTCTAAATAATATGCATTAGTTAAGAACTGCCTGCTACTAAACCAAAATTATTCAAGCGGAGCCCCATTTGTCACAATCCAATCATAAGGGTTCCACCAGCCCTCCCCCAACTGCTTGTGTAGTGGTATATCTGCTTCGGTAAAGAAGCCATCATCAGGTAAAGATTGGGGTGGGAGAAAAAGCGGGGGAAAGGGGGCACCCTTTCATCTAATTTCGCGAGGCATGAGTAATTGGTACAGTTGAGAGGAACGATGGAACATTCTATTTATTGGAGGTTGGAGTAGGATGGGGGGTGGGAGGAGAATTTCGTTTAAATCAACATGGCCAGCAAGATGTCCCTAACAAACAAAAGGCAACTGGGGGATATAAACACAAACCATTCACCTCCATCAGCTATAGCATCGCCATCATGGTGTGTACAGAGACCCCCAAGACTGCTCTCAGCCGCCACACCAGCGACAGCAAGAGAGTAGAGAGGTGCATCCCCACCACCACTCCCAAATGCACACTCTTCCAGGGGGTTACTCCCCTACCCACCCCGGATGGCCCGGCACCAAGAGAAAAACAGTAACGTCCCGCCCCGGCAGACTCCCCTTGCAACCCCTTAGCCGAACCCCCAACGCCGGCTCCGGGCTCGCTAAACTTTCCAAGAGCTTTTCCCCCGTGTCCCCCAGCCGATCGCCCCAGGATCGCGCTTTCCCACTGGCCCGGCACCCACTGACAGGCGAGCAGCGGCTGCGAGCGGGGCGGGGGCGCCTGGGCGCCGCGGAGGGGCGGGGCGGCCGGAGCCAAGTTCCCGGGGGTCCGAGCGCAGCGCCTGACAGGAGCCCGGGACCGCGAAAGAGGAAGAGGAAGCGGCGGCGGGGCAGTTTTCCCAATCCCCCGCTTCCAAGCGCACCCTACCCCCCCCCAGCCCCCGGCTGCCCGTGAGGGGGGGCGGGGAGGCGGGCTGCAAGGTGAGGCACCCGGGCCCCGGGGACCGCCGCTGCCGCCACGTCCCGACTCACTCTCTCTTCGCCCCGCCACCCCCGCCAGAGGCGCCCACAACAATAACACGCCGGGGACGACCCGTCAGCGCCCCCGAGGCACCCGGGGCCCACGGCCCGCCGCAGCCAGGCCCCCTCTACTGAGGCCCGGAGCACCTCTCCCGTCTACAACTCCAGACCCGGGTGGAGCCCGGCCCGAGCGGCCCCCCCAGGGTCCGACCCATCCCCCCCGGCACCAGCGGCGCCGTCTCCGCGGCCGAATATTAGAAGTGAATTCGAGCTGCGCTTTACCTTTAGTTCCGCACTGTCCGCCATCTTGCGTCTGTCAGCGCAAGCGCACTGAAGCTCGCCGGGGCCGCGCTGGACCCTCCCCTCTAGCTGGCTTGACTCCGCCCCCGCCCCGCCCCTCAGCCTTCCCGCCCCGCCCCTGGCCTCCGCCCCGCTCCTGGAGCTCGCCGCCCCGCCCCGGGCACGCACAGTTGCTAGACCGGCACGTACTATTTAAATAATGGCGCCAAGCCGGAGGTTTGACAGTTATTACTACCTCGGCCTCCCCGCCCCCACGCCGGCCCGGCCAGGAGCATCCCGGAATGAGGCAGCAGCTAGGGCTTGTTGGCCTGAGCTTCGCCCTTCGGCTATCGGCTTGAGCCCCTGTTGACAGAAGCCACTACGCCTCCCATTCCGCACCTGCACTGAACACGGCTGCCTATGGGCCACAACTAGCCAGTTTTGTTGTTTCCGGGGCTTTTGACGCGGATCCTTACGATGAAGCAATGAGGTCGTCAAAGAAAACATTGTCCTTCTCACGGTATCTTTTCCGAAATAAAAGCTCAGAGGAGAAAAGAGACTCGCTCAAACAGTATTTAACGGGGTGTCCAAAGACAAATCCGGCTAACTTCCATTCGCCAACTCGCCCTGTGAGTTTAGAAATTCGGCAAGATCACTGTCCTGTCACTCACAGGGGACGGATCTGTGAACTAATAAAGATATAATTACTAATGGTGATGAATAGCATTGGGATCAAAAGACTCATTAAGAGGGGAAAATGGTTTAGGGGGAGGTATGCTTAATCCCAAAAGTATTTTCTCCAACTATATTGATATTTAGACTAGAAGAAAGGTTATTTCATGCCTACGCTCTACTAAAGGGCTCCTCTACTTCCTGCAAAACCCCAGCCCTTTACACTATCAAAATTATCTTTTTTTTTTTTTTTTTTTTTTTTTTTGGTTTTTCAAGACAGGGTTTCTCTGTGTAGCTTTGCGCCTTTCCTGGGACTGACTTGGTAGCCCATGCTGGCCTCGAACTCACAGAGATCCGCCTGCCTCTGCCTCCCGAGTGCTGGGATTAAAGGCATGTGCCACCACCGCCTGACCCAAAATTATCTTAACATTTGAGTTACTCTGAAGTGTCTCAGAATTCAAGGCCAGGTCTTGACCAGCGACCTGGATTATTTTCACTCCCAGGTTCCTAAAGTTTTTACTTCAGTGTTTTTTGAGTTTCCTGCCCCCCTCCTCCACTGAATCATTCTCATCAGCATATAAACTTATCAAAATTCCTCTTACTTAAATTTAAACTTGCTTTGAATCCAAAATTGCCTTCAGTGGCCACTCTATTTCTCTGCTTTCTTCACTGAATAAATTCGCAAACATGACTTCCTTTTTCTACAGTGCTTGTTCCCACTTCCCCAGTGGCATCGACCTGTTGACCTACCCTGATGCAGCTAGACTGCCACCATCTTGACCATTTATTAAGACGACTGCTGTTCATCTATACCTTTGCAGAGCCCACGCTCGGCGCTCAGGTCTTATCTAACTTGGCTAGAGGGAACTGCTAACAGCTGCTGTGCTTGCTTTCTCTTGAAACAGTTCTCCTGAACTTTCCTCCACATCACTGTCACTGTCCTGACATTCCATTCCTATCTCCTTCCCTGGGGCAGCTCTCTCTCTCTCTCTCTCTCTCTCTCTCTCTCTCTCTCTCTCTCTCTCTCTCTCCCCTCCCTCTCTCCCTTTCCCTCTCCCTCCTCTCCTCTCCTTCCCCCTCTCCCCCCCCCACCCCATTTCACTATGGGTCTCACTATGCAGCCCTGGAACTAGCTATATAGAGCAGACTGGCCTTAAACGCCCAAAGAGTCACCTGCCTCTGCCTCCCAGAGGAGTTAAAGACATGTGCCACCATGTCCAGCTTTGGTTTAATCTTTAAATAGGGGCGAATCTAGGACTCAGTCCATGATCTTTATTCAACCACCGAGAACTACTATTCAACTCTGTCTTTTGGTCTATAATAGAAGGATTTTCACACATCTGCATCTTGGACTTCATTACCCAATCCTAATCCAGGCAGACCTAGAGATCCAGCTCCCCTTGTGGACTGTTTACCTAACTGCCTAATTAATATACAAGAGGCCATGTGATCTGCAACACTGCCTAAAACTGGGCATGGGGTTGCATGCCTGAAATCCCAGTAGTAGGGAGGTAAAAGATCAGGGGTTCCAGTTGCAGGCAAGCCTAGGGTACATGAGATCCTATTCCAAAAGAAATATTATTGTTATTTTGTTATTATTATTATTATTATTATTATTATTATTATTAAGAAAGTGGGAGGGGTGCAGACTTTTAACCCCAGCATTCCAGGCAGAGTAGGCAGATCCCTTGTGAGATTGAGACCAGCCTGATCTACATAGGAAGTATGTTCCAGGTCAGCTAGGGTTACAAGTCTCAGAATGAATGAATAATGAATTAAAAAGAGGTTGATTCATGAATGTTACTAGCTACCACCTAGTATCTATTCCGAATCTCTCATCACCTCCCATTCATCCTGTCAAGGAGACCTTTGACCCAGTCTTGCTCCTTTCCCAAGAATCTCACTATTATCGAGTATTCGGTCGACTTTCAAAACGGAAGTCTCGAAAGCATCCTTACCCCTCTCCTTTCATTCATTTCTGGTGTCTGAGTCCAGCTGATTGCTGCTTTTAAAATATACCAAGGCAGCCTGTCTTGTTGAGTCTTCACAACCACCGCCCTCTTCCAAACTGAGGCAGTTTTGTCCCTGCTGAGAGAACAGACTGACTGACAGGGCCTCACTTGGTTTCCCTGACCCTCAGGCGCCTTTGCCTTCTCGGGCCCTACGTTTGGAGCTGGCGGTAACAGTGAAGGCCTGTAATCCCAGAATTTGGGCCACACTCACTAGTCTTTCCTTAACAGCTGAATGTGCAATACAAAGACATGATCCCAACAGTTTGGGGGCCCTGAGGCAGGAGGATTTCTGTTGTGTTATATTTTGTTTCTGTTCTGACAAATAAAGCTTGCCTGGAGATCAGAGGGCAAAGCTAGCCACTAGTTAACCATAGAGGCCGGACAGTGGTGGCACACACCTTTAATCTCAGCACTTGTGAGGAGGAAGCAGGAAGATCAGGAGTTCAAGGCCACCCTGGGCCACACAAGATTGAACCAGTCTAAAAGAGAGACAGAGTGGGGGTGCATGCCTTTAATCCCAGCACTAGGGAGGTGGAGACAGGAATATAAAGCGGGTGGAGACAGGATCTCAACCTCCCACCCCCATTCGGTCTGAGAATTTATAGAGACTAATTTAGGATCATGCTTCAGATTTCCAAGCACTCAAGGCCAGCCTGAACTACATCGTGAGTTCTAGGCTAGCTTAAGTTATATAGCCACAATGTATGTATAAGTAAATAGCCAGGAGTGGTGGCCTTGGTCCTGCCTAGACCCACGGTCTGGGCGAATCTCTCAGATGGCCTGCTAGTCAGCTCATATAATTTAACTCAACCCATTACTATCAATCTATGTATCATCACCTGTTCTGCCTGTGACCCATTACATGTTGCTCCTTGGATGACAGGTTGGCGACTCCCTGACTCCACCTTCTTCGCCTCTGTCTTCAGTACACACCTAACCTTATTCTGCCTCACCATTGGCCAAACAGCTTTATTTATCAACCAATGAGAGCAACATAATTAATACTTATAGAAAGGCATCCCACAGCAGTGACCCAAAGCTAAAATCCCAGCACTTGGGAGGTGAGGGGAGAGAATCAGGAGTTCAAAGACAGCATGGGCCACATAGCAAGTTTGTGGCCAGCTTGCCCTACAAGAAGCCTTGCCTCAAAAATAAATATTTAAGTCAGGCTGCAGTGGTGCACACCTTTAATCCCAGCACTCGGGAGGCAGAGGCAGGCGGATCTCTGTGAGTTCGAGGCCAGCCTGGTCTACAGAGCGAGATCCAGGACGGGCACCAAAACTACATGGAGAAACCCTGTCTCGAAAAACAGAATAAACAAACAAACAAATTTAAAATATAGTTTAGCCTTTGTCCCTTCTTCCAGGCACAAAACTCCTAAAGTTCCCAGCAATTTCCTAATAGCTATGTCTTTTTGTTATCCCTAATGAGTCCTTCCATATTACACCTGTGTATGTTAGCAAGGTGATTCAGGCTGAGCCCCGTTCAATAGCCACACTATAGCTAAGCAGGATTTATTATAGAAATACTAAACTGATCTTTATTAATTGTTTAATATTTGAAAACTAATGATTTTAATTTAGAGGAGAGTCATGCGTATCTGTGGTTCCAGAATTTTGGAGCCTAAGGTAGTATTGTTTGAGCCTAAGAGTTCATGACCAACTTGGGTAACAGTGATAACACCCATCTCAAGAAAAGTGAAAGGGAGAGTGTACAAGAGAGCTAGAGTGCACACTTGAGCCATGACACTTGTCATCCTTGGCTATATAATGAATATGAGACCAGCCTGGGCTGCACGAGATACTATGTCAAAAAATAAATAAATAAATAAATAAATAAAATTGCCGGGGGCGAGGGGGGGAGGGTTGTAAGGTGTTCTCATTAATTAATACACACACAAAAATTAATAAAAATTGAAAACCTATTCATGATGCCATCACTTATTGAAACAAGAATACAAGATTATTTGTTCATACAGTTACAAGCATCTTTCCCAAATCTACAAAAATTTTTACAGTTATGATGAAATACTGAAAGCATTCCTTCTGATACAAGCAATGACACAAAGATACAGACATTCCCAAATCCTAGCATTCAGAAGGGTAGGGCCAGAGAGCTAAGAGTTTGAGACCAGCTTGGGTTACACAGCAAGGTCTTCTCTCAACAAGACAAGGCAAAAAATATGCCACCATCTTCAAAGTTCTTATCAACAAAATCAAACCTGAGCCAGGTACTGGGGTGAACGCTGGAAGATCAGAGAGACCGAACAGTCCACAGCCACCTCATCTCACCAGTTCCTCAGCTGCTCTTGTTTCCTCAGACTGGAAGCCTCTGAGTCCTCATCCAGAATGAATCTCAGCTGAGCTGCTGCTCAAAAGCCTGAAAGCTTAACCAGCCAAATGCTTCTAGTTCCTGGTCTTCACGCCTTATATACCTTTCTGCTATCTGCCATCACTCCCTGGGATTAAAGGCTCGCTTTCTGGGATTAAAGGCGTGAGTCACCATGCTTGACTGTATCCTTGAACACATGGATTTCTGCCTCTGGAATGGTAGGATTAAAGGTGTGAGTGCAACCATTTTGTAGCCTCTCTATCTAGTGGCTGTTCTGTCTCTGACCCCAGATAAATTTATTAGGGTGCACAATATTTTGGGGAACACAATACCACCCCACACCATTACTAATTTTAAAAACAACTCCAGCAAAGGAATGAAAGCTCAGAGAGTGGCGGTACTCGCCTTTAATCTCAGTAATTGGGAGGTAGAGGCAGTTGGGTTTCTGTGGGTTTTCTGTGAGCCAGCCATTGGTTCCAGGATACGCAATGGTACGTAATTAGACTCTGTTGTGGTGGTATTGTTTTCCCCCAAATATTGTGCACCCTAATAAACTTATCTGGGGTCAGAGACAGAACAGTCACAATATTAAACATATAAGTTAGGCAGTGGTAGCACACGCCTTTAATCCTAACATTCCAGAGGCAGAAATCCATCTGTTCAAGGATACAACCAGGCATGGTGACTCACGCCTTTAATCCCAGGGAGTAATTGCAAAAACAGAAAGATATATAAGGCGTGGAGACCAAAAACTAGAAGCATTTTGGCTGGTTAAGCATTCAGGCTTCCAGCAGCACAGTTCAGCTGAGAGCCATTCGGATATGAGGACACAGAGGCTTCCAGTTTGAGGAAACAGGATCAGCTGAGAAGTTGGCCAGGTGAGGGTTAACTGTGGCTTGTTCTGTCTCTCTGATCTTCCAGTGTTCACCCCAATACTTGGCTCCGGGTTTGTTTTATTAATAAGAACTTTTAAGATTCATGCTATACTCTGTCTCAAACAACAAACACATTAAAAAAAAAAAAAAGAACAACAAATAGGGACTGGAGAGATAGCTTGTCAGTCAAGAACAATTACTGTTCTCACAGAGGACCTGGGTTTGATTCCCAGAACCCTCACTATAACACTAGCTCCTGGGGCCCTGATTACTCAGGCCTGCTTGGACACTACACTCACATTCACATACCCACACACAGATAACGTACTGTCTTCGGGTTTTTTATTGTTATGAAGAAACACTATGACCACAGCAACTCTTATAAAGAAAACATTTAATTGGGGTGGCTTGCTTACAGTTTCAGAGGTTCAGTCCATTATCATCATGCAGGCAGATGTGGTGCTAGAGCAGGAGCTGAGAGTCCTTTATTTTGCAGGCACAGACAATAGGAAATGCGACACTAGGTAATATCCTAAGCATAGGAAACCTCAAAGCCAGCCCCACAGTGACACACTTCCTCTAACAAGGCCATACCCACTCCAACAAAGCCACACCTCCTAATAGTGCTACTCCCTATGAGATTATGGGGGCCAATTACATCCAAACTACCACACACATATACACATAATTTCAAAAATAATTATTTTTAAAATAAAAAAATTGAAATAAATTTATCAATAGGCCTCCTACTCAGAAAATTATTGAAATTTCTCTAAAATTTAAATATCTAATAAATAAGATTATACTTTTTTCATAGATCCAAATATTCAATATTGAAAAGATGTCAGAAGTCAGGCATAGTACCTAATATTACCTAATAATCCTAGTACTCAGACGACTGAAACAGGAAGACCTAAGTTCAAGGCCAGCCTGAATTACAAAAGAGACACCATCTCAAAACAGCAGCAACAAAAATTTCATAAATTAATGTAGATTATCTTCATAATCATGATTGTGAAGGTGTATTTATTTTTATTGTATGTGCATGAGTGCTTTGCCTACATACACCATGTACTTGTCCCATACACATGGTTGCCAGAAAAGGGCATTAGATCTCCTGAAACGGGAGTTACAAATGGTTGTGAGCCACCATGTGGGTGCTGGAACCCACACCCAGGTCCTCTGGAAGAGTGGTAAATACTCTTAATCACTGAGCCATCTCTCTGACCCTTTAAAAAATTTTAGAACAGTATAAATAGATCCAACCAAAAAAGAAAACCTTAAGGAGTTGAAATACATGAAATTTATGAAATTTTAATCATCCTAAGACATTGTTAAGAAAGAGAAAAGGCAAGATAATAAAGGTAAAAGATACTGAAAAATATATGCATCCAACCAAGGACAAATCTAGGTTATACTAGAAATTTATAGTATTCTTTCAACTCAGTAAAATAGAAGGCAGACTGTCCAATAGAGAAATGGATGAGACTGGAATTGGCATGCCATTAAAAAGCATATTTCCAGTGCCAGATTGATATGTGAAAAGATGCTCAACTTCATTATTGTTACAGAAACAATTAAAACCATAGCATATATTTATGAATATATATATATATACACATATATATATGTACTGTGGGCATATACATCTATATGTACATGTATAAACAAAACTTTTGTTTATGTTGCATTTGTTTAACTCTGTGAACCTGTGTGACTGTGCCGGTCTAAAATACCTGACTGGTCTAATAAAGAACTGAACAGTCAATAGCAAGGCAGAAGAGAGAGATAGGTGGGGCTGGCAGGCAGAGAGAATATATAAGAAGGAGAAATCTGGGAGGAGAAAGACGAGAGAAGGTGGAGGACACAAGAAGCCAGCCACCCATCTACACAGTAAGCCATGGAGTAAGAAATAATGAAAGGTATACAGAAATAGAGAAAAGTAAAAGTCCAAAGGCAAAAGCTAGATGGGCTAATTTAAGTTAAGGAAAGCTAGCAAGAAACAAGCCAAGCAAAGGCCGGATATTTATAATCAAGAATAAGCCTCCGTGAGTGATTTATTTGGGAGCTAGGTAGCAGAACACCCCCCCCAAAAAAGGAGAAAAAGAACAAAACAACCAATAACAGGAGGATTTTGCTCAGGTTCAATGTTTCTACCTTAGGTGCCTTCCTATTTAAGCATAGCACTTGGCAGAGTTGATTCCACCTCTAATCAAATTGCCAATGTGCTGGCTCTCCCTGACCTACACCAATTCACTTCCACCATATCAGACCTCAGTGAGAGAAACCCTCCTCGTGGGCATTCTTATAGAAGAAGAGTGCCAAGAGCTGGTCATCTAACATGGAAGCAAGAAGGTGAAGGCAGCAAGCTATGGTATGTATACCTTTAATCCCGGAACTCAGGAAGCAGAGGCTGCCTAGGCAGGTTTACTCAGAGATCTATCTGCCTCTGCCTCTCAAGTGCTGGAATAAAAGGCACATTCCATGACATCTGACTATAAATTCTCTTTTGAAACTCATAGCAATCTCCTTACTGTAAAATCTTGCATGATGAAAATACAAGTTACCCACTATGGAAGAAGGCGCAGAAAGAATAAGAGCCTGGGGAAGAGGTGGAGTGCTGTGGAACACCATCTTCCAGGCAGGACAGGGCAGGTGCATTCTTTACCTTTTACCAGCTATAATTACCTGTAGAAGACCCAGTACAAGACTGGGCCCAGTAACATTCCATTAAGAATGAGGGAGGGGCAAGGCCTTGTGAGCCAAGGTCTATGGGTAGTTACCAGCTGCTTGGGGAAAGGAAGGATGTTTTCTTCAGGGGTGTAGCCGCGGCAAGTTGTCCAGGCTACTATAAGTAATAGCTAATCACTGAACACTTTCCCATAAAGAACCTTAACTAAATTTGTTGATTCACCATGAAAGTAGAAACAGAAAGAACTAGTTTGGAAGGAGAGGATCAGCAGGAGTAAGAGGGAGATGAGAGATGGTCAGTGGGGGGTGAATATAATCAGTACATACCTGTATGGAACTCATTATCACATATACTACAAACTAATAAAAACTTTTTAAAATAATTGACCCTGATGAATGCAGAATGTCTTAGCTTCTATCACTCTAATAACTGAGCGCCTCTGGCCAACAAAGCATTCTGCGGAGTTATCATGTATAACTGTGTGAGCAAGAAATACATTTGAGGTATTCATGTGACGCTTGAAATCAAACCCAGAGCATCCCGCATACTCAGCACACACTCTGTCACTGAACTAGAGCTCAAGGCCAGAAATAAACTTCTAAGTTAGGATATTGAGGTTTTAGGAGAACTGTTATTGTTGTTTGCCACTACACCCCTAAACTTATTCTGAACAAAATAGCAGTACAGATGTTTAACCCTTGTGTAGAAAAAAATTACTAGGCAGAGAAGGAGATCAACACAGTATAAAACAAAAGAAGTTACATTAGACTATAGGTACATTAAAAATTTTTAAACCAGATTTATTTTTATTTTATTTTTGTTATTGTTTGGAGATAGGGTCCCACTATGTAGCTCTGGCTGTTCTAGAACTCACTATGTAGACTAGACTGGCCTCAAATTCACAAATTCATCTGCCTCTGCCACCTCAATACTAGGACTAAAGGTGTGTGCCACCACACCTGGTGATTTATTTTTATTCTTAATTACTTATTTATCTTTTAAATTATGTTTGTGAGTATGTGCATGTGTATGTAGGTGCTCATGGAGGCCAAGGGAGTTGGGTCTCTTGGAGTTGGAGCTATAGGTATTTATGACCCACCTGATGCATGAAATTAGATTTGAATCTCTCACTCTGCACAATGTGTGTGTGTGTGTGTGTGTGTTTGTGTTGTGAGCAAGAAGATAGGTACACACATAGTTGATATAACAAATTTTATGTTTTATTATGCTAAGGGTCATCATTCCATATTCCTAATTATGGTCCTAAGCCTATCTCCCCAAGGCTTCTCACCTATGTGGTATATCTTAGCTGAAAGTCGGGTCCATTCTCTTATGATAGTGTCTGATTTGAGGGTCAGGGTCCAGGGGAAGACTCTCCAGCCACAGGACAGATCAAGGGAGAGTCTTTCCAGTGTCCCCAGCAGTCCTGAAGATATGCCGAGCATTGTATAGCCCTTGGTCTCTGTTTATATACTATCAAGTAGGCATTGTAAAGTTCTAGTTATGTGTCTGGTTATCTTGGGTAAGTGATGTCACTGGGTTCTCATTATCAGGTAGATCCTTGGGTGTGGTGGGGTTCCTAACTAAGCTATTTTCACATGTCTAAAATGCATTTTTACTATACTCATCACAGTATGTGTGTATATGTACAGTGTGTGTATGTGTAGTGTGTGCCTATGTATATATAGTGTATGTGAGGTGTGTGTGTATATATTTGTATATATGTATGATGTGTGTGTATGTATAGTGTGTATGTATTTTGTGTGTGTCCTGTTTGAGCACGTGTAGAAGACAGAGGACATTGGATGTCATCATTTCCATTTCGCTTTTCAAATATTTCATTTATTACAGTTATTTGTATGGGTATGTGGAGGTCAGAGGACAACTTGTGGGAACTGGTTCTCTCCTTTCACCACATAGATCTCAGGGATCAAACTCAGCTCACCAGGCCTAGTGGCAACTGTCTTTACCCAATGAGCCGCCTCAACAGCCCTCCTCCTTATTTTTGAGGCAGGGTCTCTCACTGGTCCTGAAGCTCATGGCTGGTCAGCAAGCTGCCAGGAACCTCTTGTCTCTGTCATCCAGTGTTGATGCTGCAAGCATCTTTGGCCACCTTCAGCTTTTACGTGGGTACTAGAGATTTGAACTCAGGGATTCCTGCTTTCACAGCAAGCGCTTTTACCCACTGAGCCATGGACCCACCCTCTGGATACTATATAATTTTAATTTTTTATAATTGATTTATTTGTATTTTATGTACATTGGTGTTCTGCCTGAAGGTATACCTGTGTGAGGGTGTCAGATCCCCTGGAACAGGAGTTATAGACAGTTGTGAGCTGCCATGTAGGTGCTGGTAATTGAACCCGGGTCCTCTGGAAGAGCAACCAGCTTTTCCAACCACTGAGCCATCTCTCCAGCCCATAATTTTAATTTTTAAGATGATTTTATTTTGTGTGTATGAATGTTTTGCCTGTATGTATGTATTTGTGCCACATGCATGCTAAATGCCTATTGGGGTCAGAAGTGGACATTGTATGCCCTAAAACTGGAGTTAGAGATGGTTGTGAACCACCATGTGGGTTCTGGGAATCAAACCTGGGTCCTTCTCTTCAAGAGCAGCAAGTCCTCTAAACTGCTGAACCATCTCTCTAGCTCAGGGGTTCTCAGCCTTCCTAATGCTGTGAGCCTTTAATACAGTTCCTCATGTTCTGGTGGCTCCCCAACCATAAAATTATTATTTTGTTGATACTTCATAATTATAATTTTGCTACTGTTATGAATCATAATGTAAATATCGGATAGGCAAACCTTTGTGGGGGTCGTGACCCACAAGTTGAGAACTGCTACTCTAGCCCTAAATTAATTTTTTAAATTATTTTCTTATTTTTGCGTGCATGGGTATTTTGCCTGCCTGTGTGTTTGCATACTATGTGAGTAGGACTGGAGTTATAAGTGGTTGTAGGTCACCATGTGGGTGCTGGGGATTGGACCTAGATCTGGAGGAGCAATCAGTGCTCTTAGCTGCTGAGCTATTGCTGCAGCCCCCTAAATTAATTTTTAGTTTAGCATACAAATTAATGGGTTTCATTATGGCATTTTCATATGTATGTGTTACTATACTTTGTTCTTTTTGTTTTGAGACAGGGGTTCTCTGTGTAGTTTTGGTGCCTGTCCTGGATCTTGCTCTGTAGACCAGGCTGGCCTCGAACTCACAGAGATCTGCCTGCCTCTGCCTCCCGAGTGCTGGGATTAAAGGCGTGCGACACCACCACCGATCGGCTATACTTTGTTCTACTTCATCCCCTCTTCCACTGAGCTCCTCCGTCCTCCCTTTACTCCTATCATCGCTTCTCTTCCTCTCCCTAAATGGTCCCCATTTCTGTTCTCATGCCACACGTATTCCATTTTTCTCTTTTTCCTCCCTTTCACTTCCCTTAAGATCTCCTCTTCTCAAGATCCCCTTTCCAGTTTTATCGCATGCACGCACGCACGCACGCACGCACGCACAAACATACATCAGGCTCTACATATAGCAGAAATCATGCAGTATTCATCTTTCTCATTCTGGCTTCTGCTTAATATAACGATTTCCAGTTCCATCCATCTCCCACAAATATCGTTTTTCTTCATGCCAAATAAAAGTCCATTGTTTATGATGCGCCACATTTCCTTTATCTGTTCTTCTGCTGGTGGACATCTAGGCTGCTTTCCTTTCTTAGCTACTGTGAATGGTGCAGCAATAAACATGAGCCTGCAAATACCTCTTTGGTAGGCTTAGAATCCTTCAGGAGTATATATATACCCAGGGGCAGTGTAGATGCAACATGAGGTAGTTTTAGTTTCTCAGGAGCAGCCACTCTGGTACCCACAGCGTGTGAGGCTCTCATTCTTGCATCCCTGCTGTCTTCTGTTCCCTCATAACAGCTATTCTAACCGAGGTGAGATAGTCTCCTTACTGAACTGCGAGATCTGCTCCCTAATGCTCCGAGTCCAGGCTTTGTGGATGCTTTCTAGCTGAGAAAGCCAAGGAAGATGAAGGTGTTGATCAGAGAGAGACCACGTGATATGTGGCACTTATTATTTTTTAAGGATTTGTTTATTCATTTATTTTTGCTTATTTGTTTGCATTTCTTCTTTTGAGAAGAACTAAACTGTCTGTTTAGTTCATTTACTGACTAGATGGTTTGGTTAGGGGATAATTTTAGTAGTTCTTCAGATATTCTAGGTATGAATCCCCTGTCTGCTATGTAGGTGCTTCCATACGAGTCCCCTGTCTGCTCTGTGGGTGCTCCCTATACAAATCCCCTACCTGCTATGTGGGTGCTCCCTATTCTGTGGGTTGTCTCTTTGTTTTGCTGGTTGTTTCCTTTACTGTGCAGAAGCTTGTTAGTTTCACACAATCCTGTTTATTAATCCTTGGCGTTATTTGCTGCACCCTAGGTGTCCTTTCCAGAAAATTCTTCCCTTCTTGTACCTATACTTTCCTTTAAAGTTTCAGGTCTTGCATTAAACCAGGTGTGTGTGTGTGTGTGTGTGTGTGTGTGTGTGTGTGTGTGTGTGTTAGAGAGAGAGAGAGAGAGAGAGAGAGAATATCATCATGTTCAGTGCCTAATCTACAGTAGGTATTTTCATGTGTTCTTTTTACTTACTGAATGCCTACAAATAAATACCCAATAAAACAAATCTCGGTACATTCTAATCTTTCCCTTTCCTTTGTGTCTCCTATACTACTACGGAGATTGCTGTAGATATACTAAACATCCATTTCTCAGATGATGAGAATTCACAACTGTAGAATCATTGTCTACACTGTCTGCAACAGCAATCCAAATACTGTGCCTAGAGACCCCATTCCTCCAGACCAACATTCTACTCCAGAGAGAGAACGGACATCTGATTATAGTGATGCCAGGTTTATCCAGCACCTTCCACAAGAACTGCCTGAACTACCATGGATGGCTCTAAGCACTCTCCCAATCTGACCTCCGACCTTTGAAAGGCCATTCCAATGAGAAGAAGTTGGGAGGTATGGATGCTTGGCCCTAAGATAAAACTGTGATAAAATCTCTCAGGATTGGAGAGAAAAAAAAAAAGAGAAGAAGAAGAAGTGGCTGTGTAATCACCGCAGCTTGTTTAAATAAGAGTGTGGAATGTGCTCACAAATCTTTAAACTCAGACCAGTTAAATTCTAAAGAGTTCAAAAACGAAGAGTAAACACTTAAACGGTTCTAAAGATTAGCAAGATAAGGTTGTTCTGAGGTCTCAGGCATTCTGAAACAAAGTTGGGGGAGGCAGTTGAGTCTGTTAGAATTTCAGGAGGTTACACATTTTGCATTTTTCTGGGGGCACTTTCAATATCAAATATCTGGCACTAGTGAAAATATTAGCTGGAATTTTGTTTCTGAAAATATCACAATTTTTCTTCTTTTTGTTTTGTTTGTGCTTTGGGGTCAGGCTGGGGGATAGAAGTCAGAGCCTGGCTCATGCTTAACAATTTTAATTGATGAACATGATCTACTCCAACATTCTTTATTTGTTTGCTTATTTATTTATTTATTTATTTATTTATTTATTTATTTATTTATTTATTTATTTATTTTTATTTTCTGAGTCAGAGTTTCTCTGGGTAACAGTCCTGGCTGTCCTGGAACTCACTTTGTAGACTAGGCTGGCTTCATAATTCACAGCGATCCACCTGCCTCTGCCTCCCGAGTGCTGGGATAAAAGGCCTGCACTACCACACCCAGCCAACTCCAACATACTTATCTTGAAAGATGTGAGACCCAGTTCTTGGGGAGATGGCTTAGTCAGAAAAGTGCCAGCTGTGCAAACGTGAAGAGGTGACTTTGATCACAGACGCCACAAAAAACCCAGATAGGTGGTGTATGTTTGTGATCCCAGTGCTGGGAAGGCAGAAGCAGACAGCTCCCCGGGTCCCTGGTAAGCTAGCCTAGCCGAGTCAGTGCGCTCTCGGGGTTAGGTGAGAGACCCTCCCTCAAAAAACAAGATGGAGGGCGGGGCGCGAAAGAAACGACTGAGCATGAATACCGCTCCTGCAGAGAACACTGGTTTAGTTTCCAGAACACACAAAGGGGCTCGTAGTCACCTGTAACTCCTGTGTCAGGGCATCTGGTGGCCTCTTCTTGCCTCCAAGGGCTCCTGTATGCGTATTATTCACATAAACTCATTCTGGCACACACATGTAAACAAACAAACAAACATAAATAAATGAATCCTTAAAAATAATAAGTGCCACACATCATGTGGTCTCTCTCTGATCAACACCTTCATCTTCCTTGGCCTTCTCAGCTAGAAGCCATCCACAAAGCCTGGGCTCAGAGCGTGAGGGAGCAGATCTTGTAGTTCTGCAAGAGCATGTGGTGTCCCAGAAGCCGTTCAGTGGCCCAACACCACAGCGACAAACTAAAAAGAATCACTTCTCAACGTGCAGTTGGCACTCTGTATTCTAGGGTGCCATATCCTTGGATTCAACTGAGTTTTTCAAGATTTTTTTTTTTTTTTTTTTTTTTTTTTTTTTTTTTTTTTGAGACAGGCTCTCACCAAGTAGCTCTGGCTGGCCTGGAACTTACTATGTAGACCAAGTTGGCTTGGAATTCACTCAGGAGGCTGACCACAGAGGTTAAAGGCATGGGCCAACGCGGCATTTAAAAAATATATATATATGTGTGTGTGTGTGTGTGTGTGTGTGTGTGTGTGTGTGTGTGTGGTATGTACATATGAGAGCAGGCTCTTACAGAGGCCAGAAAAGGGTATGAGATCCCCTGGAACAAGAGTTACAGCAATTATGAGATGTCTGATGTGGGTGCGGAGAATTGAACTTGGGGCCTCTGAAAATGCATCCGTCCAGCCAAGTTTGTTTTTTACAATATTTGAAGAAAATTATGTTGTACTGAGATTTACTTTTTTGCTTTTTTTTTTTTTTTCTTTTTTGCTTTTCAAGACAGGGTTTCTCCTGTGAAGCCCTGGCTTCCTCAGTAGACTAGGCATGCCTCAAACTCAGAGATCTGCCTGCCTCTACCTCTGAAAGCTGGGATCAAAGTGTACCATCACCACCTGGCTGAGATTTACATATTTTGTTGTCATTATTCCCTAGACCAGCTTTCTCAACCTGTGGGTCATGACCTTTTCACAGGGGTCACCTAAGACCACGAGAAAACACTGATACTTACATTATAATTCATAACAGTAGCAAAACCACAGTTATAAAATAGCAATGAAAATAATTCTATGGCTGGTTGGGGTCACCACAACATGAGGAACTGTATTAAAGGGTCACAGCATCAGGAAGGTTGAAAACCACAGGTCCAGACAATACAATTTGACAAAGCTTGTCCATTGTGTTAGTATCATAGTCCAGAGACGTGTTCAGTATGCAGGATAGGTATACACAGTATACAGTATACAAGCATAGGTGTGGATATTACACCATGTACATGGGGGATGGGAAGATCCTGGGGTCTGGGTATCTGTCGGGGTCTTAGGACAACTCCCCCATGAACACTGAGAAAGGACAGCACCCTTAAAGTCAGTTGAGGAAATCTGAAATTGTTTCCCTCCTGTCCAATCACAAAGAGCCTCAGGATCATACTCTACCAGGTGGGAGGGCTGGACATTTGCCTGGTGTCTTTTTTTTCTTCTTCCTGTCCTTCCTGCATACTGCCTTGACCCTTAAACCACATGACTGGGGCACTCTGTTCACATTTGTCAGTCTTTCCCTTTGAGGAACTGATTAGTGGTTTCAAAACCCCCAACTTCTGGCTATAGTCTTGTTCCTAATAAACTGATGGTCCAGAACAAAGGTGCTCCGCTTGTCCACCTCTGAGGACTGGGTGTCCTTCGGACACTGTGTTTTGGTCTGCTCCCTGTTCCCTGGGGAGCTCGTCTGACCATAGGGTCATTTTGTCTGGCTCCATTCCCTTGGGCTCTTGGCCCTTCTCTCCCCATTAACCCACAATGCTAAGGATACAGCTCAGCTGGGTCAACGCGCCACAATCTGGTCTTTTTCCCATCTAGACTTTAAGATAACCTCTGAAAGGTTGCCGGGCAGTGGTGGCGCATGCCTTTAATCCCAGCACTCGGGAGGCAGAGCCAGGTGGATCTCTGTGAGTTCAAGGCCAGCCTGGGCTACAGAGCAAGATCCAGGACAGGCACCAAAACTACAAACAAACCAACAAAAAAAGTATAGATAAAACTGACTATAATCTTAGTACCACATCATGTCCTCCCAACCCAGCCATTCCTTACTCTCTTGGTATGCATATTTCTCTCATTCTTCAGCAAGAGACCAGCTGGTTGAAGAAGTCCCCAGACCGGCAGGTGGAGAGAGGGCTCACTAGGTAAAAGCGCTTGCTACTCTTTCGGAAGACCCAGGTTTGGTTCCCAGAACCTACACGGCGGCTCAAAACCATCTGCAACCCCAGTTCTAGGGGATCCAATATCTTCAGACCTCCATGGGCACCAGATCTGCTTGTGGTGCACAGACATACGTGCAGGCAAAACACTCATGCACGTCAAATCAAATAAATAAGTCCAAAAACTAAAAAGAAGCAATTCTCAGATGAGAAATAAGTTTTAATCTCTTTTTTGATGTGTGTGTGTGTGTGTGTGTGTGTGTGTGTGTGTGTGTGTGTGTGTACGCGTGCAGTTGCCTACAGAGTTCAGAAGAGGGCACAATCCCTTGGAGTCACAGGTGGTTATGAGACACCATGTAGGTACTGGGACCCCAACCTGGGTCCTCTGCAAGAGCAGCACTCTGTTGTTGTTGCTCATTTTGTTTTGTTTTGTTTTTTGAGACAGGGTTTCTCTGGGTAGCCCTGGCTGTCCTGGAACTCGCTCCGTAGACCAGGCTGAAACCACAGAGATCCGCCTGCCTCTGCCTCATAAATCCTGAGCTTAAAGCTGTGTGCCAGCACCAGTGGGTGAGCAGGCACACTCTTAACCCCTGAACCATCTTCCCAGCCAGGGGCAAGTGTGTGGGCTAGGGATACAGCTCAGCGAGAGACCATTTTCTCAGTATGTGTGAGGCCCTGGGTCCCATCCCCGGCACAACCAAACCGAACAAAACCAGAAGCTAAAGATCACAGAGAGTATCTAAGTAAGAGAATAAAGAGTTCATTTGGGCGTGGTGGTGCACACCTGTAGTCCCAGCACTTAGGAGATGGAGGCAAGAGAACTGGGAGTTCAAAGCCATCCTTGGATCCATAGTGAGTTTGGGGCTAGCCTTGGATACACAAGATCTTGACTCAAAAATAAATGAATAAAAATAATGCTGGGGATTACGGGTGTACATTGACATGTCTGGCTATTATACAAAATTTTAAACACAGAGACACACTCATATGACTCATCCAGCCTAGTCATCCAGCCCGTATTTAGGAAGCTAAGGGGAGATTGCCAGGGAGCTTAAGGCCAGCCTACATAGTGAGTTCTAGGTCAGCTTGGGCTATAATAAAGACCTATCTCAAGAAAACAATTGAAAGCCGGGTGGTGGTGGCACACACCTTTAATCCCAGAACTCAGGAGGCAGAGGCAGGTGGATCTTCTGACTTCAATGCCAGCCTGGTCTACAGAATGTGTTCCAGGACAGCCAAGGCAACACAGAGAGACCGTCTTGAAAAACAAAACAAAACAAACCCTCGCAATTAGAAATACATATAATGTACATATTTATTATTTTATCTTATTACACTTATTTATGTATGTGTACAGGAGTGCCAATGTACCATGGCGCACAAATGGAAGTCAAAAGACAAGTTGTAGAATTCAACTCTCTTCTTCTACTGTGAGGGTCCCAGGGACTGAACTCAGGTCATCAGTCTCTCCAGCAAGCACCTTTACCTGCTGAGCCATCTCCACAGCCCAGGATATACACATGTTTATTTCTGTTGCGTTGAGTTTACTGAGTACAGCGGGTAGATGAGTCGGTTTTGGACTTGCAGGTAACTGAAGGTCCATTTAGAATGACAACCACTAACTACTTGGTTCTAGCGATGTGCTTGTATCACAGGGGTGCTTCAGACTCAGTTCTGCGATTCCCACACTGGTCTGCATACAGCCACACAGCTCTTCTTCACATGTCTCAGGTCCATCCCCTTCTACTCTCCCACCTCCAAGTTTGGGGAACTTTGCTTGTCTCTTGCTTGTGGGACAGGGTTCTGTATTTTGAGATTCGGTGGGTCGCTCCTTCCATCGGCTTCTCTCTACTCCTCTCTGTCAATCAGACGGTTAGCCCAGAGCTATCATCGAGAGGAGTCTGGTACAGTGCAGAAGGCGGAAGCGAGCAAAGCAACCTGGCTTCATGCTTTCCACAAATCCAAGGAGCTTGAAGGAAAATTACGGGGTTTACAGAGGAAAGAAAGTTGTTTACAGTACAGATCGTGTCTACGGAAGAAACAAAGCTCCTTGGTGAAGGCAAAAGGTGCTGGGGGTGGGGGGGAGACCTGACCCAGATCAGCAAGGAGCCTGGTTCCGCCTCCTGGTAGACTGCAAGTCCCTAGGAAGGGGTGTCTGCTGGATGATCCAGCCTGGGTAGGCACATTTGTAAAGATGCCCTCATCTCCGGATGTGACACAATTACTGTAACAGCATTGCTGGGCTGTGAGGGATCATGTAGGCAGGGTCAGTGGCTTCATGAATGGTATGCCACTCTCCAGTCCTGTCCTCCACTGACTGAGAGCCTGGAGTCCCTGCTGGTGAAGAAGGGACTCTTCAGTCCTGCCAGCTGAGGTTAAGTCTGCTGGATGGGGCATTTCTGAGCCTCAGCGGTCTGGGAATCAGCTGGTCAAGGTCACAAGGTTGCTAACAAATTGACTAAGCAAGGTCAGGTCTGTGTGCTTGATTCCTTTGCAGGACTGCAGAAGTCCTGTGTCTTGGGACCTCCACCAGCTCTCAAGCAGCACACGGTATTCTTTGCTCTGCAAAGTATGAAACTGGACCATGAGTTGAGTCCTTGCTTAGGAGCAGCTTATCTGGGGCCTGGGGGGTTCTGGGCTGAGCAGCAGGGCTTCAGCTCCACAGGTTTCCCCTAGCCTCACGAAGCTGTGTGACAACGTCAGGGTTCTGACTTCCCCTCTGTGAGCTGGAGGCACACTACCTCTCTACCTCAGCAGACCCTGAGAAGTCTGAGAGGAGGAGTAGGGATGACCTAAGTTGTCCTCTGCAGAAAGTGTCCCCTTTGGAGAATAATATCAACAAGCATGTGAACGGAAGCACTTTAACCAGCCCCAGGCCTTGCTGACCTCTGAGGACAGTCAGTTCTGGGAGGTTGAGCTCTCTGGTGTCCCTGTCTCAGCAACAGCCTGCTCCCCTTCGCTAGAACATCTTGTCTTTGTACTTTCTGTTCTCAGATTCCTATTGGTCTTCTCTGTCTCTCTCTTCTCTGGTCAGGTCTCCGTCACCCAGGCTGGCTTTGAACTCACAGAGTTCAAAAGATATACTTGTCTCTGCCTTCAGAGTGCAGGGGATCAAAGGCATGTGCCACCACACCCAGCTGATCTAAACTCAATTGAAGATGTCACTTCTCTTGAGGATCTTCTTGGACCACATCCTATCTAAGCATCTGGGTGACACAGTCCTTCCCTTGGAAGTTACACTCTTCATATTAGCATTGAGATCTCCTAGTCATTAGCCCTCTGCCCGCTAGCCTCCCCTTTCAGTCTTCCCCAGCTAGCCAGGTGTGCTGACTCACATCTGTAATCTCAGAACTCAGGAGTCAGAGGCAAGAGAGTCACCCGAGTTCAAGGCCAGTCTGTGCTACAGAGTGAGACTGTGCTTCAGTCCACAGGTCAGACCATCTTTTGGCTCTCATTGGAGAAGCTTCTTCTTGCTATCGATGGCAGTTACCACAGAGGTCCTCCAATGGTCAACAAGCAGGGATAAGAGGCTGTGAAGTACCCAGCTCTCAATAGGACATACATGTCACACTCCTCCTCCCAATGCTTGGAGAAGAGAGAGTCTGAGAGCAAGAGGTGGTCAATAACACCAAGGACAGTGTTTTCCAGACAGGAGGAGGGAAGTTGACCATATGAACTCACAGGGACTGTGATGACATGTGTAAGAGCTGTGCAGCTCAAGCCAGACAAAATCCAGGCACAGAGGGAGAGGGTGGGCATGAAATCCCACGATTAGCTGAGGAACTCACGGCATTTGATCGATGTTGGAAGAGAAAGAGTCAGTTTTCTTTAATTATGTGACTCCCAATAAGTCTACCATACACCAGGGCATCTCCACCCCCAAGTTTAGCTGGACAATAAAAACTGGACTTGAGGGGAGAAGGAGAAGGAGGTGGAGGAATAAAAATAATTTGGGTGGGAAGGGACGGGAGGGTAGAGAGAGTAGTTGTGGGAGTGAATGTGTTAAAAATAAATTGTATGGGATTCTCAAAGAATTAAGAAAAGTATAATTTTTATGTAATTATATATAATTTTATTATATAAATTTTATACAATAAAAGTATAATTCTCAAAGAATTAATAAAAGTTTACAAAGAGACCAATGAATTAAACTAGCAAGCTCCTTGAGAGTGGCATACACTAACTGTACCAATCTGCTGGACACCAGACCTTAGCCACACACACATATTGGTAACATATGCACTGTTTCCCAGAGTGGCAGCATGGCTGACTCAAGAGCTGCAGCTCACTGCCACTGCCCAGCACCCTGAGATGGGACTGCAGAATGCAAGCCCAGAAAAAGAAGAAACGGCACAATTCAAAGTATGGTTTGCACTTAGTAGAAATCCCTTCTGGATCCCACTTAGGATTCTTGGAGCATGGTGTGTGTGTGTGTGTGTGTGTGTGTGTGTGTGTGTGTGTGTGTGTGTGTGTACTGATTATGTACGTGTGTGCACTTGTGTGTGGTGGCCAAAGGACAACTTCAGACGTCATTCCCCAAAATGCTATCCTCCTTGAAACTAAGGATCTCATTCCCCTTGACAGGCTGACCAGTTAGTCTTGGGAAGCTCTTACCTCTGCCCCCAGTGCCACTCCTGGCATTTTTACATAAGTTCTTGGACTCAAACTTAGACTTTCAATTTGCAAGACAAGGCTTTATGAGTGGAGCCCTCATCCCCCCCAGCTCTTTGTGATGGTTTGATTTCATTTTCTTTAATTTTTTAATTTTTCTTTCTTATGTTACAGTGGTTCAAAATGTACCCATCCAGCCTGTTTGTTCTCTCTTGCTTTCAGTACAGTAATTAAGATATAAGACATGCTCATTTAAAAATAAGCCTTGTGTTAAATGATTTGCCCAGCTGGAGGCTAGCATATGTGTTCTGAGGAATTTAAGTAGACTAAGTATGATGCTTGGTAGATTGTGTGTATTAAAAGCATTTCTCTTAAGATTTCTTTTTTATTTATGTATGTCTGTGTTCGGGTATGTGCAGCTGAGTGCAGGAGCCCATAGAAGTTGGAAGAAGGCATTCGATCCCCTGGAGCTGGAATTGCAGGCTGTGAGCTGTCTGGTGGATGCTTGGAGCTGCAAATGGAAGGCAGGGAACACTGTTAACCCCTGAGCCACCTCCCCATCCTTTAAATGCTTTCAACTTACAATGGGTTTATCAAGACTTAACCGTATTGTAAGTAGAGGGATATTTGTACTTGGTTATCTGGTTTGTTTGTTTTGTTTTGGGGAAACAGAGTCACACTGTATAAGTTCAACTGACTGAGAACATGACATCTTTCTGTCTTAGCCTCCCCCATGTAAGGATTACAGGTGTGCATTACCATGCCAAGTCTGAATGTTTTTTAAATGAAAGAAACTTCAAATATGCCTTCTGACTCATCCAAGGTTCATTTTTGGCCTTAATAGTCTCAGAGAAAACAGTTATTTTCCTAAAATTAGTAATATATATATGCCTTAAATCAAACACAGCTGGTCACCAACCTCCTGGAATTAGAGCCTAGGCTTGGAACAAGTCTGATAATCCTTTGATAGTTCTTCCTTGTCCCTAAGGAAATTCTTGGAAAATATTTCCTGGGCCATTCAGATAGCTTAATAGGAATAGGGGCTTGCAGCCAGCGCTGGCTATTTGAATTCAATACCCGGGGATCACGTGGTTGAAGGAGAGAGCCAACTTCTACAAGTTGTCTGTCTTCTGACCTCCACACTGCTCACCCATACACGTAGGCATAACTACACATAAACAAAAAAATGTAAGTAAAATAACCTAAAGAATGTTTCTGAGTAGATGATAAGCATGATATAGCTTACACTGTATGAAGTCTGAATGTTGCCCGTGAATGGGTGCTGAAGGGTACCACATACAGTGTAAGCACTGAAAACTTTCCTTTTAGAAGCAATCCAGGATGGTCTACAAGGCTTGATGTCAGAGCTATGGGATGGACAAGTGCATCTGGAATCTGGATTCTCTCCAGCCCTGCCCTCAATTGTTCCCAGCCCCCAAGAGAAAACAGTGAATAGTCCCAAACTCAGTCCTGGCTTCTACTCAAGTCAATAGATGTGTGATGAGCTCTCCTTCTTACCATGGGCAGACTAGTGAGAAGTTAATGAACTTAGAAGTCACCCAAGCCTGAACCAGCTGCCCTAAGCATGCTTGAGATCCATCAGTTGTAGACATGGCGAATGGTGAATGATGGGAGAAATGCAGTTATTCACTGCCAGCAGTCTTAGATTGAATCCATCCCACCCCACCATGACAAGCAGCTGGGCCATTACAAACTACAGAGTTCCACTTTGGCTAATGTATTTTGTTTGCCTGACACCCTCAAGAGCCATCCCTGTGCAGAGCTATACAAACAGATGATATGCTGGTTTTGTTATATGCTAAGTCAGAGCACTAAGGTCTCCCATAATGCTTTAGAAGACTGGTCCCCAGAGATAGTTGCATGCATACACACACACACACACACACACACACACACACACACACACACTATAACATGTAGCACAATTTCTAATTGGTCTTAATAAAAACCTGGAGTCAGATATCAGGGTGAAAGCTGAAAGATCAGAGAAGCAGAACAGCCAGCCACCAGAAAGACTTTTTACTTTTAGAAATCCTCAGACTGAAAGGGGCCAAGCTCCTGTGTCCACCCCATGGTATCACTTCCTCTCTCTGCCCAGCCATATTACTTTCTGTTTCCTCTTCCCAAGTGCTGGGATTAAAGGTGTGAGCCACCACTGCCTAGCCTCTAGTGGCTAGCTCTGCACTCTGATCTCCAGGCAAGCTTTATTTGTTAGAGCACAAACAAAATATCATCACATTTCCCCCTTTTTGTCTAAAATAAAAAAAGAATGTTATAACTAATATAAGAAAAACTGTATACATTAAGTACAATAACTATATGTAATATATACAGGTAATAAATGCATCAACAGTGTCTAGTCCATAAACATTTGACAAATTCAGAGAAAATACTCTATTATCTATCCTATTTTAGTGAATCCAAAAGGTTGTACCTAATTCACTTTCTATTCTAACATTTATGTTTCTCAACATTATATATTTTACATTTCTTTAGCGAATTTCTTTTCTGAATCTGTTAACAAGGAAAATTAGAACTATAACTATCTAGTCTTCAACTCCATCAGAGACCCAAGAAGGAAATAATATTACTGGAGCAAGCAGGAAGTACAAGCAAGCCACTTGTGTGGAATGGCAGAAACAACTGGCTGCCTGGACAGTCCAAGGTTCCTCTGTAATGTTGGGGCATTCATCTTCGGCCTACAGGCCTAGCATGTCTGATAGACTTATCTGTGAAGCAGGATTTTCTGAAGGGCTATCTTACCTTGTCTTGGAACAGTTTGGCAGTCCTTTTTGTGTGTGTCCTGTTTGTCCCATTTGGACAGCATTCTGTCAGCAGTCAAGGCAAGAGAACTTTCTTGCCCAGTGGCTAACTTTTGTCAGAAAGAAACTAAACTCCATATGGAGTTTCTTTGATGCCCATCATCTTCTCTGAAGTAGATTGGTACTGCCAGGAGTAGACATGTCTCATTGTCATAAAAAACAAAAAGCAAAAACAAACATGTTATTAAAACATCTTAAGTGCCATATTCTGTAGATCTCTGAAGTTTTTGAAGACCACTTGTCTATCTAAAACATATCTCTGTTTGACTTTGAAAACACACCTAATATGACTACAAGTGTGATTGTAATAGGTGATGAATTACTAATCTGCATTTCCTTATTATCCTAAATAGCTGGTAATAACTTTCAGGG
Organism: Peromyscus leucopus; assembly: GCF_004664715.2. Classification (NCBI taxonomy): domain Eukaryota; kingdom Metazoa; phylum Chordata; class Mammalia; order Rodentia; family Cricetidae; genus Peromyscus; species Peromyscus leucopus. Next base: position 9,875,373 of record NC_051069.1, on the reverse strand, counting down.
ACTAGAAATTTACATTATATTGATAAATGAGCTGTATAGGTATAATACCTTGAACAAGATTAGAAATGTATATACAGTATATTCTTAAAAAAATCTTAAATTTGCATCAATATACGAAAATCCATAACAATATAAAATATTTAAAACGAGTAGTTGCTTTTTAAAAGTAGATTCAATAATTTACCTTTTTATTCTATTATTTCTATATCTTTTTTCTGTTTTTTTTTCCCCAAACAGAACCTGAATCTAATCTTTTTTGTTCAGCACTTTTTTTAACTGTTATCAATAACAAATTATAACCAACCACCCTAAACAATGACTAATATCCATGATCCCACTGGATGACCAAAAAACCACACACACCCCTCTTGAGAATGTGGGTGTCATGTTCTTAAAATTACTTTCTGCTGTCTGGGGGTTACAACATCTTTACGAGGTCCTGAAAAGAAGAATTTGGGTTAATTGTCAAATCCTGGGAGAGGTAGGATCATTTGTTGTCCAGTCTCTGTGTAATTAGAAAGCCAAGTCCTAGCTACAGTAGTCTGTGAGGCTGGATCATCTGAGCTAGCCACCTCGAGATTGTCCTGACCGGTTTGTAGTCCAAAGTCGATCTTGAGGTGGTGTTTTTCAGCTTAGTGGTAGTATAATAGTCCTGGTGGAATCTTTGTTGTGGGGCCCCATCATCTTTTTGGAGACTTCAAAGGTTTCTATTAAGTGTGGTCATGATTGTAGAAAACTTAAATATTTTAAGTGTCATATGCAGCAGATCTCAAAGAGGTTAAAGGATAAATATTTGTGATGTACACTCAGAGTACAAAAACTTAATGCTTAGTTACCTGATAAAGACTCAAACCTGAGAGCCGGGTGATGGTGGTGCAAGCCTTTAATTCCAGCACTCGAGCGGCAAAGCCAGGCTGATCTCTGTGAGTTCAACGCCAGTCTGGTCTACAGAGCGAGATTCAGGATAAGCACTAAAACTACACAGAGAAACTCTGTCTTGAAAAACCAAAAAAAAAAAAAAAAAAAAAAAAAAAAAAAATCTGAAATCAAGTACAGGAAGCTAGAGGAAGCCTTTTTCTAGAATTAGTTAGTATGCTATATGACCATTAATATCATGACAAAGAGTTTATATATATATATATATATATACTAATCTTATTAACTATATATATATACACACTAATCTTATTAATTTTGAGATAATGTTTATACCTTAAGATAAGCTTTAAAGAGTCAAAATAAAACCAAAGGATTTTGAGATTAGTAACAATAGAGTAGTCCCTAATTTTGGTTTTTCTTCTGTCCTATATCAGGTGGATTTTCTGACATGAGACAGAGATTTTACATTTTACTTTAACAAGCATGCTTGAGTTTAGAGAGGGAGAGAGCCACACTCCAACTCCAAAGCCAGCTTTAATATTTAATTGGACTGGGATTACAAAAAGACCATTTGCATTATATGTCTGTAGAGAACGGCAGAAACAAACATTTGGGAAGATTTATGAAATTTTATCCTGTTGGAGATGTGATATACCAATAGGCCAATTTACTCTTTTTCTTGGGACATTTTTTTTTTTTTCTGGATGATTTGTCCTTTTCCTTCACTTGTCTCATTTGTCCAGTGGTCTTCAGATTCTTTAGCTGGATGCCTTTATTCTCCTGAAAAGACAAAAACAAAACCCGGCCACAACCCCAATTTGGGGGAGGTTCCCTTTTGGCAAGTTATATCTGATCAAATGAGAAACATTTGCTAGTTGTATAAGTTAGTTTAGATTGAAAGGTCATGCTGTTTGATCAACTATCATCTCTTCTAATTAAGAGGTCTCTCTTGTTCAAATCCAATCTTTATTAATTTTGATTTATGGTTTCTACTTAAATTTTTGTTTTATTTTCTAAAGCTGTTCTATCATCCAGAGCAGTATGGTTTCTTTAAATAGACATTAGGGTCTTTAATTGCTCTGGGAAAGAGTTTCCTTCATGATGGCAGGAAACAACTGAACCGAATTTGACATGCGAGCCTTTGAGAGGCCTCTTAAGGTGTTTCCCAAAGGCAAAGGGTTACCTTGAGAGTGTCCCTTGTTGATCTACATTTGTTAGTCCAATGTCTGCCTTTGCCACACCTTCTGCACACTCCAGAAGGTAGGGGCATTCTATTGGGATTATTCTTAGAAAAACATTGTTTCTAAAAATGCCCGGTTTACAATCTCTTTAGGTCACCTTGTTTACTGCAACTGAAACACCTGACATTTCATTTTTTTTCATCATGGTTATGAGATTCAATATTAATTGTATCTCAGATTCATTCCTCCAAGGGTGCTGATCTTGCCTTTATTGGCTTAATTATCCTTTTGCATTGTGCATTAGCATTTTCAAAAGCCAGAGATTCAATTATTATTTGTCTAGCTTCTGAATTCGGTATCATTCTATTTATTGTTGAAACCAGTCTTTGTAAGAAGTCTGTAAAGGTTCCTTTGGTCATTGTATAACTTTAGTAAATGACTCAATTTTCTTTCCTACTTCTTCAGTTCTGTCCCAAGCATTCAAGGTTGCTGCTCAGCATAAAGTCAGGGTGTAGTCATCATATAGAGACTTCCTTTCTACATTAGCATAGTCTCCCTCTTCAAGAAGTTGGTCTTGGGGGATTTCCATACATCTAGCCCTACTTTGTTGTTCAATGGTCTCAACCTCATCTTTCCACCAGGTCCTCCACTGTAACTGAGGACCAGGCTCCAAGACTACTGTAACCAAGTCTCTCCAGTCTTGAGTGATAATTCTATTACAAGAAGACCAGGAGTTTAACATCTGCTTCACAAAAGATGAATGTATACCGTATGAGACTATTGCTTCCTTGAATCTCCTCAAATCTAACATCTGCACAGGAGTCTATTCAGCTCTTATACAGCCTTAGGGATATCTATCATTTGGCAGTTCCTGTAAGGTTACTAGATAAACTAAGTTGGTTGTTTGAAAACTTAGGCTGTTCCTCTCTAACCTTATAATGCAATGCTGAGATTGGTTCTCCTTTAAATTCCTCTGCCTGGGTCTGAATATCTCTATGATCTGTTTTAATAAGTTTTTCTAAAACTTTTATCTTGGCACTCATATTAACCAGCTTTTTAAATGAGAAAACAAAAATGATCAAATGGATAATATTTATAATTGACATTATGTAATCCCCATCTAAATTAATTATCCTCTCATTTAATTGCTCCATCTTCAAACAGTCCAGCGCATTATCATACAGAAACCTAACTCCCTCCATTGCAACAGTGTTTCCTATTTTTTAATGTGGGGGAAAAAAACCTCTCTCTTTTAACTAATTCCTCCCTTTAAGAATTCCCAATTGTTTCACCAAATCTGCTGACAGTGATGATTTAACAGTAGAAGCCTGAGTGGGTCGTCACAGCAGCTACCTAGTGTGGCAGCAGCCTGAGAGGGTGTCCAGGGAAGGCCCACAACCCACTGGGAAAGGGAACCCACTGTCTGAAAGATGCACACAGGAGATCATGGGGAAGAAACATGTGTGGCAGGAGCTGCCTAAGGCAGAGCTGGTGGTGAGGGACTAACTCCTGGAGATTGCTGTAGAGAGGCTGCAACAAAAACTTAGTCGGCAGGGTCGTGACTCCAGACGTGTGCCGCTCCGGCCTGTGCTGGTGGCTGCAAAGCCACAGGCTCAGCAACTTTTTTGTGAATTTGTGCCCCACATTGGGCACCGGATGTAGCACAAATTCTAATTGGTCTTAATAATAATAACCTGGAGTCAGATATCAAGGCGAAAGCTGAAAGACCAGAGAAGCAGAGCAGCCAGCCACTAGAGAGACTGTTCACCTCTAGGAATCCTCAGACTGAAAGGGGCCAAGCTCCTGTCTCCACCCCACCTTATCACTTCCTCTCTGTCCAGCCATATCATTTTCTGTTTCCTGCTCCCAAGTGCTGGGATTAAAGGCATGTACCTCCCAAGTACTAGGATCAAAGTCATGCGATCCCAAGTGCTGGGATTAAAGGTGTGTGCCACTCCTGCCTGGCCTCTAATAGCTAGCTCTACACTCTGATCTCCAAGCACAAACAAAATATCATCACAACAACATACGTGTATAGTATTATTATTTTGAAGCTAAGTATCGTACAGCACAGGCTGGTTTCAAATTTTCTACATAGTTGGGGGTAACCTTCAACTCCTGATCCTCCTGACTTGACTTCCCAGAAAATATAGGTGTGAGGCACAATTCTCAGTTTATGCATCCTTAAGGATCAAATCCAGGCCTCTTTAGGCATGCTAGGTAATCACTCTACCAACTGAGCCAGCCCCTTTTAAAAATATTTTTTTTTTCTGGTAGAGTAGTGAGTAAACTGTGAGCACAAACAGAAATACGAGTATAGACTTCTGTTTTTCCTTTCTTAGATCCACCCTTCAGGACTCCCTCATCTGTGTTTTATTCCTATTTTATGTGCATTGGTGTTTGGTTGCTTGTATGCCTGTATGAGGGTGTCAGATCCCCTGGAGCTAGAGTTACGGACAGTTGTGAACTGTCACGTGGGTGCTGGTAATTGAACCCAGGTCCACTGGAAGAGCAGCCAGTGTTCTTAACCACTGAGCCACCTCTCCAGCTGCCTCATCTGTATTTATAAAAGAAACTTTGGCCAAATCCAGAGTGGATATCTGAGAAAGCCAAACCTATAAACTCCTTACCTGGGGTTCTGAACTCACACTGAGAAATACTAGTTTTAGTGTGAGTGGGTTGTGTTCAGAACATAGGCACTCAGGAGCTTGGAAGGGATGGTTTCTACTATATGAGCTAGGCAGCAAATAAAGCCAGAACACAGGAAAAGAGGAAGTAGGTTGGGGGGTAGTTCAGCCGTAGAATATAGGCTTGGCATGCCCAAGGTCTTTGGTTCAATCTCCAGCACTAAAGTGGGAGGAAATAACAAATTAGTATTTATTACCTTTATTTTAAATATAATGCATTTAGTATATTTGTTCACACATTTTAATTTTTTCTTACATTGTTGTTTGTGTGTGTGTGTTCATGCCACAGCATGTGTGTGGAGGTCAGAAGATAACCTGTGGGAATTGGTTGTCTCCTTCCACCCTGTGGGTCCTGGAGGTGGAGCTCAAATTGTCTGCCTTGCAGAGCCATCTTGCCAGCCCTGTATAATTTAATTTTAATAAAAACTGTCACTGGCAAAATTCCCATAAACTTCACCATCTGCTTTGGTAAACTGGTATGTGACAGCATACCACCAACTGAAGTGAATGTTTGCTAGTCAAATCAAATACAAATCTAGAGTTTGTATTCTAGCTGAAATAGAGCAGTCTCATCTACCCCTTCATTCCTAGTAATGGAAGCATCAATTCTTAGAGCTAGGCTTATCCAACCTCTGGAAGGGCCAACCTCCATCCCACAGTCTAAATACTCTCTCACAGCCCAGGACGGCAAAGTGCTACAACCGAACTCCATCAACTTACGTAAGTCATCATGAAGGTTGTTTTGTTTTTTTGCAACTTGATTGTGCAGTTCCCAAGTGTGAGCTTTGTGGCTGACAATATCCTGTCACAACAGGCATAGACTGGCCATTTCATTCTCCACGGCATCTGTTCCAAAATTTTCCTCTTTCAAAGAACAGCTGCCTCTCCCTGTGCCCGATTCTTAGCTCCCCCTGGACTCCCGCTCTCAGCCATCACCCCAGGACATCAACCCTTTCCTAAACCCAACTCATTATGTTCTGCCTGAACTTGTTCTTCCTCCAGCCTCTCCGCCGATTTCACACCATAACCACAAAGAACTGTTTGCTCCTGTCTCATTTGACACCGCCCCCCCTCCCTCTGTTTACCAAATGTAAATTATAAGTGCACTGATTCTCCACTTTGGCTACCTTGACACACACAAAGCTGGGTATACCCCAGACAGCAGTTCAGACGTAATTGGTAAGAGATTTGGCCTGGGCCGTGACCCAGAGGGAGAAGAAGCTAAAAATAAAACAAAAACCAGTCTCCCAGTGGAGTCCAGGGGACTTCGACAGTACAAACCTTTGTTTTAGTGCCATACTTACTGGCTTCCTCTTCAGATTTATTGTTGCGTCCTTAGCAGTGGTGTTGGCACTGAGGACTGGAGCCAGGTCCTTGCGCATGCTAACCAGGTGCTCTGCTGCTGAGCTACACTCTGAGCCCATGATGTATTGTTGTTGTTTTTCCTTTAAAAAAAAATATTATAGCTGGGTGTAGTGGTGCACACCTTTAATCTCAGCTCTCAGGAGGCAGAGGCAGGCAGATCTCTGCGAGTTTAAGAACAGCTTGATCTACATAGAAATTTCCAGGGCAGTCAGAGCTACACAGAGAGATCCTATCTCAAAAAAAATTTTTTTTATGTGTCTGTGCATGTGCTTTGATAAGTCTATGTGTATCACATGTATACAGGGCCATAGAGGCCAGAAGAGGGTACTCGATTCTTTGGAATTTGAGTTCTTGAGTTACAGGCCATTCTGAGCTGCCTTGGATGCATGCTGGGAACCAAACCTGGGTCCTCTGCAAGAGCAAAAAATCGTGATTAACTGCTGAGCCACCTCTCCAGTGCTCATTTTTTGAAAAGAAAAAAAAGTCTTGCCACATCACCTAACAGGAACACACCTCATAAAAGGGTGGGATGAGTCCAGTCATATCTTTGGGTGTTAGCCCATGGTGCTTCCACCCTGGGCCTGGAGACCAGTGTTGGGACTCCTGGATCTATGATTGCGCTGAATAATTCACCAAGAACTGTGTGGACCCTTGGGGCTTCTCTGGTGCAGCCTGGAGCAGAACTGTAAAGTTGCAGCCTGGGCTGGCCTTGAACTGTTAATCCTCCTGCCTCCACCTCTTGATTATATTGTGCTGGCCTGTGCCACACACCAGCTGTTGTTTTTCATTGTCTGCAAGATCAGCTGATTCTGCCTCCAAAACAATTGCATGTCTCTGTATCCACTGTCCTTTCCCATCACCCACTCTCCTAGTGTACTATAATGGCTTCTGGACTGGCCTCCCCCAAGACAGTCTCTCCCTTCTGACATCTGATTTCAACAACCAAAGTGGTCTTTTCCAAATACAGGTCTGGTCATGTTTTACACACATGCTTCAGTCATCATAGCAGCAAGCATTTGTTCCATAGTATTTAGACACAAAGTATATCAAGTCTCATCTTTCCAGGGCAAGTTAGATTGACTTTAAGCATCCCTTTTCCAGGAGAGGAGCTTAGTATTGAATTTTTCTTTCCGGAATCATACAGGAATTTTAGGAGATTAAAAGTTCTAGGGGCCAGCAAGGTGGCTCAGTAGGTAAAGGTTCTTGCCGCCAGGCCTGATGACCTAAGTTTGATTCCTGGGATCTGCATAGCAGGAAGAGAGAATAACTCCTACAAGTTGTCTTTTGACATGTCATGCATTTGTGTGGCCATCATATACACGTGTGCATACATGCATGATAAAATACATAAATACATAAATGTAATTGTTAAAATTGAAACTGAAGTTCTGAACATATGCATTCATCTTGGTCATTGCTGAGACACTCTGTTTCTCCAATTCCAACAGGACGTGATGATCTTTTATAATTTTCTGACACTAATTTTGAGGTCCAGTATGTCCTAGCTGCCTTTACTCTGGGACAATGTGAGCCACTGGGTGCCCAGGAATCCACCACTCTGGACCCACTATGTCCAGATACCCAGTCCCTTCCCTGTCTTGGGGAAACTGATTCTGGCTATTCGAGCCAGGATGACCTTCTTCTCCCAGAGGAGCCAGCTAATGGTTCATCAGGAAGTCCTATTGCTGAAAGGTGCCTGGCCATGCAGCCTAAAGCAAGTCTCTAGGCCTAGAGGAAAGTCCTGGCCCTGGCTTGGCTTGACCAGGTAAGATCCCTGGGCCGGTCTTCTTGAAATTGTGTAGAACCAGTAAGTCCAAACCAAGACTTGTAGGCTCCAGTATGGTCCTGCCCACTGTCTTATCAACACATTTGTCCTTCACTTGACCTTGTTCAGTTACAAAGTAATAGAAGGAAGGTCGATAATTAAACAAGCTCATTGTTCGTTGGATGTGTACTTGCAAACTCTTACATTAACCCAAAGGCACACAGAAAAGCTGGGCTTTAGAGGGCACTCCTCTGGTCTATTCCTCTTGTCCCTCCTCCAGCATCTCTTTTATCCTCTTCCAGCCACTCCTCCCATATATGCATAGGCAGGGCGCAGTTCTCCCTGCTCCCCACACGACCTCCATAACCATCTTCACACTGCTCCTTTTACCTCCTGTGTCTCCTCTGCCTCCTTCCACACCCAGGAAGCACCTGTTTTTCACTCAACGCTAACTCTAATGTCATCGTCTACATACAACTTTCAAGGTTATCCCTCCAAATTTTTGACCACCAACCATTGTGCTAGCATTGATTTTATCTGTGTGGTTTCATCTGTCTCTCCCACCCCACACACAGCATGTTTATCTTATGCTGGTCATCTTATTATGAGTAGGAATTATGGTTTTGCATCCTTGAATCTTTTTTTTAAACTACTTATTTTTATTTTAAATGCATTGGTGTTTTGCCTGCATGTATGTCTGTGTGAGGGTGTCAGATGTTGGAGTTATAGGCAGTTCTTAGCTGCCATGTAGGTGCTGAGAATTGAACCTGGGTCCTCTGGAAGAACAGCCAGTGCTCTTAACCACTGAGCCATCTGTCTAGCCCTATATCCTTGAATCTTGAATTTTTTTTTTTTTTTTTTTGATTTTTCGAGACAGGGTTTCTCTGTGTAGCTTTGCGCCTTTCCTGGGACTCACTTGGTAGCCCAGGCTGGCCTCGAACTCACAGAGATCCGCCTGCCTCTGCCTCCCGAGTGCTGGGATTAAAGGCGTGCACCACCACCGCCCGGCTGAATCTTGAATGTTTTATAAGTCAGGGACATGCCTGGTGTTCTGACCTTTAATCCTAGCACTTGGGAGATGAAGACAGGAGAATCAGGCATTCGAGGCCAGCTTTGGCTACCTAGTGAATTTGAGGTCAGCCTCACTATATAAGACCCTCTTTTTAAAATAATGGAAAACAAGTCAGGCACATATTAGATTGATTCCTAGAATTTTGGAGTTCTGAGAGGCAGTAGGCATGAAACCCATCATTTTGTTTTGTTTTGTTTTCCTCAAATGACACTGTGGTAGTTTAAATGTAATTTGCCCTCATAAGCTCATAGGAAGTAGCACTATTAGGAGGTGTGCCTTCGTTGCAGTAGGTATGGCCTTGTTGGAGGAAGTGTGTCACTCTAGGGTTAGGCTTTGAGGTCTCCTGTGCCTCAAGCTATGCTCAGTGAAGACTCAGTTCACTTCCTGTTGTCTGCATGTCAAGATGTAGAAATCTCAGCTCCTTCTCCAGTATCATGTCTGCCTGCATGCTGCCATGCTTCCCACCATGATGGTAATGGACTAAACCTCTCAAACGTTAAGCCACCCACAATTAAATGCCTTTCTTTGTAAGAGTTGCCATGGTCATGGTGTCTCTTCACAGCAACAGAACCCCTAAGACAGAAGTTGGTACTAGGGACAGGGGTATTGCTGTGATAGGCCCAATCGTGCTTTTGTTTGGAGGAATTTGGACTTTGGGAGTTTGGGTCAGGAAAGCAGCAGAATGTTTTAAGCACCTCTTAATGGGTCATACTTGTGGGAGCATGGAAGACAGTGGTGCTGAGTGTGATATGATGAACTGTGGGGGATGGCTCAAGAGGTTCCAGAGGAGAAGAATTTTAGTATGTTACCTAGAAATCATTGTTGTGATATTTTGGTGAAGAATGTAACTGATTTTTGCCCTTGTCTGAAAAGTCTGCCTGAGGTTAAAATGAAGAGATTTGGATTAATTCAGTTGGCATAGGAAAACTAGCATTGACTCTATCATGTGATTATTAGCATTAACTCTAATGAAGATTTATAATGAAACAAGCAAGCTGAGAAAGGAAAAATACAAAATGTACAATTTGAAGAGAAAAGGAGCACCAAGAAGTGGAATGGAGCTAAGTCCTGTGTTGAAAGAGATAAACAGTTTAAGAAATAAAGAGATAAATAAATAAATAAATAGATAGATAAATAAATAAATGAATAAATGATATAGAGAGTGGTGACCTCAGGGCAAGATCCCAACCAGCTAAAGGGTCCAACTTGTGAAACGAAATTAAAGAATAGCTTAAAACAGGGTGTGGTGTGCATGCCTTTATTCTAGCACTCAGAAGACAGGGGCTGGTGGATCTCTGAGTTTGAGGCCAGCCTGATCTACAGAGCAAGTTTCAGAACAACCAAACTTAGGCAGTGAAGGAAACCATGACAAACAGAAAGCTGGTGAAGATGTAATTGGACAAGGGGGCCATGATCCAGCTCTGGTAAGCAATAGAACTTGGCAGCTTCAGCCAGGTGATTCTGGCTTTATAGTTAAGGACAGAAGAAATGGGTTATGGGATCTTCCTCTGTGACTAAGGAAAGCCACTGGGGCCAGACATGTGCCAGGGTGTCCCTGAATGGAGGCCTAGAGAGACCACTGAGTGAAGCTGTGAAGGTGAAGCCTGGATTGCCTTGGAGACCCCAACATGTTAGAGATGCCAGAGCTATGGGAGAGCTGCCAAGGAGAGCTGCTAACATGGAGTGGAACCAGCTCAAAGAGAGAAGTATGTTGCAGTCAACCAAATTGAAAGGAATCAGAGATCTGAAGAGTGTTTTGACATCAGACATAGAGATGCCATTATTTCCTCCCTATGCTCACTTCCCTGTGTTTTAGAATGGTAACGTATATCCTATGCCATTATATGTTAGAAGTATGAGATCTGTTTTTTATTTTGATTTTATAGGGGATTACATTTAAGAGCTTGCATAAATTTCAGAAGAGATTTTGAACTTTTAAACACTGGACTTTAAAACATTGTTGAGTCTGTGATAGACTACGGGGACTTTTGAAGGTGGACTAAATGCATCTTGCATTATGATATTTTTACAAATTTATTGAAGCCAGTGAGTGGAATGTGGTAGTTTGAATGTAATTGCCCCCCCCATAAGCTCATAGGGAGTGGTACTATTAGGAGGCATGACATTGTTGGAGTAGGTATGGTCTTGTTGGAGGAAGTGTGTCACTCTAGGAGTAGGCTTTAAGGTCCCCTATGCCCAAGTTATGCTCGGTATAGACTCAACTTCCTGTTGCCTGCATGTCAAGATGTAAAAATCTCAGCTCCTTTTTCAGAACCATGTCTGCCTGCATGCTACCTTGCTTCCCATCATGATGACAATGAACTAAACCATTGAAACTTTAAGCCACCCACAATTAAATGCTTTCTGTTTAGGAGTTGCCACAGTCATGATGTCTCTTCACAGCAATAGAAACCCTTAGACAGACACTTTCCATAGCCATCCAACATAAGCCAATGAGAGCAGAGATGTTCTAGTTAAAGCAGAGGAGGAGAGGTGACAAGACAGGACCTCGGGCTCACCTCATAGGTCAAGATGGAAACCTAGGCTTGAACAATGTCTCCACTGTGCAGATTAGATAGCCAAGGCCAGGGGCCATTTCTCTTTCACAGATGTTTTACTCTGCCCTACCCCTATAGAAAGTTGTCACTTTGGGTTGGGAATGTAGCTCTGTTGCAGAACACTTGCCTAGCATGTATGAAGCCCTGGGTTTGACCTACAGCGTGCTAAATAAATGAATGAAGAGAAAAACATATAAAGTAAAATATGTTTTAAAATGTATGTCATTTTTTTTTCCATCCCAGTCTTCAGGACTTGTCATGGGTTTGCAAGAAGCAGTGGCCTCTCTTTAAGTGTTTTGTGGGCTAATGACTTCTTTTGCTATGTGTTGTATATCCTATTAACTGATTCTTCAAGGGAGGTGTTTACAGGCAAGCTGTTGCCATTTCAAGTTTGTAGGAACATGTATGGCAATTATCTAGGCTTTTTCTTATGTTGCTTTACATTTTTCCTCTATAATATTGTGTGGGTGTCTGTGAGATTAAAGGGTTTGAGTTGCTGCCGTGTAGTTTTCCCAGTGAGCCTCAGTGAGCAGTCCCAGTCCACCGAAGACTCTCCCAGGCTGTGGCCCCTCAGGAAGGGATCTGTAGTCCCTTGTTACAAGGTCGGACCTGTGTTACTTTTCTTTTCTTTTCTTTCTTTTTTTCTTTTCTTTTTTTGGAAAAAAAAATATTTTTTTTTTTTTTTTTTTTTCTTGAGACAGGGTTTCTCTGTAGCTTTGGAGCCTGTCTTGGACTAGCTCTGTAGACCAGGTTGGCCTCAAACTCACAGAGACCCACCTGCCTCTGCCTCCCAAGTGCTGGGATTAAAGGCATGCACCACCACCACCACCCAGCTGGAAAAAAATATTTTATGCAATATATTTTCATCATGTTTTCCCCCCTTACCTAATTTTCCTCTCAGATCCTCCCCATAACCCTACCCACCCAGCTTCATGTTCTTTTTCTCTCTGTTTAAAAAAGATCAAATAAAAACAGAAACTAATATGCAAACATGAAAAGTGGAAATAAAAATAAATAAGCAAAACATAAATAAGACAAAAAAATGCCCAAACAAAACAAAAAAAGATTACAAAAAAACAAAAAAACAAAAAAGAAAAAACTAAAACTAAAAACCTCACTGGCTCTTACAATCTTTCCTTCTCTTCCACATGGCTTCCTGAGCCTTAAGGGGAGGTGTGGTGGTATTGTATTCCCCAAAATATTGTGCATCCTAGTAAACTTACCTGGGGTCAGAGACAGAACATCCACTAAATACAAAGGCTAGAAAATGGTGGCACACATGCCTTTAATCCTAACACTCCAGAGGTAGAAATCCCTCTGGATCTCTGTGAGTTCAAGGCCACATTGGAAACAGCCAGGCATGGTGACACACGCCTTTAATCCCAGAAAGTGAGCCTTTAATCTCAGGGAGTGGTGGTAGAAAGCAGAAAGGTATATAAGGCGTGAGGACCAGAAACTAGTTAAAACTGTTAAAACTAGTTAAACTGACTGGTTAGGCATTTGGCTGGTTAAGCTTTCAGGCTTCTAGCAGCACAGTTCAGCTGAGAGCCATTTGGATGTGAGGACACAGAGGCTTCCAGTCTGAGGAAACAAGACTAGCTGAGAAGTTGGCCAGGTAAGGTTAGCTGTGGCTTTTTCTGTCTCTCTGACCATCCAGCCTTTCACCCCAATAACTGGCCCCGGGTTTGATTTTATTAATAAGAACTTTTAAGATTCCTGCTACAGGGAGGAGTTGATGAAGACATCCCATTGAGGACTGTGCTCCAAAGTCTCTCTCTTTCTGCCAGTTGTCAATTGTGGGTCTCTGTGTAAGTCCCCACCTACTGATTCCCATTCTCAAGTTGTGGGTTGAGTGAGGGTACAACAGCATGTCCATCATTAGGAGACATTTCGGTGCTATGTTCCTTTAGCAGAATGCTATTAGGTTCTCCCCTGGGCTGACGATCTATCTACTCCCAGGTTCTTGGCTACTTTAGCAGAGTGTATGGGTTCCATCTTATAGAGTGAGTCTTAAAGCCAATTAGAAATTGGTTGGTTACTCCCATAATATCTGTGCCACTATTGCACCAGACTATCTCACAGGCAAGTCACAGGGTTTGAGCTTTAAGATACTGATGATTACCTTTCTCCTTCAGTAGAGTGCAGAGTACCTTCCAATACCATGAATACTAGCTAGTAGGGGTAAACTTTCTAGTTAGGTACCAGGTCAACTTCTTTTTTTTTTCCCTTGATTTTTTCAAGACAGGGTTTCTCTGTGTAATTTTGATGCCTGTCCTGGATCCCTTGCTGTAGACCAGGCTGGCCTCGAACTCAGAGATCCACCTGGCTCTGCCTCCTGAGTGCTGGAATTAAAGGCATGCATAACCACCTCCTGGCCAGCTCAACTTCTTTGTGTTCAATGGCATATGAAGCTATGTCTTCAGCAATAGGGCCTTACTATCTGGTGGTGGAAAGTAACCAATAGCCTTGACAATGGCCTGTGGTGTTTGGGAGTTTTCATAGGCTGCCTTTGGCCAACATAACCCATTCCTGGCACTAGAGGTTTTACCTGGTAGCATAAGATGTCTAATTGGGGCATTTTCTTTCCTGCTCTTTGATGACTCCATTTAGATTTCTTGTATATATGTATATATTTTAGGAAGCTACAGTCGTAGGCTTCCATTTGGTTTTACAAATGGCCTTTAGTGTTAGTAGTCCCTCCCTGTATGATCCCTGCATTTAATGGAGGATTTGCTTACAGATTCAAAGGGCAAGGACATGATCATCATGATGAGGAGCATGGCGGCAGGCAGATGGGCATGGCCTGGAGAAGTAGCTGAGAGCTTACATTTGATCCACAAGTTGGGGCAGAGAGAGCAAGAATGAGCCTTGCATGGGCTTTTGAAACCTCAAAACCCATCCCTAATGACATACCTTCTTCTACAAGGCCACATATCCTTCCTAAGCAAGTCCATCAACAGGGAACCAAATATTCAAATATATGAACTTATAGAAGCGATGCTCATTCAAACTACTGCGAGGTTCTTAGATATATTCGTACTTGCTATTTTGAAGTCCTTGTCCTAGGCTTCAGCTATTTTGCATTTCTCAAGGCCTACTGTAATAGGATTACGGTTTTTGGTGGAAGCATATTGCCTTAGCTTTTTCCTGTCTGTGGTTCTGTGCTTGGGTCTAAGCACCTGGAGCTATGATGTTTGAGGTGTTTCTTGGTGTCTAGATCTGATCTCATCTTTGTTGGGCTGCTGTTTCGCTCTTTGGTTGCTATTGTCCTCTCTGGATCCTAGGCAAGTATGGTGGCTGTGGGGACCCTAGTGCTTCTGTGGGTCAGTGAGTGACAGGAATGGAGATGGCCTATGTGTACAGGCTGAGAGGGGCCGTGGGAAAGAGTTAGAAGAACCAGGGTCTGCACCAAGGGGTAGCGTCCCCAGGGATGGAGGTAGGGCATGGAGAGGAAACCTGAGAGCAGGCTGCAGTAAGACAAAGAATAGGTTTGTAGAGACAGGGATGGAAGGGCTAGGGGAACCCTGGGTCCAAAGCAAGTGGTGGATTCCCCCAGGGAATGGACGTGGGGTGGGAAGCGGGGCTCCTGCAAGCAGGGTGTTCCAGGTCTAAGAGAAAGTCTGAAGTGCATAATGGAGGACAGGAAGGACAGTGAGACTTGCCTGAGTCCCCAGCCCTGTGTGGCCCCTGGGGCTGCCTGGCAGAAGGTGTCAAACTTGGCTTTTGGTGTTTCTTTTGTTTCTTGTAGTGCTGGGAATCCAGCCCAGGACGTTGTATGTGTTTGTCACATCCTCTACCACTGAGCTCCATCTCTCACAAACATGTTTTGTTGTTGTTGTTTAAGGAAGCATGGCAGCAGGCAGGCATGGTGCAGGAGAAGTAGCTGAGAGCTTGAATGTTGAGACAACAACCACAAGGCAAAGAGAGAGACAGAGACAGAGAGTTAACTGGGAATAGCGTGACCTTTTGAAACATCAAAGCCCACCCTGGGTGACATACCTCCTAACCCTTCCCAAACAAATAGGCCCATAAATTGGGGACCAAGCATTCAACTATATGAGCTTATGGAGGCCATTCAAACCACCACACCTGGATTCCATCCTGAGCACCCCATAAAATGGGCAAGGAGACACACCTGATTACAGATTACACTGAAATCTCAGTGTTTGGAAGTGGGAGGCAGGAGGATTAGAAGTTCAAGATCATCCTCAGCCTCACTGTGGATTTGAAACCAGCCTGGGCTATAATCTCTGTCTCAAAAAATAGTAGTAGTAATAGTAATAGTAATAATAATAATAGTAATAATAATAATAATAATAATAATAATAATAAGTGGCACTGTGTTTGAGATCCAGATTGATTATGGCAGACTTCTGCTTGCCTGTGAAGTATTGAGCACTTTTAACTCATAAGGGAAGCCACTAGAAATTCTTAGGGTCAGGTCACAAGTGCCGGAGTAAGTGCATATTGTGAGTGGGTGGGAGGGTGTACTGCCAAGTGTGTCAAGGACTCTTCTAAACTGATGGTCCCTCTTCTGTCGTCATCGCTCAGGCATGACTTCCGCTAGTTTGTTTGGTTTATGCTATGGGTTGAACCCCAAGTCTTGCACATGCTAGGCAAGCATTCTTCCTCTGAGCAGTATCTTTAGACCCTCTGATATACAATATTGCTATTTCCTCCTCTAATTCATATTTGTTTATTTATAGTATGAGACACCGTTTCATGTATCCCAGGCTGGCCTCGAACTCACTAGGTAGTTGAGACTCGCCTTAAGCTCTTGATTCCTCTGTTCCACCTCCCAAATGCTGGGGTTACAGAAGTCTACCACTACACCTACACCAGCCATCTCCCTTTCTTCCTTCCCTTCCTTTCTCTTCCTTCCTTCTTGTAGGCTAGGGATGATTTCACAGCCTCATGCATGCTGAGCAAGTGATCTACCACCAGGCTACAACTTCAGCTCCGTCTACATTGTCTTTGGTGCTGCTGCTAGAGGCTTTTGTAAAGAAAGATGTGTGTTATTCAGGAGGATGACCAAAACTAGGGACTCATGGGAATTCTGGATTTTTCTTTCTTTCTTTTTTTTTTTTTTTTTTTTTTTTTGTTTTGTTTTGAGGCAAGTTCTCCTGTATCTCAGATTCCCAGCTAGCTCAGCTGCAAAGAAGATTCTCAGACAAAAAAAAAAAAAGCTTCAAAGAGTCAGATAAGCCAAGCTGTAAAGAGGGCTCTGAGACCAGACCAGGCGCCTGGAAGAAACAGAAACCAGCTGAGCTGCCTGGAAGAGCTTTAGACCAACTGGAGCAACTGGAAAGGGCTGTGCAGTGTGCTCCCGGTTCCCAGCTTTGTGAGCTGTCATCCGTGCTGGGGTGGGCTTTGGTGATGCAGCTGTCTGTGAGTCATGGCTGCTTCTGTAAGTGACCCCTCACCTATATTCCTGTAAGTCACCGCAGTAAAACTCAGGGTTCACCAAGTTGGCCTTTGGTGGTATCTATACTTTGGTTTGTCCTGAGATCACAAGGAGTGAGTAGGTATGTGTAGCATCTCCCCAGGAAATTTTGTCATGCCAACATGCCTTCTTCACACTTCCTTCTACCTGCTCTTCTGATTGACTCCATTGTCCCTAGAAGTAAAAAAAAGAAAAAAAAATGATCTCAGAAGTTGCTTTTTCAGATGGGTGGTGGTGGCACATGCCTTTAATCCCAGCACTCAGGAGGCAGAGCCAGGCAGATCTCTGAGTTGGAGGCCAGCCTGGTCTACAGAGCGACATCCAGGACAGGCACCAAAACTACACAGAGAAACCCTGTCTCGAAAAGCAAAACAAAACAAAGTTGCTTCCTCTATGGAGCCTTCCTCCAGAGTGAGATGTGCCCTTGTGACAGGATTTGTTCCTTTGTTTTGTTTTCAGACTGGGTCTCACGGTGTAGCCTTGTCTGAACTCACCCTAGTACTGGGATCAAAGACACGTGCCACCATGCCCAGCTCCAGCGGTTTTGAGTATTACTATCATAGCCAGTCGGTCTGTCCTGCTAGATGGTGATCTGTGGACACTCCTTTCATCATCCTTCTCTCCCAGTGTGCTACCAGCTTCCATCACTGTGACAAAATGTCCAAGATAAACTACTTAAAAGGAAGCAAGTTTTATTTTGGCTCATCATTTCAGGAGTTTCAATTCTGAGCCTATTGGCTCCCATCACTTCAGGCCTGGGTGAGTCAGTATGATGGGAGCATGTGGTGGAGGGAACCTGGTCACCTCATGGTGGCCAGGGAGTAAAGAGAGACAGGAAAGGGCTGGGGTCCCAATATCCCCTTCAAGGGTGTACCCTCAGTGACTTTCATTATGTCCCACCTCTCAAAGTTTCTATCACCCCTCAAAGGTTCCACTGCCTCTCCTATCAAGCAAAGGCTTAGTCAATGTGTACTTGATAAAGCCGATTAATTAGTCAAGAGACAAGGTGGCGGGAGAGACAAAACTCCATTATAACAAATCAGTTGATTGGAACATGGCCAGAGTGCTACCACCTGCGAGCAGAGGGCTTAGAGAGAAACCCTGAAGAAACATTTGTAAACCATGAACGGGGGAAGGCCAGACTCGGCAATCCTGCAGCTGTCCCTGTCTTTGATGCACATTCTGATGACACCTGAAAAGTCACCAGGTGTCCTCGGGTCTCCAATCTAAAGGAAGATTGCCGGTTAGGTTAGATGGCTGATGTGCCTCCTTTCCCTTGGGGTGGCTGATTTTAACAATTAATGTCTTACTCACGGAGGCACGGCCTCTCATTCTATTTAGAATCACATTTAGGCAAAGGGAAAGAAAACAAAAGCAAATCCACAGAGGAAAATTTACAAGGGGCAAAAATCACACTGGCTTCACCCATATCATCAGAGGCTGGTGGTGACCAGAGTGTTATCATGAATCTATATATAGGACATGTGTCCAAACTGTGATCCCAAGCGGCCAACACATGAAAAAGGCCATCCTCCACTGCAAAGCAAGTTTGAGCACCCCGGGAAAAATGAGACCCTGTCTTTAAAAAGAAAAAAAAATAAAAAGAGTCAGGGACAAGGGACACACCTATCTTCTGGTGTGCCTTTCTTTACTGTTCTCCAGAGTGGCTGGCTGCTTGTCTTTCTCCTTGCTACCTAGAAGCAACTGCAGAAAATATAAGCACATATGGCTGAGGTTTTACATTTGCAAGCAAGACCACAGACCTGCCCTGGGCTTGGGGGCTCACACTTTGATCCCAGTACTAGAGAAGGGGAGACAGAATGGCGAGGTTAAAACCAGCCTAGGAAGCGCAGAGAGATCTTATCTCCAAAAATAGGGGGGAAATAGTTCCCAGGTGTGGTGACCTATACCTCTAATTCCAGAGGTCTGCAGTCAGATTCTCTGCCTCTAGGCTATATCCCCTATCCCTGTACTTCTGAGGCTGGAGGAGGGAGACCGCCGTGAGTTAAGGCCAGCTGAGGCTACACGGTGAGCTTCTGGCATGCCTGAGCTAAACTTTTTCCTAGTAAAGTAAAGACATTTTTAAATACGTATATATTTTTTTTCTTGAAGAAGATAGTTTAGAAATATGTTTGAGGCACGGATGAGATGGCTCGGCAGGTAAAGGCGTTTACCTCCAAGTCAGATGAGCTGAGTTCCATCCCTGGGGACCCACATAGGGGAAGGAGAAAAACCAGTTCTGGAGAGTTGTCCTCTGACTTCCATGTGCCAGCCCACATACTCATAAATACACGCACAGATGCACACACACAGATGCGCGCACACACACACACACACAGAAATAAATAAATAAATAAATAAATATGATTTACAAAAGAAATAACTGCCAAAGTTCTACATGTTTGCACAGTTGTTTAGCTCTTCCCACTAGCTCACAAGTTCCTTAACAACAGAGATGGTATCAACATCGAAAATCTGTTTAGACATTTGCAGAATGTCAGGTCCTAAGGAAATTCCATCCTCAAACCCCAGAAGGCAGTCCAAATATCAGAAATGGGCTCAGCCCGGCCTATAAGAGGATTTCTGGCGGTCAGATAGACGACGCCAGCATTCCTCGGGAACTTGTGAAACTGGTTCCCCCCTGCCAAAAGGAGTCACTTCCCTTCCTCCTGGCAGAAGGGCCCTGTGGCTACCTGTGGCACCTGCGGGCATGTCAAAGTGCATGCTGGTACCGTAAGTGCCTGTTCCACATTTCAAAGTCCACACTAGCATCCTAGCCCTTCTCATCTCCTCCCCTGCCCTAAACACCCTCAGCTCACAGGCTTCCCCCTCACAGCTCCTCATTCTCCACAGCTCTTCTCACTGTGTTCTCTCTCTCTGGCCCTGCCTCTCTAGCTGCGCTCTCTAGTCTCTGCCCCTGCTCTTCTCCCCTCTCTCGCAGATGGCCCTGGCCAGGACCAGTCTGCTGGCCTTGTTCAGTCTACTTCTTTCTTTGCTCTGGACTCTTCCAGATGCCTCTGGCTGCTCTCTCTCTCTCTCTCTCTCTCTCTCTCTCTCTCTCTCTCTCTCATCTACAATAAAAACCTTTCCCTTGACCATACCATGGTGGAGGCCAGGCTTTCAAAGCCACGAGAACCGTGCTTCGTGTGAGGTGTGACGAAATAGAAACCAAGGTCTAAAGCAGGCAGTTTCCCGTAGTAAGGGCTGAGAAGTGCTTGGTAAACTCTTCCAGAGAACGGAGTGGGAGAGGTGAGAGGGAGAGTAGGTTTATCAGAAACGGGGGCCACTCTTCTCAGTGCTCCTGGTTCAAGGTCCTTTCATACTCTAAAACTGTTGAGGAGCCAAACATGGTGGCCCACGCCTTTAATCCCAGCACTCGGGAGGCAGAGGCAGGGGGATCTCTGTGAGTTCAAGGCCAGTCCAAGTTTCTCCTGTCATGTGGTCCTCTTACTTCAACCTCCTGAGGACAGGTGAAAGCCACCATGCCCTTCCCAGATTGCACTTTAATATATATATATATATATATATATATATATATATATATATATTTGTTTTTTTCGAGACAGGGTTTCTCTGTGTAATTTTGGTGCCTGTCCTGGATCTCGCTCTATAGACCAGGCTGGCCTCGAACTCACAGAGATCCCCTGACTCTGCCTCCCGAATGCTGAGATTAAAGGTGTGCACCGCCGCCGCCACGCGGCCCAGATTGCACTTTAAATACATCATTTTATTCCTGTGTGTGTGGTAACGTTAGGTCTTTCTCATTTTGAAAATATTGGTTCAGTGAATTATACACCTCTCCCAATGTTAACATACATGTTTATCTATTTCTACATTTATTTACGTAATGATTGCATGTGTATATGATGTATGTGTCAGAGTGTGCATGCCACAGTACTCCTGTGGAGGTCAGAGGACAACTTGCTCGAGCTGGTTCTCTCCTGCTGGGTGGGTCTCAGGGATCAACCTCGGGTCACTATGCTTGGCGGCCAGCATCTTGACTTTCAGGAGCCATCTCGCCAGCTTTAACAGATTGCATTATAGGACATCAAATGTTCCTCCTGTGGCTGTCTCCACTGATCTCCTGACAAAGGTCACTATGTATGGGAATGGTGCCCAGTGACCAATGACAAATACAAGTTTTCAAAAAGTGTCCCATTTAAAGCTTGGATTTTTATCAGCAGCAACAAAGATGATCAAGCCGTGTCCCTTAGGTGGCCGGCTCACTCTGTTTAGCAGATGTCAGCCAAATCCTCAGCTCTGAGTCACAACCCACTTTCGTCAGGCTCGAGTCTGTCCAAGGAGAAAACAAGTGTTCCAGGAAAAAAGTGGGCAATTGGGTTTGCAACTCAAAACTATTGCACAAGTTCTTCTCCTTGGGATGGCCATTGTTCTTCAATATTCAGCTTTATTCAGATTTTCCATCCCTTCAATCTGGCCAGTGTTTTTAACAACATGCTTTATTCAAGGGTCGACATTTTAATAAAACTAATAATACAGTATTGGCTTACTGCTTCGTCAAAGGACTTTTTCTTTTCTCTTTTCAAAATTTGAAGCAGGGTCTCATGTAGCTCAGACTGGCCCCAAACTCTCTGTGTAGCAAAAAACGTCCTGGAGCTCCTGCCTTCGAGTGGCCTACAGGGGTCACAGATGCTTATGTCACTGTGCCTAGCTTGGATGCTTTTACAGAGGCTCTGAGGAACTAAATCCAGGTTATGAAGTTTGCAGGGCAGGCACTTTATCCAGTGAACTATTTCCCCAGATCAGGAGATTGATTTTTCACACACCATGGCATGCACACACCCATAAAATCAAGCAGCCAATAAATGTGAAAAAATGTAAAAATCATTTTAAAAATATTTACTATTAGTGTGCAGGTATACGCGATGTACATGTGTGGGTGGGGTATCATAGGGCTTCCTTAAGCTAAAGACTAAGGCAAGTGGGAAGTGTTTGTACACATGGCCTGGAAAACAAGCCCACTATGTGCTCCATTCCCATGGTCACCCCAACAGGTAGGTGCTGTTAGCATCTTCATTTGACAGAGGAGGATATAGCTCAGAGATGTTTATTTACCAAAGTTCCACTTTGTGGCCAAATTCCAGAACTGGGATTTGAACCCAGATCTACCTGATTAGTTGGTAAATTCTGACTAGATGGCATCTGAGTAGATTCTAGATTCCTAGAAGGAAGAAATGCTATCTTAATCTGCTCTGTTCCCTCTCAGAAATGGCCTGGGTACTCAGTGAACACTGATCCTTGATGATCAGGTGGTTGACTGACAACACAATCAGATTCACAGTCTGTCTCACTTCTCTGTTCCAGACAGACAGACATACTCCTCGACCAAACGAGACAAACAGAACACCGACAAAAAACTCCCACACATTCTGATCAACAAACTCAATTGTCTGAACTAAATCACTGCAGTGCCTTCAAAGGAATCTAAACATTTACTTAACTGCATTTCTTTTACCATTATTATTATTTTATTTTGTTGTTTTTGAGATAAGGTCTCAATATAGCCCAGGCTGGCCTTATACTCACTACTTAGCTGACAATGTCCTTGAATTTCTGATTCCTTCTTCTGCCTCCCAAATGCTGAGGTTATGGATGCCATCATCATGCCCAGTTTATGAAGGGATGGTGACAGAACCTAGGGCTTTGGGCTCCATACCCTACTAACCTAGTCCAGCCTCATCGCCTAGAGTAAATATTTAAAAGAATAGTGGGGCATACAATGGCACAGGATATACATTACCATTCCAAGATGTAGGGAAGGGAGCATAGTGAGGAAATACTCGACCAAAGCAAGACTGAAAACCAGATGGGCAAACTCCAAACTGCATCTCCATGTCTGATGTCAGAATGCTCTCCAGATCTCCAACTCCTCTCAGTTTTGTTAACTGCAACATACTTCTTATTTTATTTTATTTTTTAAATTTATTTATTTATTTTTCTATTATCAGCTTGATATAGTATAAATTCTTATTCTAATAGTGAAATATTTGATTGAGGCTTGCCCAGTAATTGAGTAAAACCAAAACTTATTATAAGCCACAGTCATCCTAGGGTCCCCCCTGCTATATAGCCTCCCTGGGTCTGTGGGTTGCAGTCTGATTGTTCTTTATTTTATATCTAGAATCCACTTATGAGTGAGTACATACCATGTTTGTCCTTCTGGGTTTGGGTTTCCTCACTCAGGATGATATTTTCTAGTTCCATCCATTTGCCTGCAAATTTCATGCTTTCATTGTTTTTCCTCTGCTGAGTAGTACTCCATTGTGTATATGTACCACATTTTCTTAATCCACTCTTCAGTTGATGGGCATCTTGGCTGTTTCCAGGTTTTGGCTATTACAAATAGTGCTGCTATGAACATAGTTGAGCATGTATCTTTGTGGTATGATTGAGCATTCCTTGGGTATATGCCCAAGAGTGGTATGGCTGGGTCTTGAGGTAGATCGATTCTCAATTTTCTGAGAAACCTCCATACTGTTTTCCACAGTGGTTGTACAAGTTTGCATTCTCACCAACAGTGAAGGAGTGTTCCCTTTGCTCCATATCCTCTCCAACATTGACTGTCATTAGTGTTTTTGATCATAGCCATTCTGACAGATGTAAGGTGGTATCTCAGAGTCGTTTTGATTTGCATTTCTCTGATGATTAAAGATGTTGAGCAATTCTTTAAATGTCTTTCAGCCATTTGTGATTCTTCTTTTGAGAATTCTCTGTTTAGCTCTTTAGCCCATTTTTTAAATTGGGTTGTTCAGTATTTTGATGTCCAGTTTCTTGAGTTATTTATATACTTTGGAGATTGGTCCTCTGTCAGATGTGGGGTTGGTGAAGGTCTTTTCCCATTTTGTAGGCTGTCTGTTTGTCTTATTGACCATGTCTCTTGCCCTACAAAAGCTTCTCAGTTTCAAGAGGTCCCATTTATTAATTGTTGTGCTCAGTGTCTGTGCTGCTGGTGTTTTATTTAGGAAGTGATCTCCTATGCCAATGCGTTCAAGAGTGCTTCCTACTTTCTCTTCTATTAAGTTTAGTGTAACTGGATTTATGTTGAAGTCTTTGATCCACTTGGACTTGAGTTTTGTGCATGATGACAGATTTGGATCTATTTGTAATCTTTTACATATTGACATCCAGTTATGCCAGCACCATTTGTTGAAGATACTTTCTTTTTTCCATTGTATAGTTTTGGCTTCTTTGTCAAAAGTCAGGTGTTCATATGTGTGTGGATTAATGTCAGGGTCTTCAATTCGATTCCATTGTTCTGTATTTTGGTTTTCATGCCAGTACCAAACTGTTTTTATTACTATAGCTCTATCGTAGAGCTTGATGTTAGGGATGATGATGCCTCCAGAGGTTGCTTTATTACACAGGATTCTTTTAGCTATCCTAGGTCTTTTGTTTTTCCATATGAAGTTTCCAAGTCTGTGAAGAATTGTGTTGGGATTTTGATGGGGATTACACTGAATCTGTAGATTGCTTTTGGTAAGATTGCCATTTTTACTATGTTAATCCTATCTATTCATGAGCATGGGCGATTCTTCCATTTTTTGATATCTTCTTCAGTTTTTCTTTAGAGATTTAAAGTTCTTATCAAAAAGATTCTTCACTTGTTTAGTTAGTGTTATCCCAAGGTATTTTATATAATTTGTGGCTATTGTAAAGGGTGGTGTTCCTCTGACTTCTTTCTCAGCCCTTTTATCATTTGTACAACACACTTCTTTCTCTTGGGCTGTTTCCACTTCCTGTTAGCAGCTCTCCTGGGCAGGTATCCCACCGCTCTGGCATCTCCAACATCTTCAGGTCTCCAAGGCAATCCAGGCTCCAACTTCACAGCTTCACTCAATGGCCTCTCTAGGCCTCCATTCAGGGGCACCCCTGACACATGCCTAACCTCAGTGGCTTTCTTTAGTCACAGAGGCAAATTCCATAACCTGTTTCCTCTCTCCTTAACTGTAAAGCCAGAACCACATGGCTGAAGCTGCCAAGTTCTACTGCTTGCTGGGGCTGGAACATGGCACCTTTGTCTAATTACATCTTCACCAGCTTTCTGTTTTCCATGGTTTCCTTCACTGCCTAAGTTTGGCTGTTCTGGAACCTGATCTTTAGAACAGGCTGGCATCAAACTCGGAGATCCACCAGCCTTTGCCTTCTGAGTGCTAGGATAAAGGCATGCACCACCATCCCCTGTTTTAAGCTATTCTTTAATTCCTGTTCATAAGTTGGACCCTTAGCTGGGTGGGATCTTATCCTGAGGTCATCACTCTCTTTATTCCATTTCTTCATCCATTTATCTCCTTCAACACAGGACTTGGCTCCATTCCACTTCCTGGTGCTCCTTTTCTCCCCAAATTTTACCTATTCTAATTTACCTGCTCAGCTTGCTCCTTTTCATTATAAATCTTCATTACAGTTACCACTAATAACCACATGACAGAGTCTGTACTAGGCTGTTTTGAGATTTCCTCTGCCAATGGAATTAATCCAAAATTCTTCACTTTAGCCTCAGACAGACTCCTCAGACAAGGGCAAATAGCAGCTACATTCTTCAACAAAATATCTCAAGACGAGTCTCTAGGCCAATTGCCAACATTCTCTTCCTCTGAAACCCCTTGATTCAGCCCCCCACAGTTCATCAGCACCACTGTCTGCCATGTGCCTATGAGGAGGGCCCATTAAGTGTCACTTAAAGCACTCAAGTGCTTTTCTAATCCACAATCCCAAGGTTCATATTCCTTCAAATGAAAGCATGGTCAGGCCTATCACAACAATACCCCAGTCCCCAAAATCAACTTCTGTCTTAGTTAGGGTTTTTATTGCTATAAAGAGACACCATGACCATGGCAACTCTTAAAAAGAAAGCATTTAATTGTGAGTGCCTTACAGTTTCAGAGGTTCAGTTCATTCATTACCATCATGGCAGGAAGCATGGCAGCATGCAGGCAGACATGGTGCTAGAGAAGGAGCTGAGAGTTCTACATATTGATCTGCAGGCAACAGGAAGCAGTCTGCCTCACTGGGCAAGGCTTTAGCATATATGAGACCTCAAAGCCCACCTCCACAGTGACAAACTTCCTCCAACAAGACCATACCTACTCCAACAAGGCCACACCTCCTAATAGTGCTACTTCCTTTAGGGGTCGGGTTTTTTTTTTTTTTCCAAACCACCACATCCTTTAATGCAGGGTCTCACTATGTAGCCCTGTCTGGCCTGGAACTCACTATGTAGACCAGACTAGCCTTAAACTCACAGAGATCCTCTTGCCTCTGTCTTCCTAGTGCTGGGATTAAATGCATTCACCACCATGCGATCTTACTAGCTTTTCAAAGCCATTCCCATGTTCCCTACTTATCATTACTCCAAAAGGAAAAACTTCACAACCAGAGAGCAGTCAACTGTCCCTGTGGAGCGAATCCCGTGTCTCAGATGGGATTCTATATGCTATAAACCTTCACTTCCTGGCTAATGTTGACAGTGGCTCCTTAATGACACGCAGTGATTAATAACCCTATGTCAGGATTTCACAATACGAAGCTCAAATTGCAAACTTAATCCAGTGAAAATACACACCAGGTATTTATATTGAAAATACTTGTTGAAAGACTTCCCACCTATAGACACATACAACATAGCTCCCAGGGAATAGAACATCATTTTCCTAAAATTTTGGCAAGAAGCTGAGGAGCCCTGGTAAGACTGGCACCTTGGCGGAACATTTCTTCCCCGCTGTGGCACCCAGCCAGCTTCTGACAGTCCTGATCCTGCTTCTCAGAGCTGCAAATGTCTGGAAGAGATTTTTCTCTTCTTTACTTTGTGGTCCTAACTCACAACCTACAGCAGTCATAAAAGAAGAAAGGTATTGGTGGAAACATGATGCAATACTGAGGGGCCATCCCACTTTAAGATGAAGTTTGAAATGCATACCCAAGCGACAGACTCATCTGGGTCCAGGCTGTGTTAAGGTGGTCAAGGTGCAGAGAAACCAGTGGAGGCACTTGGGGAGAGGGTTCAGTCAGTGAGGTGCCTGTTGGGAAAGCATGGGGATACACAACACCCACAAAAAAATGGTAAAAGCCAAGTATGGAACACATGGAGGCATATGCCTTTAATCCCAAGACTCAGGACGCTGAGGCAGGGGGAGCTCCGTGAGTTGGAGGCCAGCCTCATGTACATAGCAAATTCAGAACACTGAGGGATACAAGGTGAGATTCTGTTTAAAAAACAAAACAAGCGTGGTGTGCACGCTTTAATCCAGCACTGGGAGGCAGAGCAGAGATCTCTGTGAGTCGAGCCAGCCTGGCTACCAGTGAGCTCCAGAAAGGCGCAAAGCTACACAGAGAACCCTGTCTCGAAAACCCCCCCCCCCAAAAAAAAAAAAAAAAACCAAAACAAAACTGAGTGTGGCTAGCATGTATCTATACCCAGCATTGGAGTGATACAGACAGAATGATCCTGGAACTCATGTCAGCTAGCCTGCCCTGACCAGTGAGCTCACAGTTCAATCAAAGATGCTGTTGCAAGCTGCTGGAGCAATGACTCCAGTGTTTAAAAGCACTTCTGCAGCACCCATGTGATGCATCATAACTATCTGTAACTCCAGTTCCAGGGGCTCTGACATCCTCTTCTGCCAGCTGCAGGTACACACACACACACACACACACACACACACACAACACACCACACACTACACACGCACATAGGCAGACAAAAGTTATATACATAAACCAAATAAACACCTCTTAAAAGAGGAGAGAGAGAGAGAGAGAGAGAGAGAGAGAGAGAGAGAGAGAGAGAGAGAGAGAACCTGTCTCAAAAAACAAGTTTGGATACTTAGCTGGCAGAGAAGTTATCATGACCACAAAGGTGGTTTCCCAGGGTGAGGCTTATCCATTATCCTTGGGACATTCTGACTCCGGTGTTTTCCCCAAATGCAGAAAACTCAACTGCATAATGTGTGGAAGCGGAGACTATGCTCACATTCTCCCCTATAAGAATAAACATTAAAAAAAAAAATTAAGGGAGAGAGTAATTGAGGAAGACACCTGATGTCAAATTCTACATGCACCTGTGTACACATGCATGCATGTGCACATACACACACATCACACATATACACACACACCACACACACACACACCACACACACACCACACACACACACACACACACACACCACACACACACCACACACACACACCACACACACACACACACACACACACACACACCACATACACACACACACACACACACACACACACACACACACACACACACGGAAATCAATGGAGATCTGAAATGCTCCTTGGTTCAAGGTGGGACAAGTCACACAGAGGCCCTTCTTCCTTCCTCTTGGGACTTTTGGCATGGAAGTTAGGGATGACAAAAATAAGTCTCTCTGTCACTCATAACAGCATCACAAGTGATTATGCTTCCTCAATCAGGCAGATCATAATTTATTATGCATTCATTTATGAAATATGTCTGACACCCACTCTCTTTAAATTGCTCACAGCCCTGGGAGGGGCCCAGTCACGAATACAAAGAGCTACAAAGCAGAAGGCTATGTGGTGGAAGGAGAAGGCAGAGCACAGAGGAGGGTCCTCTGACTTGACCTTTGAACACCAACAGCAGGACAACCGGAGAGTCTCAGAGCAGGGACCTGGGCCACCAATGCCGGACATCTAAACCAAGTCCGGGGTCCAGGCACAAAATCAAAGTCAAGAGCCAGAAGGACAACGCAAAGGGTCCAGAAGAAATGCTCATTCCTGGAGCACAGATTCCAAATCTGGGGTCCAAGGTGGGGGGCAGATTGATCACAAAATGGGAAAGTCAGCACCAGTGACATGAGCATCCACGTTGCCTCTTCACCCTCTCTTCTGGGACACCCCTCATGATCCTGCAACTAATGGATCAAGAGAGCTCAGCAGAGACCCCCAACTTTCACGAGCTTGTCAGGGTCTGTGATAAATGTGGATCCGTCAGATTGGATTGGGAGGATTGGGGATGCAGTAAAGAGAGGAACTTCTTCCTCTTTGGGATGCATGGGAAATGATGGAAGGGGAGGAATGTAGCTGGCAGTCCAGGGGCGAGCAGGGGCCGCATGCAGGGGCCACGTGCTCATGGATTCCAAGTACGTGAGGGGCTGGGACTACTCATGGGCTCGTGTCAGCGGCCAGCCTCCAGAGGTTGTAGTTTGTCTTGGGGACCCAGCTTTGAAACTGTGGGCGTGAGCCTGGAAGAAGTGGTATAATTTAAGGTGGGGGTGGGGTGGGGGCACAAAACATTGCCGGCAGTAAAATATCGTTGAAAGCACAGTTACCAAACATCAACTCAACATCGGATGCATAATGAATCCAAGGTATTGAGGGCGTCACTCACCTATGTGGTATCACACAACCTTGGTTCCGGACAGTGCTGAACTACAAACCCCTGTGCCTTGTAGTGAAGGTACTGTGTGCCATATGACATCGACATTCACTGCTCGCATTTAATTATGGAAAACAAAACCTACCACCGTTATTAAGCATGTAGGTATCCAATTAGGAGATCTTCAAACTGTATTGGGCTAGAATGTTTGCTTTTACAAATCGCTGCTTGAGGGCTGGCAGGACAGCTCAGTGGGTAAAGATACAGGCCGCCAAGCTTGAAGACCTAAGTTCAATGCTCAGGACCCACGTGGTAGAAGAGAAGTGAGTCCCACGCATTGTTCCCTGTCCTTCACACACTGTTGCACACAGACACAAGTACACCCATAATAAAATTTCTTTTAATTACTGCCTGGGTTCTGATTTAAATTTGTAAGAAATTGTTCCATGAATCTTGGCATGGGATTAGGGCAGCATTGCCAACAGTTTCTGAAATGCCCATTTTTTTTTGTATGATGCAGTTAAGTGAAGCTGTGTGCTCGACACTGACTCCTACAAAATCAAATATTGATCAACTCTGAAAAAAAAGTCAGTGTAGATCCACATCCTGCAGTATCAGATAGTCAACCAAGATTTAATTTTGTTGTTGCTGCTGGTTTTGTTTTGTTTGTTTTTGGAGACAGGGTTTCTCTGGGTAGCCCTGGCTGACCAGGAACTCACTCGGTTGATCTGCTGGCCTCGAACTCAGAGACCCTCCACCCCCTGCCTCTGCCTCCTAAGTGCTGGGATTAAATTCGTGTGCCACCACCACCCGGTTTAGGATTCAATTCTTTAAGTGAAAATCACCCAGCACACCCATCTCACCCATGTTCCAGTCTGCTTTCATTTTTAATAAAATGGTTATAAATGGTGAAACTCTGAGGTATATGTGTGTACATAAACATATACACACATGCGTAAGTGTATGTCTTAAATAACTGTTTTAGCATATTCTTTCTCTCACTCTATGTGTGTGTGTATGTGTGTGCATGTATCTTTTTTAAGTCGTGTGTGCTCTGTCAGTTCCTGCATGCCATGGAGCATGTGTAGAAGCACCTCCCGGGCTGGTCCTTGCCTTCCCACTGCCTTGCCTGAGACAGGGTCTCTTGTTATTAATTGCTGTGTAGCCCAAGCTAGCTAGCTCAGAGCCTCTGGGGATTCTTCTGTCTCCACCTCCCGTCACACCATAGCAGAGCTGGGACCACAGACACACACTTCTGTGCTGGGCTTTATGTGGTCCTACGGATCCAACCCCAGGTCCTCAGGCTTGTGTGGCAAGCTTTTGACTCATTGAGTCTTCTCCTCAGCCCAAGAATAAATTTCTTTACCAGTAAGTTTTTGCTTCACATACTTACTTTACATAGCTGCATATCCAGAGCTGTGTAAACATCTCTAAGGCAAAAGAGGTCATAAGTGGGAAAACACTTAAAAAACCCAGCTAGACACACACACAAAATATCTTCAATTAAGACCCATTGTCGGGCCTGGTGCACACCTTTAATATCAGCATTCAGGAGGCAGAGACAGGTGGATCTCTGTGAGTCTGAGGCCAGTCTGGCCTGCATATTGGAGTTCCAGGACAGCCAGAGCTACATAGCGAGACCCTGTCTTTTTTTTTTTTTTTTTTTTTTTTTTTTTTTTCAGAGCTGAGGACCAAATCCAGGGCCTTGCCACTGAGCTAAATCCCCAACCCTGAGACCCTGCCTAAAAAAAGAGAAGTAGAAGAAGAAGAGGAGGAGGAGGAGGGAGGAAGGGGAAGAGGGGATGAGGAGGAGGAGAAAGAAGGAGGAGAAGGCAGAGAAGGAAGAAGAAGGAGAAAGAGGAAGAAGAGGAAGAAGGAGGAGGAGAAGGAATAATAATAATGAAGAAGGAGGAGGAGGAGGGGGAAGGAGGAGGAGGAGGGGGAGGAGGGGGAGGAGGAGGAGAAGAAGGAGGAGCTGTCTCTGAGCCCTCAGGCTGCTGGCAATTGTCCTCACCTTACTGGTAGACCTGAGAACAGGAGTTGTCATCCAGCTCTGTCCCATGTCCAGAGACCAGGGCACTAGGAACAGGTGGCCTTTGTGAGCAGTTCATTTGTCTCTTCCTGGCTTAGCTGGGCTATATCTAAAGTAGGATGGAAGTGTGGGAACCCCACACTTCCACCCATGTACGGGGGTCCCCTTCTCCACGGGTCTGCTTTCATGGTTTCAGTTGCAGTCAGTCATGGTCAGAAAATAATCAATGGGCAATTTAAGAGATAATCAATTCATAAATTAGAAATAACTGTTACTATAGTCTATCACTTCATCTTTCTAATTTATTATTAGTTACTATTACCAATTTCTTACTATTATTTTTATTTAATTTATCTAAACTTTATCTAAGTGTGTATGCACAAGAAAAATCGGATACGGTGTGTAAGTTCAGAGTTATGGGGGATTCAAGGCATCCACTGGGTGTCTTGGAACAGATGCCCTGATGATGGGGAGGCGGTATCATGTAAAGTTACCTGTAAATTGCTTTATGTTCATCAAAGCATCTGGAGTTCCAAAAGATGATTACACCAAGTCTTGGACTCATCCTAGGATTGGGGTAAGGAAACCAAGGCTCAGAGAAGGTCAGGCCACCACTCATGACCTAAGACGGGAAGCCAGGCCTGCCAGGAACCTTCTCCGGTGAACTCCTAGCTGCCGGGCACCATTGTTCCTCTGGAAGAGGCAAGGCAACATGAGGGCTCCCTCTTCCAAGGGTCTGTGGTCTCACCAGAATGCCTGCTCCTCAGGCCAGGTGAGTTTCATTTTATGGCAGAAATCAGTCCAGCTGGGCCTTTCAGGCAACATCCCAGGAAGATGTTTTTGGGGAAAGTGCTCGTAATAATATTTATGCATTTATAGGGCCCCTATTTTTCTGAGCATTTTACAGTCTGTTGAACTGAGTCATCGGCCTCCTGTGGGTAATTGCTGTGTTTATAACTCACAGCTCCTTTTGAGGATTAGGAAGGGTGAGGCTGGGTGTCTATTCCAGCTAACCCACTCCTCAACCTCTTCCCCTGTGGGATTACAGTCCTCCAGCGTGACAGGGGCCCTCCGGCACCCCAGGCTCTTTCCTGATACTTCCTGGGACCACCTAGATCCATCTTGTAGACACTTTGCGACACCAGGCAGTGGCAGGTCACCTTTCCGTCGCTCCCTTCACTCTCCACAGCATCGTTGGAGCCCAAACCAGGGACTCTGCTAGCCGGGGGAGCTCTCTGTGCAGCAGTGAAAAGCGTTTTAAACTTGTATATGAACTGGGATTTTTCTCGAGGAGCTTGAGGGTGTGGACCAAGAAGTGGAACCCTCCCCAGGGCTCTACATTGCACAACTCAGTCCTGCTTGGGGCCCTGCCAGTCCCTTCTTCACTCTGTGTCCCTGCCTGCTGCTACTCTGGGAAGCTCCCTCTTTTATACACTGCCTTGCAGATCTGCCTTGCAAATCCCTCTACTCTGCCTTGCAAATCTCCCCATTCTCAGGAAGCGGCTTCAAAGCCAACATTTGACCTCACTCCAAAGTGTCTTCTTGTCTGGTACTCAGCAACCACTCTTGTTTGCTCAGCTTCCTCCTCCACACTTCCTCCTCCCCCTCCTCTCTTCCTTCTCCTCCTCCTTTCTCCACCCATCCCCCACGTCCATGATCACATGTAGCCCAGGCTGGTACATGAACTGAACTCAGTATATAGCCAAGGATGACCTTGAACTCCTTACCTCTACCATCTCCAAAGTGTTTGGATTACAGACCTGGACTACTGCACCCACCATTTTAAAAATTATTATATTTTGAATTTGGTATATATGTGTTTGTGTGAATGTGGCTATGTGCGTAAGAGTGTAGGTCCCAAGAAGATCAGAGGTATCAAATCCTCTGGAGCTGGCAGTTGTGAGCCACTCAACAGGGTGCGGGCATGGAACTCCAGTCTTTTGCAAAAGCAGTACAGCCTTCTACCTGATGAGACATCTCTTTAGCTCCCCCACCCACTTTTTTCTGAGACAGCCTTCCTATGTAGCCCAAGCTGAACTCAAACTCCTGTGAGGAAATCCTCATGCCTCAGCCTCCCATGTGCTAGGATTACAAGTGTGTTTCACCATAGCAATACAATTACAAGTGTTTCGCTTAGCAATACAATTCTTTTTTTTTTCTTTCTAATTTTTATGTGTATGGGTGTTTTGTCTGCATGTGTGTATGTCTGTGCACCCAGAAGCCAGAAGAGGGTGTTGGGTTCTCTGGAACTGGAGTTACAGATGGTTATGAGCGGCCACGTGGGTGCTGGGAGCAGAATCCAGTTCCCTTGGGAGAGCAGCAGGGCTCTTAAGCACAGAGCCACTCTCCAGCCCGGCAATAACATTCTTGAAGTCAGAGTTGTTTATTGGAATGATGTCTAGACAGCAAGTGGGACAGACCCAATGGGACATGGCGCCACGTCCCACACCACCCTACGAATCTTGGGTGTGCTTCCTCCAAGCACTAGGGACTAGCTGAAGGACTTGAACAAGTTCGGCAAATGCTCTGCCATTGAGATATATCCCAGCCCTTAGGTTCTTCATTAGCCAGGAGGGAGGGAGGGGGAGAGAGAGAGAGAGAGAGAGAGAGAGAGAGAGAGAGAGAGAGAGAGAGAGCGCACTCGAGGGCGATTGTCTGACCCAGGGCCTCTCAGTGCTAGGCAACTCTTCTACCACTGAGCTAAGCCTCATCTCTAGCAGACAATGTTCGAATCAGACACAGACATCTCTCCAAATGACAAAATATTTAGTCTAAAGCCTTAAAGCCAAATGAAGCTTGCAAACACCTCCTATCCAGTCAGTGCTGTTCTTAAAATGGGAGTTCGCACTCCTTGAGGGCAATTTTAAATTAGCCACAGTCCTCACTGTTCCCTGTTGTTGTACACCGAGGCTGAGCCATTCATCTATGTTGTCTGGATTGCCCCAGTAGGCATCCGTGCTTGTATCAACTCTGCCGAAACCACAAGGGAGAAGAAAAGCATTTCCTAATTGTCCTCTGGTCAGTACTGTTCATTATCAGCTGCCTTGGGCTTGAGATCTTTTCCTCCTGCCTCCTTCTGCCTTAAAGGTATATTGCTTTATTTATGACTCTTATGTGTATGTGTATGCCTGCGTGGGTTTATGTGTACCGTGTGCATGCAGGAGTCCACAGAGGTAAGAAGAAGGGGTCTCATCTGCTGGAACTGGAGTTATAGGTGTATATGAACTGTTACATAGGTGCTTAGGACTAAAGTTGGGTCCTCTATATGAGGAGTAAGTGCTCTTAGTTGTTGTGGGACAATCTTTTGGTATACTGTGAAGATGTGTCTCTGCCTAAGACACCTTCTGATTGGTTTAATAAAGAGCCAAATGGCCAATAGCTAGGCAGGAGAGAATAGGTAGGACTTCCAGGGAGAGAAGAACTCAGAAAGAATCTGAGGCCCATGGGATTCACCAGCCAGACATGGAGGGACACACAGAATGAAGGAGAGATAAAGAGCCACATGGCAGAATGTAGATTAATAGGAATGGGTTAATTTAAGTTATAAGAGCTAGTTGGGAACAAGCCTAAGCTAAGGTCTAGCTTTCATAAGTCTCTGTTGGCTTTCAACGTAGGCCACATATATCCACATAGGGGCCAAGAAAGCTGAAAAAAAAAGGTCTGAACACAGAGCCAGACACCATCAGTAACTGCAGTCTCTCAGAGAGTCCCGGTGCTTGCAGTGTGCAGGGGCATGGTTCCTTTAAGAGGCTCTGCTGTGCAGCCTATTCACACTAGGTACAAATGCCTGTTGCAGCATGGACACAACAACTTCCCAGAGCCAGGACAGGGAGGCTCTTCTTGGACAGTCAGGCATGGCTCCCGCAGGTGCCTGTGAACCTGAGGGGAACAGAGTCAGCTGCCAGCAGGTAGCCTGCCTGTTTAAGGTTTGGCTCACATGGTCAGAGAGCCATGTACTAAAGCATGGTCAAGACCAAGAAAACCTCTAAACAGATATAGTATGCTTGAAAATGTGCTTAGATGCTAAAGAAAGAAAAGAAAATTGGTAAAGACAATCACAGAAAACAAGTTTAAAAATAATAAAGTCAAGTCTTTTTCTTTTCTTTTTTTCCTTTTTTTCTTTTTTCAAGACAGGGTTTCTCTGTGTAGCTTTGGAGCCTGCCTTGGATCTCACTGTGTAGACCAGGCTAGACTCAAACTCACAAAGATTCGTCTGGCTCTGCCTCCCGAGTGCTGGGATTAAAGGCGTGCGCCGCCCCCCCCCCCCCCCACCCCCCCCCCCCGCCGCCCGCCACACCACCACACCACCGGCTTAAAGTCAAGTCTTTAATATAATAAGAATAAGCCATGTAAGGATGGGGAAAATCACAACACAGAAAGCTTGGACTGCATATAGTGCTTTATTAATTTTAATTTTTCAAAATTATAATGAGCAAAAAACAACTGCTGAGAGACATTGGATTGTAGAAAAAACTGCTAAATTAAACCAGCCTATATGTTTTAAGGATGTCTTAACTTCAGAATGGAAGTCAGGAAATGTGTTGCTTGGGGGAGAGGTTATGCCTTTGTTTCCACAGGGAACAAAAAGCTTAAAAAAAAAGATCAATTTTGAGGGATTCCTGAAATCTTCTCAAATGAAGAAAGAAAAATCAGATTAGATGTAGAGGAAGATCTGCTCCTTCAGAACAGTTCTAGACCCTGCAGTACATTCTGAACTGAAGGACTGACACCATGAAAAACACAATGCACATTAAAAAAAAAAAAAAAAAAAAAAAGAAAAAAGAAAAACTACAAGACAGGTGATACTGATCTCTTGACATGGGGACAGCTCTGAGACTGGAGGAGACATGATAAATCTTGTTGGGTACAGTGTCCTCATGACACTGTACATGCCATCCTTTCATAGGACATGGATGGAGATTTATATTACAGTTTGGTTATGCAGCTGAAACAGACTTATAAAGTTGATAGATGCCCTTCACCTGCTCAAACATAGAACAAAGAATCATCTTTAGCTGATTTGTGCACACTGTACATTGCATACTTGTGTTAATTCAGATATGAATGTTACTGCTGTCTAATAATCCTCTTGTACACTGTAAAGATTTGTCACTCAAATTGGTTTAATAAAAACACTGATTGACCAGTAGCCAGGCAGAAAGTGGGGCAACCAAACTAAGGATGATAGGAAGGAGAAAGACAGAGTCAGGAGTCACTAGCCAGATGCCAAGGGAGCAGGAGATGAACTTGCTATGCTAATAAAGATACCACCATGTGGCAAAGCATAAATAGTAATATGGGTTAATATAAGTGTAAGAGTTAGCTAGTAACAAGTCTGAGCTATCGGCCAAACATTCATAATTCATATTCAGCCTCTGAGTTGGTTATTTGGGACTGGGTGGTCAGGACAGGAAATGTCCATTTACATGTTACCTTTAAAAGATGGTGTGTATTCAGAACAAAAGGACAAGACATCAATGAAGACAGGTAGCCCAGGTGATTCAGCCTTTCAGAATGCCTCTGTTGCAGTTTTCTCAAAAATCTATATCTAGACCAACTTCAAAGCTGCTAGTTAAGATGGTTCAGCCCCACAGACTACTCTAGCCAGGACCTGAGATAAGCCATGCACGCTTCCATTACACAGAGACTGGAGGACAAATGATGCAGCTCCTTCTCCCAGGACTTGACCATTAATTATCCCAATCTTCTCAGGGTCATCTAAAGACGTTGTCATCCCCAGACAACAGGAAGTAATTTTAGGAACATGACACCCACATTCCCAAGAGGTGGGTAGGTGGGTTTTGGTCATTGAGTGGGTTATGGCTGCTTATCATTGTTTAGGAGGCTTGGTTGCAAGTTGTTACTGGTCATGGTCAGGGAAAAAACTAAGCAAAGGAGATTATATTCAGGGACTTCTTTCTGAAAAGAAAATAGAGGGGATATGGGAATGATAGGATAAAAGGGTAGATTATTGAATCTACTTTTAAACTAAAAAGCAAATATTTTACATTGGTATGGATTTTTGTATATTGATACAAACTTAAGGTTATTTTTGTTACAACATATAATATAGGGATGATAGGATAAAAGGGTAGATCACTGAATTTGCTCTTAAATTAAAAAACAACTACTAGTCTCAAATATTTTACATTGGTATGGATTTTTGTATATTGATACAAATTTAATGTTATTTTTGTTTTAACATACTATATATATGTTTCTACTCTTGTTTAAGGTATTTTTGTATATTGATACAAATTTAAGGTTATTTTTGTTACAACATACCATATATATATGTTTCTACTCTCGTTTAAGGTATTGTACACATGCGGCTCATTTAAAAATGTAATGTAGCCGGGCAGTGGTGGCACACGCCTTTAATCCCAGCACTCGGGAGGCAGAGGCAGGCAGATCTCTGTGAGTTCGAGGCCAGCCTGAGCTACCAAGTGAGTTCCAGGAAAGGCGCAAAGCTACACAGAGAAACCCTGTCTCAAAAAAAACCAAAAAAAAGGAAAAAAAGAAAAAAAAGAAAAAAAAAAAAGAAAAAGAAAAAGAAAAAAATGTAATGTAAAGTTCTAGTTCTTGAAAGATATTATTACACACTGTTTAGGATAACTGAGAGATGCAGGTTAGTAGTTAGTCATCTATAATAACCAAACTTGTAGTCATGTTAGCTATGTTTTCAATGTCAAACAGAGATATATTTTAGATAGATAAGTGGTCTTCAAACACTTCAGAGAACTACAGAATATGGCATTTAAGGTGTTTTAAAACATAGGCTTTTCATGACAGTGAGACCTGTCTGCTCCTGGCAGCACCAATCTACTTCAGAGAAGATAATGCCCATCAAAGAACCTCCATATGGAGTTTGCTTTCACTGTGGCAAAGTTAGTTGCTGGACAAGAAACTGACTTTATCTTGACTGCTGACAGTATGCTGTCCAAATTGGAGGAGCAGGACACGAAAGAAGGCGATTGTCAAATTTTGCCCAAACAAGGTAGGGTAGGCAAAATTCCTGCTTCATAGAAAAGCCTGTCAGATCTTCTAGGCCTATAGGCCAAAGGTGAATGTCCCAATGTTACAGAGGAACCATGGGTGACTGTCCGGGCAGTCAGCTGTCTCTGTCATTTCTATAGTTTTGGAAGTTGTTTGCTCTGCACTTCCTATTTACTCAGATAATATTTTATCCTTCTCAGGTCTCTGATGGGGTTGAAGACCAGATAGTCATACCATCTTCTTTGTTACCAAATTCAGAAAGGAAACTTACAACAGAGATGTAAAATTTACAAGGTTGAGAGACATAAAATCTTCAGTTGTTTCTCTAAGAAAATGTTTTAAAGTCTAAAGGGATATTTTTAGTCTGGTAATACAAGTTATGATAAAAAGTGGTTTAGGTACAAACTTTGAACTCACCAAGATAGGATAGACAATAGAGTACTTTCTCTGAATTTGTCAAATACAAATGGACTGGACATTGTAAATGTAATTCTTACCTGATAATTATTCTTGCTGTATATAGTTTTACTGTGTTAGAGTTAAAACCCTTCCTTTTTATTTAGATAAAAATGGGGAATTATTGTGGGATAATCTTTTTGTACGCTGTGAAAATGTGTCTCTGACTAAGATGCTTTCTGATTGGTTTAATAAAGAGCTGAATGTCCAATAGCTAGGTAGGAGAGAATAGGCAGGGCTTCAGGGAGACAGAGGAACTTGGAAAGAATCTGAGGCCCATGGGATTCACCAGCCAGACACGGAGGGAGTTGGATGTACAGAATGGAGACGTAAAGAGCCACGTGGCAGAATGGAGATTAATAGAAACAGATTAATTTAAGTTATCAGAGCTATTGGGAACAAGCCTAAGCTAAGGCCAAGCTTTCATAATTAATAATAAGTCTCTGGGTCATTACTTGGGGTGGCTGGCAGTCCAGAGAAAGTCCTACAAGGAAGCTTGATACCCTTAACCACTGAGCCATCTTTTCAGACCCCCTACTACATTTAAAACGGCCTTCCTTGGTCCTGTTGGAATTTTAAATTTTCCTTACTAAATTGACCAGACCTTAAAGGTTACTCTCCTAATTATATAAACACATGGTTAGCATTTTGAAACTGAAGCTGGTCATGTGGCTCAGTTGGTAAAGTGTTGTTTGCTTGGCATTCTTGAAGCCCTGGGTTCAATCCCCAGTACCACATAAACTGGATGTGGTGGCACACACCTGTGATCCCAGCATTCAGGAAGTAGAGGAAGGTGGAACAGGAATTCAAGGTCATCTTTAATGACACAAATGAGTGCAAGACTAGCCTAGGATATAGGAGACCCTATCTCAAAACAGACTCTGAAACCAGTTCTGGGGTTGGGAAAGTGTGGGTGACATTATGCCCCATGGTCAAACTGGATAGAGTAGGGATGGGATGCTGACTCAGCTTTGGACAGACCCGACACTATCTTTTCTTCTCAGTGAAATAAAAGGGCTCCACTAGGATTTGGGGGATGCAGTGTCCAACAACAACATCCAATGGCATTGGAGGATTCAAGTCAAGTTAGCCTGAGGTCGTGCACATCGTGGGATGAGCCACCTTGTCCCACACACACCTATTCACAGCCTGGGAGATGTGACTAAACTATCAGCGCTCTTTCCGGAAGGCTGTTCCTGCACAAGCAGTAGCCGCTCCCAATGGCTCTGAGCAGCCAGTGCAGCTCTGTGGGAAGCTGGTAATCACCATGTGACATCCATCTGACCACAGGTGTGGTGGGAAATATTGCGTCAGGCTAATCAAAGACTGGATTCTGGTTTCAATCCTGCTGTCAACCCACTGGGCTGTCCGGGTCTTGGGGAGGGCTGTTAACTTCTTTAGATCTATCTCTTTTAA
The DNA here is from genome assembly GCF_004664715.2 of Peromyscus leucopus. NCBI lineage: Eukaryota > Metazoa > Chordata > Mammalia > Rodentia > Cricetidae > Peromyscus > Peromyscus leucopus. The sequence continues at coordinate 9,835,141 of NC_051069.1, read as the reverse complement.
AAATAACTATTATTTGTGTATGTGTGTGTGTGTAAATGCATGTGTATGCATGTGCATGCAGAGGCCAGAAGCCCTCACTGAATGGTGTTGCCCAGATGCTATCCACTTTATTTTGAGACAGGATCCTTTCTCTGGCCTGGGTCTCATAAGTAGGCTAGCCAGGGACATGACAGTGACCCCCAGGGATGTGTCTTGTTTCTGCCTCTGCAGTGCTGGGATCACAAATACCTGCCATCACAGTGGGCCTTTTACTTAGGTCTTTGTGTTTGCAAGGTAAGTTTACCGAGTGAGCGTGTGAGCCATCACTCCAGCCCAACAATTATACCGTGTCGGTAGTAACAGCAGGAAGAGGTGCCCAGTGGTCATTTGGGACAGGGCCTTCACATGGCAGAAGCTTTGGGGAGCAGTTTGTCACAGTGAATCCAACAGTGACCCTTGTACCCTGACCTCCAACTTCCCTACCATGACCCAGTTTGGGCTCCCCTTTTAAAAGCTCATAGAAATATTTCATCACTATAATTATAGGCGAGGCTCCCTCTGTCGTAAGAAGAGCTGGTGGAAAAGGGGACAATTAACCAAGGCATGTAATTGAAGGGTATATAAATATATCCGGTGGCAGATGGGGGCCTTTCCTGTCGGATACGCTCCCCAGTGTCCAAGGGCAGAGATGGGAGTGCTCTCTTCTCGAGCAGGAGGATGATGAACACGTTATTACTAAAACAGGAGTGAGGTGTCTGTGGGCGAGGGAGGCTTCCGGTGCCTCCTGCATGGACTGAGTCACACCCTCCCCTTCCTACCCAGGAGGCTGCTTTCCATGCTGTGGCCCCATTTGAAAAGTCTACTAATCATGAGATAGGAGGGAACATTTGGAAGAGAGACAGTGTGACTCCTGTCACTGAGCAGAACAATGAAGAGCTCAAAAATAGTAGTATCTGCTAGTGGGAAACCAATAAACATATAATTTTCAGGTAATTACTATCATATAATTAGCTCTCTGCTTTTTCATGCACCCTGGCAGGAATGGAACTGGAGAGCCACCGGGACACAGTTTACTACAGTACATCCTAGAGCAGAAAGGAAGTTTGTTGGTAGTGGTGTTTTTTTTTTTTCCTCCCACAACAGAAATTAAGGGCCAGAGTACCCCAAAGCTGGTGGAGTGCAGGTCCACTTCTGGTTGGTGAGCAAGGCCTGAAGGTGATTAAAACCAGTCCAGAACCTACAGACCGAGCATCTGGACTTGACTCCAGCTCTTTAGCCCGCCACATGTCTGCTCCCCTTGCCTTCAGCGTCCTTCCGTGGGATGATGGTACCCAGCTCAATGATGCCTCCTCATCACACCCAAGGGGGCAGGAAATGTGAAGTGAGGAAATCTCAGGTGTCACTACCAAGATGGATGGCAATCCCAAGCTCAATTCTATCAGGCAAAAATCTCATCCCATAGTGTCTGCTTCTTGGTATCATAAGGGATCTACAAATCAGGCAAGCTTTATAAGAAAAAGAGTTATGTAGCTCACAATTGTGGAGGCTGGGAGTGCAAACAGCAGGGTGCAGGCTCTGAACCCGTGGTGAATGGCCAAGTGTGGGGCATGAGCCCAGAGAAGATTGCATACCTGGCCAGGAAGCAGAGAGGGAGAGGCAGGCGTATTCATTCCACAATAACCCTTTCCAAGAACTACCGACCGAGGACAGTGGATGGCAGATGATGGAGCGTGACCAGAGAAAGATTACGTTTTGAGCCAAGAAGCAGAGAGGGAGAAAGCAGTCTTGTTCATTCCCTGGCACTCTTCTCCCAAGAACTACCAATGGGCCCCATGAGACCTACCTCACAGTACTTACTACCTAAGGAAGGGCCTTCTGCTAGATACCATCTCTTGAAGGTCCTACCCCGTCCCCATACCACCACCCTGGGGACTGAGCCTCTAGGGCATGAAGCCTGGGAGGACATTTAAACAATACGCCAATCAGAGTACTTAGCATTAACTTTCTTTCTCTCATTGGGTTTTTGCTGGGTTTCAAATGAGGAAGATTGACATGGAGTTCATGGAAGATAATCAGGACACATTTAAGATCAGTGCTACAAACCTGTGACTCACAGATGGACATGGCAGGAAGGCCTGTCGCTAGTGGTAGCCTGTGTGGGCTGACTGGCTGTCCTTAGCTGCCTTTTGCTTGCTCTCCAGTGCTGAGTGGTGGCGCTGGGACTTTGCATCATCAGCCACCAATGCTGAAAATAGAAAATGTCAGCAATGTATGAGAGAGTACCTACCAAGCAGACACACAGAGCATAAGTACATTTGCAATATATCTGCAGTATTAAAATTTCATAGGGAGGGTGGTGGGGTGGGGGAGTTCAAGAGAGCTATTCAGGGAAGCAATAAAAGATAGAGAGACACTTTTTAGATAATTCTATGATTCCAAGAGTCCTGATCTGTGGATTCCACAGGTCCATGACTGAGGGTTGCTCTGTGGACTGGTATCCGCCCAACTCAGCGATGTCAGAGTGTGAAGTTGGGAGGTTCCTTTGCCATTCTAAAAGGAGGAATGCATATACATGTGAATCATCTTTTTAGAGGAAGAGAAGATGACCAGTTTGACCAGTGTCTTAATTTTCTTCCTGCTGAAATCAGAGCCTGAGGTGGACTTGAGTATTTTCATGGTGTCTTGGGGTACAGGAGAGAGGACCAGGGCCAGTGAGACAGTGCAGGAGGAATACACAGTGAAGAGTGTGCTACTGGAATGCTTACTGTCATGGAAGAGGGGACCTCCACCTTGTTGGGGTGTCTCAGAGGAGTCAGAGGCAATGGATCTCAGGATGTTTCCTTGGAAGGGACCATTGTGTTTGGGGGACAGGATCAAGGGGCACTTGGTTGCTGTTCTCCAACCATTATTATCTCATGCCCTGAAGTTTGACTTGTGTGTCATACATCTCCACCTCTCGTGCCAGATCACTTCTGGTTACACATGGGAGACTTTAGCAGGAGCTTGAGGACAGGAGGTGTTATGTGAGACTTTTCCTGGCAAGAACAAATGTCTATTAAACCTATCTGGGGACCAAAGTAATGATACTACCAACGTCAGACTTGGTGAACCAGCAAGTTTATTGGTGTTATTTCAGGAGTGTGGATAAGGGGTTACTTATAGGATTAGGGATGACTCAAAGGCAGCTGCATCACCCATGCCCACCCCACATGGCTGCAGCTCTCTCTCTGCATGACAGGGCAGGTTGCTCAACAGGTCAGCTGTTTGGGGAGCCCCACCCCCACTCCAACAGTGGTTTGCTGCTTTCATAACTTTGGGGAGGGAGGGACCTTGTGAATCTTGTTAGTTTTAGGAACTTCCTGACATTTGCCAGTTGTTTTCTCCAGGAGTCTCATGAACCTCCCCCATTCCTTATTACAGGGACTATTTGAAGTCAGAGAAAATTGCAACGTGACAGGAAGAGAGCATGACCAGACATTTCTTGTCCTCCTTCTCCCTGCTGTCATGGCTGCCTTTGGCAGTAGCTACCTCTCTCCATTGCCACACGGCTCCTGTTAGGTGCTCCTTTCTTCCTGGGTCAACCTTACTTTTCCTTCTCTTTAGAAGAAGGATTCCATGTTTCTCAGGTGACAACCCATGTTAGGGTGGAAGCATCGGATGTGGACAGGTCTACAGACTCGGGGCAAGGATGAAGGAGTTCAAGCAATGTCCCAGCAGAGCCGAAGCACATAAAGGAGGAGGTGATTGTGACATTAGCGACCTTGTCAATCAGAAACCTGAGAGGATGCTCCTGTCCTGCAAGCCATCCATCATTTGATGAAAAAACAGAGATGTCAGGCTTAAGTATTAAACAGCTTATCAAATTTTAACTGTCAATCATGGGTACTGTTGTTAATGATTAAAATTTGATTCATATATTAAGATACTTGCAAGTTATACATTTCAAACTACAATGAACCTCTAACAAATTACATTTTACACAAAGAACATTGGTTGTAATGGATGAAAGTTCTTTTTCTGGGCCTCCCTATTTGTTTGGTAAAATCATTTTTACTATCCAACTTACTATTTTAAAGAAGCTATGAGATTCCAGCGGGCATGATGGTGTATGCTTGTTATCCCAGCCTTGGCAGTTCAGCAAAATCCTGTTGAAAGAAAAAAAGAGGAAGGAAGGGAAGGAGAAGATGGAGGGAGGGAGGGAGGGAGGAAGTGAGGGAGGAAGGAAGGAAAGAAGGAAGGAAAGATTTCTTACGGAGATGACAGTGTGGCTCCCTGATAGTTCACCTGGCATGTATGAGATCTTGGATTTAACCCTCAGCACTGAAGAAAAACACATTTCAGAGACTAAGGTTCCCGATGGAAATACACCCTGCTCACGTGTGGACAGTGAGGTCCCCTTAACTGGCCTCACTAGTGCTGTTGTGCAATGGTGGCCACAGAATCCTCCAAGGGGGCCCTTCATCCCACCTCTGGGTCTGTTCATGTCCCCAAATGCTTCTGGCACAAACACCCCTAAGTCACAGGATTCTCCCTTCTCCTCCTGAGCACTCAGAATTTAAATTTTTTCTATTTATCATTATTGTGCATGTATGTGTGTGTGAGGGTGGGTGGTGAGCATGCTGTGGTGTGCACATGGAGGCCAGAAAACAACTTTGTGGGATGAATTCATTCCTTTCACCTTTACGTGGGGTCCAGGGATCAACCCTGGGGTGCCAGGCTTGCACAGCGGACACCTGTACTTGAGGAGCCATCTTGCCGGTCCAGCGTTGAGGGTTTAAACGGAACAGTTTGGCATCTGGACATAGCATTTTGTTCTCTAATTGCTTCATAGCTCACTCTTTTTCTTCCTCTCTCCTCCTTCCTTCCCTCCCTTCCAATCTTTGTTTCTCTGAAGTACTGGAGATCAAACCCAGGGCCTTGTGCATGCTAGACAAGCGCTCTGTCACACAGCTACATCCCCAGGCCTGTTGTTTCTTATATTTTCAACGAAAGGAGAAGTTTTCCTGGGTCAGGAACATACGCCATTGTGTGTACCAGGCTTTTCCTTTTGGGCTACCAACCAGCTCCAGTCATGACATGGAGACTTATCCCTATTTATGAATGCTCGACCTTAGCTTGTGTTCATTTCTGGCTAGCTTTTTTTTTTTTTCCTTTAACTTAAAGTAACCCATTTCTCTTCATCTACATTTTGCCTCAGGGTTTTTTACCTTTCTTTCTGTATGTCCTCCTGTGTCTACTGGCTGGTGACTCCCTGGCTGGCCCCAGGTGGCTTCCTTTCTTTCTCCCTCATTGTCTCCTCTCTTCTTTTTTTCTCTCTTCTCTCTCAAGCCTAGAGTTCTCCTCCTACTTATTCTCTCTGCCCTTCCTTCAGCCCAGCATATCTCTCTCCTGCCTAGTATCGGCTACTTAGCTTTTTATTAGATCAATCAGGTGCCTTAGGCAGGCAAGGCGAAACAAATGCAACATATCTTTACATAATCAAATGCAGCATAAACGAAAGTAACACATCTTTACATCACTAACAAAGGCAGCAGAAACAAAGGTAACACACTTTCACATAGTTAGTCATATTCCGCAGCATAAACAAAGTAACATATCTTTGCCCAGTTAAAATAGTATTCCACAACAACTGTGTGCCTAGAATAAGAGCAAGTTTATAGACATTGCCACTCCACTTAACAAACAAACATCTAATGGGCACCTATTATGTGCTCTGCACAGTACTGGGCTTCAGGCATATAAAAATTATGCAGATAAATTCCAGATCCTTGCAGAACTCAGAATCTAGAGGGGTAAGATATTTTTCAATAGAATGTTCTTTATGAAAAGTGCTCAGAGAAATTAATTATCATGCATGCTTGGAAAGAGAAGGGCTGGAGTCTGCTCCAGATGTTAAAGAATGAGAAGTTTCCAGAGAGGATGCTCTGGTGACAACGAGTTACACGTGATAGAAAGATGCGTCAAACGGTGGGGCGTGTGTGTTTAGTGAGTCATCTGGGGACTGCTGAGGGCTTGATGGTGGGAGGTGGGGCACTACAGAGGCCATTCCCAGGCCCCTGGAGGTGAGTTCTAGTTTTGCCTTTTGCTTCTGTGCCCTTGGACATATCAACCTGTGAAAAATCATTTCCTTAGGTCTAAAGTAGGGGGATAGGGGCTGGGGGACTTCATCTGGTAAAAGTTCTGTGCAAGCAAGACAACCTTAGACAACTTTAGAGCCTCGGCATTCATCACCACTCAGGTGCGGTGTGGAGGGTGGGGAGACATTCAGGGGTTCACGAGTGTGTGTTCACGTGTGTGTGTGTGTGTGTGTGTGTGAGAGAGAGACAGAGAGACAGAGAGAGAGACAGAAGAAAAAAAAAAAAAAGAGAAGAGAGAGAGAGAGAGAGAGAGAGAGAGAGAGAGAGAATTGTGCCTCATATGTGTGGTGTCCACTGAAGCCAGAAGACAGCATCGAATGCCCGAGAGTTGGAGTTAAAGGTGGTTGTCAGCCATCCTACATGGATTCTGGAAGCTGAACTTGGATCCTCTGAAAGATCAGCAAGCACTCTTAATAGCTGAGCCATCTCTCTAGCTCTTAAGTTATTATTGACTATCATTAATTTTTATTTATACAAATTATGCATTATAACATTCTTCTTGGAAAGTTGAGCATTGCTGATGGGGGTGAAGTTTTTTTGGGTTTTGTATTTTTTTAACCTCCTGCTCCACTTTCCCCTGTGCAAAGAAACTCTGTGTGTGTGTGTGTGTGTGTGTGTGTGTGTGTGTCTGTGTGTGTGTGTGTCTGTGTGTTGCAGTGGTGCATGCAAGTGCATGAACTCATGCACTTGTGTGATCAGACTGTGTCTCCCTATGCAGCCCCAAGCTGCTGGCCTTGAACTAGTGACATCTTCCTTAGCTCTCAGGTACTGGGTTTACAGGGTGTATCACCACACTCTGTAGCAGGAAGACATTTTTATCGGTTTTCTGCTCAAATTTCTCTGTCCTTTCCTTTGCATTTATATATCTATATTCCCACAGAAAATGGACTCATCTTTATCTTTTGACAGTTAATCTTCCAGACTGTTCCTGGAGTTGCCCTTTATATTCATGATTACTTCACAAGACAGGGCACATGTAAATAAGTGAGCATCAGTGAGATAATTTATGAACCCTAAGAGGGAAAGGCATCACCCGGGAAATGTCTTTTTGGAACCCCACAGCCTTCAGGAAGGTAGAGAGTGTGCATCTGGTGCTGTATCTTGCAGCCCCGTTCTTCTTTATTTTTAACCTCCTGCTCCACTTTTTTTTTGTTTGAGACTTATTCCGACCACCTTTGTGGGTTGCCAGAACAGTTCACATCAGGCCAGAGGCTAAGTGCATAAGACAGAAATATCCCCAAGTTAGAGATCACCTCCAAGTTCCACACTAAAGATGGGTAGCTCAAGGCCCAAGGGAAGAGGAGTGTGTAGACACGGTCACACAGCTGGGTAGAGATCCTGCTCTCCTGAGTCCCAGGCCAGCACTCTTCCTACGCCCCACTCCTGGCCCTGCTCACGGACAGACCTGTGTGCAATCACCCAGAGATGAGACCTCGAGCCCTAGCCCAGTCTTATATGCATATTGCACACAAATGGTGAGGGAGGCATCCAAGAGCAGAGCTCAGAGAAGGCTGCTTGGAGAGGGTGGCGGCTGAGTGGACTGGCAGGATTAGGTTAGATGAGGACCAAAGGGGGAAGGCAGTTCTAAGCCACAACAGACATAGGTGAAAAAACAGAGTGGGTTTCAGAGGGGAGGTAGAGCTCAGGGTGGTAGGCAATGCAAGGACGATTGCCTAAGATCCTGGTCTGGGCTTCTCCCCCTGGCCTGTCACTGAGGGCCAGGTCTTGCTGCCTTCCCTAGAGCATATATCCCCTAAAGAACGACAGCTGGTCTCAGAGTTGAGAATCTTCTCCATACCTGGAGAAATCATGCTGTGTTATACTGTTATATTGTATTCCATTACATAGTATTATATTAGAGCCTCTTGTTTTATATTGTAATTACATTGCTTTATAAGACAACATTTTATTAGACTATGCATACTATATCTATGCACACATATATAATACAATAGATTATACATGTGCACAGTACTTCTGAGGGAATAGGCAAGTTCACAAGCAAAGCAACATCCCCCTGTCACCCACTATTTTTGCTTCCTTGGGGATATTCTGTTTTCTCATTTGAAGAGCCAAAATAAATTGTCAATTCAATCTTGTATGTAAGATAGCTGTGTCAGAAGTGATTTGGCGGCTGGCTCTGGAAACACTGTGCGGGACCTTGGAGAAGTTATTTTTACCCTGGAGAGAAATTCCAATATTGCTGTCGTTCCCCCCCCCTCTTGAAACCATGAAGATACATCCCTAAGTCTACTGCAACCTGTCTAAAGATTAAGGACATGCCAACTAAGGCAGCAGGAAGTAAACTACTCTCTCAAATTAGCTAATTGTTCATAATTATTTTATTATCTTTTGAGGTTAGTGGACAAAGGAGTGCGTTTAATTATGGTATTTTACACCTGTGTCTCATTGCACATTGTTCCCATTCATTCTCCTCCCCCTGCACCTACGCCCCTTACCCCTCCCCTGCATTGTCCCCCTCTTCCCCCCAGACGCATCCTCTTTTCCTTTCACATCCCCTTAAGCTCTCTTCCCCACTCTCAGGGTTCCCTTTCTAGTTTCATGACACACACAGGGGCATGGATACAGAGGTACATATTGATATATGCACTTTATATACATAATTTTAATCTAGACTCATGTGAGAGAAAACACAGGATTCACCTTTCTGAATCTGGCATATATTTAGATTTTTTTGCTTTTAATGTATGTGTTTGAGTGTTTTGCTTGCATGTATGTCTGTGCACCATTGCGTGCCTGGTACCATGGGAGATCACAAGAGTCTGATCACCTCAGACTGACCTTATGGAGGCTTGTGAGTTGCCACGGGAGTGCTGGGAATTGAACCTGAGGCCTTTGGAAGAGGAGCCAGTGCTCTTAACTGCTGAGCCCTCTCTTCAGCTCTGTCATGTGTTTCTGGATGATAAATAGCCATTATGACTGGGGTAAGACAGAAACTCACAAACTCACAGAATTTCCCTGAAGCTGAGAATGTTCACTCACACAGACAGACAGACAGACACACACACACTAGTCTGTGTCAGCCATTTTTTTTTTTTTTTGGAGAGCTGCTGTTCAGCTCCTCAGTCCATCAAGTGGATTATTTGTTGGTAGTGTTGAGTTTTCACAATTCTTTCTATTTTCTCAAAATTAATCCCCTGTCTGAAGTGCAGTTATCAAAGCCTTTTTCCCCAGTCTGTGTAGGCTGTCTCTTCAATCTGGTGTGTTTTTGTTGTTGGTTTGTGTATGTGTGTATGTGTGTGCATGCACACTTTTTTATTTCCCAATACCCCCTTCGTCAATGACTCAGATTATTGTCTATGCTATTGAAGTCCATTCCAGAACATCCTTGTCTGTGCCAACTCCTTGAAGTGTTTCCCCATCTTTTCTTCTAGCAGTTTCAAAGTTTAGGGACTTGTAATAAGGCTTTAGAGTCATTTTGAATTGATCTTTGTGCAGAACTAGAGATATGGATTTAATTTCATTTTTCTGCAGGCAGATATGCAATTTCCCTAATTCCTTAAAAATTATTTATTTTTGTGCTGTGGGTTTAACCTAGAGACTTGAGTATGCTCAGTAAGCATACACATACTAACTGAACCCACTCCCAGCTCCTATTAGCAAAACTTTTAACTAAATAAGGACACATGGGGACTGTAAGAGAATTATCCCAGTACACATGAAGTACTTACCTTAAAATGCTCGTATCTCTGGGCAATAATTAATATTTCTATGAATGTGTCCAAGGAAACCTTGAAATATAGGCTGAATCTTGAATCTGAATGTTCATTTCAGTATTATTTATCATAGAGGAAAATGAGAAACATTAGACATGTCAAGCATGAAGGTCACTGTAAATCATTTACAGAGCACCTAGCCTGTGAGACACTCCATAAGCCTCTCAAGCAATGTTTACATAAGAGTTTTTGTTTGTGTTGGTTTGGATTTTTAATATTTTTTTAAAGAGGGCATCAGACCCCCTTGAGCAGGAGTTATGGGTAGGTAGGAGCCACCCAGCATGGGTGCTGGAAACCACACTCAGATCCTCTGGAATGGGAGCAAGCTCTGAGGAGCCATCTTTCCAGCCCAGGGTTTTCAGATTTCTGAGTCTCACCGTGTAACCTAGACTGGCCTCAAACTCTCATTTCTCTTGGCTCAGCCCCCAGAGTGCTGGGAGTACTGGTGTGGTCCACTGCCCCTGGCTTTACATAGAAATTTCTTGAGTCTGGTATGATGGTGCATATCTGTAATTTCAGCACTCAGGAGGCTGAGGCAGGAGGATTGCAGACCTCAGTCTGTGCTACATGGTAAGTCTTAGGTTGCACAGTAAGAGCCTGTCTAAAAAAAAAAAAAAAAAAAAAAAGAGTTTTAAAATACACATGTTCCTCTGGTTTGTTTATCCCTAAACACTTCAGCATGTTTTTTCTAAAAACAAAGCCTTTTTATATAGTAATAACCAAAATCAGGAAATGGGTAATGATATGATTCCTTCATTGAATACACAGACAAAAATGGGTCACCACTGTCCCCCAAATAACCTTCCCAGGGAAAATGTATTTGTTAGTATTCCTTCCTATTTGTTTGACTCCACTGTAGACATCTAATCACACATAGCTCTGGGTTGCCGTCTTTTTGATATCCAGGGAGCTTCTCACTCCTTTCTTCTGCTTCTCCATCTGAGTCATTTTTACATGTTTGGGTGACAGGGACTAAAGCAGGGCCTTGCACGTGCTCAGCATGTGCTCTGTCGTTGAGCTTTGTCCCCAGGCTTATCTAGGTAACTCTGTGTGTGTGTGTGTGTGTGTGTGTGTGTGTGTGTGTGTGTGTGTGTCTATAGAGGGCATCAGACCTCCTGGAGCTGGAGTTACAGGGTGTTGTGAGTTGCCCAGTGTGGGTGGTGGGACTCAAACTCAGGTCACCTGGAAGAGCAGCGATGCACTTCACCACAGAGCCATCTCTCCAGCCCTCATCTAGGAACTCTGAATAGCACAGGACGTATATTGGGCAGATTATCCTTCAAACTGGGCTTGCCACTTGTGTTTCCTCGTGACTAGATTCCAGGGATGCATTCTTGTCAGATATGTGAGCAAGGAGATGGTGTGTCCTTTTCAAATGGGGGGTACATAACTCCAATTACTTGCTTAGGGTAGCTGGTGGCTGCCAGGTTTCTTCACTGTAAACTTCTGTATTTCCCTGAATAATCACTAAGGATCTTATAGGGAGATGCTTTGATATTTTTAATCATTCTGTGTCTTGTGAAGTGGTGTGTGTGTGTGTGTGTGTGTGTGTGTGTGTGTGTGTGTGTGTAAACCCAAGGCTTATGCAAGCTATACATAGTTTCTCCCACTGAAAATGTGTTAATTTTCTACTCACTAGTTTAGAATTGTTGGTGATTTAAGCTTGATTTTCTTCATTTTAAAGACATATTTATTTTTAATTATGTGTATGTGTGTGTATATTCACATGAGCATGGGTTCTATCAGAGGCCAGAAGAGGACGTCAGATCCTCCTGGAGCTAGAGCTGTAAGTCTGCAGTTGTAGGTGCTGGGAACTGAACTTCAGTCCTATATAAAAGCAGCTGCTGAGCTAGCTCTTCAAGCCCTCTCTCTCTCTCTCTCTCTCTCTCTCTCTCTCTCTCTCTCTCTCTCTCTCTCTCTCCTTCCCTCCCTCCCTTCCTTCCTTCCTTCCTTCCTTCCTTCCTTCCTTTTTTTTCTTGTACACAAAAACAAGATCTCAGACGGGCATGGTGGCACACCTTTAATCCTAGCACTTCAGAGGCAGAGGCAGGAAGATCTCTGTGAGTTTGCAACCAGCCTGGTCTACACCAAGAGTTCCAGGACAATCAGTACTACATAGAGAGACCCTTTCTCAAAACTAAACAAAAACAAAACCCAGGATCTCATGTAGCCCAGGCTGGTCTCAAACTCACTATGTAGACAGAGCTGGCCTTAATTTCCTGACCCTCCTGCCTCTACCTCTAAAGTGCTAGAATTAAAGGTGTGTACCACTGCACTTGATTCCAAATAGTGATTTTAAAAAAAATTCCATCCGTTAGCTATAGTTTGCTCTATGGAAGAACTCTTTCTCTCTCCCTCCCTTCCTCTCTCTCCTTCTCTCCCTCCCCTTTCTCTCCCTCCCTCCTTCCCTTCCTCCCTCTCTCCCTCCTTCCCCCCACAACCCCAGGAACTCATAGTCCTCTTGCCTCAGTCTCTGAGGACTGGGCCTACAGGCATCCACTCCTGTGCTTAATTCATTTATTCATTTGTAAAATACGAGCATGGATTCTGAGTCACCTTTGTTTTATGAGTTGTAGTCATTACCTATTAGCTTATTTTTAGTGGACTTTACTTTTTATTATTTCAGTATTGTTTAAGCTGGCTCCTGTGTGTCCTTTTGCTATAAGGCCATATCATCTGGAAAGTGCTTCTTCGAGATCTCACAGAAAACCCCAGGCTTGTCTTGTACTCCCTGCACTTCTTTCTGAGGTCCAACCATTTCTCCAAGGAAGGCTTGATTACTTTTAGTAGATAATGGTTTCTAGAAACCAAGATTGAGCAACAAGTTTGCTCTTTGAAATACTATCTTTGCCTCTAGGCCTTGTCAGAAAACAGAGGTGGGGAACACACACACACACACACACACACACACACACACACACACACACACAACTGAAAGGTAATTTTTTAAAATAATGTTTTTCAAGGTGGTGGGGGTCAAACCCAGGACCTCATGCATGCTGGGCAAACACTCTACCACTGTGCTACAACCCCAGGCTAGAAATATGTTTTTAATAGACTATCAGAAGGAACATTACAGAATGGTGCAGCAGACTGAGCCCACTCCCACCCTTGAAAAGATAATATATAATCAAAACCCAGCGGGAGTTCTTTGTGGTCTATGGAAATGAAAGCAAGATAGATGAATTAGAGGAGTCTGCACTGGGGTGGCTGAAGCCAGCCACCCATGGGAAGGAGCAAGACCACCATGTGTCATGTCCAGAGGTGATGACAAGGGCTGAGGAGACAGCGCAGATAGAGAAGTGGACCTGAGTTCAGTCCCCAAAACTCACATAAAAACAACAAAATCAGGTGTGACAGCAGGTTGTTTGTAATCCCAGAGCTGGGGAGTGGAGTGAGGTGGGTCCCAGGTCCTCTCTAGACAGGCAGTTTAGCCTACTTGGTGAGCTCAGGTCAGTGAGTGATCCCATCTTTAAAAAAAAAAAAAAAAAGATGGCTAGTACCAGAAGAACAATACCTGTGGTCATCTGACCTCCATATGCATCTGACATGTACCTGCACACACACACACACACACACACACACACACACACACACACACACACAGTAACAAGGGGAACCGATAAGGCCATTCAATAGGAGCAGGCAGCCTGCCAACCTGGCATTCTCCGTCACCCTTGGGTGTGTGGACTTGGGGTTACATACTCACAATGAGGAGAAAGGGTGTGCATTGGACTGCTCTCAAACTCTGGGAAGAATGAGAAACATCCAAGCCTGAGAGAGAGCAGCTGCTAGGGTTCCTGCCCAGCAGTGGCTCTGCCTCTCAAAATAGGAGCACAAGTTCCAGAGGCTGCATGGTGTCTCCTTCCACCGAGGCTGCATGGCCAAAGGCAGCTGTCGGCCCATAAGACATAGCAACTACAGAAATACACACACACCGGCTGAGGCCGTAGCTCACTCCACAGAGTGCTGTCACAGAATACACAAACCCCATGTTCAATACTCGGGGTTGCAGAAGCCGGGCATGGTGGTTCACACCTGTAATCTGAGCACTTGGGAGAAGGAGGGGAGAGGACCGGAAGTTCAAGGTCATCATTGTCTACGTATCCAGTTCCAGGTCTGCCTGAGCTAAGAGACTCATGAGACATAAAAACTTAGGAGAACCTGACTCAAAAGGAAAACAAGCAAAGAAATGCATGTGCACCGCCGTGTGCAGGGGGAGACAAAGGATCTGAGCCAACAAACCGAGGGATGCGGGGAGGAAGGAAGAACTAGATCTAGAACGGGGCTAGAAGTAGTTCTCGGGGCGATAAGAGGGCTTCATTCACGAGACAGAAATGACAGGCTGTAACTAAGCAACTTCGGAGTTTATACTGAAAGGTGAAACTGTGGAAATAAGAGAGGGAAGACGGTAGGATGGACACAGTGAAAGAGAACATTAGGGAAGCAGAAGATGGGTTCTAGGAATTCTTCAGGATGCAGCACAAAGTAAAGTAAAAAAAAGAAAAAAAAATTAAGCGGAGATGTGAGGGAATCAACTCAGAATGAATCAGAGAATTTCGGGCAGCGATGGTACATGGAAGGCAATTTTTTTTTTAATTTTATTTATTTTATTTTACAATACCATTCAGTTCTACATATCAGCCACGGGTTCCCCTATTCTCCCCCCTCATACCCCCTCCCCTTACCCCCAGCCCACCCCCCATTCCCACCTCCTCCAGGGCAAATCCTCCCCCTAGGACTGTGATCAACCTGGTAGACTCAGTCCAGGCAGGTCCAGTCCCTTCCTCCCAGACTGAGCCAAGTGTCCCTGCATAAGCTCCAGGTTTCAAACAGCCAACTCATGCAATGAGCACAGGACTTGGTCCCACTGCCTAGTTGCCTCCCAAACTGATCAAGCCAATCAACTGTCACACCTATTCAGAGGGCCTGATCCAGCTGGGGGCCCCTCAGAGAAGGCAATATTTTAAAACGAATGACTGCCCAGGCTGGTCTTGAACTCTCAGTCTCCCACTAGGAGCCTAAGTATGAGCCTCCTGAGCAGCTGTGATTTTTAGATGTGCCCCCACCACACCTGGCGCTGTAAGATAATTTTTTTGTGCCGGGTGGTGGTGGTCCATGCCTTTAATCCCAGAACTCTGGGCAGTCAGATCTCTGAGTTCGAGGCCAGCCTGGTCTACAAAGTGAGTTCCAAGCCAGCCAAGGCTACATTGAGAAATTCTGTCCTGAAAAAAACAAGAAAGAGAGAGAGAGAGAGAGAGAGAAAGAGAGAGACAGAGACAGAGACAGACAGACAGACAGACAGACAGAGACAGAGAGGCAGAGGGAGAGGAGAGACAGAGAGAAAGATATGTCTGTCTCTGCCTCCTGAGTGCTGGAATTTATGCTACCACACCCAGTTAAGATAAATATTTTAGCCCACATCTTAGGCTAAGGATGTAGCTCAGTGGTAGAGTGCTTGCTTACCATTTTTAAGGCCCAGGTTTGAACCTCAGTATTGCAAAAACCCTACATCTGGAGTGTGCCTGCCTGAAGGGCACCAACGATAAAGACAAATGTCCAAACTTCAGGAGGGATAAAACCAAATTTACCTTCTATGAAAAAAAATGACCGCCGGCATCAGCGTACCCCTAAAATGCTTAACCCTCTAAAAGCACTTATAGAGTCAGGCATGGTGAGTCACACACCTGTAATCCCAGCACTCAGGAGGCTGAGGCAGGAGGATTGCTTCAAGTTAGTTCTATGAATGGCATGAGCAAGACCCTGCTTCAAAAACCAACAAAGAAACAAAATTGACATTGAACAAAGAATGTAAGAAACTACTTTTATATAAATAAGAATTTCCTGAAAAGGAAATTAGAAAATAACTTCTAGGGATTGAGATTGTAAATATTAGCAAATGAATGTGTACAGAACCATTCTGTTTTTTAAAAGCTTCATATTAACATTTTTTCCTTAATTGGGTAAGGACAGAAATACTGATAAATTCTTTAAATATAATATTTGAGGGGCTGGAGAGATGGCTCAGTGGTTAAGAGTACTGACTGCTCTTCCAGAGGACCTAGGTTCAATTGCCAGCACCCACATGGCAGCTCATAAGTGTCATGCATGGCAGAACATCAATGCATACAAAATAAAACTAAATACATTTTTAAAAAAGAATAATATTTGAACACATGAATAAAAAATGAATGTTAAAGGGCTGGAGAGATGGCAAAGCAGTTAAGAACACTTGCTGATCTTGGAGAAGACCTGGGTTTGGTTCCTAGCATCCACATCTGGCAGTTTACTGCCACCTGTAACTCTTGCACCAGTAAAGACAAAATACGCAACCCCCTCTTCTGGCCTCTGGGGCATCTTCTCTCTCTCTCTCTCTCTCTCTCTCTCTCTCTCTCTCTCTCTCTCTCTCCCTTACACACACACACTCTCTCTCTCACACAAACACAAACACTCTCTCTTACACACACACACACACACACACACACACACACACACACACACACACACATTTTTTTTTCA
The DNA here is from genome assembly GCF_004664715.2 of Peromyscus leucopus. Lineage (NCBI taxonomy): Eukaryota > Metazoa > Chordata > Mammalia > Rodentia > Cricetidae > Peromyscus > Peromyscus leucopus. The sequence continues at coordinate 9,818,769 of NC_051069.1, read as the reverse complement.
AAGAAAATGAGTACTAATAAGCACATGGATAGAGTTCATGTCACTGGTAATTTGAGAAAAGCAAATCAAAGCCAAAAGACACCTCCTCACACCCTCTGGGCCAGCTAATTTTTTTTTTTAAGTCAGACAGTAATAGGTATTGGCAAGGATGTAAAGAAACTGGAAACCTTGTGCATGGCTGCTGGGATTCTGAAATGATGCAGCCACTTTGGAAACAGTTTGGCCATTGCTCAAGATGTTAAGCATTGAATTACTAAGTTAGTATATGATCCAGCCATTCCACTGCTGGTACACATCCAAGAAAATGGAAAACATATGTTCAAACAAAAAAAATCTGTATGTAAACCTTCATAGCAGCAGCATTCTAACAGTTGGAACAGGAAAACAATACAAGTGTCCATCAACTGGTGAATGAATAAAAAAAATCATATGATGGTCTGCTATTCAGCCATAAATGGAATAAAGTGTGAATACATGCTAAGACATGTATAAACTTGAAAAGAACATAGCAAGTAGAAGTTAGACACAATATGCTACATATGGTCCTATTTATATGTGATTTTCCCAGAAGGCAAAAGTCCATAGAAAGGACAAGTAGAATAATGGTTGTCAATATCTGTAGAGAAGGGTACTAGGAAATGCCTGCTAATAGCTTCAGGATTTCATTTGTGAATGAAGAAGATTTTTTTTTTTTTTAAATCAGGGCAGGAGAGATGACTCAGCAGTTAAGAGGGCTTCCTGCTCTTACAAAAGACTTGAGTTTGGTTCCCAGCACCCACAACAGGTATAACTCAGGCTCCAGGGGATCTGATGTCTGATGACCTCCTCTGGTCTCTGCCAGCACTGCATGCATGTTTTCTCTGTCTCTGTCTCTTGCCTGCCCTCCCCCTCTTCTCTCTCTCTCTCTCTCTCTCTCTCTCTCTCTCTCTCTCTCTCTCTCTGTCTCCCTTTCTCCCCATCTCTTCCTCTTTGTCTTTGTCTCTGTCTCTTCCTGTGGTGGTTTAAAAGAAAATGGCGCCCAAAAGGAGTAGTACTATTAGGAGGTATGGCCTTGCTGGAGTAGATGTGGTCTTGTTGGAGGAAGGGTGTCACTGTGGAGGCGGGCTTTGAGGTCTAATATATGCTCAAGCCATGCCCAGTAAGGCAGTTCACTTTCTGTTGCCTGCTGATCAAGATGTAGGACTCTCAGCTCCAGCACCATGTCTGCCTGCATGCTGCCATGTCCCACCACAATGATAATGGACTAAAGCTGTAAAACTGTAAGCCACACCTTTAAATGTTTTCCTATAAGAGTTATTGTAGTCATGGTGTCTCTTCACAGCAATAGAAACCCTAGGACAGTCTCCTTCTCTTTCCATCTCTGTCTCTCTGTCTCTGTCTACCCCCCCCTCTCTCTCTCTCTCTCTCTCACACACACACACACACACACACATATCCCCACAAACTGTGTGTCAAATAATCCAGAGAGATATTGTCTGCTAGCTCTGGAGACTAAACACTGAAGTCAACAATGTGGGCAAGACCCACATGAAGGCTGTGGAGGAAAATCTTCCCTCTTGCTAGCATCAGATGATAGTCAGCCATCCTTGGTGTTCCTTGGCTATGATGTAGCTCTCCAGCCAAGGTGGGAGTATCCAAAGTTCAAGGTCATTCTCAGCTACACAGTGATACATGAGACCCTCTCTCAAAAAAAAAAAAAAAAAAAAAAGAAAGAAGAAAAGAAAAGAATGAAATAGACACAGAATAAGATACCAACTACATGAAATTAAACAGTTTGTACAGAGCAAACTATCAGCAGAAGATAGAACACGATCTTTACAGTCATACTTCAGACACAGGGCTTAAAATAACCAGAGTATACAAAGAATTACAGAGATTAAATACCAAGGAAATAGAACTGCCAATCATCAGATGGGCTAATGAATTAACAGACAGTTTTTGAAGAAGAAACACAAATAGCAAGTATTTTTTTTAAGTGTTCAATATCCCTAGTTTTCAGGGAACTGCAATTAAAATTACTTTAGATACCTCCTACCCCAGTCAGAATGGCAATTACTAAGAAATCTGACAGCAAATGTTGGAGAAGCTATGGAGAAAAAGGAGCCCTTATTCACTGCTGGTGGCTGTGCAAATTAGTACAGCCATCATGGAAATCAGTTTGGAGGTTCCTCAAAAAAATTAAAAAGAAAACTACCATATGACCCAGCTCTATTTATAATAGCCAGGAACTGAACCAACCTATACACTATCAACAGATGAATGGATAATGAGAATGTGCTACATAGACAAAATGGAATATTATTCAAGTATAAAGAAAAATGAAATTTACAGAAAAATGGATGGATTTAGAAAGTATAATGTTGAACAAAGTCACCAAAAATCAGAAAGAAAACCCAAATCACTTTCCTCCTAAGATGTATCGGGGTCCTATACTATTCCTTTTAGGGGAGGGGGTGAGTAGGCACAGAGTCAATGACACAGACTCTGAGAGGATGTGGAAACAACAAACTCAGTTTATTCAGGAAGAGGCAAGCCTTAAATACCCTCCACCCCAAGCTGGGGTGGGGAAGAAGGTCTGATGAATATGCATCTGCTGGTGTAACATGGCTGCCTCTCATTGGTCCAGGTCATCTCAGATCATGTCTCAGCTGCTGTTGCTAAGGGCCTTAGGCAGACTGAGGTTGACTCTCAGGAAGTATCTTATTACTGGTTTGGGCGGGCTGGCCCTCAAGCCTGTTAGGGCTGAGTCATCCCACATATCCACCCCTTTTTATTATTGTATGGGGCATGCTCAGTGGGAGTTAGGGTGCATTGCCCTAACCTTGTTGACCACACCTCAGGAGAGCTCAGCATAATGGACTGTGCCTGCCTTAGGTTGGCTTGCTAAATAAGCTCTTACCTGTCTTTGACTACCAGCCCTCAAAGAGTGTCAATCCTGGAGAGCTATGGGGTGGTGGGTTTTAGGCAGTAGCCTTCTGTATCTTAGTGAGGTATACATGCATTACCTCTCTAGGAGGACTTAGATCTAGGTGTGTGAGAGCCAATAAAACCTGTTGGCCAATAAAACCTGGTTGCCTTTGTGGCTGCCTTCTGTTGGTGAACCTGTTGTAAAAGACATTTGAACAAGAGAAGAACTAGTAAAAAATTTAGTCTCCAAGGACATGAGTGGGACCCTAGTCATATTTATTGTGCCAATCAAAGTCTTTCTGATGATGCATTAGTGACCTTTTAGGGGGTGAGGCAATTGCTTGATAACTAGGATCACATATGCCAGTAATGACATGACTTTTACTGATGCCGCAGTAGTGGGACAAATCATACATTACCCCTCTGAAGCTTCTTTGGCCAAGTCTCTTGGTCTGTTGCCAGATGCACATCTCTGGAGTGTATCCATATTGGCGTGGTGGTATTCTGGGGAAACACGCAAGCATACCCTTGCCCCCAGGTTAATAGGGTAGCAGGGGGTTGCCATTGAAGGGTTATGGGATCCCTCCAAAGCACCAAGGTCAATGGTGTCTCCTTAGGCAGGTAAATAAGCATGTTGTCCAATTTGGGCTTGTGTGACAGGGTTAACACATGGTCCTCAGCCCGTGAGCAGCTCAAGAGAAACAGTGATGTACTGTAGATTAAAATGAGCCTGAGCCTCAGCCTGGTCATCATAGGCAGCACACAGTTAAGGAAGACCAAAGGCTCCAACACAGCCTTCATCAAATGGTACCAGTCATAGTAAGTCTATAAATGCATTGCCCATTGCCATAGGACTTGCTCAAAATACAGTTAGTCAGGACCCAATTCATTAGTGGCCTTATAGACCAAGGACAGGTCTGTAAGAGGGGTAGGTGCCCATGGCTGGTTGGCTGCATTGGGGCCCACATTAACTGGAAAGGCTATGGTGAGCACATGCAATACCATAGGTGAAATAGCCTGGGAGGTATGCAGAGCAGCTGGCTTGGCAGGCAAACATCCAGGCAAATCACTTCATGAATACTAAAGTGGGGGGGGGGTAGACACTTGAGGCATGGGAGGAATGGAGAGAGGGGCTGCCGGTATAAGCTTGGGTGCTGCTGCAATCACTGCCTCTCTCTTTCCATCCTTTTCCTTTACATCTATTCTCATCCATCTTCTTGTCAGCAGAGGCAGAGGAAATATCAGTCATAGACAGAATGAAGGTGATAGATAAGTTGGTGTTACATTGTTCCTGGCAGTGCTTATTCTGGGCCTTAATGACCTCCTCAGTAGAGGAGGACTTTAGACTAGCAATTATAGCCAACAAAATGGGCATAAAAAACAATTGGAGAGTTACTCCCGAGGCCACTTCCCTTTTTCTGGGTAGGAATAGAACTCTCATCCAAAGATCGGGTTCCCACATGTTCTCTGGAGGAGCAGCAAGCACTCCTAACTGTTGAGCCCCAGGCATCACAATCCACAAGCATATGCATGCACACACACACACACACACACACACACACACACACACACAACTAAAAATAGTCATATCATGGCTCCGTTTCCTGAGGATCCAGCCCTTATATGGAAATGTCAAGCAAGCCTGAGCAAAAGTATGTGCCACCCTACTGTACAGACAGACTCACAAACAAGACAAACAAAAAGAAGAAAATGGGGGGGGGGGCCCAGCACTTACCTGCTGAAGGGACTGAAAGCACACAATGTAGAGGGGCCTACTCACAGAAATACGCCACTCAAGAAGGCGCTCAACCAGCACTGCACATGAGTAAAGGGAGACAAACAGGTCCTATTCGGGCACCAGATATGGCAGGGTCCTGTCCTGTTCCCTGTGGAGGAGGGGGCAAGTAGGTGCAAAGTCAATGACACAGACTCTGGGAGGATGTGGAAACAATAAGCACAGTTTATTCAGGAAGAGACAAGCCTCAAATACCCTCCACCCCAACCCGGGGGAAGGTCTGATGAATATGCATCTGCTGGTGTGACATGGCTGCCTCTCATTGGTCCGGGTCATCTCCAGATCTTGTCTCAGCTGCTGTTGCTAAGGCCCTTAGGCAGACTCAGGTTGGCTCTCAGGAAGTATCTTATTACTGGTTTGGGCAGGCTGGCCCTCAAGCCTCTTAGGGCTGAATCATCCCACACTCATACTCAGATCCTGTCCTATAATGGATACACGTATCTGTGCAAACAGCTGTAAACAGTTATCATAACAGTTAGAAAGAAATAGTAACATTAGGAGCTGACAAAGGACAGGGCAGAACAAAAAGACACAGAAGCTGTGAAAGAGAATATGAAGTTAATTGTTTCTAGTTTTAACTCTGTCATAGTTTTTTCCCTTTTTGTGGTGGATAAGTGAATACATAAAAAGTCATTGCTAGTGAAAGTGTAAAACCCAAAGCCAAACACCACTGTTTCAGAATGGCTGGTCCAACTGGATGGAGGTTCTTGGAGACGTACAGAGTTTGAGATGGGACAAGTGTTTAAGTGGTTACCTTATTCTAGCTGTTTGACATTTTTATTTATGAATTTATTGTAATAAAGCAATTATTGTTTTAAATCAAGTGTTAAAATATTTTCAAACAATGAGAAGATAATAGCAATTATTCTTTGACTGGGGGCGGTTATGCACATTACAACCCAAGCACTTGGGTGAATGAAGCAGGAAGATTGTGAGTTTGAAGTCAGCCTGGGCTACACAACATATAACTAGCTCATGGTGGGGTGAGAAGGAAGGGTCTTTTTTTTAATTTTAAAGACCAATTCAGAGATTTTTTTCCTGTTTCATTAGATGAAATAAAAGAGAGCAAACACATTGCACAGAGGTATATGACAGTCAGACTACAAAGTATCGATTCCAAGAAACTTTCAAGTTGTAAAGAACTTCTGGAAAGATAACACTAAGATTCTAGGAACAGCCAGCTTGTCAAGAGATTATATTTCCAGATCCTTTGCATGGATGTAGTTCTAGAATGTGCATGGAAGTCATTCCCAAGCCAGGGTGGCTCAAAGTCTGGTCTCTTTCCCACGTTCTCTTCTTCAGCAGAAGATCTGAAAGTCATGAGTTGAATGCAGCCACATCACAGGATGGAAGGTCTGACGTCACCATTTGAAGGAAAATTGTCTGACTGAGGCATTCATGTTAGACTTTATGCAACTGGGAGCCCTTGTCTATTTAACCACTGAGATTCTGGAGCTGTTACATTGTGCTTACATCAACTAACACAATACATCAGTAGTTGTGTTTTCATTCATGTTAATAGCAAGAATGGAAAGTCTACTGTTTCTTCTTCATCATTCTCAACATCATGTAACTAAGACAGAGATGGCCTGCAAGATGGTTCAGTAGGTTAAGGCACTTGCTGCCCAGCCTGACTATCTGGATTTAATTTCCAGAATCCGCAGGTGGAAGTAGAGAATTAACTCCCTCAAGCTGTCCTCTGACCACCACATGTGTGCCACGCCATGCATACACACACACACACACACACACACACACACACACACACACAGGGGAGGGGGAGTGTGTGTGTATGTGTGTGTGTAAATAAATGTAATAAAATGATTTAAGGACATGGATATTAAGAGGGAATAAATAGAGCACTGATTACATGCAGGGGACATCAGGGTGTGTCACCTTGGAGACTTTAAGAGTAAATGAATAGGCCAGGCATAGTGGAGCACACCTTTAATCCCAGCACTCAGGAGGCAGAGGCAGGCAGATCTCTGTGAGCTTGAGGCCAGCCTGGTCTTCATGGTGAGTTCCAGAACAGCCAGAGCTGCACAGAGAAACCCTGTCTACAAACAAACAAACAAACAAAGAATCAATTAATGGACTAATGAAATTAGTAGGATCATCATGCCAAAACTGACAGCTTTTGTACATGCAAACACAATCAGAAAATGTAATAGAAAAAAGGGTGACCAAAACTATCAGATGTTTAGGACTAAGCCCTAGCAAAATATAAACAGGGTCACTATGAAGGTGACTTGAAAACCTAACTAAATACATTTAAAAAAAAAAAAAAAACCATAGTAAGTGGGTATGCTGAAATCTTGGAAAGAAAAAACACTCAATTACCATATGTATCTCAAAATATGAGCTCAAATTGAATGTAATTACAATCAAACTATCCAAAAGACTTTCCACAGATGTTCTTAAATGGATTCATATGGAAGAGCAAATACATGGGAAGAAGCCATCCAAGGAAACAGGAGAAAAAGAAGAAAGCAGTTTATGCATCATTTGTCAATATATATATCACAAAAATGTGATGAAAACTAGTGAGTGCAATAAGAAGGAAGGAGAAAAACAGAGAAGAGTGAAGGTTCAGAAAAGCCATTCAAGTGTGGGCAGGGAGTTGGCATATAATAAGAATGCCCCCCCCCCAAATAAAAGGTCGGGCAGTGGTGGCGCATGCTTTAATCCCAGCACTCAGAAAGCAAAGCCAGGTATATCTCTGTGAGTTCGAGGCCAGCCTGGTCTACAGACAAGATCCAGGACAGGCACCAAAACAACACAGAGAAATCCTATCTTGAAAACAACAACAAATGGCTAAATGGAAGAGGGCTGGGTGTGTAGCTCAGCGGCAAAGTACTTGCCTAGCATGTGCAAGACCCTTGGTTCGATACCCAGTACTGGAAAACAAACAAGTCTGGAAAAAAGAGAGAAAGATTCCCAAATCATTAGTGAAGGGTCTGGAGAGAGGGCTCCAGAGCTTAAGAGCACTTGTTGCCCTTGCAGAAGACCAGGAACGGCTGTCCACATCAATAGTTCTAAGGCAGGAGGGCAAAGACAGGCAGATCCCCAGAGCTAATATGGATGTCAAAATAAATGAGTTGAAAAAAAGGAAAAGAAACAGGAGAAAACTATTATACCACTCTATGCATGAATAAATGTGCATTTATTTAGTATTATTTTATGTATTTCCTTTCAGTATCCATAAATATGATTGGTTTAAATAAATGAAAAGGCTAGGGTGCTGGATGGTGGTGGTGGCCCATGCCTTTAATCCCAGCACTCGGGAGGCAGAGGCAGGCGGATCTCTGTGAGTTGAGGCCAGCCTGGGCTACAGAGTGAGTTCCAGGACAGGCGCAAAGCTACACAGAGAAACCCTGTCTTGAAAAAGAAAGAAAGAAAGGAAGGAAGGAAGGAAGAAAGGATGGAAGGAAGGAAGGAAGGAAGGAAGGAAGGAAGGAGAAGGAAGGAAGGAAGAAAAGAAAGAAAGAAAGAAAGAAAGAAAGAAAGAAAGAAAGAAAGAAAGAAAGAAAGAAAGAAAGAAAGAAAGGAAAAGGCTGGGGCAATAGCTCAGTCAGCAAAGTGCTTGCTGAGTATTAGTTACTTTTCTATTGCTATGACAAAACACCATGACCAAAGCAACTTAGAAAAGAGTGTTTATTGAGCTTAGAGTTTCAGGGGAATCGAGTCCATGAAGGCAGAGCAAAGGTATGATGGCAGGAACAGCTGAGAGCCCACGCCTCGATCTGCATGCAGGAGGCTGAGATACTAGAAATGGCAGGCGTCTTTTGAACCCCTGGGGCTCCCCACCCCCAGCAACAGTGCTGTGAGCTGTCAGTGCAGAGGCCCTGTTCTGTTCAGAGGACACTGCGTCACTCATGTCCTCCCTCCCTGACCTTTGTCCTTACAATCTTTCTGTCCTCTCTTCCAAAATGGTCCCTGAGCCTCGGGGGTGTGTGTGTGTGTGTGAGTGTGTGTGTGTCAGAAACAGAGACAAAGATTCCATTGGTGGTTGAGCACTCACTCATACTTAGTCTCTGCATTGTGACCAGTTGTGAGTTTCTGTTAACCACCGTCCTCTGAACAAAGAAACTTCTCTGATGAGGTATAAGAGCTGCAGTAATATCTGGGTAGAGAATTGTAAATTTGGAGGGCTGTTTGCTAGTAAAGCTCTCTTAGCAGAATAAGTAGCGGGTTCACGTCTGTGCCAGTGAGCTCCCTAGCCATGGGTTCTTAGCCAGATTTACAGTGTAGCATGTGTCTCCTCCTAGAGAGTGGGTCCTAAACACAATCAGAAAGCAAATGGTTACTCCTATGGCTTCAGTGCCATTATTGTATTCATGAGCATGTCTCATTGTTGTGGTTCACAGCTGGGTAAGACTGATGAGGACATTTTCCCTACAGTGACCTCCATAGCACCATCTAGTACTGTGAAAGCTAGCCAGCAGGGAGGAAGCTTCATGATTAGCAACAACTTGATTTCTCCATGTCCTGAAATTAATGTGTGGTATTTCCTGCAGTAGGGTCTTACCACCAAGTTTTGAGCATAGAATAGCCTGTATTTTTGGGAGGTCTCAAGTAGATTTTTAACTTTATTATTATTATTATTATTATTATTATTATTATTATTATTGGTTTTACAAGACAAGGTTTCTCTGTGTAGCTTTGGCTGTCCTGGAACTCACTTTGTAGACCAGGCTGGCCACAGATTCACGGGAATCTGCCTGCCTCTGTCTCCCTGTCTCTAGTCTCTGTGCTGGGACTAAAGATGTGTACCGCCATGCCCAGCTGACTTTTTCTTTTTTTTATTTTATGTGCATTGGTGTTTTGCCTGCACATTTGTGTGTGTGAGGAGATCCTGGAACTGGAGTTACAGACAGTCGTGAGCTGCCATGTAGGTGCTGAGATTGAACCCGGGTCCTCTGAAAGAGCAGCCAGTGCTCTTAACTGCTGAGTCATCCCTCCAGCCCCCCAACTTTAATATTCTTTTAAAAAATTATTAAATGTATTTATTTTGTGTGTTGTGGGTGAAGGGTTGTTTTCCATGGCACACGTGTGGCGGTCAGAGGACAACGTCCTGCAGTAAATTCTCTCCTACCACCTTGCAGGTTCCAGGGATCAAACCCAGGCTGTCCACGTTTGGTGGCAAGCCCCTCTTACCCACTGAGCCATCTCACAGGCCTGAACTTGAATAGTCTAATATTAGTCTAAGATACACATTATTCATTAGGTTATTTGTTAAATTACAATATGAAGTATTCTGTAAAGGGGAAAAAAGGCTAAAAGGATATGTACACTAGCTGTCTCCAGAGTTATGTTTATGGATGATCTTATTGTTCCTGGGTTTTTTTGTTGTTGTTGTTTCATTTTCCGTTCTTTACATGTTTTCTGAATTGACTCTCACTTTACAATTAGCCATGAAAAATGAGGGGAAAATAATGAGGTTTTTAAAACTCACTGTCAAATTCAGTCTTGAAAACCAGCGTGCTTGCCCTGCCCCCAGGAGGCCCTGACATTTAGAAACAATAAAAAAAAAAAAAAAAAAAAAAAAAAAACCCACTCTGAAGCACTGTTTAATCCTATTACTCTCTGGACCTCTTGCAAACTAGGGGATGATCCCTCTGCCTCTTTAAAACAAATCCCCCAAGGTCATGGGGCCGCCAGTAACAGAGGGATGAGATTCCCAGGCCTGTGCTCCGCCCCTGCGCCATCTGGCACCCCCGAATTTGATCTAAGCGTCACTGCTGGAGCCAGCCAAACATTCAAACACTCAAAACCATCTCCTTCATAGGAGATATTTCTCCCTTTAGGGACAACACCCCCTATCAAGCCTCTGCCCCACTCCAGGCCTCGGTTCTCTGCAAAAAGAGGGCTTGTGCTGTTCCTGGACCAGTTCTCATCCCGGCTCCCTCCAGGGCCCTGCTTCCTCTTGCTTTTCCTGGAGTGCCCATTGGAAGGCCCTTCCCAAGACTGCCATGAATTCACTTGCCGGGTATTGTTGAGCAAGTCCGTAGCAATAAGCAACCCAGGTTTTTTTTCCCCCCTAGACGGATGAACTGAGATCCAGGGCACTTTTCACATACGGGCGGAGGAGGGATGAGCCGCTCCCTGGTGTTTGCTTTGTATATTGGGGTTCTGGGTAAGATTTCCTTTGAAACAAGGACCTGAAAACCACGTAGACCAGGAGACTTTCCCTAGTCCCTTCCCAGGGCTGACATTCCATTTCTGTGAGCGGTGGCAGAACCCTGGAGTACCGAGCTGAAAGGATGGAAAAGAATTCCTCTGTGTTAGCGCTCCAGTCTCCCCTGGAGGCTGAGCTGCTGGGATCAAAGGGGCTGACGTGGGTGCCACTCCATGGAATTAAGATCTGAGATGCCGGATAAACCCAGCCGGCACTTCTGGGTCCTCCTCCCACCTCCCGTCACCTAGGCAACCGGGAGGGGCCTTGGGAGCCTGTTCCTCCGTCCCCGCCCCTCGCCACCCACTCAGCCGCCCAGGCTCACTTCCTATCCCTAGGACTCTGCCCACAGCTTTTCTAAATCTCAGCTTCTTGAGAGTTCCATCCCCTCAGCTCCCTTTCCTGCACATGGAAACCAGATTCCAAGCGGAGGGGCTCCGACTCGATAAATGACCCCACTTTGCATGAAGAAATAGTTTGCCTGTCTTCCTGGCAGAGGGCAACGGGCAAAGGGTCTGACCTCGAAGGAACAGCATGTCCAGAGCTCTGAGAGATCTCAGACCAGGCTTCTGCTGGACAGTCAGCCTGCACTGGGTCGCAGGGCCTGCTAGAATACCCCACCCAGCGAGCCTGCCGGACAGAAGGCAGCGGGTGGCCTGATAAGGGCGAGGAGTTTCTGCTCGCAGAGGCCAGGGCCAGAAGATCCTGGAGGTTACTTTTCTGTGGGGGAAAAAAATTAAGATTTATTTTATTTTTAATTATGTGCGTGTGCGCACGTGTGAATGCAGGTGCCAGAGGCGGCTTTGGATCCCTGGAGCTGGCGCAGCGGGTAGTTGTGAGACACCCAATGTGGGTCCTCCGCAAGAGCCATACTCGCACCTAACCACTGAGCCATCCCTCCAGCCCCGGCTTTTCTGAGGCAGGATCTCCATGTATTCCACGCTGGCCTCCAGCTCATCAAGTAGCTGAGGGTGACCTTAAACTTCTCAACTCCTTGTGTCCCAAGTACTGATAACAAGCATGTTCCACCATGGCTGGTTTTATGTGGTGCTAGGGATTAAACCCAGTGGGGCCTTGTGTAAACAGGGCAAGTGCTCTCTCTACCAACTGAGCTACATTTCTGGTCCACGCTGAGTTATTTCTACCACCAGGCAAGCGGGGCTGGCTATGTCACCTTGGGGAAAGGGTTGGGGCTGGGCTTATGATATGATAAAAGGGTATAAAGATCAGGAAGAGGTCTGCAGGGGTCATTGTAGAGAGATCTTGCTGAACGGGAACCTGAAATTTACACTGAACGGTTGAGGTAAAGGTTGGAGACTTGAGCTGACCCGGTAAATCCTTCTTAAAATAATCCGTTAAGAGGCAGCCGGAGCCAGACCCGGCGATGGTGGCTCGCACCTGTAATCCCAGCCGTGGACAGGCTGCCACAGGGGGACCTTAAGGAGGCTGAGGCTTGCCTGGGTTGAGTGAACTCTGTTTATTGTTTTGTTTTTGATAGAAGGTCTCTCACAGGGTAGCCGAGGCTGGCCTGGAATTTAGAACAATCCTTCTGGCTCCGCCCCCTGAGTGCTGCGATTACAGACAGCCACTAAGGCTGGCTCCGAAGAAGAAATCCAGAAAACAGTTCTGCCCTGGTTTCGTTTCTGTCGCTGCGATGACATAACCTGAACTAGCGATCGGCACAGGGAGAAAGCGTTGTCAGGCTTAGGGTTCTAGGTCATAGTCCATTATTGTGCAGAAGTCACAGAGGCACGAGCTGGAGGCAGTCGGTCACCTTACATTCACGATTAAGAGCAGAAAGAAACGAACACACCCATTCTGCCCACTCGCTTTCAGCGAGCTATCTTCATTTTACACACTTCGGGGTCTAACCCAAGGCATGCTGCTGCTGCCCTGGACTGGACTGTAGCTCAGCTAGGCTGCTTGCGTGGCATGCACAAAGCTTAGGTTTAAGCCACAGGACCATATGAAACTCGGTATGGTGACACACACTTTTAATCCCAGCCCTTGGGAGGTGGAGGCAGGAGGAGCGGAAGTTGAAGGTCATAGTGGACTATACATCAAGTCAAGGGCAGCCTGAGGTAAAAAGAAAAAAAAACATCGGTATTGCTGTCATTGGGAAAGTGCAAACCACACCTAGAGTAAGAAACAAGTTCACAGCTATTTTAAAAAAGAAAATCACAGTGCTGTTGAGGGCGTGGTGGGGGAGACACTGGAGCCCTCATCTGTTGCTGGTTGGGATGTCCAATAGCGAGGCTCCTATAGAAAGCAATTTGCTAATTCCTCAATACTAGACTATCGTTCAACCATAGGAAGAAATGCACTGAGATTGTAACATGGATGGGCTTTGAAGACACCAGACCCCAAAGGCCACATACTATATGATTTCATTTACTTTATGTGTCTATAATGGTTCAACTCATAAAAAGTAGTTGAGGCTGGACAGGTGGCTCAGCAGTTGAGAGCCCTGGCTGCTCTGGCAGAGGACTTGGGCTAGGTTCCCAGCACCCACACGGGGGCTCAAAAGCATCATAAATCCAGTTCTGGCGATCCAACTGCCTCCTCTGGCCACCATAGGCACTGCATGCCTGTGGTACACACATATACATGTAGGCAAACACTCATACCCATAAAATAAAAACAAATAATTCTTAAAAAAAAAAAAAGAAAGAAAGAAAGAAAGAAAGAAAGAAAAAGAAAAAAGAAAGTAGATGAGTGGTTGTCAGGGGCCCGGGGGGGGGGGGGGGGGGGGGGGGCCTGTGAGGGAAGTTCTGACTAATGGCTTTGACATTTCCTACAGAGCTGCTTGGAATATTCTGGGACTAGATAGAGATAAATATTACACAACATAATATAGATGGAGGTACCTAATGGTGAAGTTTATATTATGTGTGTATTTTTACTACAATAAGACTATGTTTGGAGGGCAGGTGGTGGTGGCCCACACCTTTAATCGCAGCACTTGGGAGGCAGAGCCAGGTGGATCTCTGTGAGTTCAAGGCCAGCCTGGTCTACAGAGCAAGTTCTAGGACAGCCAGGGCTACACAAAGAAAACTTGTCTTGAAAAACCAAAACACAAAAACAAATATATATGTATTTGTATGTATGTATGTATGTTTGGAACTGGGCTCGATTGCCCAGATCTATAATTCCAACACTTAAAAGGCTGAAGCAGGAACATTTCAAGTTCAAGGACAGACTGGGTTACACAGTGAGACCTTGCCTCAGTAAACCACCCCCCCCAGTGAATTATTTTCCAAAAGAATACTAACTCTTCAAAATTTATCCTCCTCTTTCCAAAAATGATTTTGTTTTCATGGCAGAACTATTTCATCTAAGTAAAGGTTTAAGCAGAAACTTCATCTTGAAAAAGATAAAAAGTGGAAGCGGGGGACATCTGTGTCCCTCTTCCTCTACCTGAAAGCCCCTGAGTTAATGGATAGTTTCATTTCTTCAAAGATTTATTTTGTCCTTAATTATGTGTATGAGGGGGATCTGGGTACATGTGTGGATGTCCATGGAGTCCTGAAGGCTTCAGATCCCCTGGAGCTAGAGTCACAGGCAGCTGTGACCATCAGACAGTGGTCGTGAGAACAGCCTTGGGTCCTCTGGAGAGCAGCAAGTGCCCTCTCAGTGTGTTTTCTGTTGCTGTCATACACACTGGGACCAAAGGCAACTTGGGGAGGAGGGAGTTATTGAGCTTACGTATCCCAGGTCACAGTCCATCACTTAGGGAAGCCAGGACAGAAACCTGGAGCAGAACCACAGAACAGTGCTGACTGTCTCTCTTCCCACGGCTTATTCTTTTTTCCTTTCTTTTTTTGGGGGTGGGGCTGGGGGTTTTGTTTTTTGAGACAGGGTTTCTCTGTGTAGCCCTGGCTGTCCTGGATCTCACTCTGCAGACCAGACTGGCCTCGAACTCACAGAGATACACCTGCCTCTGCCTCCTGAGTGCTGGGATTAAAGGTCTGCACCACCAGGCCCAGGCTGCCTTCTTTCTTATACAACCTAGGACCTGCCCAGGGGTGGCATCACCCACAGTGGGCTGGACCCTTCCACATCAATCATTAATCAAGAACATGTCCCATAGACTGGCCTGGCCGACAGGCCCATCTGATAGAAGCATTTTCTCAGTTGCCTCTTCTTGGGAGACTCTAGCTTGTGTCAAGTCGTCTATCTAGCCCTCTGGATAGTTTCTGGGGCGACTAGCTCAGAACTTCTGGATCCAAGGTGCTCAGGTATCAGGTATGAGAGGAGTGCTTGGTTGGACTATCCACCTGTTGGAATGACCACCTGCATTGGTGGCCACACCGGAACCTCATTGTGATCTCAGGTCTTTGTGGAGTTGTGTTGAGAGCCTGCTGAGCTCAGCACTGGGTACCGTTCTTTGACATGATGGCCAAAGCCATGGAAGAAGGCTCGGTAGTAAAGGCTTTTGCCACCAAGCCTGACAACTCCAGTTCAAGCCCCAGGACCAAAGAACTAACTCGTGCAGATTGTCCTCTGGCCTCTACACACAAACTCTGGTATGTGCCCGTACATGAGTGCACTCACACACAGTACATTTAAAATGTAACAAAGGAAAAAACGGAACAACAAAAAGAGAAAAACAGTCATTAACTGATGCAGGGAGAAAACGTCCAGGGGTTGCCTGGGGCCGGGGAGAAGGTTGGTGTAGTATTGAGGGGTTAGGGACTCTGGAGCCAATCCGCCCGGCTTTGCCTGCTGGACTCAAGCTTAACAGCTACTTTCTAGAGTTCTGAAACTGTACATCAGGGATTAATAAGACTACATCTGGCATGGTGGTGCTGTGAGGGTTTGACGTGTTAATTGGTATAAAGTGCTTAGAACAATGCCTGGCACATGGAAGCCCTCAATAATTCATCTTACATTTCTCCTAAAATGACAGTGGTCTCATCCATCATTTGACTGGGTGCAGTTAACTTTATGGTGGATTATCTCTTACTAAAGAGGGTCAAAGAGATGGCCTTTGCTAGGATGTGCCCTTCACCCTGGCTTCTCCTAGAGTGGCCATAGGTATGGCTCACGAAGGTTTTCTATCCAATGCTGGCACAATTCAGGGCCCTTTTACTTTTTGTTTTAAAGATTTATTTGTGTGTGTGTGTGTGTGTGTGTGTGTATGCATGCCCTATGAATATGGGTGCCCAAAGAGCCCAGAAAGGGACATTAGATCACTTGGAATTGGAGTTATAGGCAGTTGTGAGCCACCCAAGGTGGGTGCTGGGAACCAGTGTCCTCTGCAAGAGCAGCCAGTGCTCTTAACAGCTGAGCCATCTCGCCAGCCCCAAAGCTCACCAGGACAGCAGCCTCTATCTCCTAAGGGCTGTTATTATGGGCAGGTGTGCCACTGTGCCCAGTTTATGTAGCTCCACCCCCAGCCAGCCTCCTTGCCTCCCTTACATTTCTTCGATCAAAGTAAGGTCACCTGCCACACCCTGTCTTCTGGAGGTTTGCTTGTTGGACTTTGTGAGCTGCCTCTGTTTTTCCTTTTAAACTGCAGAGTACTCTTCAAAGGGAGGGTCGCTGGGAGGTGGTGGAGCATGCCTTTAAGCCCAGCACTCAGGAGGCAGAGCCAGGCGGATCTCTGTGAGTTCGAGGCGAGCCTGGTCTACAGAGTGAGTTCCAGGACAGGTGCAAAGCTACACAGAGAAACCCTGTCTTGAAAAACCAAAAACAAACAAACAAACAAACAAATAATAAGTAAATAAATAAAGTTAAAAGAAAGAAAGAAAATCAAAGAGAGGGTCATCTTCTTTTCTCTTTTCGTAGCACTGGCTATTGAAGCCAGGTCTTTCCCCTGAGAGACAGGTGCGTTGCTGCTGAGCCCCACCCCCGACCCCACCCCCCAGCAGTGCCCCTTTTTTCTTGTTTCATGTGTTATAGATGTTTTTTACCCACTCTGCCACTTGCCTTCTGACTTTGTTTATGGGCTCTTTGGCCATCCAGAGCTTTCAATGTTTTATGGAGTCACATATATTCATTTCCCTTTATAGCTTCTGGATTTCTTCTCTTCACGTTCTCTCGGCCTCATGCTAAGTCTCTGCCCACTGCTGGGAGACAGCAGCTGGCAATAGATGCTGTCCTTGAACCCGGCTCTGCCTCCCAGGCCAGCACCTTGGGTTTGTTTCTATCAACACAGTGTAATAATATCTGGGGCTGAGAAACATTACATTGTCTCCTAAGAACAGGAAGAGAGGAAAACAGAGAGGCGGGGGACTATCTGGAGGGCTGCGGGAGATGGATGGGAGCTGGTTGTTGGTGCCGAAGGGTGAGAAAGCAAAGATAGGGAGGAATTCTGTGACCTTGAACCGACCATCTGGAATTCCTGCTAGCTGACACTAAGTAGGGATTTTAGAGCAACAATGTCTTGGGAATGAACTCCATTTCATTCCCCCTCCCATCCCATTCTGTTCTTTATAAGCCCTATGAGTAGCTATTCCCTCCCATATCTGAGAGGCAATATAATAACCAACCTACTGCCAGAGTAGGAAGGAAAGGAAAAGAAATTGAAAAATAGGACCTTAGCTCTAAAGTACGTCTCATGTGTGAATTTTAATATATGTTCCAGGCACCAGAGATCAAATACGTAACATACAATGCATATATGAAAGTTAGAATACTCTGGCTGGTGTTTGAATTAATTATTTTCCCTATAGTTCATTTCTTTGTAGGGTTTTTGTTTTGTTTTCTGCTTTTAAGACATGGTATCACTATATAACCCAAGCTGGTCTTGGTTCTCCTGCCTCAGCTTCCTAAGTGATGGATACAAGTATGTGCACCAGAGCTGACTTATTTTACCTCCTCCTCCTCCTCCTCCCCCTCCTCCTCCTCCTCCTCCTCCTCCTCCTTCTTCTTCTTCTTCTTCTTCTTCTCTCTCTCTCTCTCTCTCTCTCTCTCTCTCTCTCTCTCATTTTGATTTTTGAGACAAGCCCAACCTTGCTATGTAGTCAAGGTTGGCCTTGAACTTGTGCTCTCATCCTCCACCTGCTAAGTGCTGGGATTACAGGTAAGCCCACCCACATCTGGTTTATATGGTGCTGCAGATGGAAAGCAGGATGAATGCTAGGCATGCACACTCTACTAGCTGAGCCAAACCACTGCCTAGGGAGCCTCTCATGAAATGTCACTGTGTAGCCAACTGTTCTCGGGTGTGTTTCCATGCACTCCACGGTGTCCGAGTCAAATGACCAGCTTTCCTCAGAGGGAACGCCGCCCACCCATGAAGGCCCCCAGAAGGAAATCCACTGGTTCTCAGTGCTGACTCCTTCCGGCGGCATGCACAGCTGCCAGATTTGACATCTGTCTTCCCAGTTCCCCTGAAGCTGCTACCGAGGGAAAATGGAAGCTGAGACAGTACCTGAAGACGATTGGCCAAATGCTACCATTCACCCAACACTTATCTGCTCCTTTCTAAACAACAAAAACCATCACTGAATATAAGAATCCAAGACGCAGGCCAGCGAGATGGCTCCGTGAGGAAAGACCCCTGTTGCCAAGCCTGACAACCTAAGATTGCTGCCCAGAACCCACATAGTGGACAAAGAGAACTGACTCTTACAGGTTGTCCTCTGACCTCTATACACATGCCATGACACAGGTACACACACACACACACACACACACACACACACACACACAGTAAATACAAATGTAAGAAAAAAAATTGGAGTCATTTGATGCCAGGTAAGCCTTGACTAATACTTGGAGCTCAGGATGAGTGTGAGCCCTGCTGATGTGAAACTGAATTCTAATGACTCTACTCAGTAGAGAAGAATGGCTTGATTTTTATTGCTGGTCTGTCAGCAACCCCCCCCCCCATTCCATTGACAAATATCATCTCTACAGGCCAGCTTGTGTAATCTCCATTGAGGCCTCAGCCTTTTCATGCTGATTCAGACATTTGGGGACTTTGAGTGTAGGATGTGCTCCTGGCATACTTTGCAAGCCTGGAAGTCAGAACACGTGTTTATGTCACACATGCGTCATCCTCAATGGCAATGACATGCCACGGCTTGAATCTGTCATGTTTTCCAGAGGGTCCTGTGGTGATGGCTTGGTCTCCAGCCGGGGGTGCTACTGAGAGGGGATTAGCTAGGAGGTGATTCTATATTATAGTGAGGGCTCCAGCTTCCTCAGGGGATTAATCTATCAATTGTTGAGTGCATAGCTGAATAGACTATTGACTAAAATGGGGCCTAGTTGGAGGAACTGGGCAATGTGGGGGTGTCTCTGAGGGGCACATCTTCTCCCTGAACCGCTTATCTCTCCTGTTTCCTAACAAACATGAGATGCACAGCCTTGCTCCACCTTGAGCTCCTACCAGAATGTTCTGTCTCACCTTCTGCCCCAAAGCAATCCAAAACCACGAGCCAAAATCTTTTAAATTGTTCTCTCAGATAGTGTGTAACAACAACAAAACCAATTAGCTTAGAAACTATTTGCAACTGCTGTTGAAGATAGCAACTACATGACATCTGGGCCTGAGCTGCTGCCGAGGGCCACATCTGGGTCCGTGGTCCTGCTGCAGCTGGGGCCTTGTTGATCTCCATATCTCATGTTACCACCGGGATCCATAAGAATCATGCATGTTGAAAACCGAGGGCCATGTTGAGCTGGCACCACCCTTTGGTGGCCATGGTGGCCCTACCCTTCACGGGCCATTGCAGTAGAAGAGCTGGCCCCACCCCTCACCACAGGCGTGCAAGAGCTGGCCAGATGGCATGGGCGTAGAAGAGCTGGCTCTGCCCCTTGCCTGAGGGGGGTGGTCCCAGTAGCCAAGACTGACCAAATCAGCTACTACCCAGACCAACATCCAGGGCTTTGAGTTGGCCCACCCCAACATCTACCCCATCTATGACCTGCCAGAACACATGAAGGAACCCGTACTATGGAACCATAGCCCCAGGATCTCCATGACTCAGACAACAGCAGGATATTCGAGAGGATATTCAGTGAGGGTCCAGTACTGATGATGTACCAGAAGCCTGGGGCCTAGGACCAGACCAACAACTCACTGCAATGCACATTTGCAAGTGGAGCTGAGTAAACAAAAGGGTGTACTGTGTGACCCACTGCAGCTCCCAGGGCCACGAAGATGAATGAAGAGGGGTTGGAGAGGCGGAAAAGACCGGAGGAGCAAAGTGGGTGTGAAAACTTTGGGGGAGGGGCCTGGCTGGAGGAAGTGGTTTGATGGAGAGGGGTGGGGCAGCATGGATGGCAATAGCCTGGCCTTGCTTTGGGTCCAAGTGCTCTGCCCATCCATCAAGACGCTGTACCAACCACCTTCCCAAAGCACACCAACGTTCCATCTTCTCCATGCACTCTCAGCATTGGCTGTTTTCATATTATTTATAGTTTGAGCCGTGCATAGATATCATCTCCTCAAGAAAATGTAATTTAACAAAATAAAATTTAAAATTTAATGAAGGACTGGAGAGATGGCTCGTTGGTTAAGAGTGCTTGGTGCTCTTCCAGAGGACTTGAGTTCAGTTCCCAGCTCACAACTACTTGTAACTCCAGTTCCAGAGGATCTGACACCCTCTTCTAGCCTGGAGCATACCTGCACTCGGCTGCACATACCCACACACAGACATACACATAATTAAAAATAAATAAAATAATAACAAAGAATTTAATTTTAAAAAGTCTACTTGAGCAAATATGGAGCATGCAGTTGTTAAGAATAAAGTCTTCTCTGGGTGCTGGCTGTCTGCTATTAGCTAAGTAAAGGTATGGAAATGCACAAGGTTCTTTTCAACTTGGCCGCTGGGAAACACAGAACTAAACCAGCACTGAGCTCCTGAGTCCTCTGTCTGTGTAGATCTCTAGGAAACCCTCCTAAAGTTCCAGGCCATACTTAGATTTGCTAAAACCCATAATGCTTTGTGAGGGTTGCTGCTCTTTCAGAAGACCTGAGTGTGGTTCCTGGTGCCCATATTGGGTGGCTCACAGTCACCTCTAAGTCCAGCTCCAGGGGATCCATCTGGACTCTGGTATCCGAACACAGTGTGCCTACCCATGTACAGACATACACACATGTATAAAGCATTTATCTAAATTGTTCTATTATCAATAAGATTCGGGAGTCAAATATAGGGCTTAAAATCTGATCGAGGCAAGAAGCGGAGGAGCAATGAGATGTCCTTCTCTCTACACTTTGCAGATTGAAGAGGTCGTGAAATCTCCAAATCCCTCCCTTCTCTGTCTTGTGCTTCTTCTCTATCCATATTCCTGGCTTCTCTATGGCTAATTCCAGTCCCATAATCACTGACTCTGCCTCCTGATTCAACGTAAACTTTATTAAGTCTTGGAGTGCCACAGTGCAATCAAATATCCTGAAACATGTGTACATAATTTAAAAATTAAAATAAAATAAATCTTGAAAAAATTTATTTTTTACTCGTAGGTAGCTTTTGATTCAGTAGTTATTCCTCTAGCAATATGTCCTCCAGAAATACCTGAACAATATAAAACATTGATTGTCCAATATAAACAACAATAAAAACTTATAGCTAAACCGAATGTCCATCAGCAGGATGTGGCCAAGTGCTGTTGTTGGAGACAGGGTACTATATCCCAGGAGGGCCTTAGCCTCTTTGTTCTCCTGTCTGTTTCTGAGTGCTGGGGTTATGTGTATACTCCACCACACCTCAGTTATTCAGCACCGAGGATCAAACCTAGGTCTTCGTGGCTGCTAAGCAAGTACTCTGTCCCCCAGCCATGTCCCCACCCGATTAAGTACATTTTGCCAAAATGTTCAGTAACTAAAGAGCTAGCGAGTAGAACTATACACCTTCTTCCCCTGCTTTCGGTTGCTATGGCAAATACCAAACTGGGTAATCTGTGACGAGTAGAGATGTATTTGGCTCAACATTCTGCGGACTGTGCAATCTAAGACTGTCTTCTTGGCACGTGGGGAGCCTGTATAACATGCATGGTATAACATGGAGGAAGGCCCACATGGTGACGCGGGGCAAGTGTTCCGGGCCAGGTTTCTCCTCCCTTTTTACAAGTCAGCATGGGGTCCCGCCCTTCCTTCTGACCTCATCTGATCCCAGTTACTTCTTTCAAATACCATTAACATATGAATTTAGGGATTACATTTCCAACACAGGAACCTTTGTGGGACATATTCACAGTCAGCTCCATTTGCTGGCAAAATGAAAATAAAGAGAAGCCAACTCTCAAGCTGTTCCTCCCTCAGGACCCTTTCTCTGTTTTGTATATGTGTGTCTACATGTTTATGTATTTCCTTATTGATTGTGTGTGTGTGTGTGTGTGTGTGTGTGTGTGTGTGTGTGTGCATATATGCCTCAGAGTGCATATGGAAGTCAGACATCAGTTTTCTCCTTCTACTATGTGAGTTCCCAGGATCAAACTCAGGTCATCAGACTTAGCAGCAAGTACAGTTATCCACTAATCTGTCTCACTGTTCCCCCCTGTCAGGACCTTTTCACACCCCTTTTAAAACAAAAACAACAATAATAAATTATTTATTATTATTATTATTATTATTATTATTATTATTATTATTAAACCCATGGATTTGTGCTGTCTGTATACTTCTGGATACAGCCCATCCTTTGGGGCGTGGCCCACCTATCAGGAGCCACACCCTTAAAGAAAAATGACTCCCTGGAAGTCACGAACTGTCCACAGCTCCTCAGTCAGGGTGGGGCCTTTTTCGTACTCTCGTAACTCACTAAAGATCTGTATGCTCTGTCTGGGAAGGTTTCGTCCAGCAGCATTTACAATTTTAGAGATGATTTCAAAGCCGAGATATTTTCAAAATGTGTATTTATTCAGTTATTAAAATAACTAATAGAGTCTTTACATCTCAACGTAAATCACATCTTTTTAAATAAAAGTTCACATAACTTAGTGAGAAGACTGTCACTGTGTCGCACTCTTGCAAATGTGTTTTAATCTGTGGATTCACAGAAGGTGAGTGGATTCTCCAATCTGCTCCGCTCCGGTCTGCTGCAATGTGCTGTTTCGGTTGCAGTAAAGGCAGAAAGTCTGGCTTCACACAGATACGCAGCCAGAAAGGCGAGTTATTTTTATATTCTCTTCAGAGTGTTGTGGACACTTCCCAGATTGTTTACCTAACTTGACAAGGGGTCGTTTCTCCAAGGTCAGAGGCGATGTGGATTCTCAGCTGTATCCAGGAACCGTTCATGCAGTTTTATTAAAATCTGATGGTCTGTCTCCTGCTTTGAAGGAATCTTCCATACATGCATGATTTCGTAATCTATGTATTGAACACTGAGTTATATAGAATGAATATTAACACGCTGTTAGTAATATTTTAAAAAATCAGCACTGGGAAGATGATTCATTCAGTAAATTGCTTGCTGTCAAGGACCCCATCTCCACCCTCAGCACACATGAGAAAGTGTTTTTCATACACGAGTATTTTTTTTTAAAGTCACATGGTGAGGGGCTGGAGAGATGGCTCAGCAGTTAACAGCTGGCTGCTCTTCTAGAAGACCAGAGTTCTGTTCCCAACACACACAAGTGGCTTACAACAGTCTGTAACTTGTTCCGGGAGCTCTGACACCTCTTCTGACCACCAAGGACAGACATACATGCAGACAAAACACTCATATACATAAAATAAAATAAGTGAATCTAAAGAAAAAAAAACCTTTGCGTGATCCTTGTATCCCAGCACTCATATGATCCTTGTATCCCAGCACTGGGGAGGTGGAGACAGGAGGATCCCTGGAGATGGCTGACCAGTCAGTCAGTTGAGTAATCTACAGGTTCAGTGAGAGCCTCTGTCTTTGAAAAAAAAAGCTAGACAGTGATTGAGGAACACCCAATATTGACCTCTGTTCTTCACACATATGTACATGCAGATACTCAAGCCTATGCACACACACACATGCACACACACACATACTCAAGAACACACACACACGTACTCAAGAACACACTCACACACACACACACACACACACACACACACACACACACACACACACAAACACATTGGTTAATACCATTACTCATCTCATTGTTTCTATGAGCTGGAAACTATCCTGCTTCCCCCCGGCTAATTAAAGCTTTGAAATTCTAACTTTTTCACTTGGAAGATTGGATTTCATCATTGGCAATAAGCACTGTCAGTTTTCCCTGCAGTGGTAAACTCATGGGATATTCATTTGTTCTATTTTTTTGAGATAGTGTCTCATGTAGCACAGGCTGGCCTCAAACTCAAAATATAATGCCTGGAGGAAGACCTTGGGCTGTTGCTCCTCCTGCCTCTACCTCCAGCCCAGGATTACAGGTCTCTGCCACCATGCCCTGTTTATGCAAGGTTGGAGATGGCACCCAGGGTTTCTTCACACGTGCTAGACCGGCACACACAATACTGACCGAGCTACATCCGCAGCCATGTGTTATTCTTTTGTTGAGAAAAAAAAAAAAAAAAAATGACCAAATCTGAACAACCACAGTATATCCGTCAGTAGCTGCTTTAAATAAAATACGGTATTCAGGTTGTAGCTGGGATACGCAGGGCCTCTTTTCTGATGGTTCAGAGGATCGTGTGTCGTGGGATATGGGTGGGGGCCTTTGTGGCCCTGCTCCTGGCAGTGAATACAATGTGTGTTGTTGCAGTGAAGCGGATGGATCCAGGGCTCTGTGCATACTAGACAGCTCTCTACCCCTAGTTTTATCCCCTGCCCAGGGCACAGAGTCTTAAACGCAGATACCCTAGGGTTGACATTTAATAAAACCAACCATCTACACCACTTACTAAGGACTTTTGTTTTCTGTTTCTTTTCTTTGTCTTGTGGATCTCGATATGTTTGCCAGGTGGGTCTCAAACTCACGATCTTCTTGCCTCAGCCTCCCGAGTGCTGGGATTTCAGGTCTGTGCCCCAACACCCAGCAAAGGACTTTCTTCAAGAACCTGACGTTTCTGTTACTGGGCAGTGAGGTGGTACAATGCTCAGTGGACTAGCTGGTGCCACTGTCCAGATCTCAGGCATTCCCAGGGAATAATACTTTCAATAGCAGTGTGAACATCACACTGTGTGATTTAAACAATAGCTTTATGTTGTTTTTAAATATCCTGCTGGGCAGTGGTGGTGCATGCCTTCAAAGCATCTGGGAGGCAGAGGCAGGAGGATCTTTGTGAATTCCAGGGCAGTCTGGTCTACAGAGTGAGTTCCAGGACAGCCACAAACATAAAGAGAAACCCTGTCTCAAAAAAAAACAAACAACAAAACCCACAAAAACAACAACAACAACAACAACAACAAAAAACCCAAACAGATTAAAAAAAAAAAAAAGTAGCCTCGTGGACCCCTTGCACACCTCAGTACTTGACAGATAGAGGCACGGGGTTCAGGAGCTCAAGGTCACCCTTAGCTATATGTTGAGTGTGAGGCCAGCCTGGGCTATGTGAGACCCTGTCTCAAAAATTATATAAGTAATTGGAAAAAGTTTGAAATGCTCCCCCAAGTGCTAAGAGTGTCAGCAGCAGAGGAGATCAGGTGTCACCCTGACTTCATAGTTTGCTGTTTTATGAGTCCTTACAACGGTGTGCATTTCTTAAGTAATTAAAAACACTAAAGAAAGAAAAAGGTTAAATTAAATTTAAATGATAAACAACAATTCCAATATACCCAGAGAATGTAACATGCCCTGTAGAACTAATTTTATCTTGAAAATATGAAGAGATTAGATACATAAAACAGGAAACTTAAATTATTAAAACAAAACAAAACAAAAGCCTTAGCCAGGGAGGAATCGCTCATCTCCCACAGTGCTCCAGGAAGGAAGTTGTACTAAGCCGAAGCCAAGGCATCTACCAGCCCCAGGTGGCCGAAATGAATGACCCACTGATCCTCTCCAAGGCAGTTTGAAGATAAATCTAAAACACATTCTCTAGAGGGCAACGGGATTCGATGCACAGAGGGATTTGACACTTTCAGATTCCCACAGCTCCCTGTGCAGAAGAAAGAGAACGGAGACAGGAGCCACGAACCATAGATTAATATTAAGTTCCTCTTTGGGGCTTGCAGTCTCCTGGCTCCATGGCCTCCTTCCCACTGGCTAAACCCAGCCACCTTTGGCTTTTACCTAAACTAGTACCCTTCTGATTTTCTTCTCTACTTCCAACCTAAATCTCCTGGGCTCAAAGACCCTGATGTCAGTCACCTACACTCTATCGGAAACAAGTCTCCACTGCCTCACTGTTTGCCTCTTGCATTTAGTTGTTAGGCTAACTGATCACAGGCAAAAGAAGGCTGAGTCTGAAGCTCGTAACTGAGGTGTCGCTGAACAGCTAACTGGTGGAGAATGCTGTGATGTGGAAGAAGGCTCTTCCCTGGACTTCTTCAAAGCTGTCCCTCTGTGTGTGTGACATGAAAGAAATCAGTGTCCCAGGGTTCTGTAATCAGTAGGATTAGTGACTTTAAGATGGCCCTTGACCCTTGGAATTGTGTGACCGAGTTCCTTAGATTTGAGGCAGTGTAACTGGGGGTAGACAGCTTGAGAACCACCATCGATCGTGTTTTGCAGCTTCTAAATCAAGAGAAGATGGAAGGGAAGTGTCCCGCATGCTCCTGCACTCTGCCCCTCCCCCCTTCCTCCTGACCCGTGTCTCTAGAGAGAAGATCAAACAAAGAGGTTGTCCAGGGTGGTGGAATGTAGTGTTTGGTTAAAGTCCCAGGCTGGCTGTGATTATAGTCACAGTGGCTGGGGAGACGCCCTGGGGAATGCAGTGGGAGGGATTCCAATCCCTGAGAACATGTGCTTAGGCACACACACACCCCCACACCCATATGTGCACACAGGAGCTGCTAAAGCCCATCCTCAGGCCCCACCCCTACCCTAGTAATACCCTCAGCAGCTCCTCGGAGTGCTTTTCAGGGACGTGTGCTTTCTCCTAGGAAGGCTGAAAAACCCCATGATGGTAAGAGCCAACAAATGACTCTTGGCACCTACTCCCACATCTGACTTCCAGCAGCGGTGAGGTTCTCAAGGCCAGGGTCACAGGCAGACAACCTCTTTCTCCCCGATTTTTTGTTTGTTTGTTTTTTGTTTTTGTTTTTCCGAGACAGGGTTTCTCTGACTAGCCCTGGCTTTCCTGGAACTTGCTCTGTGGACCAGACTGACCTCGACCTCAGAGATCCCCCTGCCTCTGCCTCCTGAGCGCTGGGATTAAAGGCGTGCGCCACCACTGCCCAGCTTCTCCCCTAATTTTTGCATCATTGCCTAGGCAAGACAGATACCTCCTAGAGCTTTATTGGATATGCAAATGGGATGATGAAAGGAATAAATGAGCTGGGCAGACCGTTAATTCCAGAACTCGGGAGACAGAGGCAGGTGGAACCTCTGTGAGCTAAGAACCATCCAGGGCTACACAGTAAGATCCCGTCTCAAATCAACTAAAAATTTAACGCATCAGCTTGCCTCTCAAGTTTGAAGTTGTTTTTTTTTTTTTTTTTTTCCTTTTCCGTGTTCATGTGGGGGTGGCTGCATCCCCTGTGGGACCGACTCTCTGAGGGCCAGGAGTGTTACCGGTCACCGTAGTGAGTGGATCTCCTCTTCAGAGAAGCATATGATGGAAAGGAAGTTAAACAACAAACCAACAAAACTGAAGAAGCAGACCCAGATCCTCCCTGTAGAGACAACAGGATCCTCAGCTCTGTGCCCAGAGGCCTCTTCCCTGCCTTATCCCACAGGCCTGTCCTAGGCTCCAGATCAGAGCATCCGGTGCCTAGCAACAAGAAGGCATCTGGCTCACAGGCCTGCACGTACACAGTCTTATCAGCTTCAGGCTGCACAGGACGTGCACAGGAAGGCTAGAGGCAGGCAGTGACACTTGCCACCTAAGGGACCTCAGCAGGAGCAGTCACCAACAGACTTCAAGCCAGGCATCAAGGAAGGGTTTTGAGTGATCTTAGCCTGTGCTGGGTTCCTGTTCTGGGGTGTTAGCGGAGAGTCTGGTGAGCCTGTGAGTCAAACGCTTGGATGAGGAGTTGGTCATGGGAGCGAGTGGGTCTAGCAGGGGCTGTGGCCAGGGCCAGGATGCCAGGCCCATCTGCAGCCCCCCTGCCCACAGCTTCTCTGTGGTCTGTGACATCCCACGGAATACTTGGTCAAACGTAGGAGGTGGGGCAGCTGCTGCTCCTCTTTGAAAAGATACTGGGGACACAGCTGATTTGGGACCCAGAGCCTGGTGGTTGAATGGCTTTTTCCTCCCATCTGCCATATCCCTCATCTGTCCGTCACTCTATGCTGAGCAGAACCGAACCGAGTTCCTAACCTGGTCTTCTTCCTTCCTCCTTTCCTTCCTCCCTTTCCTTCCTTCCTTCCTTCCTTCCTTCCTTCCTTCCTTCCTTCCTTTACTTCCTTCCTTCCTTCCTTCCTTCCTTCCTTCCTTCCTTCCTTCCTTCCTTCCCTCCCTCAATCTCTTCCTGGCTGTGTTTTTAGATGGGGTCTCAGGTATCTCACATTGCTTTCAAACTCCAAGGATGACCTTGAACTTCTGATCCTCCTGTCTCCACTTCCCAAGTGCTAAGATCACAGGCTGTGCCACTATGGCCAGTGCATGCAGTGCTGGAGGTGAACCCCACAGCTTCGTGTGTGCCAGGCAAGCCTTCTACCGAGTCACATGCCCGGTCCTAACTCTGCTCTTGCGTCGGCCACTTAACCGTGACAAAACATCTGAGAGCAAGGAGAGGAAAGGCCTGGGCTCACGGTTCCAGAGGTCTCAGTGCACCCTCACTCAGCGGTCAAGTCCTGTCCTGTTGGTGAGGTGCTTCACGGTGGCCGGAAGTAGGGGAGAGCTGCTCACTTCCTGGCCGCCAGGAAGCACAGACACAGAGAGGACAGAGC
This sequence comes from Peromyscus leucopus, assembly GCF_004664715.2. Lineage (NCBI taxonomy): Eukaryota > Metazoa > Chordata > Mammalia > Rodentia > Cricetidae > Peromyscus > Peromyscus leucopus. The sequence continues at coordinate 9,790,015 of NC_051069.1, read as the reverse complement.
GAGGGACAAGTTAGAGTCTTCAAAGGCACACTAATAGTGATCTAGCCAGTCTCCACCTCTTATAGTCCATTCAGCTATGAATTAATCAATGAACCATTGAGGAGGATGGTGCCCTCCTGATCCATTCACCTCTCAGTAGCCTGACAGCCCTTAATACTGGAGTTTCCAGGTGACAGGTCACATAGTCCTCAAAGCCCATGATTTGAACCCCCAGTACAGCATTATGGATTGGGTGGTGGCTTTAGGCCCCTCCTCCTCTCCGCTTTCCCCCAGAGTCCCAGGCTCAGGTAGTCAAAAGCACTCGTGATGGACAAAGCAGACTCCAGACATCCTCAAGCTGAAGGTATGGGAATTTAGTGTGATCCCCATTCAAGTCAGGAGGTGGGGTCCAAGCACTAAGAAGATTGCAAGTTCTAGGCTGGTCAGGGATAAGGGAGACATCATCTCAAAAACAAAGTGGACAGACAAAAGCAACCTAAGCAGACTGCGACAAAAAGAAGTAGGTGAATACCTAGATAAACAGCCCAGCGAGGTGTGTCATGCTGCGGTACTTCCTATCAGTGAGGCCCAATCTCTTTGTCTCAATGTGACAGCTAATCTCAGTTGTCTACTTGATGAGATCAGAATTCACCGGGGAGACTGGTGGTGGGGGAACCACACCTGGCTGGGACTCCCTTCCCTTTTAACATCCACTTGTCATGTTATGTGTGTGAGTCTTTTGTCTTATGTATGTAGGTGCACTGTGTGCATGCCTGGTGCCCAAGGAGACCATAAAAGGGCATCAGATCCTCTGGAACTGGAGATGCAGATGGTTGTGAGCCACCGTGTGGGTGCTGGGAATCAAATCTGGGCCCTCTGCAAGAGCAGAAGGTGCTCTTAACCACTGAGCCGTGTCTTCAGACTCATGAGGACCCCACCCTCATCACCTAATGACCTCCCAAAGGTCTCGACTTTGCGATCCATCCCACTGGGGTAAGGATGTCAACGTAAGAATTCTGTAGATACGCAAACACTAGGATCATATCATGGGATTGTAATAGCATCCTTGTCTTGATATCAAAATCATTTTCCTTTTCCCTTTTAGTATGTTTGAGACAGATCCTTGCTATGTAGCCCCAGACGGCCTTGAACACAGCAATCCTCCTGTCTCAGCTTCCTGAGTACTGGCATTGCCAATATGAGCCATTGCACCTGCTAAGATTGCAACCATTAACCTTTATCATGCTTAGCTCGTGAGAATCCTTACCTTAGATTCTCCAGCATACCAAAAGAGAGACTAAGGCTTTCTTTCTTTTTAAACACTTTTTTTAATTGGGGTGTGGGGGCAGGCATGCCACAGTATGCATGTGCAGGTAAGACAGAGGACAATTTGCAGCTTCTCCCTTCCACCACGAGGGTTCTGAGGCTTGAACTAGGGTCAGGCTTGGCAGCGGCTACCTCTACCTGCCAAACCATCCCGCTGGCCTGGGATTTAGATCTTCTGTACTGACTTCCTCTTCAGCCATCCTGAGAACCACCACATTGGTTTTAAGCTTCCTGTATTTACTTACAGCTCCAGGGGCTGCTTCCGTGGTGAGGGATGTTTTTAAAGACCAAGTTGACTGTGGTAATAGCAGCATTTAGAATCCATGCAAAGACAGAAAGAGCTCATGCTAGCCCAGCCCTGAGAGGAACCTAAGGTCAGACAGCCGTGAGGCACTGGATCCTGACAGCCTCACCTGAAGCCGCTTCCAATGCCAGGCTCCTGTGTTCGTCTACATTTCCATCAAACTCCTTCTAGTTAAGGAGAGAAATACACCCTGCCCGGAGGTCTAAATAGGTGTGCAGGGTTAGTGCTCTGCCAGTTGGGGATTTCTTACACTATGCTGTGTTCTCTTAAAAATTTCTGCAGATTCTTATATTGCTAAATATATACAAATTTAATTTTAAATTGAAAAAGTAAAACAAAACACCATGTCTCCTCAATTGCCACAAAAATCTTCAGATCACCTCCAGGAGATGTAGTGTGCTCAGCCTTGGCTTCCCCTCTGCCTGGACTCTGCCTTCCTCCCCCTTCCAAGGCTGTATGCATCCTTGCCCGGTTGCCAGCAATAGGATTTGACTCACAGTTCCCATCTCCCCCAATCCCTTACACTGGCTGCCCACTACAAAGACACAGCATAAGGGGCACAAATAACACACTGCCAGAGCTAGCAATCCCCCTACTCCCAACACACACACACACCCTACATGTGCACTCACTCACACCACTTTGGTAAAAGTCCAAGCTATTTGGGGGCACTTCAATGATCTAAATGACATGGATGTTGTATTAGTCAGGATCTTGGGTGTCAACCAAGAAAAGTAGATTTCAGTAACTTTCTCAGAACTACTTGTGGTGGCTTCTCTCAGTGGTCCCCTTGAGTTAGAACCACACTGGAGACAAATCTCTGGGTATTTGTGAGGGATGCTCTAGGTTCATAGAGATGGAAAGACCCACCCTAACTGTGGGCAGCACTACTCCATGAGCTGGGATCCTGGACTAAATCAAAAGGAGAAAGCACAGCACCAGCATTCACCCACTTCCTCACTGTGGCTGTCTCGACTGTCCACCCAGCTTCCTCATCTGATAGACGGTACCCTCCACTAGAGCCGCAGTAAACCCTTCCTTCGTTACATTGTTTTTTTCTCATGTATTTTGTCATAGCAACAAGGAAATACCTAATACAGCACTCTGCTGGAACCCATGAGACAAGAACAGTTCAGCCAAGGGCAGGCGCTGACCCAGGGACATCACTCTAAGATGTCCCATCAGCCAGGTGAAGTCTCCAAATGTCCAAAAAACCCCAGAGAGGCCAGGGGTGTTGCTCAGCAGTAGAGCATGGGCTTGGCATGCAAGAGCCCTGTATTCAATGTCTCTCACCTCAAAGAGAAGGCACAGAGGAAGAGCAAAAATATTCAGGGAAACAAACAAAACAAAAACCCCAGCACAGCAACCACTAGATACGGAACCCACAAGGCGCCTGTCATCAAACACTAAGTCGTATAGGACTAAATAGAGACTAAACATCTGGTGTGGTGGCTTGTGCCCGTCATCCCAGCACTTGGGAGACTGAGGCAGGAGGACTGCCACGAATTGAGTTACAAAGTGAGCTTCAAAAGCCTCCATGATTAAGAGCACACGCTGCCTTGCAGAGACCTAGGTTCAGTTCTCAGCACCCACAAGGCAGCTCACAACCATCTGTAACTCTAATTCCAAGGGATCCAACACCCTCTTCTGGCACACACATAGTACATACCCATATATGTAGGCAAAACACTTGTACACATAAAATAAAAATGCATCTGGATACTACCAAAAAGAAAAAAAAAGAGCACTTATTGCTCTTGTAGGAGATTCAAGCTCAGTTCCCAGTACCCACATCTGGCGTTTCACAACTGCCTGCAACTTCAAGTCCAGAGCACTGGATGACTTCTGATTTCACAGGTCACCTACACTCAAGTACACATGCCCCCCACTCCAACTTACACATGATTTAAGTAAAACAAATCTTAAGGTGGGATATGCACAGGTGGATCTCTGTAAGTCAGTGGTTCTCAACCTGTGGCTTGAGACCCCCACAGGGACTGAATATCAGATATTTATATTACGATTCATAACAGTAACAAAATTACAATTATGAAGTAGCAATGAAATAATTTTATGGTTAGGGAGTCACCAAAACATGAGGAACTGTACTGAAGGATCACAGCATAGGAAGGTTGAGAACCACTTCTAAGTTCAAGGTCAGCCTGGTCTACATAGTAAGTTGCAGGCCACATTATTTCAATAAATAAATAAACATAAAATAGGGGCTGGAAAGATGACTCAGCAGTTAAAAGCACTGATTGCTCTTCCGAAGGACCTGGGTTCAATTCTCAGCACCCACATGACAGCTCTCAATTGTCTGTAATTCCAGGATTCAACACCCCTCACAGACATACATACAGGCAAAACACCAATAAAATAAAAATAGGTTTTAAAAAACATAAAATAAACATTATAAATTTAAAAAAAAAAACACCACGAGGGCCTGATTTAAGGAATTCCCAGGTCCCTGCTTCCCCACCCCACCCCAGTTTTCAGCAAAAGGAGAAAATCCAACCCCGCTCCAGTCCCAGAGCCAGAGCCCAGAAGGAGCAGATGCTGTGTGAGCTTTGTGCCTCCTGTACAGCAGCTCCAGGCTGTGAGCTCCAGGCAAATGAGGAACTGGATACAAAAACCAGGAACGCAAAGGGAGCATTGCTACATCCAGAATGTGCCCATCTCATCAAAGCCTTGTGAGCCACCATGGGTGCGGAGTTGAACTCAGACCTCTGGAAAAACAGCATTGCTCTTAACATGAGCCATCTTCTAGCCAAGTCTGTGCTCATTGCATGAGTTGCTGTTTGAACCTGGAGCTTACGCAGGGACACTTGGCTCAGTCTGGAGAAGGACGGACCTCCCTGGACTGAGTCACAGGTGATCGAGTCTTGGGGAGGACTGTCCGGAGGAGGTGGGAATGGGGGGACTGGGGGTAAGGGGGGGGGGGAGGGGGGAATGGGGAACATGGCTGAATGTAGAACGAATGATGTAAAATAAAATATATATATTTAAAAAAAAAAAAAAAAAAGCCTTGTGAGAACCGAAAGAGATAAAATGTGTTCAGAATTCAGTAGCCTCAGTCCCAGCCCTCAGGGACAGAGGCAGGCAAGTTCAAGGCCAGTGTGGGCTACATAGTATTCCTCTGGAGCTAACTTATTTTTTTAAAAACAGGATCTCTCACTGGGACCTGGGGCTTGAGGCTTAGGCTAGGCTGGCTGGCCAGAGACCCTCGGGATCTTCTGTCTCTGGTTCCTCGAGATTACAAGTGTGTACCACCACGCCTTGCATTTTCACATGGGTGCTGTGGGTGGAACTCGGTTCTTACCCTTGTGTGTCAAGCATTTTGCAGACTGCTCTGTGGGCCCGGCTCCACACCTGGTCTTTTTATAGGGCCGCTCCTGTGTTTAGATGTGTCGAGCTACACAGTGACTTGCAGCGGTATTACAACCGCAGAGAGGTTCAGCACAGGGGCACGGTGCCCAGGCCTCTACCCTAGAGGCAGTAAGCTATGCCAGAGCCCAGGTGTGGAATAGGCTATTGCTTCCAGGTGTGGGCAAGCATACTGTATGACATTCACCCAACTAAATCACCTCGGGGAATACTATTCAGAACAAACCCTGTCATTAAGTGACTGTTGTGTGACAATAAGAGTGGCTGTGATTTCTGCAATAATTTTTAATCAAGCTGTCCTAAGCTGTTAACATTGAACCATGTGTCCTGGTTAGGATTTCTATTGCTGTGACTAACGCTATGACCAAAAGCAAGTTGGGGAGGAAAGGGTTTATTCGGCTTGCACTTTCACATTACTGTTCATCACTGAAAGAAGCCAGGACAAGAACACACACAGGGCTGGAACCTGGAGGCAGGAGCTGATGCAGAGGCCACGGAGGGGTGCTGCTTACTGACTTGTTCCACATGACTCGCTTAGCCTGCTTTCTTAGAGACCACCGACCCAGGGATGGCCCACCCACAATGGACTAGGTCCTCTGCCATCAATCACTAATTAAGAAAATGCTCTACAGGCTGGCCCACAGCCCAATCTTATGGAGACATTTTCTCAATCGAGGTTCCTCCAATCAGATGACTGTCCTTTGTGTCAAGCTGACATAAATCTAGCCAGCACACCGTGTTTGAGCCATAGTTATAGCAATTTCATACAGTTTAATCTGGTAAGAGCAATTAATGAGGATGAAAGATGGCCCAGCAGTTAGGAACACTGGCAGTCCTTGCAAAGGACTAGGGTTCCATTCCCAGCATCCACATAGCAGCTCACAACCATCCATGAGCCCAGTTCCAGGGGATCTTAACAACCTCTTCTGCCTCCTCCGGCACTAGACATGTATATAGGGCACAGACATACATGCAGTATATGTATGTCGGTGCCCGTATACATAAAATAAAAATAAACAAATGCTTTTTTTAATCAGTCAGCAAGCCACCCAAGGAAAAGATAATGCAGATAATTTTTTAAAGCAGTCAGTGAAGTTCCACGGGGGCTATTATTGATTTTTAAGTGTTTTCTTGAAATCCAAGTATCTTCAGTGTTGTGGGACCTTTGCTCCTCTGCCTTACCACCCTGGCCTCAATTTCCTGAGAGGTGGAAGTGGGGGTGAGGAAGGGGAGATGAAATTCTCTCTGGGGACTGCCAGTTCACAAACTCCTGCATGTCACAGGCCGGGCTCCCTGCTGAGCCGGAGTGATATCTTTCCCCCTCAATTTCAGAGCAAGCCCTTCCTGGCTTTGTTAATAAGTATGGTGGACTTCTAACCTGGTGTCCGGACTTCGAAGACTGCTCTTGCCCCAGATGAACCACAGCGGGTGGGAAAACACCTGTGCCCCGCCAGAGGCCCCTTAACAGCTCGCCTGTTTTAAAGACTCTTCCACACTCCCATCCCACCTACCCGATCATTAGAAGCCCCTCGGAGTTGATGCGCTGGTTAAACGTTATATTTCCTTCATGCACTTGGGCCTCCTGCTCTTAAGAGTTTCTCTCTGTGACTCTACCCCGGCTCCCAGCCATGAATTCTTCCTGCTCATGCTCTGCTTAGATTAGCTAAAGACATTGGCATTTAGAGCCAGACTCCAGCGTTGATCTGGGGCAGCTGCAGGGCAGCCTGGGCTGCTGTTCTAATGCAGCACTCCTCTGCCGCGGCCGCTGGGGATTGTTCTTGCAATGGAGGCCAGGGTACGGGTAGGGGATATTGTGTAGGCTCTTGATGTATCTATAATGCTATATAGTTTTATAATTGTTTGGCTCAGAGTCCACAGCACTGTGGGTCTCCTGCATGTCAATCTAGCTGGGAAGTGAAGCAGCCAACACCAGCCACTCTGCTTTCTGGTTCCTCTTCAACCAGCCTGCCTTCCTTCCTTCCTTCCTTCCTTCCTTCCTTCCTTCCTTCCTTTCTTCCTTCCTTCCTTCCTTCCTTCCTTCCTTCCTTCCTTCCTTCCTCTCCCTCCTTCCTTCCTTCCTTCCTTTGTCCCTCCCTCCTTCCCTCCCTCCCTTCTCTTCCCTGCCCTTCCTCTCTCACTTCCTTCCTCGTACTGGGGATTAAATCCACAGCCTGTCACATTCTAACAATACACTTAGCACTGCACTACATCTGCAGTTCATCCCCTCCTCATCAAATGACCCCACCTGCCTCTCAGCTGAGACAGGCTATGTGTAGTTCTCTGGAACACATGTCTGGGAACAACATGTGTCACCTGACTCAGGCACCCCTTTCTTGTTACCCAGAAATTCCTTCTGAAGATTGGGTGGTGGTCTAAGAACACAAGCTGGGGGCAGGATAAAGAAGAAAGGCAAGATGCTGACTGTCTTTCCTGCTGGAGGGAGGTGGAGGGAAGGTGGGGCATCCTAGGAAAGGTTGGCCTGGGACCTGAGGATGGTGGCATCGAAGGATCTTGTGTGCTTTCAGACTATGATACAGTTGCCTAGCAGGAACCCTCTAGAGCCACACCCTAGACTCCACATTACAAATGCACATAAACACATGCGTGTGGAGACCAGAGTATACTCTTATGGGACAAAGTCTCTCACTGGTCCAGAGCTTGCCACGTAGCTAGGTTGTCTGGCTAACAAGCCCTAGGGATCTGTCTCCACCTCTTCAGAGCTGGGATTCCAGGCACAGACTACCACAATAGGGTTTCTTTCTCTTTTGTTTTGTTTTGTTTTTTATTTGTTTGTTTTCTGAGACATGGTCTCTCTATGAGATAGAGAGTCTGACATGTGACTATATAGAGTTTATGTAGTCCTGGTTGTCCTGGAGCCTCAAATTTACAGAGATCCACCTGCCTCTGCCTCATGAGTGCTGGGATTAAAGGCGTGTGCCACCATGCCCAGTCCACAGGCTTTCTTTTAATGTGGGTCCTGGGGATTGAACTTGGATCCTTATGCTTGCAAGGCAAACACTTTACCAACTGAACCAACTCCCCAGCATGGCAAACCAACTGTTAATAGAATCAAAGCACATATTTCAGTACCACATAATGTTTCGAAGAAAAGACTACTTTATTTGATTTATATTTTTTTATTTTGCATATATAAATGTTTGCCTACATGCATGTTATGTGCACCATGTGTGTACTTGGTATCCTCAAAAGCCAGAAGAGGGCATTGGATGCCCTGGAACTGGAGTTACAGATGGTTGTGAGCCACCATGTAGGTGCTATGAACTGAACTCAGGTCCTCTAGAAGAGCAGCCAGGGCTCTTAACTGCTGAGCCATCTCTCCAGCCCTGGAAAGGCTGCTCACTTACAACTCCTTTCCTCGGAAGAGTTGGGAAATCCCATTTCCCTGCATCGGTCCTGGCCCACTGTCGAATGTGTTTGGAATCAACTCCTGAGGGGTCGGGGCTGGGTCAAACAGGAGGAGAGAGCATGTCTTCTCTTCCACGGTAGTGGGTGGCATCTGACGAGCAGGAGGCTAACAACAGGGGTCTGCCTGATAACGACACCGAAGCCGTCCCCCAGCCTCTCAAAGCTGGGTCTCCTTCAGTCGGCCACTCTCTGTAAATACGGAACTTCCACAAAGCTTCAAACATCTCATTTTCTAATAAGAGTTGAGGAGAGCTTCTAACATAAGAGGAAAAACAAACAGGAAATAGGAACCCTGAGGAAACAAAACCCAGGTGGGAAGTAGAATAAAACCGACAAATAAGCCGGGCAGTGGTGGCGCACATCTTTGATCCCTACAGAGCCAGGCGGATCTCTGTGAGTTCGAGGCCAGCCTGTTCTACAGAGCGAGTTCCAGGACAGCCAGGACTACACAGAGAAACCCTATCTCGAAAAACCAAAAATAAATAAATCCCTACAAATAAATGAAGTCCCACCATGTTTAATGGCCTCAAAAGATCAAGAGGAGGCACCGTGAACGTAGAAAAAGAACAGAATGCTAAGAAAAGCAACCCAGTGGGACAGAGATCTGAGACACCAAAAGTATGGGTCACCAGAATAAAAATAATTTAAATAGACCGGAAGATACACTCTAGGAAATTCCTTTGAAAACAGATCAAAAAAAAAAGAAAAAGAAAAAGACGTTAGAAAATACTCCTTAGGGCTGGCAAGATGGTTACCAGGTGAGTGAAGCTGCCGCCACACCTGACAGTGTGAGTCTGCTCCCCAGGGCGCACAGGGTGGAAGGAGAGGACTCCCACAGGCTGTCTTCTGACCACCACATGCATGTGATGGCATGTGCAGCTCCTTTCACCACACACACAGACAAAAGAAATAATAATAAAAAAAAAATTCTTCCAAAAAGAAAATATTTTTAAATAAGTGTTCCAAAAGTCTTTAAATTGTGGTCAAGAGAGAACAGAGAAAGTGGTAAGGAAGAAGTTAGGGAAGGAAGAGTACTAAGAAATCTCTCAGAACTAAAGAATGTGATGTTCAAACTGAGAGGGTCCACTGCGTGCCTGGCTCTTGAACCAGAAGTTAGGCCTTGCCAAGGCACATCATGCTGAGACTCCAGTACATTAAGAGCAAATATAAGATCATAAAAGCTTTTAGAGAAAAAAACAGATTACATACCAAAATTGCAGAACTGAAAAGATATCAGATGCCTGGAAATGTTGAAAAGAATAACTTCTAGTCTATAATTCTACCAAAATCCTAAACACTGTTAAAACTCTAGAGTGATAGGATGTTAAAGAACTTTTCAAGCCAGGCAGTGGTGGCACATGCATTTAACCCCAGCACTCGGGAGGCAGAGCCAGGCAGATCTCTGTGAGTTCAAGGCCAGCCTGGTCTTCAGAGAGAGAGATTCAGGACAGGCACCAAAACAATACAGAGAAACCCTGTCTCGAAAAGCCAAAAAGTAAAAATGATGTCTTCAGATTTGTTGAGTATCAGAATCTTGCCTCCCACGTACCTTTTCTGTGGTAGCTGCTGGAAAGTGCACTCAGCAGAATGATGAGGTAAATTGGGGGAGACATAGAACCCAGGAAAAAGAAATTAAGTGCAGAAAACAGATCACATGGATTTTCAGGATAACAGATTTAAAAAAAAAAAAGTCTTAAATTATACGTAGCATGACCTGTCCACAGTGGAACAGACTGGGGGAGGGAGAGGAAGAGAGAGGAGAGGAGGAGGAAACAGAGGCTGAGGATTGAGGCGGGAAGGGAAGAGCAACTTTGATATGCTGTCTGTTTATTTATGTAGAAAACTGTCTGAGAGAGGCTAGGGAAAGTCAAGGAAAACTAAAATTTAAAAAAAATAATATGACAATATATAGTTTGGATGTGTCCCTCAAAGTACATGTTGACGGTATGTCTTCTGGAGGTTGTTAGGATTCTGCCACTCCAGCTATACGACTGCACATGTGCAGTTTCGTAGCTAAGTAAGGGGTCTTACGTCTTACACCCTCCGTGCACTTCGTGATTGTGCAAATGCGCGCAGCACGGTCACGAAATCTGCACATGCGTGGCGTAGCTCTGTAAGCCTGCTTCCCCCCCACCCCCAACTCTCTCTCTCTCTCTCTCTCTCTCTCTCTCTCTCTCTCTCTCTCTCTCTCTCTGTACGAGTCTCTTCCCAGGCCTGGTCACTCTCTTCTGCCCCCCCCCCCCAATAAAGCTCTGATACTGGGTTTTGTCCTGGCTCGTGACCTTTCCTCGCACGGTAACAACGCCGCTCATTATTTAAAACCAACAGAGGTGACAGGGGTTAAATGTGGTTATCAGAGTGGCCCCTGGGATGGATTGGCCTCTGAGACATGTTGAGGCATGTTGCTCTTCTCAGCCAAAGAATGCTCTGCTCTGTGTTACCTCACCAGATCCAGCATCAAGTTCTTGAATTTCCCAATCTCTAGAAATGAGTGATAAGGGAACCTGTATTGTTGATATCACCCCAGTCTGAGATGTTTTGTTATAGCAGTAGAAAACAATGTCAGGGTAAAGTAAAGGCCATTTAAGAAACGTCACAAGTGTCTACCTACCCAGTCACTGCCACATAAACATTGAATATTCATTTAACTGATGATCATCATGTAACTCCATGAAGATGAATTATGCAGCAGACAGTTACAGAGGGGAGCTAACCCTGAAGAAGAGTATATGCTTACCTATACAATAGAAAATCAAAATAAAAATTGAAAATTGAGTGTGTGCTATGGTGATGCACGCCTTTTTTTTTTTTTTTTTTTTTTTTTTTGGTTTTTTCGAGACAGGGTTTCTCTGTGTAGCTTTGCGCCTTTCCTGGAACTCGCTTTGGAGACCAGGCTGGCCTCGAACTCACAGAGATCCGCCTGGCTCTGCCTCCCGAGTGCTGGGATTAAAGGCGTGCGCCACCACCGCCCGGCTGGTGATGCACGCCTTTAATCCTAGCACTTGGGAGGCAGAGACAGGTGGATCTCTGTGAGTTTGAGGCCAGCCTGTTCCACAGAGCAAGGCAGTTACACAGAGAAACCCTGTCTGAAAAACAAAGAAACGCCCCCAAAAACAGAAAAATTGAAAACTGGGGAAATGGAGGGCTAGAAATTCAAGTAATATTTGGAACAAGTATCAGCAATCTATACCAATGGCTAAGCTTTTTTGTTGTTGTTTGTTTGTTTTTTTCGAGACAGAGTTTCTGTGTGTAGTTTTGATGCCTGTCCTGGATCTCGCTCTGTAGACCAGGGTGGCCTCGAACTCACAGAGATCCGCCTGGCTGTGCCTCCCGAGTGCTGGGATTAAAAGGCATGGGCCACCACAGCCTGGAGGCTAAGCTTATTTTTGTAAATAAATTTCTTCGTAGATAAAGTTTACTGGGACACAGCCACACCTGTCTTTTAACAGCAAAACCCCAGGATCTGCCTATTTCTGCCTCCTTACCCAATTGTAGTGTTCCAGACTACATGGGGCTAGCCATCCAACGTCAGGGGTTCAAGCTTTTACAGCAAGCACTTCAACCTCTGAGGCATCTCTTAGCTCTCACTGGGTCGTCGGGCTCATCTGATAGGCTAGGCTGGCCGGCCAGTGAGCCCTTAGGATCTCCCGCAGGCTTCTGTGGTGCTGGGATCACAGAAACTTGTCCCCGCACCTGATCTTTTATGTGAGTGAGGGGGGTCAAACTCGGGCCCTCAAGCTTGTCTGAAGAGCATTTTTCCAGCTAAGCCATCTCCCTAGCCCCAGCTAGTTTTTTTTTTTTTTTTTTTTTTTTTCAATATGGCATGGTCTGTAACCGCACTTGGAAGGATCACCGGTTCAACGCCAGCCTGGGCTACACAGTAAGACCTTGTCTCAAAACAAACAAGACCAATATTAGTTGACTTTTGAAATTACATGCATTGCTATTTTGTAACAAATAAATCCTTTCATGCTGTTGCCCTGATGAGGGAGGCACTAGTCTAGCATCAGGGCTGGCACTGCACCATGCTCGGCTGTCCCCTCTTGCCAGCTGTCACCCTACCATCTAAATGGGGATGAGTGAGTCAGAACTGCTTGGCCGGGGTTTTACAGGCACTAGACATGGGGCCATAGACCCCAAATCTAGAGGGAACCCTGTGGGTCAGCATCCTGTCTCAAGCCACACTGGATACTGTATGAATCATCCAGAGGCCCAGCACGACAGCAGAGTGGTTTTGGTGGCTGCCAGTGACAACTGTCGGGCGGCCTTGCTTCATAAAATCCAACAGCTCCTGTAATTAGGTATGACCTGCACACGTTATTTAACGTCTCTGTGTCTCACTTTTGTTGTTGGTTAAATGGGGGTTAATCACACCTCCTTATACAGGGCTGTGGCAAGCCTTCCTCTGCAAGCAAACATGAACACATTGCACAGTGGCCCAATAAATGTCAGCTATGATTTTCATTTGTCACAGATGTCTTAGATGAGGTCCAGGCAGGGAAAGTGGCATGCACAATGTCACATGCAGATTAGAGTCGGCTAGGACTGGTGCCTGGGACTCTTCTGTCTCCTGGCAACAATACCCCCTTGAACCTCTTCCCAATGCTTAGCATCTTTGGACAGATAATACAAATTAACAACAGTGGGCAGGTGATGAATGGGAGGATGGAGACAGAGAAGAAAGTGTTTACTGTGCTGTTCTCTGTCTCTCTATCTCTGTGTCTCTGTGTGCCTGTCTCTCTGTCTCTGTCTGTCTGTCTGTCTGTCTGTCTCTCTCTCTCTCTCTCTCTCGTGTGTGTGTGTGTGTGTGTGTGTGTGTGTGTGTGTGTGTGTGTGTGTGTCTCCATGTGTCTATGTGTCTCTGTTGGGGGTTGAACCCAGTTCCTTGTGCACGTGAGGCAAGCGCTTTACCAACTGAGCTAGCCCTTCCCTGTGCTTTTAAATGTTTCAAACCATGTGACTGCATTATTAACACAAACTAGAGAGGCAAATGGATGGATGAACTGAAAAGCAGGATTAGTAATGCGGTTCTCATGGTGGGGAACAAATAAGCCGAGAGGATTGACTTCTAGGCCACTGTTGATAGCCAGATGTGAATCACTGCAGCTTTTTAGTAAAAGCAAACTTCGCTTGGGATTTACAGAGCCAACTAACTGTAGAACAGAACATAAGTCACCGGCTGTTCATTAGTCAAGATCTTCCCTATGAGAGGGCCTAGGTTTCCTTGGCCACAGGTGAGCGGATCTTGGAATGCAATGGAAATTTCCACCTTGGCACCTGGCAGAACCCCTCCCCCAGACACTTTGCATCCAGGCCCACATTTGTATAACCATTCTGGAAAACACAGTTGAGGTTGCAGAAACCGTTCTTTGTTTTTTGGGTTTTTTTTTTTTTTTTTTTTTTTAATTGGGGACGACAGTGGGGACAAAGTTTGTTTTTCAAGGGAGGGAACTATGTCCCAGAAATAGCTGAGAGCGAGATGGCAGGCGGCTGGCAGAGAGCTGGAGGCTCCAGGGCAACGCTCCCGGGCTCTGTTGACTTTGGACGGACCGCCTGCACATTGTAAACAATTGCTGAACCGATTTCCTACCTCTGCGAATGTCTTGTTTGGACAAGGGTCCCCCCACCACCACCACCTCCTTTAAAAGGCAGTTTTATCATTTGTTTGCAAAAATGTTCAGCCCCTTCCCTTTCTTTCCCGTTCCCGCTGTGGCTCTGGTCTCCCCCGGAGCCAGATGAAGAGTCATTGTGCTTCTTTAATGTGAACCAAACTCTCCGCTCCTTTTTCAAACCGTTCCAGGTCCGTTGGACCAATATTACTCAGCAGTGCGACTTACAAGGGTCTGTTAAGGAATCTTTCGTTGTTGTTAAGCAAGAGAGATTTGAGGTTTGGGTTTTTGTTTTTTGGGGTTTTTTGTTGTCCTTCTTCTTCTTCATCCTTGTTTATTACATTTTTAACTACTAACACAAGAAAATCTGCACACACGGATTGAGCAAGCAATAAAACCCAGCTCCTAATGTGTTGGCCCGCACGGGTAAATGCTCCTTCTAGACACTGATGGAACAGATTCGCTCTCTTCCACCGGCTCAAGATGTCAGACTGGGAAATGAAACTGGTCTTCTATAAGGAAGAAAGCGTAGGAGGACCGGAGGGAGCTGTGTGGGCTGCCGGGGCCGGGGTGGAGCGGCTGAGAGGTTGGGGGGATGGGCAGCCCACTCTGAAAAGCAGCCAGGACTCTAGCGGCTCCGAAAGAAGGAATATTCTGTTCCTGACCACCCAGGGACAAGGCCAGCCACAGAGCAGATGAGATGTGCGATAGGAGAGCCTACCCTGGCGCCCCGCTCACAGGAGGAAGGAGAAAGAGGGAGTGATGGAGGTGGGGGGCAGGCTCTTCCCGCTGTACTAGTCCCAGCTGGAAACAGAAGCCACTCTAAGCTGGATAATCGAGGAGGGTTTATTAAAGGCACTGTTGAGGAGGCGTGAGCAGGAGGGAAGGAGAATAGAAGGGAGAGACTGGCCCCAGAGCCTAAGGCGGGAAGGAGCTGTCCCTGAGCCCAAGAGGAAAGGTCCACCCTTAAAGACCCCGAGGGAAGCACACTCTCTAACATTTTTTTTTTGTTCGTTTAATTAATTAATCTTGTGTATGTCCCTGTAGGTGAATATGTGTGCACATAAGTGTGTGTGTCCGTGTGCATGCAGAGGCCAGAAAGAAGATGTCAGGTGCTCTCTATCAACCTCAGCTTTATTCCTTTTTTGGCAGGTTTCCTCCCTGAACCTGGGGCTTGCCTGTCTAGGGTGAGGCTGGAAGCCAGCAAGCGTGAGCTAGCCTTTTATCTCTGCTCTGCCCTGAGCGAGGGTATAAGCTCATGTGTGGGACTCTCAGCTACATACATGAACGTGGTGATCCCAACTCCGGTCCTCATGATTGCTCAACAGGTACTTTAGCCACTGAGCCATCCTCCAGCTCTGTGTGTGTGTGTGTGTGTGTGTGTGTGTGTCTGTGTGTGTGTCTGTGTGTGTGTGTGTGTGTGTCTGTGTGTGTGTGTGTGTTGTGTGTTGTGTTGGTGTGTTGTGTCTTAAGAACAGGATCTGGGCTCTAATTGAAGCTTTTACATCAGCTTTCTGAGTGCTGCGGTTACAAGCCCATACCACCATGCTTAGTTCCCTCTGTCTGTCCTTCCTTCCTTCCTTCCTTCCTTCCTTCCTTCCTTCCTTCCTTCCTTCCTTCCTTCCCTTCCTCTTCCTCCCTCCTTTCCTTTCTTACTTTTGTTTTGTTTTTCAAGACAGGATTTCTCTGTGTATCAGTCCTGCCTGTCCTGGAACCCACTCTGTAGACCAGACTGGCCTCCATTTCAGAAATCTACCTGCCTCTGCCTCCCCAGTGCTGGGATTAAAGGCCTGGCCATGCTTGGTTTCTTATTTATTTTTATCACCTGGAAATACATCACTCTGAAGACACATTGACATTGAACAAACACATCTAAATTAAGAACGGACACAAACCTGGAGCACACTTTTAACATACACATGCTTGTAACCCCAGACCTCAGGAGACTAAGGCAGGAGGATCACAAATTCCAGGCTAGTCTGAACTGCACAGTGGGATCCTGTCCCAAAGAAAGAACAAGAAAACCTGCTACAAGAGCTGGAGAGCTGACTCGGTGTTCAAGGGGGCAGGCTGCTCTTGCAGAGGACCCAAGTTCTGTTCCCAACGCTCATGTTAGGCAGCTCACATTCCCTGTAATTCCAGCTCCAGGGGACCTGATTCCCTCCTCTGGCCTCCTCGGGCACCCACACATGCATGGTAACACAGAGACGTGTAAATAAAAACAATAACTAAAATAATTTAAAAGGAGAGAGGAGCCCTGGGAAGCAGAGCTAGGAAAATTGTAGTTGAGGGCTAGCCTGATTTACATATGAGACACTGTCTCAAAAAGAGAAAGGGGAACTAATGCCAGAAAACAGAGTCGTAAACAGGCTGGGGGCAAGCACCAAATCCATTCAAACACACAATCAGCCACAGTGATTACATTTACCAGAGCAGTGCTTGTTTTACTCCCAGGATGTGAGTTCCTAGTCCCGGCACCACATAAAAAGCCAGACATGTTAGAGCCAGAGACAGGTGGTTTGCTGGTCAGGCAGCCTAGCCAAATCGATGAACTCCAGGTTCAGTTAGAGAACCTGTGTCTTGGGGTTTTTATTGCTATGAAGAAATACCATGACCACAGCAACTCTTCTAAAGAAAACATTTAATTGGGGTGGCTTGCTCATAGTTTCAGAAGTTCAGTCCATTATCATTATGGTAGGGAGCATGGCAGCATGCAGGCAGATGTGGTGCTGGAGAAGTAGCTGAGAGTCCTACATCTTGCGGGCAACAGGAAACTAAGACACTGGGTGGTATCCTGAGCATAGGAAACCTCAAAGCCCGCCCCCATGGTGACACACTTCCTCCAACAAGGCCACACTCACTCCAACAAAGTCACACCTCCTAATAGTGGCCCTCCCTATGAAATTATAGGAGCCAATTACATTCAAACTACCACAACCTGTCTCGAAAAAGCAGGTGATCTGATCAAAAGCCTATGGCTGGGAAGATGAGAGGCCCAAGTATTTTCACTAAATTGCCATGTTGTCACACTGCCTTTTAAATATTTATGTTTATGTTTACAGTTTTGTGCTGCTCTCAACCACGGTCAGAGGAGCTTCTTTTGGCAGTGGGCAGTGGCTAATGCAGAGACTCATAACTGGTCAGAGTGCTCAGAATAAATGACCATGGGTGCTCCAGAGATCCAAATAAGCCCCCTGTGCCCCTCAAAAAGTCCAGGGAACATCTCAGAAGGGACAGAAAGAAGGTAAGAGCCTAAGGATGGGAAGATGCTGTGAAGTGTCTTTTGGATTTGGCATGGGCATGGAGCTCACGAATTCACTGCATCTGAGGTTGTCTGCACACGATCAAACCAATCCGCATTCTAGTATGGACGGGGGAGGGGCTCAGCAGCTCCTCCTCCCCAAGCAGGAGACAGTGACTTTTTGATGGATGCTGGAAGAGGGAGGTCATTTTTCTTCGGATGCGTGGCCACTGCTAGATCACGTGTGCTCTAATGGATGGCCCCACACCCATGTGTATACAGGCAGCTCTAACTGGACTTGGTGAGCTATTCTAAAAAAGGGAAGACAAAAGAGGAGGAGAGAAGACATGAAGGGGGGGGAGATTAAAGCAGGGGAGATGGAGGAAGGAGTGTGGAGACATACGGTCAGAATACTTTGTGCACAGGTATGAAACTTTCAAAGACACATTAACGTTTTATCTTAAAAATGAAACCAAAAAAGGTGGACAGCCACTGAGGTAGATAACCAACATTAGCCTCTGGCCTACACACACACACACACACACACACACACACACACACACACACACCAAGCGTGCACATACACGCAGGTAAAACAGGAGATGAAAGAGACTGGAGGCGAAGGGATATTCTGTGTACTTGTTTCTGTTGTTGTGGTCTGGTTTTGTTTCAAGACAGGGCTGTTCTAGAACTCACTCTGTAGACCAGCTGGCCTCCAACTCACAGAGATCTGCCTGCCTCTGCCTCCCACATTCTGGGACTAAAGGCATTGCCACCATGCCTGCTGTGTGTGTGTGTGTGTGTGTGTGTGTGTGTGTGTGTGTGTGTGTGTGTGAAAATACATAAAACATAACATTTACAATTTTACATTTATTGTTTTGTGGGGGTGGGGTGGAGTGGCCATAAACATGCCATGGTGTAACTGTGGGGGTCAGAGGACACCTTTTGGGGGTTGGATATCTCTTTCCCCTGTGGGTCCCAGGAATCGAACCATCAAGCTGGCAGAAGCACCCTCACCCCCTGAGCCATTTTAACCATTCCATGTGTATAGTCCTATGGCACTGAGAACCACCAGTCTGGTTTCTATATCGTTGAGGTTTCTGACTACTCTAGCTGCCTCATATAGTGGACGCATAAAGCACTTAACTTCTTGTGACTTATTTCACTCAGCTTGATACCCAAGGCTCACCCACCGGGTGGCAGTGGCACACGCCAGGAGGATCTCTGTGAGTTTGAGGTCCAGCCTGGTCTATAGAGTGAGCTCCAGGACAGGCACCAAAACTACACAGAGAAACCCTGTTTACAACAACAACAACAAAACAAAAAAAAAAAAAGCTCACCCATGTTATAGCCTGGTTTGGTCTCTCTCTCTCTCTCTCTCTCTCTCTCTGCGCGGTAGCAACTTTTATTGGGGGTGGGGGATCAGTCCTTCTTGGCCTGGCCTTCCTCATGGCAGCCAGCACGTTGCTCAGCTCCTCCTGCTTCCTCTTGGCGCGGATGTACGTGCCCACCCTCTTCTTGATGAACTTGAGCACACGCGCTTGTCCTTGGATAACTTGAGCAGCTCCATGGCGCGCCGCCGCCGCACGAACTTGGTATGCTTGGTGAAGGCTTGCTGACATTCTTCGTCACCTTGTGGCCCTTGTTGAGGCCCACGGCCATGGGGTAGTGCAGGGCCATGGCTGCTGCTCTCCGAAGGTGGCCACAACAGGAAGCGGCATCTCGTTTTTTTTAAAGTTGAGTATATATACTTCATTGTATGGATAGACCTGACTGAGCTGATCTGTCTGTTGATGGACATTTGGACTCCTTCCACCTTTGGGCTACTATTAATAAGTCTACCATGAACATAGATGTGCAAGTATTTGTTTAAGCTGCTGCTTCCATTTAATTTTATACTCCCAGGATGAAATTGCTAGATGGCAGGACCATTCATTCTAACGTTTTGAGGACCTGCCTGTGTTTTCACAGAGGCTGTGGAGCAGCTTGGACCATTAGCCTTCTTCTTCTCTAAGGAATAAATGGTATTATTTTCTAAGATGATAAATTAAGAAATATTAGTTAGCACATTTAATCCCAGCACTCAAGAGCCAGAGGCAGGCAAATCTCTGAGTTCCAGTCCAGCCTGGTCTACAGAGCAATGCCAGGACAGCCAGGGCTACACAGAGAAACCCTGTCTTGAAAAAACAAACGGCCTGGAGGCATGGCTCAGTGGTTAAGAGCACTGGCTGTTCTTCCAGAGGTCCTGAGTTCAATTCCCCGCAACCACATGGTGGCTCACAACCATCTGTAATGAGATCTGATCGCTCTTCTGTCATGCAGGCGTACATGCAACTTACATAAAAACACATGAGTAAACAAGTCTTTTTCGAAAGAAAAAGAAAAAAACAAATAA
This sequence comes from Peromyscus leucopus, assembly GCF_004664715.2. NCBI lineage: Eukaryota > Metazoa > Chordata > Mammalia > Rodentia > Cricetidae > Peromyscus > Peromyscus leucopus. The sequence goes on along the minus strand of NC_051069.1, from coordinate 9,770,351 downwards.
ACATTAGTTAAATGCACTACTTAAAATTAAAAAGCTATCTACTAATAGAACTGAAAATAGTCTGAATAGCTTCCAAATTGCATGAAAGGAAGAGAAATACAGAAACATGAAACAGAGGGTGAGCAAGACAGCTCATCAGGTAAAGGAGCCTGCAGCCAAAGCTGACAACTTGAGTTCAATTCCTGGGACACATGGTAGAAGAGAGAACCAACTCCCACAAGTGTCCTCTGACTTCTACATGCATGCATACACAGACACACACACACATATATACACACACACCAACACACACACACACACACACACATACACACATAAACAAACAAGTAAATAGATAAATATGGGGGCACCAAAGAAGACAGCAGTGTACTTGTCGTCTGTAGCTCCAGTTGTCAACTTGACACACCTGAAGAAGAGGGAACCTCAGCGAAGGAATGGCCTCCATCAGACTGGCTCATGGGCATGTCTGTGAGGCATTTTCCTAAATTGTCAGTTGATGTTGGGGAGGGAGTCCAGCCCGCTAGGGGCGATGCCATCCCCAGGCAGGCAAGCCTGGGAGAAGTACAAGAAAGGTAGCTGAGGGAGTCGGGAGAAGCAGGCCAGTAAGCAGCACTCCTCCGTGGTCCCTGCTTCAGTTCTGCCGCGGCTTCTGTCGCCGAGGAGCTGGAGCCCTACAGCCCAGAAGCCCCTTCCTCCCACACTTTGCTGTTGGTTCTGGTGTTTATCACAGCCGCAGAAATCAAACTGGAACTGCACTAAACTTGTTCTGAGAACGAGTAAAGCTGATGTAAACACACTTCGTAAAAGAAAATGAAAACCAGTTATGTTATTATCAAGAGGCACAAAGCAATGAAGCCAGGGAGGTTGAAATTAATGGAGGAGCTGACACATTGCAGACAGATTTAAACAAAAAGTGAACGAGAGCCTAGGAATAGTAACAGGCTCGTGGGGTGACTGTAATTCACAATAACTTGTGCTATATTTTATGAATAACTCGAAGAGAGTTCAAAGGCTCCAAACACAAAGTAACGACAAGGAGAGAGAACCGTAATTATCCTGATTCGATCGGTACACATTGTAGGTATGCATTGAACTATCACACTGGAGGCTGGAGAGATGGCTCAGCAGGTAAGAGTACACCCTGCTCTCGCAGGGGAGAGTAATGGCTGTCAAATGCCAGCATCTTGTTTATTGTGATCTTGACTCTGTGTCCCTGCCGTAGGGCAGCAGCTTCAGAAGGCAGAGAGGCAATAGCTGCCGGAATCTTGAGTCCTGTTTGAGATGTGTGAGTGTGTGTTTCATTGTGGATTTTTGTTAGTGTTTTTGAGGTAAGATTTCACAGTGTATTTCAGACCCGCCTAAGTGCTGGGATTACAATAGGGTGTGTGTGTGTGTGTGTGTGTGTGTGTGTGTGTGTGTGTGTGTGTGTGTTGCTTTTATATACTTTTTGAAAGGCATATATATTATATGTGGGGGAGGGGCTGGAGAGATGGCTCAGTAGATAAGAGGACTTGCTGCTCTTTCAGAGGACCTAATTTCAGTTCCCAGCACCCATATCAATTGGCTTACAACCTTCTGTAACTCCTGATCTAGGGGATCAGATGCCCTCTTCTGGCCTCTGAAGGCATTGCATAATCATAGTGCACATACTGATAGACAGACAGACACACACACACACACACACACACCCTACCAACCCACAAACAAGCATAAATAAATAAACTATGTCCTTAAAAACATGCTAAGTGAAAAAATACAGATACAGCTGGGCGGTTGTGGCACACACCTTTAATCCCAGCACTCAGGAGGCAGAGCCAGGCAGGTCTCTGTGAGTTTGAGGCCAGCCTGGTCTACAGAGTGAGATCCAGGACAGGCACCAAAAACTACACAGAGAAACCCTGTCTCGGGGAAAAAAAAAAAAAAGAATCCAGATACAAAAGGCCACTTAATGCAGATCCTACCGTTATGAGCTATCTAGAGAGGCAAGTTTTTTAGAGAGGGCAGACTAGTGGTGGGTTACAGTGGAGGGGAGAGGAACAGGAAAGAACTTAGTGGAGCTGAAGCTTCCTTTTGGGTTGGTGGAAATGTTCTGGATCTAGTTAGTGGGGATTTTCAAACAAACACAGAAAGCACCACACACCACAGAAAGCTACACTATAAAATGGCTTTATAGTTTTATTTATTTATTTCTACATTTATTTATTTGTGTCTGGGTGGGTATTAGTGTGGGGACATGGCATATGTGTGGAGGTCAGAGGTCAACTTGCAGGCCTTGATTCTCTTCCTCTAGCATGTGGTCCCTAGAGAGCGAACTCAGATACTCGAGCTGGCAGCAAGTGTCCTGACCCGCTGAGCCATCTCACTGGCCCTATAAAATGGTTTTTAGCTGACAAATTTTTTTTTTTATTATATATTTTATTTTACAATACCATTCAGTTCTACATATCAGCCATGGATTCCCTTATTCTCCCTCCTCCCACCCCCTCCCCTTCCCCCCAAGCCACCCCATTCCCACCTCCAGGACAAAGTCCTCCCCTGAGGACTGCGATCAATCCTGGTAGACTCAGTCCAGGCAGGTCCAGTCCCTTCCTCCCAGACTGAGCCAAGTGTCCCTGCATAAGCTCCAGGTTTCAAATAGCCAACTCATGCAATGAGCACAGGACTTGGTCCCACTGCCTAGTTGCCTCCCAAACTGATCAAGCCAATCAACTGTCTCACCTATTCAGAGGGCCTGATCCAGCTGGGGGCCCCTCAGCCTTTGGTTCATAGTTCATGTGTTTCCATTCATTTGGCTATTTTTTTTTCAATAATTGAGTAAAACCGAAATTTATTATAAGCCACAGTTGTCCTAGGGACCTCCATGCTATATATATAGCCTCTATGGTTCTATGGGTTGTGGTCTGATTGTTCTTTATTTTATATCTAGAATCCACTTATGAGTGAGTACATACCATGACTGTCTTTCTGGGTTTGGGTTACCTCACTCAGGATGATTTTTTTCTAGTTCCATCCATGTTTTAGCTGACAAATTTTATGTAATATATATTTAATCACCATGAAACAAATCTTTGAGAAGAGATATTATGTTTCTGTTGAGGGTAAGCTGGATGTTTCCAACCAAACTTTCCTCTGAGGACAATTAGAAAAATCTGGAGAGACTATGAAAAGCACCTGACTGAAGCACAAATAAGCCCACTGACGAGAAATCCCACCCAGAGTCAGAAGGAGAACGAGACTGTGCAGCGGGCTTCTGCTTCCAGTCCACCAGTCTCCTAGCTCAACTGCGAGAGCTGCTTGACAGGGGTAGAATGCAATCCATCGCGGTGTCCCAGGCTGGAGGGATGGCTCAGTGGTTAGAGCACTTGCTGCTCTTGCAGAGGACCCAGGTTCAATTGTCAGCACCTATGTCTGGGACTAATAACTGTAACTTCAGACCCTTGGGGATTCTCACATGAACACCCAAAAATGATAGCTATGAATTATCTAGGTGAAGCTTGTGGAACCCCTGCCCCTGGGGGCCACCACATCAAGGAGGAAGAAACTGAGAGGACGTAGGAGGAAAAGCAGTCGCGCTCACCTCAATACTTTTCCTCTTCAGTGGTTGCTTCCCATCCTCATTGGAAAGAACTGCATGGCCATTCCAGTATCTTCTCCAGCTCCGACTTCTTGCATTCACCAAACAGCAGAGGACTCTATCTACCACACTTGCCTGGCACTGCCTCTGTGCTCACTGTGGGCCCACATCAAACAGCCAGCGTGCACGGCTGCATGCCCATTGATTTAAACAACCAGTGTTTTGATTATTCATTCCAGTTCCTCTTTAGAGTTGGGCGTGGAATCCCAGCACTCTGGAGGCTGAGACAGGAGGCGCTCAAGTTCAAAGCTAGCCTGGGCTACTTAGTAAGTCCTTGCCTCAAAAAATACTGAAACAAGGGGTTATAGAGATGGCTCATCAGTTAAGAGCATTTGTTGCTCCTGCAGAGGACAATAGTTTGGTTCCTAACACCTATGCTGTACAGCTCACACCTGTGTAACTACCTCCAGGGATTCAACACGTTTCTGGCCTCCACAAGCACCTACACACAGGTGTAAGGACCTTCGTGTGTAGGCTGGAGTTTTCTGTCTAGACCGCAGATTGGCTCTGTCCTACCAGCTGCTCCCCAAATAACCATACAGAGACTTATTATTAATCATAAATGTTTGGCCAATAGCTTAGGCTCCAACCAGCTCTTACAACTTAAATTAACCCATTTCTATTCATCTGTGTGCTGCCCCAAGACTCATTTACCTCATCTATGAACTTCTCATGTTGCTTCTTCCGCATCTGGCTTGTGACTCCTCCAACTCATACCCTCCATCTTTCCAGCATTCTCTCTGCCCTGAAAATCCTGCCTAGCCATTAGCCAATCAGCTTTTTATTTTCAATGAGAGCAACACATCTTTATAGTGTACAGAAGGATTATTCCACAGAATTTGTATGCTCCCAACAATCTTTGGGTTCAGTAAGAGACCCTGACTCACCAGAATAGGGCAAGGAGCAATGGAAGAAGACACCCCACAACTACATACCTATACACAGAGAGAGAGGGAGAGAGAGAGAGAGAGAGAGAGAGAGAGAGAGAGAGAGGTGGTTTGAATGAGAAATGCCCCCCATAGTCTTGGCTGTTTGAACAGTTAGTTGCCAGTTGGTGGCGCTGTTTGGAGAGCTTTCGGCAGCCAGCCTTCCTGGAAGAAGCACATCACTTGGAACAGGCTTGGAGATTCAAAGCCTACTGCCATTTCCAGTTTGCTCACCCTGCTTCATGCTTGCCGTTCACCATGTGAGTTCTTAGCTTCTGGTCCTGCCGCTATGCATAATGGATTCTCATTCCTCTGGAACCATAAATAATTCTTTCTTGTTTATGGTGATTTATCACAGCAACCAAAAGTAACTAACACACACACACACACACACACACACACATTAAAAAAAAAATAAATCCTAGCCAGGTGGTGGTGGTGGTGGCGGCGGCGGCGGCAGCGCACGCCTTTCATCCCAGCACTCAGGAGGCAGAGGCAGGTGGATCTCTGTGAGTTCAAGGCCAACCTGGTTTACAGAGTGAGTTCTAGAACAGTCAAGGCTACACAGAGAAACCCTGTCTGGGAGTGGGGAGGTCAAACCAAGCCAGTCAGTGGTGGTGCACACCTTTAAGCCCAGCACTTAGGAAGCAGAGGCAGGCAGATCCCTTTGAGTCTGAGACCAGCCTGGTCTATGAAGTGAGTTCCAGGACACCTAGAGCTGTTACATAGAGAAACCTCATCTAAAAAATCAACAAACCGCCGGGCGGCGGTGGCGCACGCCTTTAATCCCAGCACTCGGAAGGCACAGCCAGGCGGATCTCTGTGAGTTCAAGGCCAGCCTGGGCTACCAAGTGAGCTCCAGGAAAGGCGCAAAGCTACGCAGAGAAACCCTGTCTCGAAAAACAAACAAACAAACAAAAAAAAAAATCAACAAACCAAACAACCAACAAGCAAAAAAAAAAAAAAAAAAAAAACAAAAACAAAACAAAACAAAACAACAACAACAACAAAAAAACCCTCCTTATTAAACCTTTACTGTGAGGAGGTATCTCTTGTTGGCCTTTGTGTGCTGGAAGTACATTCCTTAGTCTGAATGGGTAAGTCTTGGAAAGACAGCATTAATACAATGCCTTCTTCTGCCCCCATCCTTTCTCAAACCCTGGGCATGCTCCCACCAGGCATGCAAAGGCCAGTCCAGAGTAAGTGCCTGTTCCTTCCAGAACCCATTTATAGCCTTGACAATCTAGGCATCAGTCCCGCTTGCCAGCCATGAGGGCCTTGTCCCAGGAGTCTACCACATACCATCTGAGTCTCTATCTCTCTCGTTGGCAGACAGATGGGCACATACTGGTGTTTTGTTCTCCTATGTGTACAAAAGAAATATGTCTAAACTCAGCCCATCTGTATTGTTGTAGCTGCCCAGTGCCCACTGGTTCCCTGAACCCACAGAGCCCCTTCAGCAGAGCACATCGAGATATCTACTTCTGCCCTGTGATGACCTCACCTTGAAGGACTGTGATGCTGCTCTAGCTGAGTTTCCTGAAATTCTGGACCTATGGGTCAAACTCATGGCCAAGGTGCTTATGATTCCCTTGCAACTGGAGTTCATACTTTGAACTACCTTCTAATCATCCTAGACCCAAGCAATAGCCTTCTGGTTCTAACCCAACCCAGGGCTAGGTACCAGGGACAAACCTGTGTCCCACAGCCCTGACACCATTCACCCTAGCCAGCCCAGAACTGTTCAATCTGTATTTTCTTTCATATGGAAACCCCAGGTCACTTGCCTAGCATATGTGAGGCCCTGGTTTGGAACCCAAGTACTCGGTCCCCCAAATAAAAAAAAAAAAAGTGGACATGTATCCATTTCCTTCCTCTCCGTACCCTGGCATCCATCAGTGGTTCTTCTGAGCATCCTTTCAGATAAAAATTCAAAGCTACCCAGCAATCCCTGTGTTCACTGCCACCATTCCAGTCAACCCTCCATCCTTCTTCTCGTGCTTTTAGTGCTGAGATCAAATCTAGGGCCTCATCAAGTGCTCTACCACTGAGCAACATTCCTAGCGCCGGCTGGATAATTTTTACAGTATTGGTCCAGCCATGTACTCTGGTCCTTGGTTCATTTCTGTGGCTATGACAAATACCTCGACAAAGGGCAATGTGGGGTAGAAATGGGTTTGCTAGGCTTCCAGTGCCAGGTCGCAGACCTCCATTGGGAGGAAGTTGAAGCAGGGACTTGGGGCAGCTAGTCACACCCCCCAGTCCAAGAGCAGAGAGACATGGATGCATGTCCACCCCTCAGCTCACCTTCTCCACCTTTACACAGTCCAGGACCCAAACGCAGGAAATGGGGTGGGACTTCCCACATCAATCAGCACAATTAAGACTGTTCCCCATGGGTGTGCCCAACCTAGACAGTCCCTCCCTGAGACTGTCTTCCTAGGTGATGCTAGACTGGGCCAAGCTAACAATGGAACTTTCCCTTTGCACTTCAATAAAACCCAAGCCTTGGTCCCTTCATCTGTGACGTAAGTTGTGGGAGAACTGGATACCAAATGGTACCAGGTGCACCCAGAGCAGGCACCCTTGACCTTGCTTCCCAGCCTTCCCCATCACCACCAGAGAAAGTTCTTTGAAATTAGACAGTTCCTGGAAACAAGATGTGTCTACTTTGTTACTTCAACTTCATCTCTTCTGTTTCATTTATTGTTATTATGTTGTTGTTGCTGGTGTTTTGAAACAGGGTCTCACTATATAGTCCTGGCCTGGAACTCGTGTCCGTTCCTCTAACCCCTGCCTCCCTAGCATGGTGGTTACAGGCTTGTGCCACCATACCTTCCTGCTGCTTCCCTTCCACTACTTTTCCCTCACTTCCCGAGGCCTCCCATGCTGGCTTCCAATAGCACTTAGAACACTGCACAAACCTGTTCTTACAAGCTTTTGCTTGTCTAGCTTCTAGAATATTCCACATAGCTCCTACCATGGCTGGTCCTCATGCCAAGATTCTCAAGGCTTCAAAGTCACCTTCTTCAAGGCTATCCTGACTCAGGTGGTGGCACCCCACCCTGCCCCACATGCCAGAATGTCACCCATCACGGAAGCCTGTGTTTCCTTGCAGCTTGGGCCACAGCCTCCCACAAACATTTTTCTCACTGTGTCTGTTTCCTGTCTCTCTGGCTGGGTCAGATGATCTTCATTAATTTGGTTTGTGTCTTTATTGGTCCAGTGCTTAAGGCTGTGCCCGACGCACAAAAGCTCCGTGGATGCTCTTTTTTTTTTTTTTGGTTTTTCGAGACAGGGTTTCTCTGTGTAGCTTTGCGCCTTTCTTGGAACTCACTTGGTAGCCCAGGCTGGCCTCGAACTCACAAAGATCCGCCTGCCTCTGCCTCCCGAGTGCTGGGATTAAAGGCGTGCGCCACCACCGCCCGGCCCGTGGATGCTCTTTTAACGCTGCTTTCCCTGGTCTGCCCAGCTGTACGCTGTCACTGGGTCCCTTGACTTCTCAAAGCTCTTCTAATTCATTAGCTCAGACCCATCTTGCTTTGTGTTTTGAACTGGGAATACTTGTACAGAGAGACAGTGTGGTGCAGACCCCAGGCTTGGATTTTTGTCCTGATGCTTCGGAGGTCCACACAGCCTAACCCCGAAGACAACAGAAAGAACAAGTCCCACTGGGCTTAATATCAACTTGCACTTAGTCATTGGTAAGTTCCACCATGCTTCAGAATACATAGTAGGCATTCGAAGGCCTTAGCAAGTCTAAGATACCATCAAGTATAGACCAGCCAGCTGGTATAAGTTTATAAGGTCAGAATAAAAAAGATAGCTATCTCTGTGTCTTAGTCAGTGTTCTATTGCTGCAAAGAGACACCACGACCAAAGCAACTTAAAAAAGAAAGCACTGAACTGGGGGCTTGCCTACAGTTTCAGAGGTTAGTCCATGACTATCAGCAGGGAGCATGGCAGGAGGCAAGATGGAGGCAGGGAGAAAACATGCTGGAGCAGTAGCTGAGCGTCAGATGACCTGAAAGCCTGACGAAAAAGACAGATGCTCGGGCCTGGAAAGGGCTTTTTACAACTCAAAACCCACCCCCAGTGACACACCTCCTCCAACAAGGCCTCGATTCCTAATCATTCCCAAACAGTTCCGCCAACTGTAGACCACACATTTGAGCCTGTGGGGGCCACACATTTGAGCCTATGGGGGCCGTTCTCATCCAAACCACCACACTAAGTGTTGACAATAAAGAAACCACGATAGCATCTTATGAAGTAGTTAAAACGATGACAAGGATCTATAGACTGCAAGCCATTTGTAGCACAATTGAAAGAAACAAGCTAGAAAACATTAACACAATCCTGCACACAAATGTTTGTAGACATTTTGTTCCTGGTTGTGGCTGGGGATGTGGCTCTGTTGGAACTCTTCCCTAGCATACACAAAGCCCTTTTTCAATCTGCAGCACCACATAAACCAGGCACGGTGGCAAACTCCAGCCCTTGGGTGACAGAGGTGGGAGATTGGAAGTTCAAAGTCATCCTTGACTATATAGTGAGTTCAAGATCAGCCTGAGCCTCATGAGACCCTGTCTCAAAACACCAAAAAGTTTCATTCATAATTGTCAAAAATGGACAGCGAGATGGTTCCACAGGGAAAGACACTTGCTTCTAAGCCTGTGTTCTGTCCCTGGGGCCTACACGGCAGAAGGTGAAAACTGACTCCCGCCAGTTGGTCTCTGACCTCCACACATGCTGTAATGGTGTGTCCGCACCTTCCCCTCACATGGGTCCATTAAGTTTTCTCAGGATTTCTGTTGCTGTGACAAAACACCATGACCAAAGACAACTTGGGAGGAAAGGGTTTATTTCAGCTTACAGTTCCACATCAAGGTCCACCAAGACAGAGATGTCTGGGCAGGAACTCAAAAACAGTGCAGGAACTTGGAGGCAGGGGCTGATACAGAGGCTGATACAGAGGCCATGGAGGAACACTGATCATTGGCTTGCCCCTCACAGCTTGCTCAGCTCGCTTTCCTATGCCCAGGATCATCAGCCCAGGGGTGGCACCATCCACAATGGGCTGGAACCACTCATATCAATCATTAATCAAGAAAGTGTAGGGGCTGGAGAGATGGCTCAGTGGTTAAGAGCAGTAGCTGTTCTTCCAGAGGTCCTGAGTTCAATTCCCAGCAACCACAAGGTAGCTCACAACCATCCATAATGAGATCTGGCATACATGTAGACAGAACACTGTATACATAATAAATAAATCTTTAAAAAAAAGTGCACAGTCTACTAGTCAACCTGGTGGGGGCATTCTTTCCATTGAGGTTTGCTCTTCCAAAATTACTCTAGCTTTGGACAAATTGGCATAAAAATTAGACAGCACATAAATTTAGTTAAAAAATCAAAACAAACAAAAATACCATAATTGCCAAAAAGCTGTAGACAATTCAAAAGTGAATGAGTAAACTGTGGTACAACGATACTGTGGAATATTATTCCGTTATAAACAATAAATGAGCTGTCAGCTATGAAGACACAGAAAGAAACTTAAGAACATGCATACTGCTTAGTGAAGGAAGCCATTCTGGAAAAATCACATAGGGCATTCTGGAAAAAGCAAAACCACACAAAGATGGGAAAATAAATAAGAAAAACAAACAAGAACAAAAACCCCACAGTGATGCTCTGGTCTGTGTCTTGGTTATTTTTTGCCCCGACAGGAGCGATTTGAGAGGGGAAAGGTGTGTTTTAGCTCACAGGTCAAGGTGAGAAGTCAACACAAGAGCCTGAGGTAGCAGTTCACATCACATCCACGATAAGGAAGCAGAAGAAGATGAACTCATCTCTACCTAGCTTCCTCTCTCCACTTACGAAGGCCAGGATCCCAGCCCAGGAACAGTCCTGAGTTTTCCGACCATCTCCTTTTAAAGAAGTCAAGATAATCCCCCACAGGCATGGCCAGAGGCCCATCTTCGGGTAATTCCAGATCTCATCAAGCTGACAGTTAACACTAGCCAGCACAGGCTGAAAGGGAAGGAGGATTCTGCAGTGATGGCTGCATGACATCATGACTTTGCGTTTGCCAAAAGTCAATGCCTTTCCTGTACAGAGCGGCCTTCAACGTGAGTAGTGAGTAGAAATGGACGGATTCTGTTGATCAGGGGTTAGAAACGCAGAAGGCCAAACTAGGGGAGCTGGGGATGCTGGGAAAGAGGCCGGTAGGGGAATCCTACAAGTTTCTATAAACCTAAAACTGCTCTGAAAAGTGGATTAAAGCCCAACTGCACAAAGGAGGGACCCCATTGTTATCACACTGTTCATCTATGTGGCCATGTGTGCAGGAACTGGGGGAAGTATGGGGAAAGGGAGGTACAACCAAAATGAATGGCTGTCAAGTCTCCAGTGGGATCACAGGAGCTCACTCTACAGGCTCTCCCTGTCCTTATTTTCCAGAACAGGAAGGACGAGGGGACAAAGTGTGAGCAGGAGCCAGTTGTGCGCTTGGCGGGGTGCCTGTCCTGGCTAAGCATCGCACAGACCCCACGGAGGACTCCGCGCGTGCAATTGTGTGTGCACACCCTGGCCGGCGTGGGCGGTCCCTGCGGCCCACGGTGTTCGTGCGCCCCTCTGCGGGAAGCAGCCACTGGGCCACCACCGCAGAGCTTTCGGTTTGCTGGAATTTTCCCCCCCACTGCAGAAGTGCGCTTTGTTCCCGAGTGGGGGAGGGGCAGCAGGACCTGGCTCCAGGGCGCCCTGGGACTTGGAGGGCAGCCAGCTTTCCGTTCCCAGGGTGCCTTCTGGCGGGGGCGAGGGTTGTCTGCATCCCAGCTGGGCAGCTGGAGGATACTGGACCCGCCTGGACTCCAGGGCCAGCCTTGCCACCCACTAGCTGCACGCTCTGCATCAGGGGCTTGATTTCCTCATTTGCAAAACAGGGACCTGAATAATGCCGACAGCAAGCACTACCAGGCCCAGCCGTAAAGTCCTCTCTGCAAGTTCCTACCTCCAATAGCTCTTTGAAGTAGGTGCTGTTAACGTAATAAGGTAATTATACGATTAGTGGGATAATTCTCCCTGGCTGCCCACACCCCTTGAACATCGCAAATGCTCTGGTCATGGAAAGGCTGGTCCAGCCTCCTCCTAGTAATAAACTGTGTACTATTATTTTCACTTTAAAGATGAGGAAAGAGAAGCTAAGGACAGGTAAGTCACTTGTGGAATAGTGCAACTCCCAAGTGGCCACCTTGACATAAACCCAGGCAGTCGGCTGGCGGGTTTCCAGCTCTTAGACTGCAAACACAGCCTTCTTACTGCTGGTTTCTGGTCACCCTTGAAATGTTTATTCAGATAAATGTACTTATCCAGACACTGCAGCCTGGGCGTGGTGGTGCAAGCCTGTAATCTCAGCACTCAGGATGCTGAGGCAGGCAGAGTGTGTGTAGGAGTCCAGCCTGCACTACACAGCAAGTCTAAAATCAGCATGAACTGTAAAGTGAGAACTTGTCTCAAAAATATGAAAAGTGAGTGTGTGGGCATCTTAGCAGGCAAAAGGAGCTTGCTCTATAAGCCTGATGACCTGAGTTCCGTCCCAGGAACCCGTGGAGGGAGGAAAGACCTGACTCCTGAAAGTTGTCCTCTGACCTCCACATGTACACTAATACATTTATTTATTTTTTTGAGAAACTCTCACTATGTAGCTTAGCTGGCCTGGGACTTACTACGTAGGGCAGTGTGGTCTGAAACTCACAGAGATCAGCCTGCTTATGCCTCCCAAGTGCTGGCATTAAAGGCACGCACCATCACAATGGAAAGAAAATACATATATTTTTATAAAATTAAAATTAAATAAAGCCAGTGTGGTGGCATAGGCCTCCGAGCACTTGGGAGGTGTAGACAGGCCAAACTTTGTGAGTTCTAGGCCAGTCTGGTCTACATGGCAAGGCCAGGCCAGCCAGAGATACACAGCAACATCCTGTCTCAAAAAAAAGTAAAAAGAAATTGAAGCCAGGCGGTCGTGGCACACACCTTTAATCCCAGTGCTCAGGAGGCAGAGCCAGGCAGATCTCTGTGAGTTCAAGGCCAGCCTGGTCTACAGAGCAAGATCCAGGACAGGAACCAAAACTACACAGAGAAACCTTGTCTCAAAAAATAAAAACAAACAAACAAACAACAAAAAAAAAAAGAAATTGAGAAAGACATTGCTATCTACACAGCACTTCTAAGAGAGGGGTTGTTACCAATAATTCTTACTAAGGAATGATGGTTAATTACTAATTCAGAGTTATCATTCTCAAAATACCTCATAAATTGTGTGTGTGTGTGTGTGTGTGTGTGTGTGTGTGTGTCCTTTGGAGATTGAAACCAGGCCTTGCACACTTTAGGAAAGCATGCTTTTCCACCTGGCTACACCCCCAGCTCTGACTGTGCTTTCATTCTGAGGAACATGGCCTCCTCCAGTGACTGATGGTGCAGGCTAGCCTTGAAGGACAGTCCTTCCTCCCTCCACACACTGCCAGAGCCAACTTGGTCTGGTAATCTGAGGAGCTTTCAAGCTGTGAGGGTGTAATGAGTAGCAGATGACATGTCACACCAGCTGTGGAGTCTCTCTCTTGGAGCCCATCCACCTCCTGGTCTGTGCCTATCAAATCCTGCTCCCCAACTCTCTCTCTCCATTCTCTCTCTCTCTCTCTCTCTCTCTCTCTCTCTCTCTCTCTCTCTCTCTCTCTCTGCATGCAGAGGGCAGAGGTAGCTGCAGGTCATCGAGGAGGTCTACCGCCAAAGGGCACCTGTGCACTGTCACAGTTCCTGTCCCCTTTCATTCCTTCTATCACAGGACCAGGAAGCCATGAGTGCCTTTCCAGCCTCCTCTGGGTTAAAGAGCCACCTTCTTCCTGTGTGTGTGAGGCCTGCTGCTGTTTGGATGAAAGTGGTCCTACACAGGGAAGAAAAAGAAAATACATAGACAGTGAAGGAGTTGGTAAATGTTTGATGAATCTCTATGCTTACTTGGGCCACTCAGATTTTTCCCAAAACCCCCTCTTTTATAAAGCTCTCTCTCTGCCCCCCTCACTCCCTCTCCCTCTGTGTGTGTGTGTGTGTGCTCATGCTCATGGAAATGAGAAGAGATTGTCAGCTCCTCTTAACTACAAAGAACAGTCCAACGGTGTCACCTGTGGAAAGAACATCATCAAGGCTAGCGACTCTATGTTTCATTTAAGGAGAGAAAAGCCATCGAGTTCAGAAATGAGGTGGCTCACACCCTGAGTCCCATTAATGTAGACTGCCATGTACAAAAACTCCGAATCTATTTGGTTTTAAACGGACAAAGGAGGAAGAGGAAGACACAGTGCGCTGTTCAGAGGCATGCATATCACCTTTCCTCTCAACCCGTAGGACAGAACTTAGCCACACGGCCACATGTCGAACTGGAAGCATGCTTGGAAATGCAGTTTTACTCTGGGTGGCTTTATGTCCAGCTAAAAGACCCATGCTTTTAGAAAATTAGAAACAGATACAGCAAGACAATTAGTCTCTACCACAAAAATAAGCAACATGTTCTTGTTTGGTTAGATATAGAAGGAAATAAATGTATCTAACTGACACTGGAAATGTGTACTTTGAGAAGCGTGGTTTATGAAAAGTAAGATGGGTCCGGTGGTGGTGGTGGTGGTGATGATGCACGCCTTTAATCCCAGCACTCAGAAGGCAGAGGCAGTCAGATCTTTGTGAGTTCAAGGCCAGCCACTTGTCTACAGAGTGAGATCCAGGACAACCAAGGCTACACAGAGAAACCCTATCTAGAAAAAAGAAGTAAGATGGGCAGATGTAGTGTGCAGTTATTTACTGTTGCTCTTTTCTAGAAAAATGTTGTTTGGAGCAGCAACAGGCCCAAATAAAACATTCCACTTCCCAGGCTCTCTCCAACCAGCCACATGACGCCATTGTGGTCACATGATGTAAACTGATAAAGACAGCAGGAGATCCCTGAGAGCCCGTGTGTCTCAGCTTAGCCATCCTTGTCCTTTGCCTCCCTGCTTCTTCATTTCTGAACTTCGAGGGTGAGGGTGAGCATGGAGCAGGCCACCTGGGACCAAGAGGCGCAGTGAGCCCTCAGCAAGAGCCACAGCATGAAGAATGTCGTGGCTGTGGCTACTCTCACCTTGAGCGCCCACCTCCAGACCTCCCAGCGGGGAGATCCTGCCTGGGTAAGCCAGGAGAACTTGCCACCTTTAGTTTTGTGTGTGTGTGTGTGTGTGTGTGTGTGTGTGTGTGTGTGTGTGTGTTGTGTAGAATATCCCTAGAAGAGTGCACAGGAAAATGTAGCCACAGCTGTGTCCTGGAAGAAGTCATGAATGGTTTGAGGATAGGGTTGGACAAGAGATATATTCCTTAATATTGAATTGTTCACATTTATATATCCAACCACGGAAAATTATTGAAATAACTTTTTAAAAAATGTTATTTTGCCAGGTGGTGGTGGCACACGACTTTAATCCCAGCACTTGGGAGGCAGGTAGATCTCAGTGAGTTCAAGGACAGCCTGGTGTACAGAGTGAGTTCCAGGACAGCCAGGGCTGTTACTCAGAGAAACCCTGTCTTAAAAAACAAACAAACAAATAAAAAGTTATTTTATTAGGCCTGGAGAGCTGGCTCAGCAGTTAAGAGCTCTTGTTGCTTTTGCAAAGGACCTGGGTTCCATTCCCAGCACACAAAATGGTGGCTCACAACTGTCTGTAACTCCAGTTCCAGGGGATCCAGTGTTACCTTCCGGCCTCCGTGGACTCCAGGCATGTACACAGTACATAGACATACAAACAGGCAAAACACCCGTACATATAAACTATTTTAAATAACTTTAAAGATTTATTTTATTATTTATTTATATGTGTATGAGTACATACATACAGGTGCTGATGCAGGCCAGAAGAGGGCATCAGATCCCCTGAAGATGGAATTACAGGTGATTATGAGTTGCCCAATGTGGGAGCTGGAAAAAGAACTCGTCTTCTGGGAGAGAAACAAGCACTCTTAACTGATAAGCTGTCTTTGCAGTCCCAAAATTACTTGTACAATGGGAATAGTCGAAAGATAATTGTGGTGGTTTGAATGAAAATGACCCCTGTAGGTTCATATATCTACATGCTTGGTCCATAGCTGGTGGAACTGTTTGGGAAGGATTAGGGGGTGTCGCCTTGTTGGAGAAGGTGTGTCACTGGGGTTGGGCTTTGACTTTTAAAAAGCCTATGCTATTCCAAGTTAGCTCTCTTTCTGCCTAGTGCTTGCAAATCAGATGTAAGCTCTCAGCTGCTGCTCCAGGGTCATGCCTGCTGGCTGCCATGCTCCCCACCATGACGGTCATGGACTCTAACCCTTTGGAACCATGAGCCCCAAATTAAATGATTTCTTTTATAAGTTGCTTTGGTCTTGGTATTTTGTCAGGGCGATACAAAAGTAACTCAGGCAACACTGTTTCATAAACTCAAGGGCTTAAGAAACATATTCCCCTGCAGTCTTATGATGGGACAGCTTTCCTAGGCCATCAGAGCTGGTCAAAATAAATCTGACTGCTGATTTAACAGGTGAATTTAAAATATTACTTGTTAAAATTAATTTTATAGTCTATGCATGAATAAAAATGGGACTGGGGGGCTTGTTTTCTTTCATTTGGTTAGAAAGGAGCTTTAGCTAGGATCGAGTGTTGTGCCTTTTAAGCTGCATGTCCACTGTACTAGTTCATTTCCTAAAATAATTACTAGCTGAAAATTAATTCCTCATCTAGCTGAAAAAAACAAAAATGGAATTCATGGGAGCTGGAGAGATGGCTCAGTGGCTGCTCTTCCAGAGGTCCTAAGTTACAATTCCCAGCAACCACAGGGTGACTCATAACCATCTATAGTGGCATCTGATGCCCTCTTCTGGCATAAAGTTGCACGTACAGCCTGAGCACTCATACACATAAAACAAATTAAAAAACAAAACAAAACAAAACAGAATCATTAAGGTCCTGTGCTGGCTCATATTGATTGTCTCCTTGACAAGAGCTAGAATCGCTGGGAGATAAGCCCCCGGGCACGCCTGTGAGACGTTATCTAGATTAGGTTAATTGAGATGGGGAGGCCCACCTTAAATGTGGGCAGCACCACCCTGTGGCCTGGGGTCTTGCTGGACTGAGTAGAAAGGAGAAAGAGAACTGAGCACCAGCGTCCATCTCTGTCTGCTTCCTCATTATGGACGCCATGTGACCCTCTGCCTCATGCTCCCCCCATCCTGACTCCCCTTCTGTGCCCTTGACCTGAGAGCCCAAAATCTACCTTTCCTACTGAGGTTGCTGTGTCAGGTACATTTTGTCAGAACAGGGAAGAAAGAGACAAGCAAGGTATAAGTGGCCTCCCTTGAGAGGTCATCGTCCCTGATGAAGGACATCTGTGTTCGTGAGAAGCAGAAACAGGGCTGCTGGGTCCTGCGAGCTTCCCGGGTCTCACACGGGCCAAGTTCGTTTTTCCTCCCCCAGCTAGTGGCTAGACACCCCCCCCCCAACTCCACAACTGATGGCTGCACTGCTCCAGTCATGGGGCTTACAAAGGACTTGGATGCCCGGGAGGTCTGTCTGCATCTTCCTCATTTTACTCTTAGATGATTCCTTTTCAATATTACATTCATTGGTTCGTTCGTTTGTCTGTTTATTTATATGATGTGTGTGGTGGTTGTGCACAGATTTGCACTGTGGAGGCCAGAGAGTAACTTGCCCTCAGTGACCTACTGGCCCCAGCAAGGCTGCTTCTCCTAATCCTCCCCAAACAGCACCCTCAACGTGGGACCAAATGTTCCAGTGCCTGAGCCTTGGAGGGTCAAGTGCCATTCAAACCACCACAGCGCACCCGTGAAGATCAGAGTACAACTTGGTGGAGTCAACTCTCTCCTACCTTTATGTGGGTCCTAGGGATTGACTTCCGGTCACCAGGCCTCAGGGGAGGCCTGACCCTTCACCTGCTGAGCCATCTCCTAGGGCTCCCTTATCTTGCATTTAGCTTGCTGCATTTTTTTTTTCTTTTTCTTTTTTTTTTTTTTGTTTTTTTGTTTTTTTTTCCCCCTCTGGTTTCCTAAGAGAACAGCTTGAATTATTGATTTAGACTTTCTTCTTTCCAAACACATGTATTCAGCGTCGTAAATCTCCCTCCAAGCACAGCTCTGTTACAGCTCACAAATCTTCCTACGTTTTGTTTTTATTTTCCACTTAGTTGCAAATATTTTCTAATTACACTTGAGATTTCTTCTTTTAACTGGGGCTTTATTTCAAAATCTGCTGTTCAATTCCCCAGTATCTGAATCTCCTGGCTCTCCTTCCATGTAACTCCGTCACGTTCTGCAAGCAGACACTGTGATTTGAATGCTTGGAGACTTGTTAGATGTGTTTTATAGCCCTGGTTGTAGTCTATTTGGGTGAACGGTCCATTTTGCTTAAGCAAAATGTCGATTACATGGTTGTTGGATAGAGTTGTCTGCAGATGTCTCCTTGATTGATGATGTTGTTGAGTTCAGCAATGTCCTTACTGTTTGCTGGCTGCTGGATCTGTTTTGTTTTGTTTTAAATACTACTACTAATAAAAAAAAATCATGTGCACTCTTGCTTTGCCTGCTTGTCTGTGCCCCACTTGCATGCCTGGCACCCTCAGAGGCCAGAACAGAGCGTTGGGTCTCCTGGAACTGGAGTTACAGATGGCCATGTGGGTGCCAGGGATAGGACTCAGGTCTGCTGGAAGCAGTCTGTGCTCTTAACCACTGAACTGTCTCCAGCCCCCCACCCCACACATGGATCTGTGCCAACAGCAGGAGCTGAGGTCTCCAGCTGGGACACGGGGTCATCTCTTCCTCTTTGCCGCTCTTTCGGCTTTTGCCTCCTGTATTTTGATACTCTGTTTCTGTGACCTGTGTGTTAAATACTCTATTTCTGTGACCTGTATGTTAAACATTCCCATGTCTCCCTGAAGAGTTCATTATCATCATATAACGCCCCTTTATCCTTGATAGTTTCTCTTGCCCCGAAGCCTGTTCTGCCTGACCTTAGTCCAGCCCACTCCCATTCCCCTGTGATACGTGTTAGAGCGGCCTGTCTCCTTCCATCCCTCTTCATCTAGTCCCCATATGTCCGTATTTAAAGTGAGGGACTTAGAGGCAACATGTACATGGGCCTTACTTTTGTCTCATTTTCATTTAGACTGCCTGACATTCCATGTTCTTGTTCAAATAGTTGAATTAAAGCTTTCCGTGTTGATTACTATTTCCTACTACTTCCCTTTGCTCTTTGCTACTTTGGGGGTGCTGTTGAGACAGGGTCTTGCTGTGTAGACCAGTCTGGCCTCGAATTCACGATCTTCCAGCCTTGGTCTCTGGGGCAGCTGAGACCACAGGTGGGGACCGTCATGTCCAGCTCCTGCATCCTTTTTCTTGGGCCCCTCTCTCTGCCTCTCTCCTTCCCCCCTTCCGTTTTTCTCCTTCCTTCTTTTTGAAGTACTGGGGGTAACTAGACACTCTCGCATGCAGGGCAGCCCTGCTAGTGTGACACCTCTGCAGCCTGCTGCTGCCCCACCTCTGCAGCCTGCTACTGCCCTACCTCTGCAGCCTGCTGCTGCCCCACCTCCCCCCCCCCCCCCCCCCTCTGCAGCTGCCCCACCTCTGCAGCCTGCTACTGCCCTACCTCTGCAGCCTGCCCCACCTCTGCAGCCTGCTGCTGCCCCACCTCTGCAGCCTGCTGCTGCCCCACCTCTGCAGCCTGCTGCTGCCCCACCTCTGCAGCCTGCTGCTGCTGCCCCACCTCTGCAGCCTGCTGCTGCCCCACCTCTGCAGCCCTGCTCCTGCCCCACCTCTGCAGCCTGCTGCTGCCCCACCTCTGCAGCCTGCTGCAGCCCTGCTCCTGCCCCACCTCTGCAGCCTGCTGCTGCCCCACCTCTGCAGCCTGCTCCTGCCCCACCTCTGCAGCCCTGCTCCTGCCCCACCTCTGCAGCCTGCTGCTGCCCCACCTCTGCAGCCTGCTGCTGCGCCACATCTGTAGCTGTCTCAGTTACTTTTCTGTTGCTGTGATAAAACACCATGACCTGGGGCTGGAGAGACGGCTCAGAGGTTAAGAGCACTGGCTGCTCTTCCAGAGGTCCTGAGTTCAATTCCCAGTACCCACTTGGTGGTTTACAACCATCTGTAATGAGATCTGGTGCCCTCTTCTGGTGTGCAGGCATACATGCAGGCAGAACACTGTATACATAATAAATAAATAAATCTTTAAAAAAAAATAAAATAAAAAAGCCTGACCAAGGTAACTTAAAGAAGCAAGAGCTGACTCGGGCGTGTGGCTCCAGAGGGTCAGAGTCGATGATGGCGGAGTGGAGGCAGCAGGCACAGTGGCTGGAGCAGAAACAGGGCTCCCATCCCAACTGCGCGCACAAAGCAGAGAGCGAGCTAGAAATGGCCGGAGTTTTTCCACGCTCAAAGCCCGCCTCCTCCAACTTCCTCCAAAAGGCCACATCTCTTAAGAGTCACCAAACAGCACCACCTGTGGGCCAAGCATTTGAATGCCTGAGGCTTTGAGGGACATTATCAAAAGGAACATGACATTAGCCCTCAATTTTTTTCTTAATATGACTTTCTAGAGTCTGACTATAAGTGTCTGGGTGTAGATTAATTTTGTTTGTTTGTTTGTTTGTTTGTCTATTTATTTGGTATTTTTGTCCAGCTTAGTGTTTGCTTCGTTTTGTTTTCTGAGACAGGGTCTCTCTGTATAGCCCTGGCTGTCCTGGAACTCACTCTGTGTAAATGTAACCAAGTGTCTTATTAAATAAGAAACACAGAACCAATGTAAAAGAGAAAGCCAAGAGGTCAGAGCTCAGAGCTAAAACCTTACCCTTTTTCTGTTCTGCCTTCTCATTGGTTGTAAACCCAAACACGTGACTGCCTCGTCACTGCCTGTAAGTACAGTCCTCCAGGTCTTAAAGGCGTATGTCTCCAATGCTGGCTGTATCCCTGAACACACAGAGACTTACCTAGCTCTGCCTACCAAGCGCTGGGATTAAAGGCGTGCACCACCACCGCCATGCTGTTGCTATGGCTCTAATAGCTCTGACCCCCGGGCAACTTTATTTATTAACATACAATTAAAATCACATTTCAGTACAAATAAAATACCACCATAACTCTGTAGACCAGACTGTCCTCGAACTCACAGAAATCCTCCTGCCTCTGCCTCCCGAGTGCTGGGATTAAAGGCGTGCACCCCTCTGCTTGGCCAGCTCACCAGGTTTTCCTAACAAGCCCTCTCCCCACTGACCCTTCTCCCAGGCCCTCAGTTTCTTGTTCCGTTTTCTTTTCCTTCTCCCTTCCCGGTGTTTGCCCTCAGACATGTTTAGTATCTGTGGCTCTCCTATAGTCGAGTCCATTGTTTAATTCAGTTTGGGGAAGTCATTTTTGTTATAATTCCTATTGTCTGACCTTCCACAAGTTGTCCTCTGACCTCCATACATGTGCCATGATTCATGCATGCATACGTGCACATGTGCAAAGACACACACGTACAAAAATAATTTTTTTTCTAACTTTCTTGGGGCTGGAGAGATGGCTCAGCAGTTAAGAACACTTGCTGCTCTTCTAGGGGACCTGGATTGGATTCTCAATCCCCGCAGCGGGGGCTCACAACCTCTGTGACTCTTGTTCTAGGAGACCAGATGTCCTCTTCTGATTTCTTCTGGTACCAGACACACAGCACGTATGCAGACATACAGGCAGGCCAAACATCCATCACATCAGATAAATCTTTAAAAGCTTATCTTTCCGTCCTAATGAGCCGTTCCTCGTCCTTTGAGCCCCACCCCACCCCCACCCCCGGTCCTTTCTCCTCACACCTCTGTCTAAGGCTTCCCTTACTGTGCGTTAACTGCTAGCAGGAGCTGGGGTCCTCACTTTGTTCTCGCTCTTCGAGACAGTCTACACTTTCTGTATCACCGTTGTCTCCGGGTTTTGCCGTCTGACCTTTCACAAATCAGGACACCTCTCCTAGTTCACCGAGACGCTTTTAAACCATAAACAGGAGGTGAACTTTATCAGCTGCTGGGTCTTGGCATACAACCTTCCAATGGTGAGGCAACATGGAGTTCCTGGGGTAAACCTGAATGGCGACTGTGGTTGTTAAAACACAACTGATACCTTGTTTAGTAGAGGCAGGCAGATCTCTGTGAGTTCGAGGCCAGCCTGGGCTAGTGCCTGGTTGATTTCAGAACTGAGATACAGTGGTTTAACCAAAGAACCAAAGGACCTGGCAGTTCACGGTGGCCTTTTCCAGAACAACCGACATAAGCTAGAAAGCGCTGGTTCCCTGCATGCGTGGTCCAGCTGCAGAAGTACACTTCTGTATCACCACAATGAATTGTCCATCCGCACTATTTCTGACTGCTTACCACGTGTTTTGAAAGAGTTGGTCCAAGTTCACATGACTTAGGCGCTTGCATACAGAAGAGAAAGCGCACCTTCCGCCTTAGAGAATGAAATCCAAGTCTGAAGGTCATTGGCCTCAGTAGACAGCCAGCACTTTCATTATCAAGGAAAGAGTCGCTCCTCGCGCCCTCAAGCTCTTGCTTCATCTATCTCCAAATGAATGATCCAGAGTCTCCAGAGTAGATCCCCAGGGAGACACCCCCCACCCCCACCCCACGAGAGCGCCCAGAGATCAACCTCTTGAGTACCACCTACTTACTGACACTGACTTTAAATCTGCACCTAACCTTACCTCTTTCCAGCAGCCTCAGACTATGGGGTCTCCCTTCTTAAACACAAAAATCAACTTAGCAGAATGAGCTTGTTTTAGCTCATGAGTCCAGGGTGCAGTCCAGTGGGAAGTCAAAGCAGGAGCATAAAGCATGTATTCACATCACGTCCCCGTCAGTGTGAGGAGGGAATGGATGGATGGTACTTAGTGCCTGGCTAGCTTTCTCTATTCCTATCCATCCCAGGACCCTAAACCAGGGAGTGGCTGTAGCTGGAGTTTTCCTGCCTTGCCCACAGTCAGGACAAATCTTTGTCACCCGCCAGTCCCACAGCCACTCAGACCCAACCAAGTAAACACAGAGACTTATATTGCTTACAAACTGTATGGCCGTGGCAGGCTTCTTTCTAACTGTTCTTTTATCTTAAATTAACCATTTCCATAAATCTATACCTTGCCACGTGGCTGGTGGCTTACCGGCGTCTTCACATGCTGCTGGTCATGGCGGCGGCTGCAGTGTCTCTCCGCCTCAGCCTTCTGCTTCCCACAAGTGGTAGATCCCACTTTCAGATTGGGTCTTCCCACATCAATGAAGGCCTGCAAAGACAATCCCCTACAGACCTACAGACATGCCCCTGGGCCAAGGGCATGTGATCCAGACAATCCCTCTTTTTTTCCCTAGATGATCCTAGGTTGTGTCAAGTCGACAATTTAAAGCATCACACTCCTACCAGGGGTACTGGTGCATTTATTTGATCCCAGCACTCAGGAGGCAGAAGCACGTGAATCTCTGTGAGTTTCAGGGCAGCCAGAGTAGTGTGGGTGTGGTGAGACCCTGTCTCAAAAACAAAACACACACACACACACACACACACACACACACACACACACACACACACGAAGCTCGTAGGGCTGAGAGCATGTATCGCTCTTGTGGAGGATCTAAGTTCAGCTCCCAGCACCCACACAATGGCTTATAATTGCCTGTAACTTCAGTTCCAGAAGGCCAGACAACCTCTTCCCGCCTCCACAACTCCTGCATGCAACCAGGTGCCCACACACAGACACATAAATCAATAATAAATAATTTTTAAAAACTACCAAAACAAACAAAACCTCATCACATCCCTAAATCCATGCAGCTCCTTCCCCCAAGCCCGCTCTCTCCAAAGCCTCCTCCTCAGTCCAGCGGCATCCTCAGACCCCACCTACCCCCAACATCTCTCTTTGTGTGCTTTGTGGCACCCTCTCACACTGCAGGTGGGAGGGGGAATTGGCAAGATCTCTCTGGGAAGCAATTCTGTAACCTGACTCAAAAGCCTGAAAATATTTGTGCCCTTTGTCCCAGTAATCCTACCTCTAAAAAAAAATCTGCCTAAGGAAATAATCAGAAATGCTGACAAGGGTAGATGTTTAAAGATGTTAATCTCACTGTTATTTTAACAGCAAAAACTGGAAACAATCTAAAGGCTCCGCAGCAGGGGCTAACTTAAATAAATTGTACTTAAATGGAACGAAATATCGTGCAATCAGTAAAAATATCATTTGGAAGAATAGTTGACTGAAAAGTTGCCTAAGTGAAAACAGCCCATCACCGATCCGTACAATGTGGGGTGGGTTTCTTTCCATATAAAAATAGCTCACACTTCTGGAATGTCTGCTATTGCTGTTACATATGTTCCCTGAGTCCTCGGGACATTCCTGTCCTGGTCACACCATTATCCTCATTCTGTAGAGAAAGAACAGCACCCATGTCTGTGGGGTGGGGAGGAACATGGGAATAGTTTCTTTATCCTCTTCTGTAGTTCCCAATTCTTTCTTAAAATCATTCAAACAATTTTTAAATGATTTGTTTATTTTTATTTTATGTGTATTGGTGTTTTTCCTGCATGTATGACTGTGTGAGGGTGTCAATCACTTGGAGCTGGATTACGGACAGTTGTGAGCTGCCATGTAGGTGCTGGGAATTGAACCAGAGACCTCTGGAAGAGTAGCAAGTGTTTTAAACCACTGAGCCATCTCTCCAGCCCCAAAAGCATTTTTTTATGTGTATGGATGAGTGTTTTGCCTGCATGTTTGTGAATCACATGCATGCAGTTGCTTGATGAGGCCAGAAGAGGGCGTTGGATCCCTTGGATCTGAAGTTGTGAATTGCCCTGAGGGTGCTTGGAATCAAACCCAGGTCCTCTGCAAGAGCCAGTTGTCTTAACTACAGAGCCACCTCTCCAGGTCCTGGTCCCCAATTCTTGAAGAAGGTGGCTTTTTGGTTTCATTTGGGTTTGAGGAGATTTTTGCCGGTTTGCAATCTTTTTGTTTGGTTTGGTTCTCTGTGAAGGCCTGGCTGTCCTGGAACTCTGTAGCCCAGGCTGGCCTTGAATTCAGAGATCCACCTGCCTCTGCCTCCAGAGTGCTGGGATTGATTGTAGGCATGCGCCACCCCACCGGGCTTTGCTGTTTGGCTTTCAGTTATTGGTTTTGAGGGTTTTGTTTCTGTGTGGTTTTTAGATATTTGTTTCCTGTTTTGTTATTTCCGTTTTGCGTTTTTGTATTGCTTTTTCCAGCCGCAGTGAATGGCTGCTTTCTCATACTTACAGATGCTACCGAAGAGGAATTTGAACCACACACAGAAAGTGAAACCTTTCCCTCCAAGGTTAATCCAATTGCTAGAGCTGGCTCTGAGGTCCAGTTCTCTGCTTAACATTTAAAATGCGTCTGGGGATGGAGGCGCTTTCATGCAAGTGCCATGCTCCTCCCAAGCCAATGAGCTCCCCAGTTGGAGTCCTTTAAGAGAGTGCACTTGGTGTGGAGCTGATTGTCCTGAGGGACCCCTTTCTCTTGCCGTGGCTGGGTTTTTGTGTTTGTTTTGTTGTTGTTGTTGTTGTTTTCCCCTAGTAGGAAACCATCTCTAAGCCGGAGGGTTCCAGCCCAGGGGCTGGGAGTTGTGCGGAGAAAATCCCAGTTCCTCTTCTGACCCACCATTCCTTACCTCTGCTGTCAAAGGCTAATATCTTTCCTTCGTGTTCCCTGATCCCCTCTTTCGGCCGGCTGGTCCATTTAAGTGACATTAGTGGTCCCCGAGGCTCCTGCGTCCTGTCCCTCCTCCCCATTTCCCGCTGAATCGGGGATCCCTGGTCAATCCCAGTTAGAGAGGATAGGCCAGAGCTAGCAGCAGAGGCAGGAGGATGGTCTTGGAGGGGTGTTCCCACCCACTCAAGGGCCTCCGGAAAGCCGGGCTGGCGGTGTGCAGAGCCGCAGGAGGCGCCTCGCGGGCATCGCACCCGGGACGAGCTGGCTTGCAAGCGTCCACGGCCCGCGCGAGCGTCGGCAGGCCTCCTGCGCTGAGCCATCGCCCTCTGGTGGCAGCGTGAGAGAGGTACAGCTGCTCGCTGGGCCCCACCTCCCCTCTCGTCCACCTCAGCCCAGAACTGAACTTGCTAAAAGGGGAAGCCAGATGCGAGTGGGCCAGGACTGGAACCTGGGACCCCGGGTAAATTCCCCGTTCAACTGATGTTTACAACGACCTCCAGAAGCTATAAGGAATAGACGTCCCAGGATTAAGATTCGCTCAGGCTGTTGCAATAAGGAGAACATTCGTTAATGAGGAATGTCTAAACTTAAGGAAAAGGGGGCTGGAGTATTAGACAGGCAGGTAAAGAGAGTCACCAGAGACCTCCGTAGGAATGGGAAAGAAAGGGAGTGTGGAGATGGCCTTTTCTCAGAACGTGCACATCAAAGTGATCATCGGTTCCTTAGCTTTCTCCTGGAGCCCAGGGAGCTGTTGGAGCATCTGATCAAGCTGCCTTCACCAGCACTGTAAACAGCAACACCGCGTTGTCGTTTATGAGAGGAAGTAGGAGGAGCTGGGGAGGCGATGGTTCGGGGGTTAAGAGCATTTACTGCTCTTCCAGATGAACTGGAGTTCAATTCCCAGGACCCAGCTCACCACTCCAGCCCCAGGGGATCCAATCACTCTTCGTGGGCACACACACACACACACACACACACACACACACACACACACACACACACTTTGGACCCTGCTGTTAAGCGGAAGGGAGATTCCTAGCACAGTCACCGGAAGTTGGGCAGGAGTCAGACTGAGCACGGAGCCTAGGGCTGGGGTTGCATGGGGTTGTAGAGAGGCATCACTAGATTGCTGGAGGTGGGGTACACGACGATTGTCCAGAGAGGGAAACCTCCTCCAGTTATTCAGCTACTGTGTCTTTGATGATCTTCCCTACTATTTCCCACAACACACCTGGCTATGGCATGGCCCCTGTGACCCGTCCCACAGCCTCCCCTGGGTCTCCGAAAACCCTCTTGCCCAGCCTCGGTCAGGGTAGCCATCCTGCTCTACCCGCCCTCTGGCCCACGGGCCTCCCGGCCAGGAGGACTGAGCTTACATGATCTCCTCACGAGGACTCCAGATGGAACGGTTGCCTCTAGAAGCTCCAGCAGACAGTTTGGGGGTGTAGCTCAGTTGGTAGAGCCCTTGCCTACCTTATCAAGATCCTGGTTTGGATCTCCAGCAATGCATAAAGCACACCTGGACTCAGGGATGGAGGGAAGATCAGGTCATCCTCAGCTACACAGTGAGGTAGGATACACGAGACTCTCAAAAGATGGATAAGAGAACACGCTACTTTTGCAGAGGACCTGAGTTCTGTTCCCAGCACCCACATGGTGAAGTTCACAACTGCCTGTAACCCCAGCTTCAGATGATCTAATGCATACCCCACCCCATAATTAAAAATTAAACTTTTTTTAAGTGTCAGGAGGAGCCCCAATCAAGGTGGAGGAGGAGGCTAAATCTGGGGAGCCAGACTATCAACAGCATCTCCCCCAGACCCTTCTAGCCACTCTTACCCAGCTTCAGCAGCAGGGGTGCTAGCTAAAGAGGGAGGTGTGGGTGAACCAAGGAGAGGAAGCCAGCGTGCCATCCTAGACAGTGCCCCTTGTCCAGATTTGATTTTATTGTTGACTGTTCTTCATTAGCGTATGAAATAATGGGTTTCATTCTGACATTTTCCTGCATGTTTATCTTTGTATTTTGCTCATATTCACCCCAATAGTTAAACTTTATCGTCCCTCAACCCCCTCGTGCTGGCCTCCTGCCTCCTCCCAATAGCCTCTATCTGCTTTTATGACAGACACGTTCACTTTCAAAAACCTAGATTCTGCCTATGAGACACACCCTGTAACTGCTATCTCTTCAAGTCTGATGCCAGACACGGAGCTACAGGACCTGTGTCTATCTGGCTGGATTTGGGTCTTGCTCTGGTCCCATCATGCCTTCAATACACTGCTTCTTCCCTTTAGGAAAAAGAATGTCCACTCTGTGCCATTATATGTTGGAGGTATGCAAAATGGGACAGTGAGTTATGTAGCCAGGTAAGATTTATTAAGGAATGAAATCTATAAGGTACACTCACGATACAGAAGGCCGTTCGCTGCTGATTCACCTGCCGTTGTCCTGCCATTCTGCCCAAGGGCTATGGGAACCAGACTGCAAGCCACGTTTCTCCGCAGCTTGCTCCTGCTCCGACCACCCAAGGGAGCATGCGACCCTTGCCCCACAGTTTTTAAGGGGTCACATATATCTGAGAAAACCATGCCAATAAGGCCAAAACATTCCATCCAATTGGTAATTGGACCAAATAGCGAATTTCCCACAACAGGTATGTAACTTGCTTTGAACTTTGTAAGAGACTTTAAAAAGTTGTTTATTCAGTGTGTGTGTGTGTGTGTGTGTGTGTGTGTGTGTGTGTGTACTCACATGTGTGTGCATGCATGTGTGTGGAGGTCAGAGGATCTGGGGGACTTCTCATTCTCCACCTTGTTTTCAGGGCAGAATCTCCTGGCCACTGGGTTGCCAGAGACAATCTCAGGTTCTCAAGGCTGAGCAGCAAATGCTTTATTCACTGGCCTGTCTCACCAGCCCTAGGTCTGGACTCTTAGAGTATTACAATGTATAGATTTCAATGTTTGTTTTATGTGTATGAGTGCTTCTTTGCACGTATGTGAGCCACATGCATGACTATGTCCTTGGAGGCCAGAAGGAAGAGGGTGTTGGTTCTCCTGGCACTGAAGTTCTGGATGGCTGTGAGCAGCCACGGAGGCCTCTGCAAAAGCATGAAGGATTTTTTTTTTTTTTTAGATTTATTTATTTATGTATACAGTGTTTGTCTGCACATATCCCTGCAGGCCAGAAGAGGGCACCAGAACTCATTACAGATGGTTGTGAGCCACCATGTGGTTGCCTGGGAATTGAACTCCGAACCTTTGGAAGAGCAACCAGTGCTCTGAGCTATCTCTCTCAGCCCTGCAAGAAGGATTCTCAACCGCTGAGGCGTCTCTCCATCACTGACCCTCAGGACTTCTAAAGTTGGGTGCACGTTATGTTGTAAGACAGTCCTGAGCCTAGGGATACATAGTAGTACCATCCCATAGTGCTTTGATTTGGCAGAAATACAATAAAAAATATCAAACAGACTTATATGTCTTTTCCGGTCTTTTCTCCATGAACATGGAACACAGTTCTAGCCTTACTGTATTTACATATTGGTGTGTTACTGCCCAAAAGATCAGCTCGTGACTGCCATGACATCATGCATGGTGACAGACAATTCAAACAAGGATGAAAGAATAGATGCCCACATGGATCAAAAAATACGTCTAATGGGGCTGGGGGATGGTTCAGTTAGGAAAGTTACTGTCATGCAAGAATGAGGGCCTGAGTTCGGATTTCCAGAACCCACATAAAAACCTGAAAATGAAACCAGGAGGTGGTGGCTCACGCCTTTAATCCCAGTGCTAGGAAGACAGAGGCAGGTGGATCTCCGTGAGTTTGAAGCCAGCCTGGTCTACAGAGTGAGTTCCAGGACAGGCTCCAAAGCCACACAGAGAAACCCTGTCTCAAAAAACAAAAAACAAAAAAAAAAAAAAAAAAAAAAAAAAAAGAAAGAATAAGAAAAAAAGAAATAAGGAAGTAAGAGAAAAAGAGTGGAAGGAAGAGAGAGAGAAAAAAGAAGGAAAGAAAGAAAGAAAAATGGAGGAAGAAAGGAAATGAAGAAAGGAAGGGAAGAAAGAGGTGGAGAGCAATGGGGGAAAACACTTGTGTCAATTTCTGGCCTCCACACACATGCACACCTTTACACTAACAAAGACTTGTACACCACACATATGGACCACACAGCCCCATGCACAAGTGAAGAAAAGAATATGGAAACCGACAAATAAAAGCAGAGCTGTCTTCTGTTAACTCGGGAGGGGCAAATCTCCAGGGCTGATTGTTGTAAATTCCCAAACATTTCTACCTCTGGTTGGACTCACCCACTATGCAGTGAAAAGTTGTGATCCTGAATAAGTACACTTAGTATACATCAATTAAAATATCTTAAGTAGGGGCCAGCGAGATGGCTCAGCCAGTAATGGTGCTCACTGCATCTTAAGCTTGGCAACCTGGGTTTGGTCTCTGGGACCCATGGAAGGATAGAACAGAGAATTGACTGTCGTCTTCTGACCTGGTGTTGTGACATGGTCCACACATCATCATGCATGCACACACATA
Organism: Peromyscus leucopus; assembly: GCF_004664715.2. Taxonomy (NCBI): domain Eukaryota; kingdom Metazoa; phylum Chordata; class Mammalia; order Rodentia; family Cricetidae; genus Peromyscus; species Peromyscus leucopus. Next base: position 9,740,472 of record NC_051069.1, on the reverse strand, counting down.
CATACAACAATAATAATAATGATTGTGATAATAATAAATGAAAATAACATATCTGAACAAAGAAAGAGGTTGTACCCTACTATCTCCCCCAACCAGTTTGCTCTTCAGGGGTGAGAACATCAGCTGATCTTGGACACAAAGCTGCCTTAACCAGACGGCTGCAGGAGGAGCATGCGCAGAAGAAGCCAGCGAAGGAGGCTGCTTCTTCATGCCAGGAATTGTTCAAAGCAATCTGTCATCACAGGATCTTGATTGGCAATCATAATACATGCTAAGATCCATATGTGGCCATCATACCAAACTCTTATCACTGGAAAGCAGAACTATGGAAGATTGTCATTGCCCTTGCTTTGGGGCATTGGGAGTTTGGGGCGCTTGGTTTTATTTTTTGATGTTTGATTTATGGTGAATCTAGGTTTTTTTTGTTTGTTTGTTTTTTGTTTTTAGAAAGTGTCTCATATATGCATTCCATGATGGTCCCAAACTCACTATGTATCCCAAGATGACCCTGAACTTTGTCAACTTTTTCTTTTTTGTGGGGGAGGCAGGGGGCTTCAAGACAGGATTTCTCTGCATAACCCTGGCTGTCCAAGAACTCACTTCATAGACCAGGCTGGCCTCGAACTCACAGAGATCCGCCTGCCTCTGCCTCCCGAGCGCTGGGATTAAAGGCGTGCACCACCACCTCCCTGCTGCCTCCACCTCGGCAGTGCTGGGATTACAGGTGTGCACCATCTCACCCGGGGCTTGGATGGCACCCAGGGTTTCATGCATGCTAGAAAAGCTCTCTACCAGCAGAGCTAGATCCCAAGTCCCTGTTTTTTCTTTTTAATCTGAGCGAGGATCTCACTGTGATGCTCAGAGAACCCCCAACTTCACCCTCCCAGGTGCCGGCATTACAAGTATGTACCACCACACCTGGCTCTGCTAACGGTCTTTTCACAAAGTTGAGCACACCAGAATGCATATGTGTGGGGGTGGGAGGTGAGGGGGTGCACACTAGGCAAGCACTCTACCAACTGAGCCACGTACCCGGACCCCTCCTATTTTCTTAGCTTTCATGGTTACCTCTTGCTTTTATAATGTTGTTTATCCATATATCTGTTCTGTTGTTCTAGACACATCCACAGGGATTCTTCAGAGATTAACACATTTATCCAGGAAGATGTGTACGATAATAATAAGCTATGTGAATAAGATGTTGAAGCAGGGCTAGCAAGATGGCTCCGCAGATAAAGGCACTTGCCGCGGAGCCCACATGGTGGAAGGAAAGAACCGACTCTGGGCCAGATGACCTCTGACCTCCACATGTGCACACAAATAAATAAGTGAATAAATAAGTAAATGTAAGAAAATAGAAAGGTTGAAGCAGGGACATTCTCCAAGACAGGAAAGGTCCTGACACCATGGTCATTGGCCACAGGATTGAAATCAGGGATGCTCAGGGACCGGAGGCAGCAGAGTGGATAGAGAGCTTGCTGGTCCACCTCCAGCAGCCATGGGAAAACTCAGGGAAGGCCGAGGGTGCCTGGAATCCCACTGTGGAGGAGATGCAGGCAGGGGGACCCTGCCTCAGATAAATAAAGTGGAGGGACCCAAGAGATGGCTCAGCCGTTAAGAGCAAGTCCTGTTCTTGCGCAGAGGACAGAGTTCAGTTCCCAGCACCCAGGTTGGGTAACTCACAGTAACTCCAGCTCCAGGGGTTCAAGGCTCTCTGCTTGCTTCTGAGAGCATCTGCACACATGTGCACATACCCACACAGACGCACATTCACAACTATAAATAAAAATCGCTTTTACAATGAGGTGGAGAGCAATTGAGGACATCCTTCTTTGGCTTCCACATACACGAGCATATCACTAACATACACACACACACACACACACACACACACACACACACACACTCTCTAGATAGGGGTGCACAAACACACAAGAGCATGTGCTCATACCCTAGTATGGATCAGCACAGTGGATCTGACCGAAGTCCTTGATGAGTTCTCTTTCAGAGTTTCTTCAGCAGAAAATGGCGGCTTGTCATTGAGGCTGAGGGATCAGCTGCACAGAAAACAGCTGGCACGAAGCACAGCCCTGCGAGGTGAGTAGGCGTGTTTCTATTTTCAGCTCAGCAGCCGCTGTTCTGACATAAGAAAGCCATGCCTCTTGACATCACACGCCACTTGAGTTGTGACACTGGGCAAAGCCAGGTAAAGCCCCAGGGTCTTTCCTGAGAGTGGGTCCCAGGGCCCCCCCCCCCCTGCCCAGAGCAGCCAGGTCCCATGTCACTAGAGCCCAGAAGACCTTGTGGTGTAAGTACACATGAGATTCGGTTTTTATTTAAAGAGCCTCATTTCTGGACATTTATTTGCGGGATTACAGCTGTGGCTTGAGCGACTTGCAGACATTATAAGTTGAAGCCCTGCCTTCACTCGGCTGCTAAAGTTTAATTCACTCTAATTATTTCATATGGCATCGACTATAATAGTTTCATAATTTCTAGTATATTAAGCACTTAATATGTTGTGTCATTTGAAATCACATATTAAATTCAGCAAAGTACATTTTAATGAGAGTTAAGTGGTGTGAAAATATTAACACAATGTGATGGTTCATCTTGGCGCTCTCATTTTCTGGTTTTTCCCAGTCTTTCCTGGTGGGGGATGGGACCAGTGCCTCCTGGCCAGGTAAGGGGAGTGGTTCCCTGGGAGAGGGCTGGGGGTTTCCAATGCCCTTTCTCATCTGCCCCCCACCCCAACCCTGGTTAGGGTGTGGTGGGGCACTGATGAGGTTGTCCTCATTCAGCAAGGGCAAGAATTATATCTTCCATCCTAGAAGAGAAGTCAGAAGCCTGGTAGGCTTGCTTCAGGGTATCCCGGGTCAGCAGAGGGGCTGCTGGGACTTATATGAGGCAGTCCCTGCCCCCACTACCACACCATAAACCATAGTCACTGTCAGTCAGTGTGGCCTAGGGGGTGAGTGGCAGCAGAGTCCATGGTGCCATGATCTGGAGGAGCACCCCCTTTTATGCCTGTAAATGAAACCGATATGCTGACAGGTGGAGAGGCTAGCAGGTGCCCCCAGACTCAGCCCCTCCTCCCCCTCGTCACTGTGTGCATAGGATGGGAGCTTGGGCATACTCCAGAGCACACGGATGGTAGTCAGAGGGCAATTCTGTGGGTCATTTCTCTCCTCTACCATGTGGTTTCCAGAGCTTAAACACAGGCTGACAGTCTTACGTGACACGCACATTACCTGATGAGCAACCTCATCAGTGTCCCACCACACACCATTTTTCCCCCTGACTTTTGAGACAAAGGGGTCTTGTGTACCTGAGGATGATCTTTATACACTAAATAATTTAAATTTAATAATAATGCTACGTGTGGTGGTGCACCACTCTAATTCCAGCACTCAGGAGGCAGAGGTAGGAGGGTCTTTGGGAGTTGGAGGCCAGCCTGGTCTACAGAGTGAGTTTCAGGACAGCCAAAGCTATAACACAGCGAAACGCTGTCTCAAAACAAAACAAAACAAAAATCAAACCTGGTCTGCATTCTCTCACTCAGGTGGTGGAAAGCCCCACCCCAGCAGAATCAAGTCACCATATCTTGTCTCTTGGGGTTCTGCAGCCCACGGCACTCAGGGAAGACTATCCACATTCAGGTCACCCCGGGTCTGCAGAGTGGAGAGAAGTCAATGACCCGGAAGGTTACTGGAGCTCTGAGATGGCTGGCCAGAGCCTGTCCTCCATAGCACCCACAATCCTCTGCGTTAGTGCCTGTGTCCTGGGGGGCGGGACTTCCTGTGAAGTCACGATCCACTTGGTTCTCCCTTTAAGGGTTCTTTCATGAGCTCCCTCCTCCAGCCTCATACCATATCCATTCTTTCCCTCCATTCACCCACTATCTTAGTCTGTTTCCTGATGCTATAAGGCTGAGCATCTACAGAAAGAGGTTTATACAGCTCACAGTTTTGGAGCATTAAAGTCTATGACTGGGTAGTCCCATCTGCTTGGTCTTTGCTAAAGGTATTTGGGTACATCTCCACACAGAGGACAGCATCCTTTAGCAGACCTCCCTGGTCTGCAATAAGAGTTACACGGTGAGAGGAAGCCAAGGACACCAGGCTGGTAGAACCACCTTCTCCCATGGTAAATAACCCAGCCCTTCACCAGTCCCAGGACAGCAATAATTCAGTTCCAGAAGGAAAACACTCATCTCTTCAGGAGCGGTGGTGCCTCTGACTGAATTACCTTCCGTTTGATTCCACCTCTGACTGAAGCTTTAGGTCCAAAGCATAGTAGTATCCTCTACCTTCTTTCGTGTTGGGCCTTCCCGCCTGAGGGGAGCACTGTTCTCCTCAGCAGCCTGAGAACTAGGTCTACAATAGCTCCTGCAGATCCTTCTGAGGCCGCCCACCTCACCGATGACTAGAATGTTTGTACCCTTGTAAAGTAGGATACAAAAATCATGTTGGAATTTAGAATTTTAATACCTTTTATTTTGTGTATGTGTGTGGCTGGGTGTGTGCTATCGCACATGTGTGTGAAAGTCAGAGGACAACTTGAGGTCAGAGGCCACCATGTGAGGTCATTTCTCTCTTTCCATCATGTAGGTACCAGGGATCAAACTCAGGTCATCAGCCTGATTACCCACTGAGCCATCTTGGAATTTTTACATCTTGCTAATTCTATTCTCTCAGGAAAGCCCTTCAGTTACACAAGAGCCACCAAGGCTGAGCAAGACATTAGCAGTTAACAGTCTTGGTTCAAGCTAAAACAGGACTAGAGCCAGAAAGAGTGGACCTAGAATCCAAATAGATTCCTCGGCTTCTGGACCAGAAAAAGCAAACAGACAACAAGCCTAACAGACCACCTCCGGCTTAAAATAGCCAGGAACGGTGAACAAGAACCAGGTCTGTCTCCTGCTGGCTTGCGCAATAAGGCAGTTATGTACCTGTCACCGTGACACGTGTGCGCAGCCACTGTGTCGAAAAGGCTCCCCTTCTAAATACGTGAAGAACAAACGCGGATGCTGATAGAAGTTGAGCATCATCTCCCATCAATGCTATTACTGTTTGGTTATTTGCAATTCCCTTTTGTAAATCCGAGGGAAACATCATTGCCCAAATTAGCTCTTCTCACTCAGTGAAGGCCGTTATTAGCATTCTGAGTTTTGCAGTTGCTTACTGCTTATTTAGAGAGAGGTCACGTGAGGAGCCGGGCAGCGTGCGCCTGATTTCCATCTCATTGAAAACAGGTAGGGAGGGGGAGGACTCAGCTCCAAAAGCCGGGCCTGGGGCTTCTCTGCCTCGGCTGGGGGCCGGTCCTGTCCCACCGCACCCAGGCCGAGCACCGTGTGCGAGCCCCTAGTACCTGGCTGGTGGCTCCCTTGTGGCCCCCCTGGCTGACTCCGTTTGCTTTTGCCTGGGAGTCTCTGTCCCCGTCCTCTCAGGGCCGCCCGTGTATCAGGTCATTGTTCCAAGGTCGCCTCCTTTTGTGGCCGCCCACCCCAGTGACTTACACACCCCGACCTAGTCTCTTTACACACGTCTGGCACCCGAGCTTCCTGCTCACTCTCTCACCTTAAAGAGCAGGTGGCGACATGTGGGCGCTCCGGGTCTGTCAGAGCAAAGAAGGAAGGGAGGAAGAGCAGGCTGAGTTTGGGGGTACAATCTAACCCGGAACGGGGGGGGCTGCTCTTTCTTCAGAGACCTACTGTGCACGAGAAAAGAGCGGCCTCTGAACTCGGCTTGCATCCAAATCTGGACTTCTTTCACGGCGCGCAGGACCACTTGGTTTAACCTGCCAGAGCCTCAATTTCCTAACTTGCAAAACGGGGGGGAGGGGGGCGAATCACCCCCATTAAAGTGCCTGGCCCTTAGTAAACGCAGGAGCGCGAGCGTGCCCCTCTCCCACAACTACCGCCAGCCGCGGGCCACACTCGGAAAGTCTGGGCTCCAAAGTGGACACCCCTCTTTTTTTCCTCGGCTCCAATGGTGGCACGCTGTTTTCGACAAGCCCGGGGGAAACTGAGGCAGGGGCGGCTCATCACCCTCTGCACCCGGAGCAGGCCACCCTGGGCAGCCGCATCATTGGCGGCGAGTCTCAGAGTCGAGCGCGGCTTGATGAGCCGCTCGCAACCTTTGCTCCGCCCTTCCAAGTGGGGCTCGGTGGACCCCTCGGCTAGGGACCCCTTGTCCCTAGGACACACTGGCGCCCCGCGTCGCACCCGGGGGAGCCCAGCGCGAGCCCGGCGCGGTCAGGCGCGAGCCCAGCGCGGCCAGGCGCGTGCACAGCGCGCATCACGTGGCGGACTGTGACTACGGGGCCGCGCACAGATCGGCCCGGAACAGGTCTGTTTCCCATCGTCCCTTCATTTGCATATACAATGTTGAAACGAAGCTGCGGGCATAACTGAATTTAACTCTGAATCTAAACTAAAAATGAAGAACGCGTAATATGTAATTTACAAGTTACGGATTTATAGAGCGATTGGATTTGAAAAAACATGCCATAAGAACCTCACCATAACTGATAAAGTTTTGATGGTTTTGCCCTTATATACCTTCTGAGACACAGTCACGGTCGTGCTCGCTTCGGCAGCACATATACTAAAATTGGAACGATACAGAGAAGATTAGCATGGCCCCTGCGCAAGGATGACACGCAAATTCGTGAAGCGTTCCATATTTTTCTTTCTCTACTTTTAAATTCCACATTCACAACAGCCCCAGCACAATCGTCCCACGTTTCGTCTTTTGCTTGAGTCAATGGAACCATAGTTCTCCAGGAGGAAGTAAGAAGAGGGGTCTAGACAGAGCCGTCTCTTTGCAGTGTGCCCTATCCATGGGTTTCAGTTGCAGTTTCTGACTTATTTTATTTTTTGAGACTGGTCTCACACATCCCACCCTGGCCTCGAATTCGCTCTGCAGTCTAGGATAACCTCCAGCTCTGGATCTTCCTGCCGCCGCCTCCCCATAGCTGGGATGACAGATGTGCACTGCCACACCAGCTCCCGCTCGCCTCTGCCTCCCTCCTCACTGACCTAGTAAGGAATGGTTCGCCAAAGCTGGTTGGTCACTTCAGGTCCCAAATCGCAATGACACGGAGTCACCTGGGCGAGACGAGCAAGCATTTGAAACCTAGGCCTGATACCTTTGAAGAGACACTGACTGTGAAAGCAGAATTTTCTGGTCTTCACACTATTCAACTGCCAAATAACTAATAAATAAATAATACAGAAATCCTAATTAGTAAGATCAAGAAGGAAGGACCGCCTCCCCCAAGTTCAGATTTCCTGGGCTGACTTACTCAATGTTTTCTGAAATGTCCAATTTCCCCCCAAAGAAACATGGTGTACGCGCTTCGCTGGTTCTGAGCCTGCGCGAGGGCTCTGCAGCCCCTGGGACGCCACAGGGCACCCGTGATCAGAACCGAAGACCGGCGGACTGGGCGGACTGCTCAGGCCGCCACTGGCTGTGCTATTTCTGTTTTCGTCTACGAAGGTGACATGACCCTTTCCTGATCACAGCGTCGAATCAAGATCTGTGGGACTCCTTGCTCCTCCGCTCTCAGCCTTCCTCTACAAACCAACTGGAAGACAATTCTGCTGGAATCAGATGTCCGGTTCTCGGGAACAACAGTTTTAAGTTATCTCCGGGAATGCTGCCAAAGACACCACCTATACGTACTATTGTGGTTCTTCCTGTAATAAGGACCGGCAGGGTCATTTATGCTGGAATGGAGTGGTATAGGAACCCAACTGTCCAAGGAAATCCCTCGTTCCTCACGACACGAACTGTTGGGGCATGCAATCCTTAGAGCTAGAAAAATCTGAAATTCTGGCTGCCTTTCCTGGTTCTGCTCTGACTTGCTCAAGGAACTTGGGCCCATCCATTGCCTCATTGGCCACCTGTAGCCAACTAAGGTTGGGACCTTAGGATATCTTTCCAACCGGGTCTTTGTGACTGTTTTTAAGTGTTTCCAGAAAGTCCAAAAGGTCAGGCTGAAGGGAGCATTGGTTTGTCTCCTTTCGTGGGCCCTGGAGAAGTGGAGGGCCACAGACTGGAAACACACGCTGGAGTGCGAGGTGGCCTTATCACACCCAGATACACCAGCTCTGACTCTATCACACACAGGTACACCAGCTCTGATTCTGTCACACACAGGTACACCAGCTCTGATTCTGTCACACACAGATACACCAGCTCTGACTCTATCACACACAGGTACACCAGCTCTGATTCTGTCACACACAGATACACCAGCTCTGACTCTGTCACACACAGGTACACCAGCTCTGATTCTGTCACACACAGGTACACCAGCTCTGAATCTGTCACACACAGATACACTAGCTCTTGTTTTCCAGGACTATCCTCCAGGCTTTACGTGTATCGGCTTACTACATGTACAAACCAGTTGTATGAAGTCTTGTTATGGATGAGGCAGAAACACAGAGTTCCCCCAACAGGTTCCATATTACACAGAGAAGCCGCAGAGACTCAGTGAACCGGGTTACAGAGTCTGTGCTCTTCCCACACCACTGTGGCTTCTGGGGAGGGAGGCGGTGAGCCTGTTTAGAATGAATGGAAGCATGGGAGAAGGCATGTGATGCAGTTTTGCTTCTGGTGATCTGGATTCCAGGTGGGAGTTGCCAAGGACCCAGGCTGCACTGTAGGACATGGTAGCTGGGAATGTGTGGATGAGGTAGTGTCTTTGACACACAGTTGGGACCCGAGGAAGGTTTTCCTTCCCTAGGTTGACAATAAATTACTTGACACCCTACCCCAACACTAATCCTATTGATGAAGGATCTTTGTGAGCAGCAAGCTTGTGTTTAATTAACCTTATGTAAATGAGCATAATTGCTTCTCGGTGGCTGTTGTCCAGAAGCACCTGGGATGCCTTCCCTCAGACGTTTCCAGCACCTCGATGAACTAGCCTTTCACGTGGACGGTCCACGTGTGCACTTGGGTGCCTGCGCTGTGCCGTTGGAGGTGGCAAGAAAGAACATTAGGTGTGACCTCAGTTGTGGAGGTACTCGCAGTCTCCTGGGTAGACAACTCATATAACCACGGATAACAAGGAGGTGAGTCCAGGAACCTAGAGCCCCGAGAACACACAAGATAGCTGTGACCAAGGAGGTGAGGAACCCATTGGCAGAGGAAGCAGAGGTGGGAAGCAGTTTACAGGTATCTCAAGGGCAGAAAATATCCATTTACTCAGTCTTTCACGCAGGGTTTGCCGCACTGGTGGAGAGAGGCAGTCTGCCCCACACCGCTCACATAAGGGATGGAATTCCTCAGGCGAAATCGGCAGAGAGGTGGACGGCGCATGTTTACATGGCTCCTTACCTCCAGACCTGTATCCCAGCGCCAGAATCTTGTAGAGAACTCGGGGAAACAGGGGAGCCAAACCAAACACCCGGAGAAAAATCTCCTGTGAGACATTCTGTGCCCAGTCTCCCTTAATTCTGCAAACTCCGCTAGAGCGAAGGTATCCGAGTCTGGGCCGTGAGCGCAGGCTGTAATGCCCGGAGTTCGTCGCAAGGTGGCAACATTGTGGCGAGAAATAGACATTAAAAATCCTGGGTGTTTTTTAAAGCATATTTTCTCTATTAATGTTTCATTTAACTTAATTAGAATCTGGTAAGCTAATTAAAGTAGCTACGAGCCCCGCAATCAGCAATAATTCGTATAATTATTGATAATTACATCCATACCAATCGTTTGGTTATTAACATTTTGGGGGGGAACAAGCCATTTCGAAGTGATGTGGAGCCCAGGAGGGTTTCTGTTTTTTGTGGTTTGCTTTTTTCTTATTTGCGCAACGGAACTTTCTAGGTCGAATCCGCCTACACCTCCAGTCCTCGGAGGCTCTGTACCACCTGAAGCTCTGTACCACCTGAAGCCCCCAGGTCCCTGTATACTTTACTCCGCTTTGGGAAAGTTTGGAGGGAAAGGCGAGAAGGGAATGTTCTCCAGTCTCCTTTATTGGTGTGTGCCACGGACCTTCCTGCTTAGGTGGTAACTGCCCTGCCCATTTTACAGAAAAGGATTGTGCGGCTTCCAACTGTGCGTTTAGCGCAAGCAACCTGCTAGCCTGCGTGCACTGTGGGGTCCTGTCCCTGGCGCGCCCTGGGAATGCAAATCACTTCCTATGTAGATCTCACTTTCAAGATGTGTGCAGCCCAGGCGTAAAAGAACCGATAAGCACGCCCTCTTCACCCATATATTCAACGCAACATATTCAACGCAATAGTTCACCCATAGGTGAACTATTTTAGGCCCCTGGAGGGTCCCAGAGAGGGAATAGCAGGGTAGAGCCTCATGGTTTGCCTGGAGCCATCTCATCCCCCGCTGATCTGGCCCTGACAGTATCCCAGGTTTGAAGGTTCGCAACCCCAGCACAGGGACTGGCCGGCCTCCTGTCTCATCTGAGCGTGGGGCTCAGCATCTGGTTCTTTCTTCCATCGCCCAGACTGTGTCCTAGCTAGCCTGCACCTCAAGAGGCCTCCAGTGAAACTCCCTGGTGTGAGCAGCTAGGGCTCATGGCCCAAAACACTCCAGAGAATTTTAGGACCTGACTTCACCTCCAAGATCCCCCAGAGAGTGCTTGGAGCTCTGGGGTGCTAGTCTGAGAGCCAGATCTAGGAGGAGATGGTCCTGGCAGCGGCCTGCAGATGGGCTTCCTTCTTGGAGAGCTTCCTTGAGCCTCAGGGCACAAACAAATGTCATTTAATGGAGATCAGAAAACGAGGCCCTGGAAAAAATAAAGGACTCAACAACGCAGGACCTTTGCTAGCCAGAGGAGGGCATGAAACCCAGTCTGGGTTGAAAAATTCATAAGAGAACCCGCTCTCTCCATTCCATCCTCCACACTGCTTGGGGGTGGGGTGTGTTTCCCGGAGTTTATTTTTCGGTGGCCCAACCAGCAGGTGCCTAGCAGCCACTAGGTGAGGCTTCACATTCCTGGGCCACAGGCTGGGGAGCATCCCGGGCTTTGCCTCTGCTGCCATCAGGGCCTCACCTTCCTCACTGGGGTCCTCTAGTTACACAAATCCGCTAGGACTAGGAGGGGGAGATCATTAAAATGAAAACAGAGCTCACTCCTTCCGAAGAGCGGCAGGCCCGTGGCAGGGCATCTGTCTGTGCAGCGACCTCAAACTCTCCCTATCTTTTCCATATCTGTCCCTCACTCCTCACCCCCACCCGGCCAGCGCTCCCAGGTCAGGTCTACAGAGCTGGCACCAGCAAGTAGAGCAATGCTGATTGAACCCGGGATTCCTAGCAGCCTTGCTGAGTATACCCCAAGCCCCACAGGTGACTGCACACACATGAGAGAAAAGGAGAAAAATTAAACTTTCCGGCTGTACCAGCAAGGCTTGGGAAAGAAGGGACCACTGTTCGAGGGACCAGGCAGCATCCTTCCCCTAGCTAATTCCCAGAGGAGGGTCCTGCTCCAGAGGCCTGTGGAGAAGTTGGGTGTGTCTAGGTGGGTCAGTAGAGAGGTCTCCTGAGAGAGCACCACCCCCTAACCTCGACCACCCGTCCCGCACTTGCATCCCACGCGCCCCATCTTTGAGTGGCAGGATCTTTCACCATCACCTGGGTGGGCACACTCTCAACTCCGCAGCCCCAAGGAGTGACAGATTTTTTTTTCTTTTTATTAAAAACAAAAGTCACGGATACAGGTCTCCCCGAATAGGCTCAAGATGGTCTCCATCTCGTTGAGTCAGTTGTCGCCCTTTTAAAGTGCTGTTACGTTACACAACAACAACAACAAAAAAAACCACAAAGCAAAATCCAAAGAGGCATGAACGCAAAATGAGGACTGGAAAGGGGCCCGGGGGAAGTAAAATAACTTACAGCATAAATAAAGTGACCCTAATACTGAACCAAGAGACTCACAGTCCGTGTATATCCATTGCACATAGCCACGTTGTCGTTAGGAACAAGAGTTTCAGAAGTGGACCGGACTGGGAGTGCGCGGCTGCAGCCGGCGAAGATGCTACATTATATTTACAATCCGTGTCCCAGGACCTACTCAGGCCCGAGTGGGGTGTATGTGAAAGAGGTCTCCCCTCTCCCGTTTCTTCCCCCGCGGTGAGTCCAGTTTACCCCTTGAGGTTTGATGCCCTGGAGTTCAAAGGAGGGGCGAGGCAGTATTTACAGTGGGAAACCGAGCCGGGCCTGGATGGGGGCCGGCAGGAGGGCGGGCGGGCGGCTGTATTTACAACGGTCGGGTCCTAATGGCTTGTTCCTCGCTCTGGGCCGCCACGGCAGCGGGTATTTACAGAAAGGAGCAGCATGGCTTGAGGGCGCGTGGGCGCGGCCAAGCCGGCGCTAGGGCAACAGCGGGGGCTTGAAGGAGCAGTTGCCGGTGCAGTGCCGGGGTGTCAGCATCTTGCAGGAGAAGTGGTGGAGGGCGTCGTGAGCTTCTGGAGAGAAAGTCGCACCAACCATGTTGGCTGCCTAGCCTGCCTCACTGGCCCTCGAGGGCCACCAGTCCCCAACCCCCTCTCAGGCCCCATTCAACCCTCTGGGCACACGAATTCTCAATGGAGCAGAAGGGAGGTAGGAGGGCAAGAGCGAGATCCTAGTCAATCAGAACCATTTCTAAGGTCCATTGGCCCCATTTTACAGAAGGGGAAACTGAGGCACAAAGAGGTCTAATTGTCCAAGGCCAGGGCTGGGCCAGAAAGCAAATTTTCTGATGCTCAGAGCTCAAGGGGCTCTTTCTTCCTACCTCACAGTTACGGGAAAATTTCCCTCATTTCATTCAGTTCTCAGTTCCCTTCTGATCCATGTGGGCCCGGGCTTCCTTTCTTACAAACATCTCCATCCATCCACCCACCCACCACCCACCCACCCATCCACCCATCCATCCATCCACAGTATAACCAACAACCAGCCCCCCCCACACACACACTCATTCATCTTTGTTTCTGGGTTCACACCTTTTAATTTCTGCTGGATGGCGTAGCGCGCTTTCCTCTCCTGGTCCAGTTCGTTACACAAGGTATCTGGAAGACATGGATGTGCTATGAGGAAACACAGACCGCTCTCCAGCCAGACGACAGAGGTCACGGCCAGGGCCACAGCCTCTCCCCAGCCGGCCCAACTAACTCCGGAAACTGAGGAGGGGACACTGCAGGCTGGGGGTGGGGGAGGAAATGGCCTGGGATGGCGCTTAAAGGCAGACGGATCTAACCAAAATTAAAGCAAACTTAGGCATTACTTCCCAGGTAATTTTACGCCTCGATTTTTAATTTAGAAACCATGGAAATTGCCGCGCTAAGAAGTTCAATCACTCCACGTAATGATGCCTGCAAGCCGTTTGCTGGGCTCGCTTGCCATTCTGAGGCTAATCAGACTATACAAAGGATATTAAATAAAAAAAATAATTGTTAAATTACCTTCAATTTAAATCCAAATGACTGAGCCAACATCGCGGCTCCTGCCAGACGAGAGGCAGTTACTGCGGTGCGTGCGCTCACCTGACTCGCGGCTTACCTCTGACAATTTGCAGCTGTTGTACCATTTCTTCCCGATAAGCCAATTCCCTCTTCATTTGATCCTGAAAATTATCTGTGCAAATTGATTAAGTGAGAGCTGTTAAGCACAGCCTCCTCTCCCAGCTCCACTTCCCGCTCCCTCCCATCCTCACCCCTACTCCCACCCCTACCCAGCCCTTCACCTAGCTGGAAACGGGAGTTCTGTCCCCTGGGGCAAGTGGCGGCTGCTGTCTGCACCCAGTTCCTGGAGCAGGTTCCGGAAGTGGTGCTGTGGGGTGGGGTGGGAAGGAAGGACGTACCTTTGAGACTCTGGAACTCCCGCTCCAGCTTCTTGCGAAGCTCCATTTGCTCCAGAAGCAATTTCTGCAATTCTTCTGTGAGAGGTTGGGAGAGAGGTAAAGGGGAGACTGAGGAAATTCAGGGGACCCACCGGGGCCAAGGTTCTGCCCCAGCCCACGGTCCTGACACCTGAGCATTTCGGCTTTTATCTTTGACTTGGATGGAAGCTGGGGGCCTAGGGAATAGTCCCAGGATATTCCAATTCAAGAGGGTGGAAACTGTTTTGCATTTCTGGACCGTGGCTCCAGGAAATAATTGGAGCCTGACATCTGCTTTAAGTTGCTCCTAACTCCCCAACCTCAGAAGATGACCCACAAAATACAACTCCCCATTTCTAATGAGACTTCCAATCTCCCCTTTAAAGACAAATCAGGGAGAATCTGATCAAATCCATGGACAGCCTTCCTAGAGAAAAAGACATACACAGAAAGTTTGTTTACAATTTCAAGGGGGCACTTAGACCCCCAAATCCATGCGGTGAACTATCAGATAAAACACCAATGGCTTTGAAGTTGTGGCATGTCCTGTAAAATCTGCAACTAGGAAGAGTGAAAAACTACTGCCCGCCACCCCCACCCCATCCCACGCCCAATTTCTAAGACCTCCCATTGGCCCGTGTGGAAGGAGGCCTGTTTTGGGAAATAGAAGGTCCAGCTGCCCCCACGGGAGGCCACTAGTGTCGAGGTCCCCCCATAGGAAGGCTCCTTTGCAACACAGGAATGTAAAATGGAGAGCCAGAGTGAGCAGGGTTCAAAGCCCCTGTCTGCTATGCCTTAAGCTACCTCCCCCATCAGACTAACAGTGACGGGAGGAGGGGTGTCCTGTTCTGCGAATGAGCTCCAGTCTTGCTCTGTTATTGTTGAAGGTTTATGCATTAATCCCAGAGGGAAAAGTGGCCTTTGACACATTCTGGAAATAAATACCTCCCCGCCATCTTGTTCTTCAGCCAAAGTTGTGTTTTTGTGGGGTTAGAGAGACTCAAATTGTCCACCAGTTACAAGTTCTGAGAATCAAGGTCCATTCTCCTTTTTCACTGGGCCCTCCCTTCAAGACAGTTCTTGAGAAGCCAAACTTCCAATAAACTTGCTGGTCCGCTCACCCTACTCCCACCCCACCTCTGTGCCACGTGTCCAGAGGGTTATCTTTTCTACTAGGTGAAATGAAAACTGGTTATGCCTTTGGCACACACCCACTACCAGAATACCCTCTCCTCTAAGGACCCATCTGCCTCAAGCATCTCACCGCTCCATTCCACAGATTTAACCTCACCTCTGGCCAGGTTTTCAATGTCTTTCTCCACCAGGTGAGTTCCTGTGACATCCAAAGTGAGCCCATCTTCACCTAGGATACAAGGGCAGGTAAGAGGGGTTCAGTCCTGGAGAGAGCCTGGGAACTTTGCCAAATGAAGGACCTCTATCAGGACCTGCTGCCTTCCCACCTTCCAAGACACTGATTTGAGGGGAAGGAAAGTGGGCTCAGGAAGATGAACCCTGGCAGGAAGCGCCCTTTGATCTAGTCTAGGTGAATGAGATGGTCCCTCTTCCTTTTCCTTTTAGTGGGCCCCCCACCTCTTTCTCAGAGACCCTCAAAGCCAGTCAGGAAGAAACAAGACCTGAAACCCGGCCTGCTCCTCTCCCACAACATCAACTGTCTGTTCAAAGGCATCATTTGCTCACGATTAAAACCTTCCTCCAAGCCTGTGGTGACCCGGATGAGTTGGGTCTCAGCTCAAGGCCACCTCAGCTCAAGCGAGGGCTGTTGGGGCTCACCTCGATCTGTATTTGCAGGGCTTGGCTGGGAGACACTCCTTTGGTCAGAAAAGGATTTCCTAGTTTCCAAGTCGTCGGCTGTAGTCGAGTGATTGTCTTCCTTATCTGGCTCTAAAAGGCAGACTGAGTTTCAAGGAGAGGCAAAGAAACCGTGACCCGGATACTACAGAACGGCCTCGGTTGGGGCGCCCAAGCCCTAATTAAAAACGTCGCGGCCGCCTCTGGTTCCCGGCTGTGCGCCCAGGCGCGTGCCCCGAGGCTTTGTGCCCCGCACCCCCTCCCCTGCACAAGGTCTGCTCCATCCCAGCTTCACGCCCCCGCCCTAGCCTCTGGCCCCCAGGAAAAGATCAAGACAAGCAGCTGAGCCCACCAGGGACAAGCGACCTACATTGCGCGCGCAGATACTGGGGCACCGGGAGAGCGCGTGGCTGCCGGGTTTGTCCGCGCGCGACTGCAGCGGAGATCGCAATCCAAGGGCGACCTTTTGGGTGCTGGTGGTTGGGTGGGGTGGGGGGCATTGTCCCGCACCCGGCTGTATAGGCCTGCTTGGATTTCTGTTGTCCTTCCCACCCCCGCTCTTCCTCTGCTAGCAACCTGGTCCCAAATGCAAATGCAGGGCTGCTCCTTGATTAGGGCCGCAGCTACAGCGAGCTTCTAGGGCACCCAAGCGCTCAGCCACTAGTCCTCACCCTGTTCCCAGATCAGGCCTCGCCACCACGCGGTCTAAGGCCAAGCAGTTTCTGGATAAATGAAAGGACCTCAAGGAGATGCCTGCCCAGTGTCAGTCTTTTGAAAGGTTTAAATCTCGGATGAGGTGTGCTGGAGTGCGCGCGCGCTTGTGGAAGTGAGGAGGATGAGTCGTGATTGTTGTTAAGTAACCAAATCCAGAGCATTGGGTGTTCACAGTTTCCTTTTTCTTCTATTGTTTTCCCCCCTCTCTTTCTCTCCTTTTCTTTACGCCCCCCATCCTGCTCCCTCACCCCCTCCTTTGAAAGTCCTGAGTTGGCCCTGGATTCCAGAGGTGCTCCCTGTGTTACAAGGGCCAGAGGCCTCGGGAGGCATTACCGTGGGCCTCCGGGGTGCAGAGGTACGAGGCCGCGGGCCCCAGCGCCGCCGCCGCCGCCGCCGCCGCACTCTTCACGTGTTCATCCCTCTCAGGCGCATACACCTGCGGCCACCAAAAATGACAAGCAATTAGGGGGACAACCATGCCCCGCGGCCAACAGGAAGGCCGAGGGGACGGCAGAGGTTGGTGGGCTCTGTAGACCTGGGTAGCCAGGGCAGCGGTGACATACCGCAGTTGATTTGGGATAATCTTTGGATAATCTTTGCTTGAAATGCAAAGCGGCTCTCAGGCCACCGGCTGGCTGTTCAAAGCCACTCCCATGTTCAGTGCTCACCTCCTTTTTAGCTACTTTCCCTCCCTAGGTCGTTCCCTGCATAAACGACGCCTTTCTCACACAGTCAACAAATTCCTGTTTTAATGAACTCGATGTAAATGTACAGGTGCGCGCATCTCCTTGCAAACGGCCAGCCTTCCGGCCTAGTTACAGCTCACTCTCCAGCCACTTCCCTGACAATCAGAGAGCCTAAGGCTTTCCAGCCAAGAGCGCTGTAGTTACTGAGTTTGAAAAGACTCAGAAAACTGCCAGTTAGGATAATGGAGGGTTCTAGAGACTTCTTAGCAAGAGGCTAACTCCCCCTACTCTCTGAGGTTCTTCGGGTGTCATCCTCACGCATGCAGGCACACTTTGGGCCTGGCCTCCGGGGCGCCTTCCTCTGTTTGGGGGTCCCTTTCTCTCCTCTTTCTTCCTTCAGACCTCTTTTGTTTCTCTTTCTGGGTGCCTAGCGGTCTCTACAAATCTCCCCTCCCCTCCTCCATCAACAAAAACAAAATGCACTCGCTGTTTCTTAAGCCTGCCCCCCGGATTTTCCGAATCCCTCATCCTGGGGTTCCCAGCGAGCCCACTCCCACAGCGCACCCTAAGCTGGGGCTGTGAAAAGCAGCTGGGACCTGCGGCTCCAGCGCCTGAGCAGAACAAAATCCCAGTTCCCGCATTCGGCCGGGGCTGCTGTGCACACCCGCAGAATGGAGGAAGGGAGGAGGCGCCACCGGTGGGAAGCCGGGCTCACCTTGGCCGCCGCGGGGCCTCCCAGGGGCCCGCAAGGCTCTCGCAGCTCATAGCCGCCGCTGGGTGGGCTCCTCTCAGTTCTCCGCCCCACGTCATCGGCCACCAGGTCCCCGAATGCGGATCTGCCAGCGGGCGGTGGCCCGAGGCGGCGGCGGGGGCGAGGGCTATCGCCATCAGGAGAGTCCGTGGGCCCGTCTGCGCCTGAGGATGTGACAGATGGGGGCCCAGCGGACTGGTCGCCGTCAGGGCCACCTCCCGTGCTGGGTGCGCTGGGCTCGGTGTCGTCCTGGGCGCCCTCCTCGTCGGGGAAGCGGTTGGACTCTACGTCCACCTCGGGTTCGTCCGCGGTGTCCACGTCGGGCGAGGCAGAATGGTAGCTGGAGCTGCCCTCGCTCAGAAAGTCCGGGCTCACGTAGCCTCCTCCGGTCCCTGTGCCCGGCACTGGCCCACGAGCAGGCCCGGAGCCATAGGCCTCCCGCGCGCTGCCGTAGAGCTTAGCGATGCTCTCCGCGTCCTTGACCACGGGTCGGAAGGCCGACACGTAGGAGCTTTTGCGGGCAGGTGGCGGTGGTGGAGGGGGCAGGGGAGCCAGGGTCGGAGGCAGCGCCTCGTCCACGCCGTCCTCATCCAGGGGCCCGCGGGACAGAGCGCTCGGACAGCGCTCCTCCGTACCCAGGCTGCCCTCCTTGGCTGCCTCGGCACCGTCCAAAGACTCCGGGCCGCCACCGCTGCCAGCCGCCGCCGCCGCCGCAGCAGCAGCAGCAGCCACCGCGGCCGCTACGGCCTTGGCTTGACTCTGTGCGGCCGGGTAAGGCGGCACCGGGAGGCTCCCGGCAGCTGGCCAGAACATGGGAAACGTCGGGTACACAGTGGCGGCGGCTGCTGCTGCAGCTACCGCCGCTGCGTCCTTGGCTGCGCCGGAAGGTTGATGTCCCCAGAACATAGTGCCGCCGCCAGGGCCTGGCCCTGCTCCCGGGGGCAAGTGGCCAGCCCCCGGGCCACCGGCACCCGCGGCGGTACCAGCGCCCCCACCGCTCCCGGTGCCAGGGCCGCCTTTGGGATCTCCGGTGACCAACACTGGGTCGTCCTTTTTGGGACATAGGCCGAACGCTGTGGGGAAACCGTAAGGATGTGGGAAAAGAGGCGGGGGCAACTTCTGCAAGAGGCCGAAGCCTTTGCTGGGCACTGGAATCACCGGGTAGCTGCGAACTCCCGCGCTGCCCCCAGGCCCTCCGGGTCCTGCAGGGCCGTTAGCGGCGGCCGCCAGGCCTAGTGCACGCTGCGGATGCGGTGGAGGTGGTCCCGGAGGCCCCGCCACCTCGTCGTCCCCGCAGCGCAGACTTTTGTGAGGCGGTGGGCCTGGGGCCATCTCCGCGCCGCCGCACCCTGGGCCGCCACCGCCACCGCCACCAGCGCCGCCCTTCCCTGCACCGCCAGACCCGCTATTAGCGCCGCCTCCGCCGCCTCCTTGCAGCGAGAAGGTCCGCTTGCGCGTCCCGCCATTAAACATAGCCTTGACGTCCTCCCAAGCGTGGCTCAGTTCGTCGGTGGCCGACTTGTCACTGAGTTTGAGGTGCCGACGCCACGAGTTGAAGTTGGCGGCGTCGGGCTGAGTGTACTTGGCGTCGGGTGTGCGGTGCGAATGGAAGATGAACTTGTTGGGCGAGAAATACATGCTGCAGTAGCCGCACTTGATGCACTTGGCGCGAGAGCTGTTGTAGCGGGCAGGAATGAAGCTGCCCCGGGAGCCCCACGCGCACTCGTGCACCACGTCAAAGGCGAAGTTCTCGGGCAGTTTGGGCGGCTTGTGCTCACCCAGGAATGATTTGCACAGGCGTTCGGCCTCTCGTTTGGTGATCATGCCGCAACGGCGGGAGGAGATGGGCATGGCCCCGGCCCGACGCAGGATCTCCAGCTGCACCGGCGTGCACTGCACGCACGTGATGCCCAGGGCCACGCGGCGGTTGTGGATCTCATTGTAGCTGTAGTTTTTGAGCAGGGTGTTGGAGATCTGGGCTAGGCACAGGCGCTCCTGCCCATCAATGACCAGCGACACGATGGGCACCCCGTACAGCGACGTCTCGCCCACCTGGTTGGGTTTAAGAGCGCTGGATCCCGAATAGGGCTGCAGCTCTTGCTTGGAGTTGGGAGAGGAGCTGCCCTCGCGCCCCGGCCCCAGCTGAGTGGTGAGAGCCTCCATGCCGCCGCTCCTGAGAAACAGAGAGAGCAGAGAGCAGATGAGCCATTTTTAGCGCCGCTACCTCGGTTCAGGCCCGCCCAGCGGGGCGCAACGTGTGGGATGCGAGGGGGTTACTTGGCTGTAAGGAGTCCAAGCTCATTCGTCCCCTGGACTGGCCCCTTTTGTTATTCAGACCCGTGCCTGCGCTGAAACAAAAGCACCCGGGGGCTAAGGGAGGAAA
Source organism: Peromyscus leucopus (assembly GCF_004664715.2). Taxonomy (NCBI): domain Eukaryota; kingdom Metazoa; phylum Chordata; class Mammalia; order Rodentia; family Cricetidae; genus Peromyscus; species Peromyscus leucopus. The sequence goes on along the minus strand of NC_051069.1, from coordinate 9,720,296 downwards.
AGGGAAAATAGAAACCTCAGGAAAGCCCCGGCTGCCAGGAACTCAATCCTGTTTTCAGATTGGGAAGGAAGTGAGACCCAGAGACGGAGAGTGACTTGCCCAAGGCCACACAGCAATGCCATTGCCAAATCCAGGCTTTCCGGCCCGCACGCAGGTTCGCCTGCTTTCAGCTACCTCGCAGCCTTCCCTGCCCGACAGGGTCCTGAAGCCCGACTTCGGGGACCAGCGGCCCCTCTGCTCAGTCGCGCATGCACGCGTGCGGGCGGGGGCAGGGAGGCGAGAGGTGGGAGGCGAGGGAGGGGCACTCACTGCCCATCACCAAACTGAGGGATGTAGAGGTGGGGGCAGGGAGAAGGAGGAGGGCTGGAGGTTCAAGAAGAATGTGGGAGGAGGAGGAGGAGGCCACCGCTGTTCGCGGTGCTGAACCCTACCCTTTCCAAAGCTTGTCGAGTGCACCGAGGCCTCGGGTGGCCCCCACTGCACCTAGCTTCGTGACGACCGGCTTCCAGGAACAACAGTACCGGCTTGCACAAACCTGGACTTCTCTTCTGACGCCTTGCGCCCCGTGTTCCTTGAGCAGAAAGTGTCCGGCTGGATTTACAAAAAGCTTTCTTGCCAGCCATCAGTCGGGCCAGGATCACACAGTTTTTAACCACATTTTCTGCATTTTTAGCTGCATTCCAGACTAAAACTGGCTTCCGTCTGGGTCAGCGCTTGGTACAGAGAGATTCTCACAGAGGTTTCTCCAGAGTCACTTCTTGGCTTTTGAAAACACACTCCCTAAGCCTTCACATATGCCCGATTTCCTCAGGCCAAGCCCAGGCTCCCCGGGCTCTGGGCTGCTCCTCTCCTAGGGGTGTTTCCTCTTTGAGTGTTCTCCATGCCCCCGATATTCCAGCTCATATGGACTAGAAAGAATCTTGGTCACTCTTGGAAGCTACTGTAAAACTCCAGGCATAAAAAGTTGCTGGTGGTCCCCGCTTTGATTTCTGGAGGAGGCAGACAGGAAGCTGTGTCCACAGACTAGCCTGGTGGAGGACCCAGAAATTGATATTTAGGGCCTTTTAGGTCGCCTAGTCACCCCACGTGTCTTCAGACACTCAGAGCTCCAGTGCGTGGCGGCAGGTGCTCTTCAGCCCCGTCCAGTCCCCAGGACTCCCTCCCCTGAACTTGGCTGGGAAGGCAAATCCATTGGGGGGGGGCAGCTTCAACCTAACAGGGGCCCCGAATTCCAAAGCCTTCAGCGAAGAACCTGAAATCTTTGATCTGCAGGTCTCTTCCCCTCCCTCTCTGCTTGCTTAGATGCTCCTTATTTGTCGATCTTATCTGTCCCTAAGCTGTCTGTCGCTGCCAGCTCACTCCTCTTTCCCCCATCTATCTTACATCTTGTTCAAGTATCAAGCAATTTATCTATTATCTGTTTCATCTCTTCCAGTCAAACCGAAGCAAGTTGATCCTCCCTTTCTCATTGAAGTCCCTGGGAACATTTTAGGAGGCAAACAAACACTGTCCTAACTCCTTGACTGAGGGGTCAACAAGGCAAGCCGGGCGTCCCAGGAATGGTTCTCAGACAGGCTGCGGAGGTGGCTGGGGGCGTGCAGCCTTGGGAAATGACGATGGCTTCTTGGTTTTCTGGGCAAATGTACCCGGCCCGCATACAGTGAAGAGGACACCCTGAGCCAGGAGCGTCCACCTGAAGCTAGGGGTCCTGAGTCCCCAAGGGGTTTTCCCAGAGGGCTTCCAGCCTTGGAGCCCGGAGAAGTGGGGAGCCCTAGGAACGAAACAGCATTTCGAGGGTCAAAGAAGAAAGCGCCCGCCTAGGGCCGCACTCAGGCACAAGAAGCAGCGGTCAGGGCGGCCCGGGGACCCCCTGGCCGGCTTCTGGGGCTTGAGGGGCGAGCCTGGCAAGGGTAAGGAGGCGGGAGGCGGGCAGCGGTGGCAGTGAGGCTGTGGAGTCGTTTGGTAGAAGAGAAAACAACAGCCACAGAGTCTAAAGGAGAAGTCAACGAAAGAAGCGCCGGGGCAGCTGGGGCGGGGGCTGCGGGCTCGCGATCGCGGGTACTCACCGTGCGGCCGCTGGAGCCGGCGAGCGGCGAGCGGAGGTGCGTGGCGGGCGGAGCGGCGGGCGGGAGTCGGGGATCCGCCGGGCTCTCCGGGTGACGGCGCGGCCCCTCCCCGCGCGCGCGCACAGCCGCGCAACCCCGCTCCCCGCGCTGCCACCCGCGGCCCCTCCCGCTCTCAACAGGCGTGGGGCGCCAGGGTCCCGGAGCGGAGCCGGGTCCTTGGAGCCGATGCCCCCGAGGCCGGGGACTGGCCCGAAGAAGAAGCCGAAGCCTTGAGCTCATGGCGCGGCGGCGGCCACGGTCGCGGACACTGGCGGGAGTGGCGAGGCCGGCGCTGGGCTGGAGCGCCTGACAGCTGCGAGCCGGGGCGCCACACCCACCACCCCTCGCAGTTCCTCGCGCCCTCCCCGGGTGCGCCCGCCGCCTCTCTGCAGCCCCAGGGCCTGTGCGCCCCAGGTAAGCGGCCGCCCACCTGCGGCCCGCGGCTCGCACCTGCGGCCCCGCGCAAGCCAGAGAGGCCGAGTGGGAAGAAGGGCCGGGGAACTCGAAAGTTCGCCCCTGAGAACCAAGTGCTGAAGGTCCGAAGCTCGCTGTTGCCACCAAAGGACCCGGAGCTCGGCAGGCCCGGGGCAGGGTGATGGAGTTGAGGGTGACTCCAAAGGAAGGAGAGTGGAGAAGGTCGCACCACTCTCCCGCTGCAGGGACCGTGGAACTGTGAGTGGTCCTGGAGACCCGGACTGGCGGTCAAGAATGGGATAGGGTACTGAGCACTGGGGAGCGCAGCCGGGAAGGGGTCAGCGCATCTCCCCACTGCTCCTGACTGTGGGGGCAGGCTGGAATACGCTGCAGAGAAAGTCACCCTTCTTTCTTCACTGGGCAAGGGACTGGGGAACCCCAACCCCAGGATCTCCCATCATCTCTTGTCCAAAGCAAGAGCCAAGTCATAATTGGAGGAGGCGTGGGGTCAACTACTGGTCGACGTTGCTGTTTTCTAGTGGAGAGGTCCGTTTTCTGGGGACACTACCCCTTGGTACTTTCTCTATACCCCAAAACCCACTCCTCCCTCTCTCTCTTATTTCCTCCCATCGGGTCTCTTATCGTCTTAATCTACGAGTTACTAATAACACACCCCTCGCCTGTTTTCGGGCGCCCCCTCAGCTATTTTCACCTCCTCTTCCTGCCCCCGCGGCATTAAGTGTCCTTAATGGACACGTTAATTAAACTGTAATTAATCATACTGTCCAACTCAAGTTTGAACAATTACCCTAATCAAACAGAAGTTAATAATGGCAAGGATGGCCCGGGGCGCGGCGGGCCGCCGGGGCAGGGGGCGCAGCGGCCACAGCGGCTACTGGCAGCGGCCGCAGCGGCGAGTGCAGCCTGTCCTTGGAACCTGAGCGGCTCCATAAATCTTCCGCGGGTAGCGGCTCGGGGTCGCCCTCGCCCCCGCCCTCTTGTTTCCCTCCTGGCTCTGGGTTGTGGGTCCTCTTTTCTCCTGTGTTTCCGCTCCCGTGGGTTCACTTCCCGTTCTTTTCCACTTCTCGATTGCTCCTTTCCTGCTCTTTTCTCTCTGGCTCGAGGAGACCCCACGAAAGGGCCCTGGAGTACGGTTATGGCTCAGGCCTGGCCCTCGGAGAAAGGAGGTACCAGGCCTGGGGCAGGTTCCTAGCCTGTTCTCTGAAGCCTCCCAAGCAAGTTTGAAGGTTTCTTCTAGATGGAGGTCTCGCTTTCCCCTCCCTCAATGTCTCCCTCTGGCTTTCTCCCCGCCTCTCACTTTCTTCAGCCTGGAGCCTGCCCAGGCCCTCTTTTTCGGCTCTTCCCTTCCGGCATTTCTCCCCGGTGCTACCTCTGTCCCACTCCAACTCTGCGCTCTCATCCTCCCCGCCTTCTTTCGGAGGGAAACAGCCTGCTTTCGGTCCCTGTACAGAGGCTATCCTCAGCACTCCCACCCCCTGCTCATCTCCCACCCCCCTCGGCCCAGGCTCCCCCATCCCATAATTACAATCCCACTCGGTAATTATTCCTAGAATCCTAATGATTTTTTGAAAGCAACCTCAGAACTCGGTATGGTGGTGACAACGATCGGGAAGTCCGGCGCCCCCAGGGTGGTGGCGTAGGAAGGGGAGGACACGGAAAGTCCCCCTCCTCTATTGTATTGCCAGGGCTAATAACGCCCCCGGGACTGGCCTCCAGTCCATCCGGGCAACCAGGAGGCAGAGTCCCTGGGGACCTCTCATACAAAGGGTCCTGCTCTAGGCTAGTGCACTAGCGGATGACCAGTGTCGCCTCCGCTCCCTGTTCAGCACCAAGCTCGGGACAGCTCCCAGCCCGGTCGCGGCCTGGCCGCTCCAGCTAAGCTCTAAGGAAGGCCCGTGGAGAGGCTGGGGGATCGCCGCTGCTTGGGGCTGGTTTCTGGGGGCGCTTGTGTGGGGGACCCGAGCTCGAGCCGAGTTCCATAGGAACACTACAGCCACCCACATTTTAAGATCTGCGAGCCTGTTCTCACAGCAGCCACCATCCGAGCATTCCCATTTCACAGGAAGGGAAGAGTCAGGCACGGGAAGCCCCAGGTTCCTCAGTCTGTAAGGCAGATGCACAGGCTGAGCTACACTCAACACGCCCTGACACTCTGTAGAGGGGTCTGGCTGGGTGAAGGGACGGGGAGGACTGTGCAACCTCAGCCTGGGTGTGGAGGAAAGATGCCTAATAAGCCCAAGTCATCTGCTCAAGTTCAGGAGGCCAATGGGTGGGCAGAGCTGGGACTGGAACCCAGGTTCAGATGCAGTACGTGACCCCCTTCCCCCCTTTTTTTTCAGTGATGGCGGCTCTAGGTCCTGCGGCCTGCCCAGAGAGCAGGAGGAGTTTGAGGGAGTTGTTGCCCTTGGCCCATCTCTCTCCAGTTCTTACTATTTTGCCTCTTTCATCCTCTCCTGGCTGCGCTCTCCGCAGCCCCAGTCAGTTCCACGCTGCCCCCTATATCGGGGCGTCGGGTCCACACCGGCCCCTCTTCTAGCGCCCATTCGGATTCTGGCTTGGGCCGGGCTGTGCTGACGCGCCTCCGTCTCAAGCACATATCTTTTACCAGTTGAATTAACGGCAGTTTTCGTCAGTTAATTAGGTTTAATTTACATAATTAGTACAGTATAAAGAGGATTGGGGATAATCATGGGGTACGTAGCGCTTTCTGTGTAAACACGTATTCTGAATTAAAAATCAGATGTAATTAAGGCGCGCAGGCCCTGTTTAGGCAGGGTTTTAATTGTAATGAATTTCTAATTAACACTCAATGATTGCCAAATGCAAAGGGCTGTAGAATTTTCTTGTAGTTTTGCTAATTTATTGTTTACTTAATATCTGGATATTAGTCCAATGGCCAGATACAGCCCAGCCTAGTTCTGCAGCCTTGGCCCCAGAAAGAGAAGGCGGCTGGGCGGGGCCTGCTGGGCCCCTACAAGAGTGAAGCATCTAGGCAGAAGAGGAAGCCACAGAGGTGCTCGGCGGCTCACCTCATTCTTGGTGTCACTAAGGCCACAAGACAGTCTCTTCTCGATGCAAACCTCGCTCATTGGGAACTGGGAGGAGACTCGGTCTGGTTAGATTTCCCTCCTGATCTTTGCAGGAGGGACCACACTCCTGACTTTATCTCTGACTGGTGGGAGTATAGGGTTCTTGGGGACTCCTCCCAAACACCCCTCCGTGAGCAGCTTTCGGGTGGAGTTCTGAGCTGGGGGGAGGGGAGAGGTGATTTGCTTACAAGTAGCATACCCGCAGAGTGCTTAAGCTTGGAGAGAGAGGGGCAGAGCCCCGGAAATGGTCTGGAGGTTTTGGGTCCCAAGGTTACCTCTGCACTTAGAAATGCAACTTAGGCTGGAAGGAAGCAGGAGGGAATGCTGGATAGGCCTCCTTTGTGCCAGCAGACAGCGAGCTGGGAGGCCTCTGGAGAGGTGTTAGGGAAGGAGTGTAGGAGCAGCCGGCTGGCCTGAACTTTTCCCAAGGGGCTCTCCCTTTCCCTGGGGCTCTGGGTTGGGTTCCAGCCCATAGTCCAGCTGGCACCCTGGGAGAGGAGTTCCCATCCAGGCTGCTCTAGCTTCTCCTTTGAAGGTCCGAGTTGGAAGACTCTATTCTTTGTACTTTGAAGTTTACTCCCATGTAAGAAAACACCAGGAAACATTAGTATGACCCAGAGGCTTTCCTGGGAAAGCGAGCGGTTTTAACTTCTTCCTCCCTGTGACAGGATCTCCCCTCAAACTGACTCCTGCTGCTGGCTGCTCTGTTTTCCTCTTTGGCTCATGAGTAGGTTAATGCTTCTTGATCACTTCTCCGTGTTTTCTGCCTCTTACACTGGACTGCAACATTCGCTGTTGTGACCAGGACCACGGAACAGGGCTTGGGACATAGAAACACTCATCAGCTTGTTGAATGACTAAGTAAACCACATTTGATGGTGAGGGCTTAGGGGTCTACTGCCCCATGCGATGCTGCAGTTCCGGACTCCCAGGTACTGTTGTAAGAGTCCCCGGATTTCCATCTGCCACGTGGACTCAGGCAAGGCCTCTGGAGCAAGACACCCCAAGGCTCATCGAGCTTCCGGAGGTGGTGAAGGACACCCATCCCCAGGGGCACCTCAATTTATTCTCCCGAGGAAGCTGCTGGAAGAAGAGACTCTGGAGCCAAGAGTCTGCTCTGGGCTGGGAGTGGTAGCGGATACCTATAATCCCAGCACTTGGGAGGCTGAGCTAAGAGTTTAAGGCCTGCCTGGACTACATAGTAAATTCTAGGCCATTTCCCCCCAAAACCAAACAAGAAGAGACCTGGTGTGTTGCTGACTATGGTGGTTTGAGTGAGAATGGCCTCCATAGGCTGCATTAGAATGTTTGTTTCCCAGCTGATGGGCTATTTAGGAAGGACTCCAGGTGGGGCCTTGTTGGAGAGGTATGCCACTAGGGGTGGGCTTTGAAGTTTCAAAAGTCATTGCCAGGCCAGTCTCCCTCTCTTTTTGCCTTCTGCTTGTGGATCAGAGATAAGCTCCCAGTTACTTCTCCAGCACCATGCCTGCCTGCTGTCATACTCCCTGGCACGATGGTCATGGACTCCTGCTCAGAAATTGTAAGCAAGCCCCCAATTAAATGCTTTCTTTCGTAAGGTGCCTTGGTCATGGTGTCTCTTCACAGCCGTAGAACAGTGACTGAGACAGTGTTGAACTCTGAATCTGTAGAGTATTGATATGGAGCCTTGCGGAGATGTCATAAGGACTAACTAAGTCACTGGATGTGTGACACATAGCCAGATATGGGGCCTCCAGGGAGATGCCTAGAGTGCAAAATTTGGTATTTCCTAAATTTTAGGGTCCTTCCCTAGTCCCCAGCATCAGAAGTGGTTCCTCAGCACATCTGAGCCCTCCCTTCTCTGAGACTTGCTTTGGGAGGGCTGCCTTTGGACTTCAGTCTGCCCATGGGATGCTGGGCAGACCACCAGATGCCACGTGAGTTGGAGGAAGGTTTGGGACTAGGTCATCAGCTCCACATAGGCTTGCTGACCCCAGGGAAGCAAAGCCAATCTGCCATTCACATACACAGATGATTTAAAGCAAAAAGTTCATCAAGTTTCACAAATTCACAGCTCCATGCAGCCATCACCACCACTCATGTTAGGATATTTCCATCACCTCAAAGAGAAGCCTCACACCTTCCAATTGGCGCTCTTCAGACCCCGGCAATCTCCAGTCTTCTTTCTGTCTCTCTAGGTGTGCTTATGGTGGACATTTCATGCTGATGGAGCCAATCAGACAGTGTGGGGCCCTTTCATGACTGGCTTCTTCTGCTTAAGGTGGTGGTTTCAAGTTTATCTACATTATAGTGCATATCAGAATTTCATTTCTTTAAACTTTTTCTTTTACTTTATATTCATACATTCACTCATTCATGGTGTGTACATGCATCTGTGTCCATCGTGAGAGTCAGGATTGAACTCAAATCATCAGACTTGCTGGCAGGCACGTTTACTCACTGAGATGATCCGTCATCTCTCCATTCCTTTTTATTATCAAACAGTATTCTGTTGCATGGATCCCACATTTCGTTTATGCTGATGGTTATTTGGATTGTTTTTATTTTGGGGCTTTACTGAGTGATGCTGCTATGGACATTGGTGTGCAAGTTTGTGTGTGGCTCATATCTTAATTTCTCTTGAGCATATGCCTAGGTGTGGACTTGCTGGGTCTTGAAATTCTACGGTTTGCTTTTTAAGGAACCTCAAAAAGTTGTATATTTTTAGACAGGGTCTGTTCTGTCAGGAGAATGATCTATGATAGCCATACTTTTGGTTTTGAATGAGCGACTTTATTAAGTATGTAGCAAGCAAAAGAAGAAACAGCGAGTAGCAGATACATGGCAAAGCATCATCCAGCTCGGCACGTCACTGTCCAGGAGAAATGACCTGGAGAGCTCTGCTGACATCATCATGCTACTGTTCCTGAGCGAGCCATTCCTGGCAGAGCAGACAATCTGTCCTCGGGTGAGCTTCTGCCTTCTTGGTGACACTGCAGTCCTTTTTATATCTATTTATTTAGAGGTGTGTGTGTGTGTGTGTGTGTGTGTGCATGTGTGTGTGTGCATGTGTGTGCAGTGTGCTGTGGAGGTCAGAGGACAACTTTTTGGGGTTGGATCTCTCCTTCCACCTTCTGGATTCTGGAGAATTGAACTCAGGTTGTCGGGCTTGGCAGCAAGCACCTTTACTGCTGAGCCTTATCGCCTTCCCTGGCTGTAAGAGTTCTCTAGGCGTTCTGTACACAGGTCTTTTGTCAGCTGTATGAGTGGCAGTCACTTCTCACTATATAGGTTGGGTTTTCCACACACTCTGTTCCTTTCCTCTGACGTTTTCTCTGTGGTACTGGAGACCCACCAGACTTTTTCTAATGGCATGCCCTGAAATATGAACATTTTGAATCTTGATGATATTAATTTTTTATTTTTTATTTTTACTTCTGGCATCATATATAAGAAGGCTTTAGGGGCTGGGGAGATGGCTCAGCAGCTAAGAGCTCTTATGGTTCTTGCAGAGGATCTGAGTTCAATTCCCAGCACCCACATGATGGCTCACAACCATCTGTAACTCCAACTCCAGAGGATCCAAAAACCCTGTTCTGGCCTTCAAGGGCACTTGCACTCACATGCACATAATCCAAAAAGACACACATAACACACACATAATTAAAAATAAAATAAATATTAAAAAAAGATTTTGTTATAGGAGTTACTCCAACTTTCTTTTTGCCCTTTCTCTTTCTTTTTCCTTCCTTCCTTCTCTTTCTTTCCTTCTTTCTTTCTTTCTTTCTTTCTTTCTTTCTTTCTTTCTTTCTTTCTTTCTTTCTTTCTTTCTTTCTTTCTTTCTTTCTTTCTCTCTTTCTGTCTTTCTCTTTCTTCCTCTATTTTCCTTTTGAGCCAGAATCTCTCTATGTATCTCTGGCTATCCTGGAGCTCACTCTGTAGACCAGGCTGGTCTCAAACTCACAGAGATCCAAGCTCCACCTGCCTCTGCTTCTGCCTCTGCCTCTGCCTCCCAGTGCTAGGATCGGAGGCTTATGGTTTTATCTCCCTCTTCTTAGTCTACCTTACACCCATCTTGAGTCAGTTTTGGTGTGTGATATGAGGCAGGGTCCAAATTCATTTTCCCCCATGTGGATAGATTATTCTCTCGGTGGTCATGGTACCCTGCTGGCTTTCCTAGTCTGAGGAAAGGACTACTTTCCCTTCCCAAGAGAGACAGACCAGCCTTGCTGGGATTTCTAGTGAACACCTGGGCAGCCCCAGCTGAGGCATGGGTTTCAAATGTGAGGGGACTTAGGTGCCTAGTCTCCACGACCGGAGTGAAGGCCCTCAAGAGTGTAGCCACATCTTACAGCAGCAGCTTCCCTCTCCTCGGGTTGTGTCCTCTTCAGTCACACTGAGGCAGGAGGATGGCAACAGAGGCCCATGCAGACAGCACAGCAGAGGAAGAGAGCGGGTTTGGGCAGGGGAGAGAAGGGAAGCCCAGATGATCATAGCCCCTGAGCACCTGCAGGGAAGGTCCTTTCTGGGGCAGCTCCCCTGCTTCCAGGGAAGATGAGAACTGAGGCTGTCTTATGGGTGGGTTGTGGGGGTCTGTATGTAGGGGTCACCTGGCAGGAGGAAGGTGGGGAAATGGGCTCTTTAGAAGTCTGTTTATGTATGTCACAATGTGTGGCAGGGATGGTTGGTCAATGATATCACCAACCTCCAAAAACTACCACGACTTCATGTTACCAACAGGGAAACTGAGGCCCAGAGAGATTAGGCATTCTGCCCAGGGTCACACAGGGAGTCAATGGAGAAACCAAGACTGGAGCCCAGGGCTGCACAACTCCAAGTCCCTTCTTTCCAGAGCAATGTTCCATCGCTGCCCACACGGATGCCTTGGGACAGAAGAGAAGGACTCCATTTAGGTGTTGGAAAGTTCACATACAATCTGCCTCTCTCCTATGATCTGGCTAGGAGGATTAAAATGGTTTAAAAATAAATTCATGTGTGACCGGTACATACCTGTACTTTTAACAGTCTGGAGGTAGAGGCAGGAAGAGTGCTGTAAGTTCAAGGCCAGCCAGGGCTACATAGCAATACCATTGTTCAGAAAACCATAAAGGGGGTAGTGTGCAGATTAGTTGGTAGAGTGCTCCCCCAGCGGGCCTGAGGACCTGTGTTCCATGCCCAATATCACGTAAGCTTGAAGCTGGCTGACACCTGTAAGCCAGGAGGTAGAGGCGGCAGGATCAGAAGTTCAAGTTCAGCTCCAGGAAATCTGAGGTCACCCTAGCCTACATAGAACCCTACTTCAAAACAATTTTTTGTTTTTAAAAAACAATCATTTTGACCCACAGTTAAATGATAGAGCCAGGGGAACCCCACAGAAGAAGAGGGAGAGGACTGAACTGTATGAGCCAGAGGAGGTCAAGGACACCACAAGAACAAGGCCCATAGAACCAACTAATCAGGGCTCACAGGGGCTCACCGAGTCTGAAGTGACAGTCATGGACCCTGTATGGGTCTGAGCTAGGTCCTCTGCATATATGTTATGGTTGTGTAGCCGGGTGTTCTGGTGGGACACCTAACAGTGGGAGTGGGGGTGTCTCTGACTCTTTTGCCTGCTCTTCAGACCCTTTTCCTCCTCCATCCAGCCTTGATATGAGGGTTTTTGCTCAGTCTTGTAACTTGTTATGCCGTATTCGGTTGATATCCCTGTGGGGTCTGCTCCTTTTTTTTTTTTTTTTTTTCTTTTTTTTTTTTAAGGGAAATAGAGGAGGAGTGGATCTGGGGAAAAAGGCCATGTCGGGAAGGACTGGGAAGAGTGGAGGGGATGAAACTACAGTCGGGATGTAATATATGAGAAAAGGAAAAAGAAAAAAAAAAAAAAACAAGAGAAAAACGACAAGGAATTAGAAAAAGAAACAAAATCAAACCCCAAACATTTTGTTATAAAATCGTACCTGTTCATCCTGTTGCCTTTGAAAACTGCAGACTAGTAGCCCGGAGAAGAGAAGCTGCAGTCCACACATGCAGTGCCTCTGAGCAGGCTGGAAGGGAGGGGCAGAAGTGTCCTGCAGCCCTAGCTGCTTTGCCAACCTGCATCTAACCTCCATCTCTGCAGCTCATGACTCTTCCCAGCTTCTGCCTTAGGCAGCTGGTGCGAGGAAAGAGCTGAGCGGAAAACACTGTGGTGAGTGGGGAGAGGCCGGTGGGCAGGGCTCCTCTACCTACAGGTGAGCCAGGCCAGCCAGGTGGCTGAGGCCTCCCTAGAACCACACTGCAGCAGGGACTGGAGGAGGAAGGCAGGGAAGCTGTCCCAGGCTGATGGAGCCCCTCAACACAGCAAGGTACAGTCAGGGGACACAGCATCGGTCTTGTGGAGGAAATATGGAGGTGGGGGTGCTGCCCCAGGCCCTTTCAGGGGAGCCAGAAGGACCAAATCGGACCAGGACGCAGGTGGTTTGCCATGCTCGGCACACAGTACAGGACCGATGGGATTTCTCCTCTTTCTCGGAATTTTCCTTTGTGTGCAGACGTCTGCGCAGGTGACATATTCCTGTGTGTTTTTGTGGCGGCAAGAGGACATCAGGTGTCCTTATTCCCTTGAGGAGGATTTCTCACTGAATCTGGAGCTCACCTTTTTCCAGCCAGCCAGAACTGCTGACCCAGCAAGCTGTAAGATCCCGTGTCTGCCTCGTGTCCCGACTCGGGGTTCCAGCCACACTCGGCTTTTACATGGGTGCTGGGCTCCTAGGTCCTCCTGCTGGTCCAGCAAGTGCTCTCACCCTCTGAACATCTCCCCAGTCCCTCCTTCTCAGAACATTTTCCCCTGCCACCCGACCCTCTTCCACATGTGGGCCACTGCTCTCCCTGTCCCCATTCCCCCAGCAGCGGGGGGACAGACAGAAAGGATGAATTCCTAGGAGGGCCCAGCAACACCGTGAGCCCGGCTGACTTTAACTAAGTCTGCGGGCAGCAGAGACTTTTTATCCCCCGCAAGTTAATGCAAGCTGTTAGGGAGATAAATAAATGACAGGGCTTGCCGATGGACTGTTGGGCTCAAAGCAGGGACATTTGTCTCACTTTAGAAGAAGGACCTGGAGGGCTCAGCCCCATCGACTCGTTCATTGTGCTGTTATCTGCCGGAGAGGTGGTGACACCATCGCAATTAAGACAAACTTTAGTCTGTAAGTTCCCGCTTGCAATCTCGGGCCTTCAAAACAAGACAAATGATCCCGCCAAGGCAGGAAACAAAGTCTTTCCCAGACTGTGTCCAAAGTCACAGGGAATATTTGTAGTTGTTCGGCAGAAGATTTGTCATTATGAGGCTTGGCTCTGCTGGCTTCCCTGTTTCACATCTCCAATGCCCTCTGTGGCTCGTGACAGCCCAGGCCATCTGGGGGACCTCACCTGGCCTCCCCAAGTGGCCTCATCCCCTGCCAGTCTCCACCTTCCTCTGCCAGCCTGCCAGTTTACAAGGTTCTCTAGTAGAGCAAAGATGCAGTGTTTGCCAAGGCAGGGGCTGATAAAGCCAGTGCCACTGCCACTCAGGATTGCCACGGAGGGCACTGGCCTTGTCTCCTATCCTACACTCTAGTAGTCAGGCCCCTGCCCACAGGGACCAGACGTAGGGCCTGCATCCTAAGATGTGGGCTGCTTCTTGCCCGGCCTCCTTGATGCCTCCTTCTTGTCTGTGCTCCTCTTTATCCCACCATCACAACCATCATCCTCTGCCACAGTGCCGGGCTCTGACACTGGGCTCTGTCTCTCTCCTGCAGCACCCCCACCCCGCCTTTGGGTGGAACTTGCAGCTGCATGAATGAAAACTTCTGATCCCCTCAATGCAGACTTGGCCAGGACCAGTCTCAGGGGGTCCACTCGACCCAAAGCATGAACTCAGGACCCCATGTAAGCTGCTGTGAATTAACAGTGCTCCTGTTCCCATAAGGGCCTTGGGACAGGGTCCCCTGCTCTCCCTCCACACAGCCTCCTTCTCTGACTTTCTTCCCCCCACTTCCCTGCCAACTTGTATGTTTTAGGGGCTACACCATAGCATAGGGTCATGGACTCTGGGGTCCAGGGCCCTGTAAGCCTTAAAACTATGAACAAAACTCTGTGTGTGTGTGTGTGTGTGTGTGTGTGTGTGTGTGTGTGTAAGCATGTGTGTGTGGATGGGTGAGTGCAGGCATGTGTGAGTGTGGATGGGTGTGTACAGGTATGTGCATGTAGATGGGTGTATGCAGGTGGGTGCTTCTTATTCTGGGCTGGGGATGCCGACAGGGGACCATGGTTCAAGTCACAAGAAGTTGTTCAGGAGGCTTGAGAAGACTGCCAAGACTCAAAAGCCCAGCCACTTCATGACAAGAAGAAACAGAGGGCCTGAGGTCGGTGTGAGGCTGCTCTCCAGGTCTGGCTCAGAGGCGCTACTCTTCACAGTGTCATGGGAGGCACAATGCACAGCGTTCTCAGTGAGCTGGTTAAAGAGCAGATCCCAGGATCCATTCCTAAAAGCACACTGTCTTTGCATTTCAGAGTTTGGTGCTGGAGTGTGGGGTGCATGTGCTGGAGCTTGGTTTGGAACCCTAGCTAAGAGTGGGGCTCTGAGGACCAGACAGTAATTTCTTACTTACTTGTTGGTGACCTTGGGCAAGTCATTCTGCCTCCATGATTCTGCTCCTCCATCTGTGAAATGGGCAGAATAGTAACACCACTGTCTATCTCAGGATTGTGGAGGAAATTACGCAGGTTGATAGTAAATTCAAAGCACACAACCTGGTGTGGAACGACCATTCTCTCCCCACACGTCTTCTGAGTTGGAAGACTGGGACAGAGCTCATTTTGTAGTGTTTGCTTGCCTATCATACCTGAGGCCCTGGGTTCAATTCCCAACACTATAGGAAAATTGTTATAGTGTTATATGCTTGTAATTCTCAACGTTCTGGATGTATTCCCAGTGTGGAGGCAGGAGGGCTAGAAGTTCAAGGTCATCTTTAGCTACATAGTGATTTGGAGGCTAGTCTGAACTATATGAAACCCCATCTCAACCCTCCACCACCAACTTTCAACAACAAAACCAGTAACAGCTCCCACTCACCTCTGCTGAACTGGGGTTGGGGGACAGCGGTTGCTGATGCTTCTTCAAAGGCAAGGCTGAACCTGAAGTCTGGTTGGTAGCTAGTTCAGGTTTTGGGGTGGTCAGGATCAAGGTGCCCTTCTCACAGAGCTCCTCTCATCAGGAAAACCTACCTTATGCACTGTTCACAAATCCTGCCCTGAGCTCTGGTCTAGGGTGCATGGGCTTTATGGCTTGGGTCTCACCAAATTCTATGACTGCATCAGGCCCTGGGCAATGGCGGGAACTTACTGAGATGAACAGTGAGGTCTGGGCCAGCTGCAGGCTGGCACTCTGAAGTTCCACTAAAGCCATACAGGCTCTCCCTGGGAGGACAATGAAGGCTCCCAGGCAGTCCCTTTCATGGAGCACTGGACAGAGCACAGCTTGTGAATGATAGTTCTGCAAGGTGGCCATTTGGCCAACAAATATTTACCATGAGCCTCCTCAGCCAAGGCTATTTTTCTAGGTCTGTGAAAAGCAGGCCGGAGCCTCTGGCTGGTGAAGCTTCCATTCTAATGGCAGACAGGAAGGTGTAAATAAACAATGGGTTTATCAGTTACCAGCGAGACAGAAGGAAGCGGAACAGGCAAGGGGCACCCGAGTCCTGGGAGCCCGTGCATGTGGAGGGCAGAGGTTGACACCAGGTGTCTTCCTTGACCCCTCCCCACTTTACCTACCAAGTCAGGATCTCTTGTCGTGTCCTGGGAGCAAGAGCAGGAGGCTTCAGTGTTTCAGGTGGAAGCCATTTGAGCGAAGATCGGCGAGGTGAAATGGGTTGTGTGGACAATGGTGGGTGAGAGTGCCAGGCATGCCGAGCCAAGGTCAGCAGGAGTTGGCATCATATTGCTAGCAACATGAAAGCCCCGACGGATGTCTAACCCCAGCTCATTTAATAAAGCTCAAGGCAGGTGTCCCACACAAAGTGAATTTGAGGTTCAGGGTCCCTTCCACCACTCAACTTCCCACAGGTGTCCGTTTCCTTTGTCAGGAGGATGGAGATGGGTAGGGTCTGAATCTGAAGTTTCTTGGCCATCTTCACTTTATTGGGAAGACCTAATCACATGGCTCCCTATTAAACAGGGGGTTTCTGGGAGATGTAGTCTTCCCAGCTCCAGCTCCATATAATGGAGGGAGCGTGAAGACTGGTGGTTTTTGCGTTGGTCCTGAGGTGGCTGCAACAGAGACAGAACTGGAGGCAGCAGGAACTGGAGTCAGTGACAATGTCCCAGGGTTACACAGGTGTGGGTGGCTCTGTGGCCTGTCCTCCCTCCCACTCTGTTATCCTCGTGAATGAACCTGTGATGATACACATGCACACACGCTTGTTCACATGTATGTGGCAAATGTGTGTGTAGGTGTGCATGCCTGTGTGTGAATGTGCATTTGGAGGTCAGAAGTTGGCATCAGGTGTCTTCTCCGATGGCATTTCACTTTATTTACCAAGGCAGGGTCTCTTGATGACCCTGGAGTCCACCAATTAGGCCAGTCTAGCTAGCCAGCTTGCTCAGGGTTCCTGTCTCCTGAGGCCTGAATTACAGGCAGGCGGCCACACCTACCTTGTTTTAATATGGGTTCTCAGGATCCATATTCTGGTCCTTATGCTGGGAAGCAGGTGCTTACCCACTGAGCCGCCTCTCCACCCAGGCCCCTCCCGTTTATTGTTTGTTTGTTTCTGTGATATGGTCTCATGTAGCCCAGGCTGATTTTTAACAGAGAATGCTTGTGAATTTCTGATCTTCCTGCCTCTATCTCCTGAATGCTGCAGACATACACCTGCCCATTGGCTCCCTCTGAGTGTCTTGGGAAGGTTTCAAAGTCAGGATCAACTCTGCATGGTGTTCTAACAGGTTGCCCTAGCTGCCATGGGGAGGACTGCCTTCAGGGGAGGTGGAAGTGGAGCCAGATGGGTTGCTGCTGTGGTGGTTAGGTAAGAGGCATCCTGAGCCTCGGCTCTGTTCCGAGTACTACCAAAAGGAGAGAAAACACCCTCAACACGGATGGGGTAGAGGAAAGGAGGAGGGAGGCAGAGTGGAGAGCTAAGCCTAGTTCCCTCAGCACACTTGTGGGCATTGGGAAGGCTCTCACTGAATGACAGAGCAGTGCAAAGTGAGCCATGGATGGCGACCGGCGTGTGTGTTTGGGAAGGTGGGGGTGTCTCTTAGACCAGGTGGAAAGTGGCTTCCCTCCATCCTCTGCCAAAGGGGGACAGCCACACTTCCTCCAGGTGGCTGCAGGATTACCTCAGTGGCCATGAGTGGCCTGGGTCACGGGCAGTGAGAGGAAGCTGGTGGCGGAGGGGCTGGTGGCTGGCGTGGGAAGGGTTCTGACGGCCTCTGAATTCCTGCGCCTCATTCTCGGTGTCCAGCATTCCTCTTCTGCTGCCCTGGCCTCACCCGTGCTGGTGCTGGTTTGGTGCTGGACCTGTAGCCAGCTCCCGACCAGGAGAAGACGAGACCACGACCCGAGGCTTGGGTCTGGACCTGGCCTCAGCACACCTTGCTGTGGGACGTCCTCTGAGCCCTGGTTTCTCATGTGACAACCGAGCTGGGAAAACACCGGGCCTCGACACTGAGCTACAGGACACGTACAGGATCTTGCCTGTGCAGGTGTATGTGCAGGTGCCCCTGGCAAATGGGGATGTATATGACGGACTTGTGAAAACAAACCCACTCCAAAGCAGTAACACGTTTATACCATCAGTGCTGCCGAAGGGCCCGACCCTTTACAATGGACAGTAGGGAAACACAGAGGGGGGGGGCAGAGGAGGTGCCATCCTTATAACCCCAACACCCTCCCCCACACCCTCTGCATCATCACCACCTGCCATATTCATTATCGCCCCCCCCACTCCCCAGCAGTGAGGGGTTCAGCAGAGGCTGGTTCTCTTGAGGGCTCCCCTAGATAGGGTAAGAGGTGAAAGCAGGAGGCTGGGCCCAGTACAGCTCTTCCCAATCAGGCAGCAGACGGAGAGGGGCCATGGCTTGTTGTGTCCTTGGTGACTAGTCCTGGGTCGTCAGTGTCCTGCTGAGGCCTCACGGGGCCCCTGCTGGCTCCGCCTCTCCTCCAGCGCTCTGCACACCCACATGGACACCACGGTGGAGTTTCCATCATTGAACTGCATGATGAACGGGTGACCCTGTGGGGAAGAGCAGTAGGTGTGACAGCAGTCTTCCAGGCTAGGTCCCTGGTGCTGAGGATGTGGCTCAGCTGGTAGGGTGCTTGCCTATCTTGGGTTTGATTCCCCAGTACCACATAAGCAAGGTGTGCTGGTGTGTGGCTGTAATCCCAGAATTTGAGAGGCAGAGGTAGGGGGATCAGAAGTTCAAGCTCATCTACAGCTAGCCTGAACTACTTAAGACCGTGTTACAAAGAGACAGACAAACAGAGGAAACAAAAAGAGAGTTAGGCATCTCTATGCATTCCAAGGTGTGCTCTAGCCTGGACCTGGTTTCTTTTTTTCTCAATCCTACATGGTAAGAAGGCAGGCTGGCCTCTTGGAGACATCTCAGCAGGTAACAAGGCTTGAAGGCAGCCTGGACGACCCGCTTGATCTCTGGGACCCACACGATGTCAATGGAGAACTGACTCTGGAAAGCTGCCCTCTGATCTACGTACA
Organism: Peromyscus leucopus; assembly: GCF_004664715.2. Lineage (NCBI taxonomy): Eukaryota > Metazoa > Chordata > Mammalia > Rodentia > Cricetidae > Peromyscus > Peromyscus leucopus. The sequence goes on along the minus strand of NC_051069.1, from coordinate 9,701,966 downwards.
GGAAGCCAGGGAGCATCTGAGACCTTCTCTAGGAAGCTTAAAGGCACAGCTTGTCTTAACGCCATCCTCTGCCTGGTCCTTTCTCAGCTCAGTTTCACGCCATAGCTACTAGGCCGAGGCCTGGCTCCTGGGAGGCCAGCTTTCCGGTCCGCTGCTGTCCAGAGAGCAAAGGATCGTCGCGTCAGAGGCCTTGTCGACCCCTGTTAGTTTCCCGATTTGTCTCCTGCTCCCCTGGAAGTGATTCACAGTTGCCAGTGAAGCATAGACACCCCGCTCCAGGAGGACGAGGCTCCCAAGAGGAGTGCTCAGGAGTGCGAGGCTCAGGACGGAGGGCTGGACTTGGGAGAGCCCCGCTTCTTTCCATCTCCTGGTCCAACCTACTCAAGCCACCCCGGGCCAGGTTATATTTAGCTGGCATCCTCCCCCTGTTCTGATACATTAAGATCACATTCCCAATCTCAGGGAGCTTCCAGGGAGGGCCTGAAGCAATCAAGGACAAGGGACAGGTCTGTCAGAGCCACAATAGGAACGAGACTGGGAAGCGTTATTCCATTCACCAAGTAGCTTCCTTGACCAAAGACTTTTAGCAGAAACTTTGTCGCCTCCATGGGAAACAGGCCCTGGGGAGTTACAGTGAGTGAGCAGGGAGATGTGGGATCCCGGATGCCCACCCCAAGCTCCTGCCTGTCCCCTCTAGCTGCCTCTTTCCTGCTCCCTGGTTTTTTCTGAGCCTCTCTCGGACTCTGTCCCTGTTGGCTCCCAGGGCTTTGAGCTACTTTCCAGTATACCTGGCTGTGACCCATGGCCCTGGCAAACGGCCAAGCCCTGGGAACATGCTCAGCATCTCAGTGCCCAGAAGTAACTGCAACACATCTTCTGCCCCATGGCTAGGAGGTATGTGGGTCTACTGTGTCCTGACTCCAGCATCTACCAGCATCTGTGGAGGACCAGGTGGAGCTTAGCGGTGGGAAGGAAGGAACACTACTCAGGCCTCTCCAACTTGCCTGATTATGGGAAGAAAATGGCCTTTGGGAGCTTGTGCCCAGTTGAGGGCCCAGGGCTTTGCCTAAAGCCTAGTAGGGTGTCCTATTATTTCTCATGGTACTCTGTGGGGGGGGGTGTCTTAGACATGGGTATAGGGCCTCAAGAAAGGGGTATTGAAGCCAGGCTTGTGGGGGACTGTGGGTGGCACAGGCCTGGGTGGGGGTGAAACAAGACACACTCCATTTTGGCTTCCATATGCTTTGCTGCTCATACTTGCCCAGCCCCTGCCTGCTTTCACAATGGCTGCCTAGATAGAGAACATTCTTCCTGAATTCCTGTGCATGTTCTTTTCTGGACTTGGGAGAGGCGACCTTGTGCCCTTCTGGAGCACACAGGCAGAAGCTATGCTCGGGAGGGTGGGCCCCTCCCCTGAAGCCCAGGGTAACACAGTGTCACTTTCTCAGAATGCCGGTGACTTTGGGGCCATATGCTCCATCACGGTTATCATCTGTCTGAGAACAGGCAGAGTGGAACTGCAGGAGGGGGGTGGAGGCATCCCCTCCTCAGTCCAGGAAGGGCTGGTGGCTGCGTGGTGGGCAGACTGCCCGGGTGCCCGTCAGAGTGGGGAAGTAGAGGGACCACCAAGTCGCTGGTCTCCTGGTTCTGTGGAGGCACCTGCCCTTTCCTGACCCCTGCCCTCCCCTTGGTGCTTGTATCATAAGAAAGGGACCCTGACTACAGGCTTTGCCCAGTCGCTGCTGACTGCTTTCAGGCAGGCAGGAAAGGCAGATAAGGGGGTGAACTGCAGGAGAGACACACGCATGAAGCCCGCCAGCAGCCCTGTCTGCGGGGCTGGAAGCCTGGCAGGAGCTGTGCAGCATCTTGCTGGTTTCCTCACCAGGCAGTAGGAGCTCTCATTTGCTGCTCTCTCACAGGGGCAAATGCAACAACCGAACTGCAGGGGTTTATGTCTTCTGCAACGCATACTTGGTCACGGAGGATGAAGATGTGATGACGTCAGAAGATCGGGGCTTGGAGAAGTAGGATGTGTCCAAAAGTGGGGCAGTGGAGTGAGCGGGAGGAGCAGGAGGAGGAAGAGGAGGAGGAGCAAGGAGAAGGAAGAGGAGGAGGAGGAAGAGGAGGAGAAGGAAGAGGAGAAAGGAAGGGAGAGGGAAGAAGGGAGTGTGCGGAGGCTTCTCTCCAGGTCCCAGCCCCGCAGTCACAATCCACTTATAAAATAATCACTCAGACGCTTATATACTTATAAACTGTATGCGTGGAGGCTTTTGCTACTGTTCTTTTATCTTAAATTACCTTTTTTATTTATACTTGACGTGTGGTGCTTACAGAGTCTTTACTGCTGTTTGTCCTGGCGTGTGCAGTTCTCTTCCTCATCTTCCGCTTCAGAATTCTTTTCTCTTGTCCCACCTACTTCCTGCCTCAACCTAATTCTGCTGTCATGATCAGTGTTTTATTTATATAGAGCATATACAGCAGGGAGGAGGAAGAAGAGAGGAGGAAGAGGAGGAGAAGGAAGAGGAGAGGAAGAGGAGAAGGAAGAGGAGGAAGAGGAAGAGGAGGAATAGGAAGGGGAGGAGGTGGAAGAAGGGGAGGAGGAAGAAGATGAGGAGGAAGAGGAGGGGGAGGAGGAGGTGTATTGTCTGACATCCCCTCCACCCCCAGCCTGTTCCTGGTCTTGATGTTCCTGCTCTAAGCTGATGCCCTGCTTTGCCTTCTTAGAAAGGCACAGGTGTGGCTGCTGGGTGGCAGGATGGGGCTCCCAGGCTGCCTGCCATGATGGTAAGTGCTAGCTGAGACCCAGCCTCTGGACTCCCAGTCTAGTGCTCAGTGAGACCTCCCTGTCTGCTAGAAGTTGGGCTCTGAGTTTCTTGCCATATAAGAGTTTACCTAAGAGGTAGTAGGGGTACTTGGAGAGGGCTCCTGACTTCCCCTCACCGGGTCTGTGAGGCTTGTTGGGAGGTTTTGGGCATCTTCCTGGAGGATTCCAGGCTCCCGATCTCAGCACCGAGGCAGGACTGTTAGGATCTACATGACTTCAGACCTGTGGAGCCACAGGAAGTGGGGCACGCTGGCTTCTGGAGATGCTTCATTCTAATTCTGTTAAGGGATACTTTAATCTATGTTTTAAAAACTCAGCTAATAAAAGCATGTGCTCAGCCTTGTTCAATTCAAAGCACTACAGTGAACACCTTGTGTTATGACGTTTTTTTGCAGGTCTTAGGGACAAAGTTAGTCAAAACCTGTTCAGCCCGTGCATCTGCCGCTGACCTCAGATGGGCAGGCTGTGTGGTGCACTGGCTATCTGAAAACACTCAGAACCGTGACGTCCACTCTGCCTGTATCTGACTATAAAACCACGTGAGCACATCACCCAGGTGACACCGTGAGCACGTGGCCATCCAGGTGACACCGGGAGGTCGGGGGTGGGCCGAGCTGTGCCGACTGTCTCAGCACCAGCTCTAAAGCCTGGAATAACACCGTCTGCACCCCATGTTCACCACAAGTGTTTACGTAAACACTGGGTGCATACTGTCAGTGGCTAAGTCTTGACATAAAACTTTTCCCGCTATTCTTTTAAAGTTTTAAAGATCAATTTAATTTTAGTGATGTGCATATGTGTATGTCTGTGTGTGGGTATGAGCACATTGTGGGTGCAGGGGCCTGTGGAGTCCAGCAGAGGGCAGCTGATCCCCTGGCGGTGGAGTTACAGGTGGTTGTGGCTGCCTATGTTAGGGCCAGGTCTGGCAGCACAGGCCCACGATCCCAGCTATCTGGGAGGCTGAGGCAGGAGGATCACAGCTCAGTTGTCTGGGAAGAGTGGGGGGGGACTGGGGTCGAAAGTAGGGGGAACATGAGGGGGGGGGAGGGGGGAGCAGTGAGCGATCACCAAGCCATAAACCCACCCACACCACCCACCTCCCCCCCCACCACCTGCCTTCTTTTCTGTGAGTGAGGAATGCTCTGCTGTCCCTGCCTTCTCTCCCTCCCTTTCTTCTTCTTGGAGCACAGCTGAAATTACCTCCCTAAAATTCAGGGCCAAAGACGTCTCAGCAGTAACAGCTCTTGGCCCACAAGTATGAGGACTGGAGTGTGACCCCCAGAAACAATGTAAAAATGCCAGGTAAATTGGGGCCTTTTACCAGAGTGGAGGGGCTGGGGCTGATAAGCAGAGAGAGCCTGGGGACTCAGGCCAGGGAGAGGCTCTGCCTAAAAACACGAGGAGGATGGCTCCTGAGGGTGACAACCGCAGCTGTCCTCTCACACATCTGAGTGTATACACACTCAGACACATCTGTATATACACTCAGACACACACACACTTACAAAAATAAGTACAACTCAAGTAAGAGACAGGTGCAAACTGTCTCTCCTCGAGCTTCGCTAAGTTAAAAATGCAGGTGATCAATTAGATACTAGAAACAGAATGCAATTTCTTCCCTCCTTTTTTGTCTTTTTTGAGACAGGGTTTTTCTGTAGAACCCTGGCTGTTCTAGAACTTGCTCTGTAGACCAGGCTGGCCTTGGACTCAGAAACTGCCTGTCTGGGATTGAAGTTGTATGCCACTACTACCTGGCTAGAATGTAATTTCTAGACCAATGGACAGATCATTCACTAGGCAGGCAAGCCTATGTTTTGTAAATGTGACCTGTCACGTGAGTTCAGGTGTAGTTTCCCACCTTGGCATCATACCTGTGATCAAAACTTCTGATTTTAGAGTATTTCTGATTTTTGGAACATGTACTTAAAAGTGAATGGTGTGGGCTAGGATCAGTGGGAGGGTATTTGCCTAGTGTGTGCAAGATCCTCCAGCACCACCAAACCAAACCAAACCAAACCAAGTAGGGCCTACCCCAACCGCATGACGTTCAGTCTGCACTTAACATGGGTGATGATGAGCAGCTGGAGGTGGAGCTGGATGGCACAGCATTACCCAGGATGCTTGAGGTCCTGGGTTACAGCCCTATCATTATGACTTCCCCAACACCCCTCAAGAGACCCCAAGAGCTGACTGACAATGAAAATACTTCATGTATATGTTTGTGTGATGCAGCTAAAACAATACTTAAGTGCCCAATAGCTTATGAGAGATTAGAAAGAAAATCCTGGGAAACAAGGTAACGATGAAGGTAAGAAGGAGACAGGAAGGTAGAAAGATGGGCACTGATAAAATGCCAGCTTTCCCCAAAGACTAGCAGAGAAGCCGAGAGAGAAATTGGTAGAGACAAATACCAGGGCTGAAAGGAAGCAGAACCACAGAGGCAGCTCAAGAGGATTAACAACCGCAGACCGCAGACCTGTACAAAGGACACGAGCTGGGGTGGGGTTGGGGGTGGAGGGTGGTGCTCACCTCAACACACAGGAGAGGAGGCAGGAAGGGGAGAGCCACCAGCCTGGGCTACACAGCCAATCCCTGTCTTAGTGCCCTTTGCCTAATGTCATGAAGGGAAATGGGAGAAGGCAAAGATGAAAGGGGAGGGAGAGAGGGAGGGAGGGGAGGGGGGGGAGGGGAGGGGGGAGGAGAGGGGAGGGGGAGGGGGGAGGGAGAGAGGGGAGGGAGGGAGGGAGAGAGAGGGGAGGAGAGGATAAGAGAAAGAGAGGAAGGGAGGGAGGGAGGGGAGGGAGGGGAGGAGGGAGGGAGAGGAGAGGGGGAGGGAGAAGAGAGGGGGAGGGAGAGAGAAGAGGAAGAGAGGGAGGGAAGGAGAGAGGGGAGGGGAGGGAGGGAGGGAAGGAGAGAGGGAGGAGGGGAGGGGGAGGGAGAGAAGGGAGGGAGGGAAGGAGAGAGAGGAGGGAGGGGAACAGGAAGTGGGAGGGAGAGAAAGGGAGGGGAGGGAGAGAGGGGAAGGGGAGGGAGAGGGAGAGAGAGAAAGGAGGGAAGGGAGGAGAGAGAGAGGAGGAAGAGAGGAAGGGAGGGAGGGAGAGAGAGAGGAAGAGAGGGAGGGAGGGAGGGGGAGAGGAGAGGGAGAGGGGAGAGGGAGAGGGAGGGAGAGACTATATGAGTTTGACTGTGAGGCAAAGATGTGAGGCTGAGGATGGAGGTGATGGGCGAGGTGTCCATTCACACTGATGGACACACCTCCAGAGCTGGCCATGGGTCTCCAGCCCCAGAACCACACTCTGAACTTCTCAAAGCGCTTCACACCACTGTCTTGTCTTATTTCTAGAAGTGTCCAGTTAAGAGGCTGCTATCTGCTTAAAACCCGCCTTGCTAACAGTCTTTCTGGTTTGTAACAGGAGAAGAGGCAAACTGTAAGCTGACCACAAAGACTGAAATAAAAGTGGACAATTTCTGATTGTCCTTTTTTCCCGTCACACTGTGGTGCTGCAGAGCTTTGGGGGGCCTCCACAGGGGCTGTGTGTGGGGAGCAGGCTGGAGAAGATGACAGAGAGCAGGCCGAGGGGACGGCCCAGTGGGTACACAGCTGCTCTTGCAGAAGACTGGAGTTTGATTCTCAGCGCAACGTCAGGGGCTCACGACTGCCTGCCTGCCCCCAGCTCAATTCTCTGCTTCCTGGCACCTCCCCGACATGAACATAACTAACAATAATGAAACTGGACCTTTTAAAAAGAACAAGAAAGGCCCAAGCTCAGACCTTGCATGTACTGAAAACAATCAGTTTCTGGGTGTGGTAGTGCATGCCTTTAATCACTGTACCCGGGAGGCAGAGGCAGGTGAATCTCTGTGAGTTTGAGGCCAGCCTGGTCTACAGAGCGAGTTCCAGGCCAGCCAGAGCTATATAGTGAGACTCCACCTTAAAGGAAGAAAAGAATCACTTTTATTTTTCCATTCAAAACTGTACTTCCCTTTCCATTAAAAAATGTCTGTCTATAAAAAAAGAAGCAAACTGGTTGAAAGTTCAGATCATTCTATGACCCAGCAGCAAATAAAAATCATCACTAGAATCCACTGCTAGCCTGGAGCATTATTTTCTAAACTGCGACACAAGGAACTTGTGGTACTTAGCTATTCTGTCACTGATTCACTGTGTTTTGCAAGGTAACAGCGAAGGGAATGAAATGTATAGAAGTCCAGAATGTGCTCTCTGTGGCTGTGAGTGGGTGACCTGTGTGTTCTGAGGTGGCGTGGCTGGTCACACACAGGATGAATGATGGAGGGGGACAGAGGAGCAACTTAGTTATAAGCACCATGCTCTGCTTTTCCAGGAGACTTGTATTTAGCCAAGCTCCCTGGGACGGAGCCGGGGGTGTACACGGGCTGGAGCTATGCCTAGGCTTCAGAGCCCTGGAGCCTTGTCCTTGGCATATGCATCCTCTTTCCCACTCTCATTTTAGGGGGTCTCATGTAATCCAGCTGGCCTCTGTACTTACTACATAGCCAAGGAGACCCCTGACTTCTGATCCTCTGTCTCTGCTGCCCTGGTGCTGGGATGACGGACATGTATCCCTATGCTCAGTTTCATTTATGCTGGGGATGGAATTCGGGGCTCACACATGCTGGGAGGGCGTTCTGCCCTCTGAGTTACAGCCCCTCTTTAGCACATGGTTATTTGGTGCCCTCAGAAAATAACAAAACCTCAACGATTTGACATCCATCCTTATGGCTAACCGAAGAGTAAAGGATCATACTGCTTCTCATTATTTATGTAAGACCTTTAGTTTTTATTTAGTGAGACTGCTTGCTTCCAGATCTACAGCTGCTCTGCAGTCTGTGGCCGCTATCATTTAACACCTCACCTTTGACTACAAATCTGGAAGTTAAATTAAAATTTGAACATTTGATTTTGATCTAGTTCCTCAAGGCTCTACTCAAATCAATTGTCTTGGCTTGAAGACTTGTTTTTATTTTTGGTGTGTGTGTGTGTGTACATGCACAGAGGCCAGGAGTTGAGTTCTACTGTTCATCTTATTTTGGGACCAGGGCTCTCACTGCAGCAGGAGCCCATGCATTTGGCAAGAAGGCTGACAGTGAGCCTCAGGGGCCAGTTAGCTCTGCTTCCCCAGTGCCCAGATTACTGAAGCACAGGCCATGATGTCCAGCTTTTTTTTTTTTTTTTTTTTGGTGTGTGGGGGTGGGTGTCAAGACAGGGTTTCCATGTGTAGCCCTGGCCGTCCTGGAACTCCCTCTATAGACCAGGCCGACCCTCCTGCCCCTGCCTCCCAAGTGCTGGGATAGCCTTTGTGTGGGTGCTGGGACCTGAACCCAGGTCTTCAGGCTCATGCCACAGCACTTTATCCACTCTGCCATCTCCACAGACCCTGAAGACTTAATTTTACAAGTGCAGCCTCTCCTTCTTCAGTCCCCAACACAAACTAGTCAAATACAAAAGGCCTAAGGAAGGGCGGTTCAGAAGGAAGAGCAGGGCCAGTGAGCAGCATCTATTAGCAAAACTGCACTATGAGGATGAAATGGAAACACTGGTCCGGGTCAAAGACCCACAGCCCTACACACAGTATCAGAGAACTCTGCGAGGCTCACTGGCAAGGACCCATGTAAAGAAATTAAAGAATGAAAAACAGTAAGTCTGCCAGGCCGTGTTGGCGCACGCCTTTAATCCCAGCACTCGGGAGGCAGAGGCAGGCGGATCTCTGTGAGTTCAAGGCCTGCCTGGTCTACAGAGTGAGTTCCAGGAAAGGTGCAAAGCTATACAGAGAAACCCTGTCTTGAAAAACCAAAACCAAAACCAAAAATCAAGAACCAAAACAAAAACATTAAGTCCAGAAGTGCGGACATGTGGAATCTTTAAAAAGAAAGGAGTGTGTGATACATTTAAAATCTTTTTCTTTCTAAAATTTTATTTTTATTTTATGTGCACTGGTGTCTTGCCTGCATGTATTTCTATGTGAGGGTGTCGGATCCCCTGGAACTGGAGTCACAGACAGTTGTGAATGCCATGTAGGTGCTGGGAATTGAACCCAAGTACTCTGGAAGAGCAGAGGACTGCTGAGTCTTTCTCCAGTCCCTATATTTAAAATGTAATTTTTAATTTCTTTCTTTTTTTTTTCCTCCTTCTGTTTGTTAAGTTTATACAGGATTTGCTTTGGTTAGCTGGGTAGCTTCCTGGGGTGGAACAGTTCATTCACCAGCGACACTGAAGGAAAGACACCCTGCCACCTGAGTGTTGGAACACCAATATTAAGCACAGCAAAAGATATCACTTTGCCCATGGCCTTTCTGGAACATTCTCTTGGAAGCGATGTGCGATGTCACAGGGGCAGAGAAACCCACCATCCTATAAATTCAGTAAAGACGTATGGGGCACTTAGGGCCCAAGTTGCTCTTGGCTTCCTCTGAAGTTTGGGTACCTCTAAGATTTATTCTCAAGGTGGAGAGAAAGAGAAGAAACATCTCCCAGAGTAGATATATAACCTCATCTTGTTTTTTAATAGCATTAGGGATGGCACCCTATGACGTAACCCTGGAGTGACTGCACAGCACCTCAGAAACTCAGTGGGAAGTTTTATATTTTGGCTTTGGAGCATTTTGTGGTGGCAAGGTCAGGTGGAGAGGCCGGGGAGGGGAGCCAGAGATGCTGCCGAGAGTGAGTGTCAGCTGCTTTAATTTTCTGTGTCAACTCCGAAAATTAGATAAACAATGACAAACCAGGCTTTCTAAATGAACTTGTCACTTCTGGTTTTCTTGATACAGGGTAGCATTTTTCAAGTCCTTGTAGCCCCAAAGACAGATTTAACCCCTGAGAGGGTCACCTAAGTGTTTGAAAGGCCTCACATCTGAAAACAAAGGCTTTAGTCCAACTTCATACTCCTTCAAAGAAAACAAATTCTCCTTGAAATCTAGATACTCTTTCACAACATTCAGGGGACTTTGCCAGCAGGCGTGTGAGGGCAGGGTGAGAGCATGTGAGGCGTGGGAGGGTGCAGAGGCTTTGTGGGAGGGGGTGGAGGGTGCAGAGGCTTTGTGGGAGGGGGTGGGAGGGTGCAGAGGCTTTGTGGGAGGGGGTGTGAGGGTGCAGAGGCTTTGTGGGAGGGGGTGGGAGGTGCAGAGGCTTTGTGGGAGGGGGGTGTGAGGGTGCAGAGGCTTTGTGGGAGGGGGGTGGGAGGATGCAGAGGCTTTGTGGGAGGGGAGTGGGAGGGTGCAGAGGCTTTATGGAGGGGCTCATCTCCATCTTCCTTTGCTCCCCAGACCAAGTCAGCCCTTCACACAATCCCTCTGCTCTCAACTTCCTCTCCCAGTGGAAGTCCTTTCCCCTCGTTCTAGAACACAGAAGTATGCTCAAGTCCCCACCTCCTCTCCCCACACAAGTGAGCACAGACCCTGTCTCGTGGCTTCTCTGTCTCTGCCTCCCCAGTGCTGGGGCCAAAGGCATGCGGTGCTGCCGCCGCCGCTGCCGCCGCCGCCGCCGCTGCCACCACCACCACCTCCTGGCCCCAACAATTTTTATTACAGTTATTTACTTATTAATTCATTCATTTATTCTGTGTGTGAGCATGTGTGTGGATATCAGGGGCCAACTTGAAAGCGTCATTTTCTCTCTCCACCGTGTATGTCCCAGAGACTGAACTCAGCTCGCAGGCCTGGTCTTAAGTGCTTTTTCACTCAGAGTCATCTTGCCAGGCCCTTTCTGCCCTAAACCGCCTTTGCTCTTGGGGCAGCTGTTCTGTGATGACGTGGCCTAAGCACGCTTTGTAGGGACTGTTAGAGGCAGTGGCATCTGGGCAGGTGTTCATCCCGCAAAATGTAGTCAAGTGCGTTCTCATGGCTACCCAGGAAGTCGCTACCGGCACCGCTGCTATTCTGTTCCACGTGTTTGTTAGAAAAGTAGGCTCAGGCATGCTAATTGATTTGGCCAAGGTTGGTGTGGGGTTTGAAGTGGAGAGGCTCCAAACCTGTGCTTTCGTTCCAACACAGTGAATGCAGCAGCAGCAGCAGCACATGACTTAAAGCAGGTCAAGGGCCCATGTGATCGCCAAAGGCCCCATCGGAAAGTAGTATCAGCCAGGCATGGTTCATCACTTGAAAGGCAGAGGAAGAATGAGTTTGTGGCCAGCCTGGGATACATAAGGAGCTCCTGAGTTACATAGCTAAAAACAGACAAAGACAAAATGAATGAATGAATGAGTGAATGAATGCTAACTCCTTTTAAAGGCAGAGCTCCTGCACTTTGAGGTGGGGATGGTGATGCTCCAGGCTCAGATCTCATTAACCTCAGCTTCTCTGTTCTCCACCACTCTTGCTAGACATCCCACAACCTGTAGAAAGAACTCCCCCGAACACCGAAGTCGCAGATGCCACGTCTGCCCTAGAGACAATGTTAACGTAGGTGCCGTGAAGCCATCTGGTCCCTCTTCCTCTGCCTCATCCTTGATTCCGAGGCTGTTCTGTTCACTGGAGGGAGATCTCTTCCTCTAAAGAGCTCAAACTTCCAAATCATTTCTGATGGCAGCCAAGGATCTGGAGAGGACTCCATTAAAGAGGTGCTGCACCAGCCTACCACTACCTAAAGGTGCATCGGGGCTGCACCAGGAAGCAGAGAAGAAGCCAGCTGGGGGTCCTAGCCTGCTCTGTTCTGTGAACACTATCTCCTACAAAATACAGGAACAGCCCCACACCCACGGCACAGGAGACGGTGAGAAGGCCAGCGCAAGCTGTCCCAGGCCAAGCCTGTGGTCATGACATCAAGAGGCCCCAGTTCTGAAGCACCCATCATGGTCCTCAAGGAAACTTGCTAGAACCAACGCCCATGCTCAGCGTGGCGGACACTGGGCCAGTTTCTGACATGACTTGCTGACCTTACAGAGGCACACAGGTGGTAGGATGGATAGTGGGCTCTGAGACTCTGCTCTCTAGGTACGAAGGCCCCTCATTACTTGGAGGTGCAGCCTTGCCCCTCGAATCCCAGCCCTAAAGAACCAACTTGTTCTCCATGTGAAACAAGGCCAAGCTGACTTCTCCTGGGCTCAGCAGCCCATGTGAGAAAAGCACCAAACAGAACAAGGAATTCAACTGTTGCACGCACTCACCAACAGCCTAAAGACACGACGGCAGCGCCCTCAGACAGCATTTCAAATACAGTTTATTAGCGTGTGATATGAAAAGGGTATTTTTATTGCATGATATAATGCAATGGGACCTTGGGCGCTCTGTGGAAAGACCTCACACTCAGAAGTGTAATGAACCCATAGTCCCAAAAACATTATACTGTACATTAACCTATCATTAATGGCACATTAGGGCTGGGGGCACTGCACGCTTGCTGGTCAGGGCTCCATCAGGACAGTGGTGAGAAAACCACACAGTCTTCCCAGGCTCAAAACAAATAGAGAAAATAAATATTCCTGATGTCTACAGGCAGCTTGAAAGCAAGTTCAGTCCCAGCTCTGCCTTGCAATTTCAGAGCCTGCTTTTTGAAAAAAGAAAAGTTACACACTGAACAAAGAGAGAGGAAAATGACCATGTGGCTGTGCACCCCAGCTCACAGTATACCCCAGCTAGTGTGGAGACTGCCTGAAGAGGGGACACAGATATTGCGGGGTGGGAAGGTGCCGGGGCGGCCATGTGTCCATTCTCCCACTTTCCAGTCTGGGAAGTCAGGCTCAGAAGTGTGAAGGATGGCAACACAGCCAAGCAGAGAAACAAGCAAGTGATGCAAAAACTAAACAAACAACACAACAACAACAGACTGTCCAATCAACATGAGAAAGAACTGTTCCTTCTCAAACTTAATAAAAGAAATGCGAATCAAACAACAAACAAGGCATTTTACTGCTGATCAGATGGCAAAGATTAAAGGCTGAAATTTATATCAGATGAGGTAAGGGAACTGACTTCGCGTAGCTAGCTTTAAAAATGTATACAAAGTAATAAAGTCTTAAAAAAATGTATGTGCCAGGCGGTCGTGGGCACGCCTTTAGTCCCAGCACTTGGGAGGCAGAGGCAGGCAGATCTCTGTGAGTTCGAGGCCAGCCTGGTCTATAGAGTGTGGTGATATTGTGTTCCCCAATATATTGTGCACCCTAATAAATTTATCTGGGGTCAGAGAAGAGAACAGCCACTAGACAGACATAGAGGCCAGAAAATGGTGGCACTCACACCTTTAATCCTAGCCTTCTGGAGGCAGAGATCCATTCGGTTCTCTGTGAGTTGAAAGCCACACTGGAAACAGCCAGGCATGGTGACTTGTGCCTTTAATCCCAGAAGTAATGGCAGAAAGGTATATAAGGCATGAAAACCAGGAACTAGAGCCTGGTTAAGCTTTTAGGCTTCTGAGCAGCAGTTTAGCTGAGATTCATTTTGGATGAAGACTCAGAGGCTTCCAGTCTGAGGAAACAGGATCGGCTGAGAAGTTGGCCAGGTGAGGTTAGCTGTGGCCTGTTCTGTCTCTCTGATCTTCCAGCATTCACCCCAATAACTGGCATCAGGTTTGATTTTATTAATAAGACTTTTTAAGATTCATGTGACAATAGAGCGAGATCCAGGACAGGCATGAAAACTATACAGAGAAACCCTGTCTCGGAAAAAACAAAAAAAATAAGATAAAATAAAAATAAAAAAATGTATGTATGTATGTACATATGTATATGGGCAAATGCCATGGAATGGGTGCAGAGAATCTGCTGGAGTTGGTTTTCTTCTTATCCCAGGAATTGAACTCAGGTAGTCTGGCTTGGCAACAATCACCTTTACCCACTGCGTCATCTTGCCAGTCTGAGAGTCATGGTCTTAACATGTTCTAGGACAGAGTTCTGGTTAAATAAACACAGTACATCCATGTTATGGAATGCACGGATTCATTAAGAATGAGGACTTTGATAGGATGTAGGAGGATCTAGAAGACACGTGCAACCCCAGAGCAAAGGGCAGAACGAACAGAATTCAAGTCTGAGGCTATACGCTGGGGTCAGCTCTGGGGATGGGGCCGGGCCCCTGAAGGACGGAGGAGCCTGGCTTCTTGTACCGGGTGACGTATTAACAATTCACAGTCTAGTTTTGGAAACTGCACTTGGGAACCTGGTCCTTCCCATCTCCTGTACTGAGCACTTTCTCTTTCTGCCTGACCTTGACTGACCTTTCACAAAACATTAACAGTGAGCCAGCCAGTCACAAGGAACCTTTCCAGGAAGGTGGAAACTCCAGTCTCTGCAAGACATAGTTCCTTCTAGGGGACCCTCCTAATGTCCCCTCTCCAACACACAGGGCATAGTTCCTTCTAGGGGACCCTCTTAATGTCCTCCCTTCAACACACAGGACATAGTTCCTTCTAGGGGACCCTCCTAATGTCCCCTCTCCAACACACAGGACATAGTTCCTTCTAGGGGACCCTCCTACTGTCCTCTCTTCAACAGAGACCCAACATTCATAGCATAGAGGAATTCTTCTCAACTCACAGCAGCTTCCTAGGTACATCCTGGGTCACCTGGCTGTGACAGAGGATGAAGGACATGGGAGCTGGCCACGGCTCTGACTTTGGCTGAAGTACAACCAGATTCTTTCTGGAAACATCTATCTCCTTAACATAAACAAGGAGAGGACCTAGGAACCAAAGACTACACACTGTTCCTGTTTTGGACAGCCAGCACAGTGCTGGGCAGGAAAGTTGCTGGCCGCCCCTGCTGTGCTGAGAGCTAAGTGTTCTCCTCATCTCTCCATCTCTCCAGCTTCTTGATATTTCTGGGTGAGAGTCTTGGCGGCAGCAATCTGAAATGCTGGATTTTGTTTGTCCTAGGGTCTGCCAGCACACTCGGTAATTAAAATGTTGATTAGTAAACAGTTTCAACATATGACAGACAATGCGGCTAAAGCCTACAGTTAGGTCAATAAGTGATTTAGACTTGCCATTTAAAAAAATCTCATTTAAATTTTGCATACATTAATCACTACCATACTTCAAGGTTCTGATATCCACCTGACTACAATATTAAAATAAAACTTGCTGCCCCAGGGAAATCCTACTTATTCTTAATTGTTTCCAGGCTTTGATGGGCTTTTAATCTAAGATTAATTTATGCAATTTTAAATAACTCTTCTTATGATTAATAAGCTTGAAAATTAAAAGGAGTCTAAAGCAATTATAATGAGCATTTGGTCATAACCTCATTAGATGAAGGAGTGAAGGGTACAGCTTTGGAATTCTTACAAGACTACAATTTAAGGTTACTTTTAGAGAAGTCAAACACAGTCCCTGCAATTGCAAAGGCAGGTTAGCAGGGGTCAGTGTTAAAATGATGGCCAGCAAGATTAGCATAGTAATGATGTTCCCTGACAGAAGGAAAGGACGTGGAGAAAAGCACAGAGACAAATGGCATGCAGCCAAAGGCTACAGGCTCGGAGCTCCATTTCTGGTCCTCTCCGTCAGACTTTCAAGGGAATTTGGAAAGAGGTAGAAGGTTAGGTTAGGACATTTTTTGCTCGATGATCAGTTTTGGGCTAGAACGTGGCTCCTCCACTCCGGCCAGCAAAACTGGCCTATGCCGCTCTTACTGGCTGCCTACCTGTCTGTCCAGCCACTCCCCTGCTGAACAACCGGCGAGGCATCCTGCTTTCCTGCTTTACTCTGGAAGGGTCTTCCCAGGTGGGCTGTCCAGCCCAGCTAATGTTATTCTAGCATGTTCAAGGTCTTCTTTACTTTGGCCAAGGTGGGCTCCTTGCTGTCCACTGTTACCTCTGGACTCAGCCTGCTCTGTTTTCTCTCCATGGAAGGTTTCCCTCAACTCTCTAATGGCCACGACAATGACGAGCGGCCACCATTTATCAAGCACGGACTTCTTTATGTCAGGCTATGCTAAGCAAGGGACACGTTTTGTTTTTGTTTTGTCAATCTCATCTAAAAGTGACACTTTGGGCTAGGGCGATGGCTCAGTTGGCAAGGTGCTCGCTGCACAGCATGAGGTGTCACTCCATCCCCAGAATGGGACTGGGTATGCGAAGCGTGCTTGTAGTCCCAGTGCTAGGGAGGCGGGAGGTAGGAGGCAGGCAGATAGATCCCTGAGGTGTTAAGCTCCAGGCTAGTGAGATGCCCTGTCTCAAAACAAAAACAAAGGCCAGTATGGGCTACTGAGTGAGTTCCAGGAAAGGCACAAAGCTACACAGAGAAACCTTGTCTTGAAAAACCAAAAACCAAAACAAAACAACCAAAAAAAAAAAAAAAAAAAAAACCCAAACCAAACCAAAACCAAACAAAAAATCCAAGTGCTTTGGTTAGAGTTTCTATTGCAGCGTGAGGCACCATGGACCAAAGCAACTTGGGGAGGAAAGGGTTGATTTGGCTTACTCATCCACATCACTGAAGGAAGTCAGGACAGGAACTCAAGCTGGGCAGGAACCTGGAGGCAGGACCTGATGTAGAGGCCATGGAGGGGCGCTACTTACTGTCTTGTTTTCATGGTTTGGTCAGCCTGCTTTCTTATAGAACCCAGGACCACCAGCACAGCCCACCCACATCAATCACTAATTAAGAAAAATGCCCCACCGGCTTGTGTACAGCCTGATCTTATGGAGGCATTTTCTCAACTGAGGTTCCCTCCTCTCTGATGACTCTAGCTTGTGTCAAGCTGACATAAAACTATCCAAATGTACAATCATACATACACAAGTGCACACACACACACACACACACACACACACACACACACACACACAAAGTCATGCTTTGTGGAACTCAGGTAGGCAGGAAAGTTAGGGGCAGACGGACCTACACTCTGCTGCCCCACCACTTTCTAATTCCTGAACTTAGGTCGACTTCTCTACCTGAGAGGCTGAGACGGAGCTGAGCATTTCCCCTGACTACTGTGCCTCTTCAGCCACACCACCCTGACATCACATACCACTCAAGAAGGGAGTGCTCAGCTTGTCCTGTTCCTCCAAGTATCACCAATGGGTGTGCCCTGGCTGCTCCTGAGGACACAGACTGATGGTCTTTATGCACCTGGACACACACTTCACTCTTCTCTTGGCAATTTCCTCCAACCACAGGCTCCTTACAGCCCAGCGCAGACAGGAACAGACACAAGAGTCAAGATTCCCAACAGCGGGGAACAACAGCACACCAGTCCTCTCCAGAGAGACCACCAAACCAGCAGATGTTAACTGCAAACGTCCCATATATCTGTACTTGTTCCAAGTCCAAGAAGTTACACACTGGGGATGCCCAGGTATCTTAGACATGAAAATCATAACCTGAGGAGACTGTATGAGTGAGACCCCTATGCATGTCAAGCAATTAACAGTTTACAATCATACTTTCATAAACTCTACCTTATGCTGGAAGTTCACAGAATACCCTGTGACATGGGCATTATCGTTTCCATTAAAATTCATTATTATTATTATTATTTTCATGATAGGTTCTCATGTAGCTCAGGCTAGCCATGAACTTGCTATAGCCTTGGATAACTCTGACTACCTTGATCCTCCTGCCTCCATTGCCTGAGTGCTGGGATTCAAACCTTGTGCTTGCTAGGCAGGCACTGTGCCAACTGAGTTACCCTGCCAGCCCCACCTCTCCCATTTTACAGGTAAAGGCATGAGCTAACTAAACAGCTGGGGCTCCCCCACTTTCCTAGAGGTAGTGCCATACTGGAAGCCCTGCTTTGGATGTCTGAACTCTGGTTTACCAGGCTGCTCGTCTTATGAACACGAGGGACGTGACCCTATTCTTTTGTTCACAAGCCTCTCAAAGCTCTTGCCAAAGTTTGGTACCTACAGGGTTTCATGTATCCCCAGCTGGTCTGGAACTCACTGTGTTGCTGAGGGTGACCTATGATCCAGATCCTTTCCAGCCTTTATTTAAAGTGCTAGGATCACAGGTATGCACCACCATGCCCAGCTCTGCAGAGGTTTCTTTCTTTTGTGTTTTAACCATTTATTTAACAGAAACCACTGAAGACTCTTTGGTGCCTTTACTGGGACAGCTGCAGGGACGCAATGGCTGAACTCCACACCGGACAGCCCTCTGCCTTCTCTTACAGCCGTGCATCAAGTGGAGCTTGACCCCACACTTCAGGGGACAAGACTAGAAGCCACATCCCAATGAAAGCTCAGATGTGGCTTCTTCCACAGAGAGGTTTTGACACAGGAAAACGTCAGCTGCTTCAAGCAGTGCTCTCAGGCTTGACTCCTTTGCTTGGTGGCTGGGCTCAGGAAGCCATGAAGACACCACACCGTCTACCGCCCATACTCTGGGCACAATAATCTGTATCCACACATAGTCTGTGCTCAGTAAAGTCAGCCAGGTCAGGGAAACCTCTCCCAGGGGAACCAGGTGCCTGGGATCTGGGGAGTGGGAAAGTTCTGACCAGAGAACTAGCAGGCAAACTCTGTTTTGGGTACAGGTTGCCAAAACCAACGAACAATAAAACCTTCAAGTGCTCTTGGCTTCCCTTTAGATAACCACTTAGCAGATCTGGTGAAAGCAGCTGGTAGTTCCATTCTCTCTCCCTGTTGAGCTGTTTATACTAAGGTTCTGGCTTCAAGCATGTGCAAACCTGCTTGCAGCCCCACTCAGAGTCCTGCAGACGTGGAAGGGTAGAGGACCACGGCAATGGTCTGTGCACAGCATCCAGAAGCGGGGCAGGCACCTGCTTTAGTAGTCTTAGCATTTCTCTGGAATGTTTATACGTCGTTGTTCTGGAATGGTCACTTGGCTGAAATCTTCAAACCACTCTAACGCCCCGCTGCCTACTACCCAGCGGCAGGAGACACAGCTCTGGTGTAGGGCGCAGGGCAGTCACTGTGTGGGACTCCCAGCCAGTGGCGAACCTCACTGAGCCTGCTTTATGTATCACCGCCGTGGAAGTGAGAGTAAGCCTTAGTATCCACGGGAAGGTAAAATGAGATAGCGATGTGGGAGAAACTCTAACTCTCGTTCTTAAAAGATGTCATTGGCTTGGAACAACTTCCCTTTCAGATCTTGTTTTCGTAAGCCAGGGTCCCTCTGTCACAGTGGTTATTTCAAACTCGTGGGCTCGAGAGCCTTCCACTGCAGCCTCTCACACAGCTGTGTCTGCAAACCCATGCCAATAAACACATACTTATGTTTTAAGTCACCACACACACATCAGAATTCCTTCTGAATGCATCACAGTCACAAAGGTCTGTGCGATCATTACTTTTACGTCTGTCAAGTTGGTCCTACGAAAATAAACGAAGGAGCAGCTTTGGCTAGTGTGGAGATCAGAGAGTGGCACTTTCTCTCAGAGCCAAGCTGGGTTTCACATCTGTGTGTCGATAGTGAGGAATGCACATAAATATCCGCCCTGTCCTGTGAGGCCTGGCTCCCTGGCCACTCCATTCACAAAGTCTCCCTAGATACCCAGGGCCAAGGAAATCCCTTTCTTCCCAGAACTCGTTTT
Source organism: Peromyscus leucopus (assembly GCF_004664715.2). Taxonomy (NCBI): domain Eukaryota; kingdom Metazoa; phylum Chordata; class Mammalia; order Rodentia; family Cricetidae; genus Peromyscus; species Peromyscus leucopus. The sequence continues at coordinate 9,682,697 of NC_051069.1, read as the reverse complement.
ACCCATCAAATAAATTCCTATTATTTCAATTCAGCAGCTATTTGCTGGGCTTGGTCTCAGGCTGGGCTAGATGCTAAAGATCCAAAGAGGGTGATGAATGGGACTTATCTGTCCTCTAGGAACCGTGATCTGGTTTAGGACTATCCCAGCTACCGTGTGACAGTAACATGCTAGAGAAAGCAGTCTTCTTCACTGCAGCGGCCTGGAAGGCAGCAAGGGCTGAATGTTGGTGGCCGAGTGAGGATTCACCATGTGACGGGGAGTGGGCTGTGGCAGAGCACAGGGCAATGCTGCAGGCACCCAGAGACTGCCAGAGCCGGGTAGCTGAGGCAAGGGACGTGCATGCCCCCCCCCCCCCCCCCCCCCCCCCCCGTCAACTCCATCATGAGTAGCTGATTACCTCTCTCCCTGCACCCAGGGACCACATGGTGCCCCCTTTCCCCATCTGGGTGGGGTACTCTGTACTGAGTTGGGGCTCAGGACACAAACTTGGGGAATGCTCACTGAAATGTTCTCTCCACAGCAGAGAAAGCTTCTGAAAGAGCCTGGACCATGAGTGCAGGAGGCTATAATGTCACTGGTCCCGAAAGCCCACCATGCTTGCCTCCCAGTGCTTAACCCACTTTCAGGAGCCCAGCCCAGGCTCTGCAGACCTCCTGACAGGGGGCCAGCCCTGCTCTGGAGAAAGGCCTTTTCAGCATCTGCCAGCTTCTAGGGTTGCCGGTCTGCCTTCCGAAAGCTAGAGGGAGATCATTCCAGAGGCAAGGCTGTGGCTTAAAAAAAATCATGTTTAATTTAAAAATTAGAAGCTGGAGCAGGCTGTGAGCACAGGGGTTGATTGAAACAAAATTTAAATTCCTGTCAAGCCCATTTAAACACGGGGGCCCTTCATAGACAATTAGCTGCTCCCTATGAACGCTGAATAAACTCAGGCCTGGTCACTGTGAGAAGAGAGGCGCCTACTGTGAGGCACTGGAAAAAAAATTAACTAAAATCAGGCGGTATGAAATATTTAGCCTTCCAGTATATCACAGGGGTCTGCAAGTGTAAACAAGACAAAAATCGATTCCTCGGTGCCCTCAAATCAATCCCCAAAATGGCGAGGGCATCTGCTTTTGCTAAATTTTGTTTACATCGGCAGATTTGCCTTAATTGCGGTTGTTTATCTCTCGTGGTCCCTGGGGCCCTAATCTCCCGATTACTAATACTTAACACTCATTTCACATCTAAAGCTACTTCTAATCCTCAACAGGTTTGGGGGGCTCTTAAAATTATTGAAGCCACAGAGGCGGGAGCCGCAGCCTCTTTGTGAAAGGTCCATTTCCTATCTACTACCAGCTGGGCCCAATCATCACCAGGGAGCGGACAACAAAGGTGCTAAAAGGCTCCTCCACAATGACTGCTGCTCCGCCGGGGATTGAGACGATGAAAAGGAGCTTTGATGGGAAATCTGAACAGGGGCTAAAGCAGTCCAGCCAAATAAAGTTACTGTCATAATCAAATGCTGTCAATCACCATGAAAATCCAATTAAAAAATGTCTCAGCACAGCCCTCTTAAGTAGAAAAATGTACCCTATTTATACAAATTTTTGTCAACTCCACACCGATCCCACAATTAGAAAGTCCTGCTAGTAATTGAATCCCCCTCCCCTGCAACTCGAGACAGAGATGCAGGTCGTGCCGCCAGCCTTCTGTGGGAGCCAAGACAAACACAGGCTATTGGTGTACAATTAAGAGTTAATCGGGTTACATTTGAAAATTCCATTTTTATTTGTGCCAGGGGAACCTTTGCTCGAATAAATGAAGGGTTCCTATTCTCCAACTTCAGGATCGGTGACCATTTATACCGAGAGCGCGGCGTGGTAAAGCAGGATGCGGAGGAGAAACTAGTCCATGCTCCAGCAAATGTCTCTCGGTAGACCAGGGCCTGATGTTTAATTCGAATCTTGAAAATTAAATAGAGGACAGAAGGCCCAAATGTCTGCACTGCCTTCCTATAGTCTCTAAATGGCCATGTGAACCTCACATTATCTGCAGACAGGTTTAGCACCCCCCCACCCCCATAACTGTATCCAAAGCCATAAGAATCCCAGTCCCCAAAGGTCTCGCTCAAAACTGCTACAAATTAAAAAGCAAACAACCCATTAAACAAATCCAGCTGGCTACAACTGTAAACAGGAGGCTTCTCATATTTTTTTCCCCAGCCCCTGACATTCCTGGTTAGTCGCATTAATAATTGATAAGAATTGCATCTATTTATCAGTGTGTTCTCACAGGGAAAACAACTTTGCTATCTTCAACAGCATTTGCCAAGTCCCGGGGACTGGCTTTCAGATCCTTTCGTACCTTCAACAACTAACCGTTTCTGGGCTTCGGCACCCTGACCACTACTCCCCTGAGCACTGGGGCACGAGGGTGGTGTGCAGCTGCTGTGCTGACCATAGAGACCTGGGGGTCTCCGGCTATTATCTCATCGGGAGAAGAGGGTGCTGGCCAGAAGATCTCCTCCAGGCCTTGGCTTGAGAATGGCCTCTTGATTTGGAATTAACGGTTGGAGGTGAGCTCTCCGGTGGTCAAAGGACAGTGGTGTGGAGCAACACCTGCCTTGAACTCCAGGCGGTTCCCACCTCCAGGGCAGGACTGAGACAAGAGTGTTTACTCTGCTGTGGACGGCCTTGTCCTGCTGCTCTGTGCAATGTTTTGAATATCATCCTGTGAACACAGTAATGTCCTAGGAAGCTGACTATAGCCGGATGAGCCCTCCCAGCAGGGAGTCAAACAAAAAATTTTAATCAGACCATGTACTATCGTATGGGTGTGTCATCATTTCCAGGGATCGCCTGTCCTTGGGTGAGCTTTTGGGGACTTACCCTGTTGGTCTTCAGCTGCTCCTGTCAGAGTGCATTTGTTGACTGGATTAGCGAGAATGGTGCATGCAAAGTATGAGCAATAGCATTTAGTCTGATTGACAGGCAAGGCCCGAGATAGGCACTGAATTATGAGATCATACTCTTCCTTCAGCAGACTTACAATCTAGTCAGGGAAAAAAGTGAGTTTTATTAAACAGCAAGCTTCGCCTCTGGCTGCTCCTTCAAATCACCCAGAGGGCTGTAAAAGACAAAATAAAACCTATCTGTTCCTTGACCACAGGGTTGGAGGTGCTCAGTCTAGTTAGAACCCTCACAGTTCTTACTCTAAACCTCTCAGATGATTCTGACGAGCTGTGAGGGTTGCGTCTGCACACACTGACTGGCTCTGGACAGATGAGAGTGTCACCATGTACTGCGCAGAGTGAGGAGGGAGCCCTGCCAGAGGTAAAGCAGGAGGAGACCTTAGGGAGGAACAGGGCTGCCTTCTAGGCTGGACACCCCAAGGCAGCACCTGCAGACATCTCAGTGCACCCAACGAGGGGATGCAGGCTAACAGCGCGGCCCCTCAGCCCCCAGGGAAGCTGACATGAAGGGGAGAGGAGGCCAACGACTTCTACCACACCTAAGGGAACCTCTTTCCTCGTGGGCTGTGACTGCAACGCCGCACTGTGCCTCGGAAGGAGACAGCCCCATCGAACGTGAACACTGCAGGCCCGTGTTCAGACAGCTGCAATCACAAACAGGTGAGCCACAGCCGTAACAATAGACCGGACTGGAGGCCAGCGAGGTGAGGTGGCTCAGTGGTTAAGGTGCTTGCTGCCAAGCCTGACTGTCTAAAGAGTTTAATCCCCGGGGTCCACATGGTGAGAAGTGATCCCTGAAAAGTTGTCCTCTGACATCCACATGTGTGCCATGATGCTTGCACATACACCAAACAAACAAACACATACATGTAATTACAAGAGAAAGGGATCTGACTTGAAGATGGGGGATTTATCCTCATGTGGAAACTCGAACTGTCAGATCACCATGACTAAGGCTAGACCTTTTCCTTGTCATGTGCATGCATAAAACACACACACACACACACACACACACATACGTACATACACACATGTACACATATATGTATACATAAACACCTATAAACACACATATACACACATGTACACATGTGTTTATTCTTTAAAGTCTCATCATGACCACATCTAAGGAGGAAGGAAGCCTGTTTCCTAGGGTTATAATCCGTCTTGCTGAAGTGTTAACATGCTATCAGAAATTCAAATTAAAGCTGACTGATTTAGCGCGGTCTCAAGCACCCAGACGGTGACTCTGGCGTCGTAATTATATGCAGTTAAAGTGCTAACATGAGCTTTACTAGAGGATTCCTATGCATAAGGAAACGCAAACATTACTCTAATGGCCTTTAGAACCCGAGGAAAAAGGACGGCATGGTTGTCAGTTGGACTCTGGGGCCACCACCACCCGGCAGTGACTTCTGTGCTGGAAGGCCCCAGTCAGGACTTCTGCCTGCAAGTTCTGCGTGCCACAGCTAACGAGTGTATGGGCCAAGTATAGAACCCAAAGCAAGAATGAGTCAGACACTCAGGAACATCCTCAAACCAGGTGTGTATGTGGCAGGCACGTTGGTACAGGTCTGTAATTCCGGGATTGAGATTGAGGAGGACCTCAAGGAAGGGGGAGGGGGAGGAGGAGGGGAAGGAGGAGGAGGAAATAACAGACATATTGCACTTGACACAGGCAGGAGCCAGATGTAGTGAATGGCATTCACATTCACAAGCGCTTGCTAACCACTCTTAGTATTTTAGAAAGTACAGGTTTCCCCCAGCACCTGGTCCTTGAGCACCCAGGGGCTGTGGGAATGCATCTTTTCTGGCCGTCCCCTCTTTAGTAGGATGTGGAGGTGATGCTGGGCAGGCTGGGTCCTGTGCTTCCAGAAAGCTGAGCATCTTTCCATCTTTGTGTCAACCACAGAGGACCCCCTGGTCTCAGAGATGAACCCCTTCTCTGCCCTTCTTCAGCTCCTTTCCCTGCTGCCATAAAACCTTGGTCACCCCCTTTCCTTTGGGTCTTTCTGGTTAATGAATGTTCTTGTTATTAAAATAGCAGAATAGAAATCATCTTAGTTTGCCAAGTGCATTTTGCCTTTTGCAGTGATCAGAAGGTCTGTGTCTCTGGCGAGCACAGACGTGTGTGAACCCCAAAGTCATACTGGGATCTCAGTGCAGGAAGGACCAACGTCTAACCCCACATCCCTTCACTCTTTGAAAGAGACTGTGCCGATGTCCGATTTATCATACACTTTGATTAATTGAGAGAATAACCAACCACAGTATTTGAAAATGTAATTACAATCAGGTTCAAGCAAACAGAAAAGCTACCAGTGACAATTTAATTTAGAGGAGTTAAACAAGTTAACATCTCTTTGCAAGTAATTAAATGTTTAAACAGATTTTTCTGGAGCAGTTTGGTGTTTATTAGCCCCCAAACATTCCCACCTCTCACACACAAAGCCTTTATGGAGAAATCCGAGGCCGTCGTGTCTGCAGCTGGAATCAGGTGGAGGAGCAAGCATCCAAAACCCTGTTGTGATTACAGCTGAACACCCCCCACCCCCCGCAAAGGCCCACCCCTGCTTGTATATCCAGCCCCGAGATTTACGTGGTTCCTAAGCAAATTGTGACATTCCAACAGCAAACTGAGCCCCAGGTTGCTTCTTAGGAACAGAAAAACCAAACTGGGGAAGAGACTAACACAGGATACCCTGTTCTGGAATGCAGAGAGAGACACAGGGAAACGACAGGCATTATTAGAGCCTACAGAGAAAAGCCATGTTTCTAAACAGTTACCGAAGCAGGATAGTAATAGCATAAAGACAATTTCTGTGCCAGCTTGTTTTTCTGAAATTCTCTCTGCCACTGAACGGCGAGAACAGATAATAACTATTAGTAAATCAAACTCCTCTGCAATATCCAGCTGTGCCTCACGCATTTACATACAGATAGAATGGGTATATGTTTTTAATATGTATGGGATCTGTACTTTTCCCACAGCCGAAGTGTGTGCTACAAAGGAGGAGGAGAATGGATTCAGATCAGCATGAGATAATAAAGTGGCCTCGATAAAGTATTAGCCAGCGATTGATCTCAAACCGGGACGCTGCTTTCTTCTGACCTGATTACTTACTATGCATAGATTCCATTAAATAGAGCTTAGACACGGGAAGCTCTAGGAAATGCTCTAAATGCATAGAACGATCTTCCACACTGAGCCCAGATTGTAACTGTGGGTGCCTGTGGCCCTCACCCGCCTCTCCTGAGTGACGACCCTCATTGGGGACAGGCTGAGAGGTTAAAGGGTTGCCTGACAGCTGGTGGGAGCCGGGCCGAGTCCCACTGGGAGGACGCTTCCTTTCCCTCCCCCACACCGAGCAAACACCCTGCCGGTGAGTGACTGCCTCCTCCTGAGCTGCTTGTCTGGCCTTGACAGGAATCTGCAAAGAGCAAAATGGGAAGGTAGCCTGGGAGCTGAACAATCACTGAGGGTCACAGTCCCTTTGAAAAACTGGTGACAACTATGAATTCCTCTTTTCAGGAAAAAAAAAAAAATGCCAATCTGCACATGAACACAGGATTCTGCCTGTAATCTCAGACTCCTCACAGATTTCCCTGGTCAAGGCCCTCTGATCCGGCCCATCTCCTGCAGATGAACATGTGGACATGGAAGGGCACGGTCATTGCTTTGGGGTGATACAGGGAGGGACCGTGCCTCAGATCCTTGCCAAGCCACAGCCTGGCCTTCATTACCACAGAACCTAAAGGGAGACACTGCCTCAGACGCAATTCTTTGTGGTTTGCAGGAGCAAACTGTCTACACAGCAATGTTCCGCATCCTAGCGTCTTAAAAACCTAAACATACCATTTGAATAGCAAAATAAGACTGGAACTCCCCTCTCAAGGTGTCCCCCTGTTCTTGACTTTAAGGACCTAATGTGATCCTTCATCTCTTCTGATCTGACCTGTGGCATGATGGGGAAATTTCTTCACCACTTCTGTTGTGTTTTTCGTCTTTCCTCTCAAGCCTCACCCATCCTTTTGACTGGCAGAAGCTGCCATGGCCAGCTGAAGCCTGGGGAAGGGTGTTTCTTCCTCCTCCTTGGTCTCCACTGCCCGGAAACTCTTTGTCAAGGTTTCCCGGAACACGGCTACAGGGCCCAGAAGCATCATGTGGTTCTTTACATGTGAAATCAAGATTACCAGAGCAGAGAGAGCCGGCCCATCAGCATGCTGAAGGCTCCTGGCTGCCTTTCCTTCCTTTCTTGATTCATGCATTAGGCTCTGGACAGCTGCAGAGACCCCACTGTCCCCAGCATAAGCGACTTCCCTGCATTGCACAGGACGTGCCATTCAAGAGCAGGAGGGTCTACACAGACAGGGTTCCGTGCTGCTTTGACGCAGAGTCTAAGTTTTTAGACTCACACTGCAGTCCCTTCTGCTTAACACCAGAGTCACTGGAGGAACTTGTGCAGTGACCGCTCAGCTCGGGGCACTGCCCACCTGAACTCCACCTTTGTGTGCGGAATTCCACCAGGCCAGGGTCAAAGGGGTTTCTGTTCCAGCAGGCACTAGAGGCTTCCGCTGCTCTGAAAAGGTGTGGGGTGCACACACATGGGTGCTTTGCCTGTTCTGTCTTGTGAGCCCCTGAAAATGAATCCAGTTCAACCCACCCTTCAGAGGTGCTTTTCCCACACTACCCTCTCCACCCAGCATTTCCCCTAGCCATCCTGGTGGGTCCCACACACCTCTTGTTGCTCCTTTAAATTGCTACTTCATTCTGGCTAGCCAGGCACCTGCCCTCTCCCCTGTGAGACTCTTCCTGTGCGGTTTACTGTCCTCTAAAGGAGCTGCTGGGATAAGCACAGGACTCTGATCATAGTGGTCTTTAAATATCTGAATTTGATTTTTTGTCAGGCTCTGTGATCTCAGAAGAGGATATAGATGTTAATGATGAAAACTTTGAGTATATTATATTATTTTTGTGTGTTGTATGCACATATGTATGTGAGTGTGCCTAACCTGTGGAGGCAGAGGCTGACGGGGGATGTCCTCCTCCTCTATAACTGTCCATTTTTTTGAGGCAGGGTCCCCCCTGGAGTTCACTGATTGGCTAGACTGGCATTCCAGGGAGCCCTTCCCAGAAGCCTCCCGTTCCCCATTTCCAGCACTGGAATCATAGGTACATGCCATGCTCCATTTTTAAAATTTATGTAAGTTTTTCCTTTGTACATGGTGTGTTTGTGTGGGGTGTGTGTGTGCCAGAGAAGGTCATCAGATGTCCTGCTCTGTCACTCTCCATCTTAGTCCCTGGAGATGTGTCTCTCATCTGAAGCTCTCCTTTTCAGCTAGGCTACTGGCCAGTATCTCCTGACACTCGGCTTTGTTTGGTTGGTTTTTTGAGACAGAGTTTCTCTGTGTAGCCCTGGCTGTCCTGGAACTCACTCTGTAGTCCAGGCTGGCCTTGAACTCACAGAGATCCACCTGCTTCTGCCTCCCAAGTGCTGGGATCAACCGTGGGCACCACCATGCCAGGATAACTGGCTTTTTTTTTTTTTAACATGAGTGCTAGGGATCTGAACTCAAATACTCACATTAGCAGAGTGCTCACATTGACAGAGTGCTCACACTAACAGAGTGCTCACATTGACAGAGTGCTCACATTGACAGAGTGCTCACACTAACAGAGTGCTCACATTGACAGAGTGCTCACATTGACAGAGTGCTCACATTGACAGAGTGCTCACATTGACAGAGTGCTCACATTGACAGAGTGCTCACACTAACAGAGTGCTCACACTAGCAGAGTGCTCACATTGGCAAGAGTACTCACACTAACAACAGTGTTCACACTAAAAACGGAATGCTCACACTAACAACAGTGCTCACACTAACAGAGTGCTCACACTAATAACAGAGTGCTCACACTAATAACAGAGTGCTCACACTAATAACAGAGTGCTCACACTAATAACAGAGTGCTCACAGTGACATTGTGCTCATGCTAACAACATAGTGCTCACACTAACGACAGAGTGCTCACACTGACATTGTGCTCACGCTAACAACATAGTGCTCACACTAACGACAGAGTGCTCACACTAACGACAGAGTGCTCACACTAATGACAGAGTGCTCACACTAACGACAGAGTGCTCACACTAGCAGGGTGAGCATTTTACTCATGGCACCATCTCCTCAGCACCTGCTTGCTTTTTTTTTTTTAAAGAATTATCTTATTAAATTAAAAAATTATGTGTACGGGTGTTTTTCTTGAGTGTATGGCTGTGTATTACTTGTATGCCTGGTACCCTCGGATGTCAGAAAAGGGCACTGGATCCCCTAGAACCAGAGTTACTGATGGTTGTGGGCCACCATGTGGGTGCTGGGAATTGAACCTGGGTCCTCTGGAAGAGCAGTCAGTGCATTCTTAGCCACAGAGTTATCTCTCCACCTCCTTTCCTTTCCTTTTCCCTTCCCTTCCCTTCCCTTCTTCCTTTCTTATCACTTTCTGTGTATATCACTGTGTGTTTATATGCACCACATGCGTGCAGGTGCCTGCGAAGGCTAGCAGGTGTTGGATCCCATCTCTGGAGTTACAGGCAGCTGTGACTTGCCTGATGTTAGGCTGGGAACTGACCTGGGTCCTCTGTAAGAGCAATGCACACTCTTAAGCGCTGAGCCATCTCCTGAGCACCGGTGAAAGGTATGAAGCAACATGATCAGTTTGAGTGCATTCTGCATGCAGTTTAAGGTCTATGCACCAGAAAACTGTGCCCAGTATATGGACTTTGGTCCCTAACATGCAAGCATTCTAAAAGTTCCTTGCTCCAGCTTTATAAGACTTCCATTTACGGTATACAGCTATCTGGTCTGAAGAACAACAAAGAATAGTTTAGCATATACACTGAAATGTATATGCATTTTAATGGCCTTAAGAATTCAACCTTGTGCTGGGTGGTGGTGGCCCACACCTTCAATCCCAGCACATGGGAGGCAGAGACAAGTGGATCTGTGTGAGTTTGAGGCCAGCCTGGTCAACCTTGAGGTTCACGTTTAATCTTAGAATGACATGGACAATGATTTTTAAGGCTTGATATTAGGTACTTAGGTCTGTAAGGTTATTCAACTAAATACAAAGTCTGAACGCTGCTATGTGCACAGCCAGGTCCTGGGTCCAGGCTGATCTGGACCACCCATCCTGCATTCAGATTTATTCAGGCAGGGCCATGCTGTGTTCCCAGTCATAGCCACACCTGGAGTTCACACAAGAGTTTCCAAATGGGGAATCAATAACTACCATCTTTTCAAGTACCTCATCTTTGATTTTCTTCCTATAACTCGGAAGATGCTGACCCACAGGGAAATTCTGACAATTATGTGGGCCCCGCCACTGACACAGCCCAAGTACAGCCCTCTTTGGCACCCTGCTGGCTGGGGTTACTGTACTTGCGGGAGATAAATTGCTCTTTTTTTTTTTTTTTTTTTTCAAAAGGCACAGGCCCTCACCCACAGTGACAAATGGGCTTTAGTTCTTGTATTCCAGAGGAGGCTCTTGTCTTCAGATGGGAGCACCATCAAATAGGTCACAGGCAGAGAGGGTAAAGAGAAAATTAAAGCCCTAATATGTTACAAGGAGTAGAGAAACGGTTCCTTAAGATGGGAGCTCTAGGATGGGACTCAGGCTCAAGACTAGGTCTCCTCCCCATTGTGTCTGATGTTTAACCGGAAGCAGACAGGCAGGTCTCCATCACCCTGACCACTGACTGCAGCCATCTCCCATGGTTTGCTCCCTCTTCACCAAGTTCTACCACACAAGGGTTTGCCTCACTTCTGCCAGACCTCTGGGGATAAATCCACCCAATTCTCAACAGTGAGTAGTTAAAGAGAAAATTAAGTACAGGAAGGTGTTGCCTGTGACTAGGTTTTTCTTTATTTTTTTTTAAAATATATATTTGTTAATTAAAAAGATGGAACAGCATACATAAGGGATTAAAAGCTAAGTGCCCACCCTTTAGCCTTATTTTTATGACTTGTATCCTCTTCCTCAGGGGGGTCTTCCTTACTCAACATACATCCACATGCATTTGTGGGTGTACACATGATCTGAAGATGTTTTATTTATAAGTGGCCAGCTCACTGCAGCATTGAACATGTACTTGCCCACAGGTATCTGCTTTATGAAACCCCTTTTCTTTGTTTAATAGCTGAGTTATCCAGCCATAGCACAATAATGACCAGGTAAATGAGTCTCCATTTCTTGAACCTGTTCCAGACTTTCTCAAATGTGACTAACTGCAAGATCTTCCAAACCATCAGAGACCAAACAAACAAACAAACAATAAAACCCCCAAACCACTTAACTAGCAAACCAAACCAAACCCCCAACCCTACCTTCAGTCTGGACACAAGATGGGTCTTGTTAGAAGTTAGAAGTTGCAAAGGTTTTGGGAATGAATTTTTAATTTGACGCTTTTAAGAAAAGTGAGACCTAGTCCAGTGTGACATGAAAGAGAAATGCACCTGCAAGTGACATCAAATGGACATGCCTATGTGAGGATGGACTGTAGCACACAGAAGTTGGGTGCTTAGAACAAGACCCAAAAAACAAAACCCTCTGAGCCAAAAGAGTAAAATGCACCTTGTTTCAAAAGGCCGAGGTTGGCTGACGGCAGTCACCTGTAGACAGAGGCATCCCAAGTGCCAGGCAGAGCAGACCATACCCACTGTTACTAACGCTCCACCCAGCACCCTTCTATCAGCTCACACCCATCAATGGTCGGTAGTCAATCAAGGACCATTTGGGATTTGAAAAGGGACCACCTCTGTTCCTTTCCCTGCTTGAATAAAAACTGTCATTTGCAATCAAAGCAAGCTTGCCTTGGAGCTGGGAACATAGCACCAGCCACCTCACAGTATCCGTTTCTGAGGAAAGACCAAAGATTCACAGTGAACTGATCTCATTTCATTTCACGTGAATCAAGAGGATCCTACACTACATTCACAATTCCCTGGAGGACAGCACCATTCATTACAAACTTCTTTGGCTGTCTTCTGTCACCAGCCCTGGGACTTCTGAAAGGCAGTAACAGCCATGCACTAGGTTGTGACCCTTGAATGAAGCAGATGACAAGAGTTCTTCATGAAGCTTCAAAATGGTGGGGTTTTCAAAAGTGAAACTTAAGTTCAAGGGTCTGAGCTTCAGAACTACCTACCCAGGGCTGGGAATATGGGTCAGTAGGCGAGTGCTTGCGTGGTATGCAGGAGACCCTAGGCTCAGTCTCCAGCACGGAAAGAAAATAAGAAAAACCCTACCCAATAAAGTAAATAATGTTGACTATGGGTTGTTTACATGTCCTGGTTTTAAGGAGGCTGGGGTTAGGGCAGATTTATATATCACAGGCTAGCCTCACTTAGAGCCAAGGATAGTCCTTCAGTTTCTGATCCTCTTGCTTTTACTCTCAAATGCCACAACCATGCTAGATTATTAGGTGCTGTCAATGGACCCCAGTGCTCTGAGCATGCTGGTCAAGTGCTCTACCAAGTGAACCACATCTCCAGCCCTCATGCCAGGCTCTGTTGTAATGCTGAACCTGACCTGGAGAACTCTAAGACACCTAAGAAGATTTCACTTACCATCAGTTCCTCGGGCGCTGGTCTTTCTTTGGGCTGTTTCCTCATGCTGCAGTAGGAAGACAAAAGACCCTCATTCACATTTATAAACTTTTTTTGCTGTTAATTTCCACCCCTGTTTCTGCTGGAATTTGAATGTTTGCAAAATGTTGCCAGATATTTGATCACACTGTGAAACTCCAAGACTGTGTTAATAAAGTTATCCTTGGATCAGGGGGAGGAGCCAGATACTGGTTGACAGGAATTAGCTACAGAGAAGCCAGAGGAGCCAGGAACATGGAGAGAGACACACAGGAAGAAGTAGGGAGGGACTTAGAAAACAGCGGTCTTTGTGGTTTGGAGGAGTGGAGAGACACTTCTCTTGCTGGATCTCTGGCCAGAAAGGAAGGTCAGCTGCTTACTTTTCGGCTTCTCTGATCTAGTGGGTTTTCACCCCCAACATCTGACTCCCGAGTCTTTATTGGTAAATAGAATGATAGAGACTTAGTTAAAAACATATGTATGTTTGGCTGCTGTGGGTGAGCTAAGTCAGTCCTGGCAGGCCAAATGTGCAGACAGTAGTTAAAATATCAGCGGATTCTGGTGCGGCCACTAAGCCAACAGATAACCAAGAGCAAATCCATCAGCTCCATGTTTGTCTGAAGTACTAACACACATTCCTGATCTTATGCTGGTCTTGAGTCAGACTTCTGGGGACGCTGTGAATCAGAATTCTTTTATTAAAGTTACTGTTGAAATAAAGATAAGTTATTGTAATTCTCTTTTTAAAAGATTTATTTATTTTATGTGTGTGTTTGTCTGCATGTATGTATGTGTAGCATATGCATGCCTGGAGCCCACAGAGGTCAGAAGAGGTGTCAGATACCCTGGGATTGGAGTTATAGGTGGTTGGGAACTACCCTGTGGTGCTGGGAACCGAACTCAGATCCTCTGCAAGAGCAACAAGTGCTCTTAATGCTGAGCCATCCCTCTAGTCCTGTAATTCTATTTTTGAAATCACTGTGGATTTTCTTCTTGCTGACTCAGTTGCCAACTTATTTCAATCTTAAATTCGAGGAACAATATAGTTCTGTTTTGGTCATTGGGGTAAGAAGGAAAAAAGGATGGTGACAGTCAGGTCACATGAGGAAACCCTCTGGCTCTGGCACGCAATGATGAGCCTGTAAATAAATGTCAGAAGTATAGACGATGCCACGAGACCACAGATGGCTCCTTACACCTCTTCTTGACTTGCATTTATTTTCACTAAGATGTAAGGTGCTAATTCCTTTCACAGTTGTGAGACAGTTAAGTTTAGTTGAGCCCCTTAAAGAATTACATTGCTCACGCAAACTCTTTCCTGTCTTCTCTCCAGTAGCTCCAATTAGTAGCAGCTGCATGTACTTAGCTATGTGATGAAGAAGCAAATGGTACAGAGGTGAGGGTGGGCAGCTGCCTACCTGTGGCCATGTTTGTTCTATACTCAGAGCATTGGTGAGATGAAGTCAGGAAAGAGACTGTGAATTTTCTGACAATACTTTTTTTTTTTTTAAATAGAGAGAATTAATGATCATTTGGTAAACAAGAACCATAGCTATGAACCATTAATGACATGGAGGACATTTGCCTTCTCTATAAATAACCATATGCACCTCTCAAATGCTGCATCCATTAGCAAGTGATTCAAGCTGTCTCGCCAGTGGAGTTGGTAACAGTCCTAATCTGACATTCCAAAGTAGCTGTATCTCTTGGGAAAACAAGGCTATTACCCAGGATCCCTTCTGTTTCAGCTGACATCTGTGGAGACTTTAACACAGGTTACCCTTCCCGTCTCCAGAAAACTTTTATATAACAGCCAATTAATGTTTTGGATGGGAGGGTGGTAAAGCTTCACACACTGTTCTCCCCGGGTGCCTGGCTCACTCCACCTCCAGGCTGGTCTCAGACCACACAAGAGACCACGCAGAAATCCAACCTCTCTCTGTGATGCCCAAGGCCAGGGCTCCAGGCAGCCTGAAACTGCAGTTTGTTTCCTAATTTCTGCATCTAGTGGGACATGATGTACTTCTGAGTGTTTTCAGGAATTGCATGTGTAGGAAATTAAGAGATTAATCTGTTTCTGGACCAGGGCTCTAACGCACAGTTTTAATGAGCTTCAAGAGCTCATGAGCCTGGTGTTTAATTAATAAGCATTTCCCCAAGTATGGCATGCTTTGAAAACAAAAGATTTTCGGAGTAAAAATAGTTTCTAGAAGCTACAGAATATGACATAAGTATTTTAAGTAAATAGAAGCAATTACAATTTTTAGATCTGGGGGAAATTTTCTTCCTCATTTTTTTTCTGGTGGAATATAAACCCTATGAGACATTTTCATTAAGAGGTAACATATCACACTCAGTCAAAAAGGTGATAAAGCTTGACATTTATATTAAGGAATATTTCTTGGTTTCACTTTTGTGTAACCATCAGATGGATCATGAGAGGGGGGAGGGGACAGCGCACAGCCATTCGGCTGAGCGAGGACCCTGCGCAGCTGCCCACACCACCTTGTATGGCCCCAGAGCATCGGCTTCTCCTGGCAGGGGCTGCCTGTGCCCCCTGCAGGAAGGGGGAAGGAGGGAGAGAAGCCAGGGAGTTATGAAGGAGTTTCAGAATGTTTGGTGTGTCCTGCCTCCTGCTCTGGAGGTCACCATTCCAGTGTCCCCGATCTGTCTCCTCTCTCTGGGGTAATTTCCCCATGCTGGGGTGAGCCTGAGGGCAACGGAGCAACTGGCCCCCTGAGGCCACCCCACAGAAGTCCAGCAAGATTGGGGACATGGAGAAAGGGCTAATAAAAGAAAGATGTGTCCTGCCGGGAGGCAAAAGGCAGAGGGCTGAAAAAGAACCCTGGGTTGAAAACCTTCTGTTTCTTCAGGGTAAAATGATGAGGTCTTGCTAGGAGGCTCCAACGACCCCTTGTGCAAAATCCTGGATTTCCTCTCAGTCCCTCGAGGGTTGGAGTGGGCTCAACAAAGGTCTCTGTGATCTTTAACATCAAACTTCAGTGAGGCGTGACCCTAGGATTGTGTTTAAAATAGACCTGAGGACAAGTTATTTACTGAGAATCAGGTGAATTAATAAACGGCTGCTTTGGCTAAGGAACAGGCAGTTTTATGGCTAACGAGGTTACATTAAAAAAAGCTTCATAGGTCCATCAATAGGGCGATAAAATGATGTATATTTTGGGAAGAAAATTCAGAGGACGGCAACAGTGCCTGTGTTGGAGGATTCCCCTTCTTAGTAGTTTACTAAATTGGGGGGGGGGCTCTGAAATTCACTCACAACCCTTGTGTAAATAACATTTACATAATTTAAACAATTTCTTGGCTTTGTTGCCCCAGCTGCCCAAGGCCCAGAAGCCCCTCCCATCTCCAAAAGGAAGCAGGGAGAGTCACAAGGTCTCTGGGAGCCTCGGAGTTAATGGCATGTATCATTTACATTGAGGGCATGACGGGTTTGCAAACCGGGACTCACCACTGAGTGATGAAATGTACAAACGGCTCCGAGAACTCGCCAAGCGGAAGGACTGGTGAATCCTGGGAGGGAGGAGGAAACAAGTCACCCAAAGTCACGACAACAGTTTTTTTTCCTCTTCCACCCTCCACCCACACCTCATAGAGGAGCTGGAATGGCGGAAGGCCTCATCCAATTAAAAGGACTGGCAGAACCCTCCTCCACACAGGGAAGTAGAGATGCCAAATTTCGAGCCCCACACATTTTACGATGGTGAGAAGCACAGAGCAGAGGGGGGAGGTGAAAAAAGGACAATGATAGCCACAGGGTAGGAAGGAAGGTAGGGAAAGTGTAAATGAGAAATTAATGATTATTTAAGTAACACACAAATGGTCTTGTAATTAACAAAGAGCCGGGAAATTATTCTTGTTCTGACCTTTGTTTCTTTTCCTAGATTTGCTATTTATTTACCTTCCTGTTACTTACATTTTATTTGTGTATCTGACCGCTCCTAACGGCTTGCCCCTTGCTGTATATATTTGCACCGCACTTTTGTGTGTTTTAATTTAAAAGACAGACACTTTGGAGGGTGAGTTGTTTCCTGAGAAGGCATTTCAGCCTTTCTGCCAGCCTGGGCCGACTGTGGTATCAGGAAGCCCGTGAATTGGGGACACGATGAGAAAGAAACTACCACCTCCGAGACTGGACGGAAAAAAACCCAGGAGTGATGTGGGAGCAAGCGAGCGAGCGAGCGAGTGAGCGAGCGACTCCGAAAGAGCAGAAAACTACACAGCAACAAATGCCTGGGCTTCGTGACCCGGGGAGAGAAGCCCGTTGCCGCTCGCAGAGGAAGGCTTTAAGAATTTAGGAGTTTTCCACGAGTGACAGAGAGCGCCGCTGTGTTTATAGCGTGGCAGCTCAGGATGTAATGAAATTACACTGCTGAGTACTTCAACAGCCATCTCATTAGGCCTACAGTTGGAACAAGAGAGCCACATAAAGTAGGCAGCTGCAAATGACTCCATTCTCATCTATTCTCATTTGCTATTAAAAATACCTTTCGGCGCCTTTTTCCCTCCCTGACATCCCTACACAAAGTGCCCCGCAAAGTATGATACATGCACCTATTTAAATTAACAAAGGAATGACTTATTTTAATCTCACTGTGCTTTGGAGTGCTTTGGCCATTTGGATGAGCAATATATCATTACATACAACCTTCCAGCGCTGCAGGCTAGGAACTCAGAGCATGCGGCATTTGGTGGGAGCCAAACAATTTCTCTAGCACACAACTGTGTCAAATGCATGCATGTATTCATTATGGGGAACGAGAGGAAACAGCTTTGATGTAGTGGAAAGGAGAAGAAGATAAAAGCACCTCTGCACTATGTGTGCCATTATCAATGGCAGAGAGACACAACCGCACAGCCTCCTACGTGACTAGTAAATATACATATAATTGCTGTGGCCAATTATCAGAAAAATGAGATCGGTAATTACAAGACAGAAAATTAACTAGAACTCTTATTAAGGCTTTGTTTCCGATTCAAACAATTTGGAAACTGCTGGAAAATACAATTAAATCAAAAGGAACTGAGGGGGCCAAGGCAGCCCCCCCCCCAAAAAAAAAGGTGTGTATGTGTGAGAAGATGAACAAGCTATGTCTTGGCTTTTACAAGGGCACTCCTGAATTTATTCATCCAGTGGAAGCAAGAGCGGGAGGGGACGGCCGTACTTCCAGACTTGAGATTGTCATCAGGAGAGAAAGCCTTTCAGAAGGAAAGAAAACAAAGGGAAGGAGTGTGAATAAAAGCTCATCAAGTTCAAAGCATCACTCACAGGCAATACACAGAGCAGGAGGAAGGGGCTACTCAAAAGCCGCAAGACCCACACTAGCAGACCAGTCTCCATGACACTCCTGCAAAATGGCCACAGACGTGCCAGTGATTTGAAAAGCAAAAACAAAACAAGGCATCCATTTCCGACCTGGTCTGCTCTGAGGGAAGCCGTGTGTGTGTGTGTGTGTGTGTGTGTGTGTGTGTGTGTGTGTGTGTGTGTGTCTCGACTGGGTCAAGAAATGACATTTTTAGTTGGGCGTGGTGATTAGGATACACTTTCAGTCCCAGGAGGTAGATGGATCTCTTGAGTTTAAGGCCAAGCTGGTCTACATAGTGATATCCCAGACAGCCAAGGCTACAGAGTGAGACCCTGTCTCAGAAAAAAGACAAAGAAAATCCATAAATGACATGTTAGTGTCTTCAACAACCATGATTGAGAAAGTAGTTAAAAGTCAAAAATGCAAAAAAAAAAAAAAAAAAAAAAATTACGAACTCTGATCCAAGAAATGCCTCTAATTATCCCTGCATGGACCTTTTCTTTCTTGGATGTATGCACAGTACTCCAACTGAGTGGCAGTTGATTTATTTATTTATTTATTTATTTATTATTTATTTATTTATTTATTTATTTTTCAAGACAGGGTTCTTACTCTGAAGCCCTAGTTGGCCCTGAACTCACAGAGATCCACCTGCCTCTGCCTCCTGAGTGCTGGTACTAAAGGCATGCGCCAACAAACACTGCTGAGTAGTTTTCAAAGGCAGTATTTAGGAAAATAAAGCTTAATGTCAATGTGGCTGAATATTTACCAAGATGGTTAAACTTCTGGACTGGATTTCTACAAAGCTCCTGTATAAAGCATGACGCTATATAGCCTTTGCTTCAAGGTGGACTGCCAAAAGTCAATTCTGAGTCAGAGACTGGGCAGCTTGATGAAGGTGCCACTTCCACACAGCAGAAGGGAGATGAGACACGCAGCACTTTGTACGGATATTTAATTTTATTTAAGACCTAATATTATAGCTTGTTACGTCCCTCATATTATAAAACTGTGGAACACCGGGTGGTAGCCGTGAATAATTTATTTTACTTCTGAAAACAGCAGCCCTTGTTGAATTTGGAGAGCCACAGAGAGCAGACTCTCATCTCAGAGGGGCCTGGAAGAAATCACTCATGGAGACGTGTGGGGGACAGTCTCATCTCATGTGTATGCTGCCACATATTCCTTTTTCATTTTAAAATCCACGTCTCTTCCCTGCCTCAAGGAAGGCTGTTCTGAGAAGCAGAAGGCTGGCTAGAAAGTGGGTAGAAGGAACCACACATGCAGAGGCAAAGGTAGCCCCCGGAGAGCTTGGGAGTCCACAAAAGCAGACTGCTAACACACCAAGAGAACATTCATGCTGCTCCAGAGATCTTTTCAAGCTCCTCTTTTCCTTTCTCCTTCTTTTTTTAGACAGGGTTTCTCTGTGCAGCTTTGGCCATCCTGGAACTTACTATGTAGACCGGGCTGGCCATGAACTCAGAGATCCGCCTGCCTCTGACTGCTGACGCTGAGATTAAAGGTGTGCATCAACATTGCCTGGTCATTCTTTTTTTTTTTTAAAGAAAATAAAATTAAAAGTTAGTGTAGCTCAGGATGAGAAAGACTTCCAAGAATCTTCTTATTTTGTTATTTTGTTTCAATTTTAGGAAAGGAGGGGTTCAGGCACACACTAAAATTTGGGTTCTGGCTTCCCTAGGGTGCACCAGAAGGGAAAGCATCCCATCATTGGGGGGTGGTTTGGAGGGGACTGAGACCCATCCCAGGGATTCAGAGACTCCAGTAAAGGAGATGCTACATACCAAAAACAGCCTCTTGTGAACTGGGCTCAGGCAAGAGGGGGAAATGCATTGGAAAACACACATGTTGACTGAAGAAGCCGGTACACTACCACCTCAGAAATGCTGGTGGAAACCGGGAGGAATAGGTACTAAAATGGGTACTGGATGTCACCATAAGGGATTTCTTGTTTACAAGTTTTCTGTAAGCATCTAAGCATGAAAGTCTGGACCACAAGAGTAGGTACAACCTTAGCCAAAAGCTTTAATCCGAGGCTTGAATCCCAAAACAACTTTAGAATCCTGCTAAGGAACACAAGCTGGATCCTGCCACCGAGCAGGCAGCCTCTAAATGACAGGAGCCACTATGAAGCAGTTCAGTAAGCAGTTCTGGGCATGCAGGGTCTGCCAGTCTCAGAGGTTTCATAACTATCTGGTAAGTTCCTTCTGCTAAACAACTGAACACAGGCAGGCCGCACACCAGAGAACAGCGAAGGACACTGGGAAAAAAGTTTGAATGATGCCTTTGCCTTGTGAGTAATGAACAGTTCAGCGAGGTCAACCCATTACAACCGAAACTGTTTAATTATTAATTATGCACAATCTCTGAGCAAAGGGACAAGTCCGGAATGTTTAATGTGTGCCAACTTCAACTGGACTCTCTCTCTCTCTGGGTATTTTGTTATTAGCACTTGTCAGCAAGGTACTCAGGCATAAAAAAAGGCAAGCAGCAGAAAAGCGTTCTCTCTCTCTCTCTCTCTCTCTCTCTCTCTCTCTCTCTCTGTCTGTCTGTGTGTGTGTGTGTGTGTGTGTGTATGTACCTACACTGAGGTGGAAGAGGAAGAGGCTTAAAGACATCCAGTCCTAACCACAGTGCTGCCAGCTCACACACAGAGTGAGTCACAATGAGCACACTTGTGACTACAAGGCTGGAAGGTGGGTACTCCAGATACAGAAAGCATAAGTGAGAAAATGCTTTGGAAACAACTGACTTAAAAGAGAGGTCACTTTTGCAAAAGGATATCTTCTTTGAAAACCGTGTTTCTTGGCTTGAAAATAATCTCCGTGAGACTGGAAAGATGGCTCTGCACGTAAGAGCATGGGGATGCTTTTCTAGAGGTTTGGTTCCTAGCACTGTAACCCCAATTCCAGGGGACCTGACCCCTTCTTCTGTCCTCCATGGGCACTTGCACTCATATACATAAATCTATGCAGACATGCAGACATGCACATAATTTAAAAAATAAAAACAAATCTTCGAAAGGACCCATGCCATTTAATGTTTATCTCTAAAGTCCCCAACCCCACCATTAACCACGTTATATTGTAAAATCTGAATAAAGCCAGCACCCAGATCTGTGCCCACGCTGGCTTCCTGGTTGCCATACTGTGTTAGTCTTATGGGAATTGTGAGCGAGGAAGTAGGTATGTCTATCGCCTCCAACTGCATGTAAATCTAAAACTATATTGAGAATGCCTAAAGAGAAGAGACTATTAAAAAATTCCTGCGAATCTCAAATTCTTAGACTTCTGCTTTGTCACAACTGGAAAGAGATTGAAGGGCCTTTGTTTAGAAAACACTTTTAAGGACTTCAGTTTTATATTCATGCAGAATTAAAGATGACAATGGACTTTTACAACAATGTGGTGGGTCATTCACATACTGCTAGGCATAAGCATGAAGTACCACCTCAAACGGTAAATTATGTATTTCCTCAGTCACATGACAACTTTCTCAAGCCAGCACCTACCACGTCAGAGTCAGTGAGTCTGGCACGGGGGTGACTGACACTACCACCAGAGGATGGCAGATGTGGGCCTCTGCTCCACTGCCTTCCTCACTCCCGGAGAGCATCCTCAACATTTCTAGTTGTACAGAAACAGATGTCCCTCCAAACAAAGATTTTATCTTATTGACATATGGAAGACAGAGGGATAACTAAACAACCGCAGTGGTATTAACTTTGTGAGTTCTAAGGCCAATGTTAAAGAAAATGCAGTCAAGTCTTCTAGTGGGGGAGGGGCTGGAGAGATGGATGACTCCTCAGTGGTACACAAGGATGAGGACTGGAGTTCAGACCCCAGCACCCGTGGCACGTCCTGCAAATACCTGCAACCCAAGCACAGGTGAAGACACACGGGGTGATCATTAGGGCCGGCTGCTGTCAGCCTAGCCGAAAACTGTTGCGTGCCAGGCTCAGTGAGAGACCCTGCCTCAAAGGAATCAGGAGGAGAGTACTGAAGGACTCCTGACCAGACAGACCTGCTGGCCTCGAGTCACGTGTGCACACCTTACACACATGTGCCTGCACCCCTCTCCTCACACACATACACAAAAGAGGAAGCTTTCTAAGTTTATTTTATTTTATCTATTTATTTTGAGACAGGGTCTCTCCACAGAGCCCTGGCCGTCCCGGAACTTTATATACACTGAAGGTGTATGACCATGTTGGCCTGCTTTGAGATGTATTATTGCTACAGCACCAAGACAATAAGTAGTTAACATTAGAGAACCACATGGAGCTAACACTGAATCATGTTCCACATTTAAGGGTAAATCTTCTAATTCAAGTCTGATGCTCCTGTGGCTTGGCCCAAACAGAACTGGTGTTAGATCCTGTGGCTCACACTAATTATCACAGCTCTCTAAGATCACGCCATTTCTACTCATGGGGCTGGGTCAAAGGTTATTTGTAATTCCAGTGGCTTCAGGTCACGCACAATAGCATTTTGCTGTCAGATCCCAAATTGGTTTTTGATCCTCACTGTTCATTCCTTTTGGTTGCCACCTCTGTGATGACTGGCAGAATTCACTGGACAATCTGTGCTCTCCTGGGGAGGAAACCTAGTTGGTTTAAAAACGAAAATCTGGGGCAGGGGATGTAGCCCAGATGCTACAGTGTTGGCATAGGATGTTTTAAGCCCTGGGTTACATCCACAGCATCACGAAAAACTGGGTGTGGTGGTACATGCTTGCAAGCCCAGCACTTGGAAGGTGGGGACAGGAGGATCAGAAGTTCAAGGCTATCCTTGGCTACTTAGAAGTTCCAGACCAACCTGGAATATACAGACCCCATCTTTAATAAATAAAAATCCAACAGCTAAAGAGAAGAAAATATCTGTACAGACAAAAGCTGGTCTATAAACCAAAAGCTTCCTGTGCAGTGGGTAGTTGAGGTCTTGGGTGGATGGGCTCAATGGATAAGAGGGTTTGCCGTGCAAGTATGAGGTCTTGAGTTCAAATCCCAAGAAGCCGCACAAAAAGTAGGATGTGGTCTGTCATATGTGGCTGCATCTCCAGCCCTACATATGTGTGGCAATGGTGCTGGGACAGAGGATCACTGGCTCTGTGGCCATCAGTCACTCTGGGTTCAGTGAGTGACCCCGTCACAAGGGATACAGTAAGAAACAAGAGCAGGACACCCAGCAACCTCTTCCAGCTGCAGTGCTCACACAGGTGTGTGCACCTACATACATGTGTACATAAATACACAGACACACATGTTCACAGATGCACGCACAGATTAAAAAAAGGGTTATGGAGCATTATGGGAAATTAGTAAAGTTTTAATATTTCAAAAGCCCTTCAGGTTCTTATTTGTACACTTCTTGCTGTCATGGCTCTGCCAGGAAAGGGAGGAGACAGGTAGGGAGAGGAGCACATGTGTTCCTGGCTGGTTGGCTACCCTGTTACAGACCAGCCATGCCTCAGCAGATCAGCACAGTCCGACGGTCAGCAAGGTCCAACCGTCAGATGTAGAGTTTATTTAGAGCACGGCCACTTTGTGATCTGAAGTACATTCTTTATTCCGTGCTGAGATGAACTTGCCCATTCCTGGGAATGTTCGAGGCCAGCACTGTGGTGGGAATGAGGCTCCGCATTACCAAGGCTTGCGAAGAAGACATCGGCAGAGAGGACGCCTCTGAAGGCTCAGCTGGATCCCAGAGTCCTCCTCTACCCACCCCACTCCATATCAGGCCTGAATGGAGAGAGTGAAGGATGATTCAATTTCCACCCTGGGTCACCCCATGCCTGGGGTTGCCAGATGTGACAAATGACACGCGTGGGCATTTTGGTGTGAAGTCCTGTCTGCTGGGTCTGGCTTGACATTAGCAGTTCATTTAACTTGTCTCGGATGGACCTGGGACCAGGGGCTGAAGGCCTGAATTCTCACTACCAAAACCTCCACCCTGTCCATAAACCCTTCAGTCAAGGGAACCAGCTGTTAGCCAAGAGACCACCACCACCACCAGATGGCTTCTAAGAACCCAGGCCATACAAGAGAACAGGTCTAAAGGAATTCATCTTAGGTAATCGAAACTGATGTCACAGATAGCTTTTCAGTCACATATATTTTAGAAGTTCCTCAGTATAATGGTGAAAACAGAGAAACATGCTTGTCATCAACGTCACTATGAACCAGATCAGTCAGTCTCACTATTTTGCTCACTATATTTTGTTATTTAAAAGATTTACATAGAGACTTCCTAAACATGGCAAAGATTGGGTATTTCAGAAAATTCTTTGAAAACAGAACTGGAAAGTGGGTTCATTTTCTAAACCGTGTCTGAGGTGGCTCCCTTCCCAGGCAGTAAGCATCTTTTCTCTTTTTATTTTGGGTCACTTGCTGCTCACAGGCTACAGGAGTGGCACTCTGCAGAGGTACCTGTGTGAACAGCATGCCCGCCCCCACTCACAGCCACACCCCTCTCCCTGGCCTGCAGCTCAGGCAGAGCCGCAGAAAGCACACTGTCTCACAGCGATGGGGCTTCATTACAAAAGTAGAACCTGCTACTATCCCCACTCTGCGGCTTCCCAACGCGTTTCATAAAAACACTGCTGCAGATAATCAAGCGTGACCACTGACATGCACAAGATTGAGTTTTAGGGACCATTAAATGAGCTCACCCTCGTGGGAAGTCTCTTGCTCGGGCTGGTCTAGAGGTAATTATTCAGCGGCTCCTACCTGTGGTTTTACCTTGTCCCCATATAGTGCTTGAATTCCATACACTGGTAAGGTCAAGCTTTTTTTTCCTCAGGAAAAGTCCAGCTACACATGTTGGAGCCAGGACCCACATTATCATGCTAATATCCGCAATTGGCATTTCACTAGGTTCTGCCTGTAGCCGATTAAAAGCTGCTTTAGATGAAAGCTATATCACAAGCTATAGTGAGCAAAAACAGGAGAGAAAAATAACTCTCCATGGGGTCTGAAATGGAGGACCAATCCCTCTTTGCAGACCCCTCAGCTGCACAAAGACACCCGGATCCATACGCATGCGGCTCAACTACAAGAACCTGGCAGGTCTGTGTCCTGAAAACTCAACAAGCCAGAACACCATCAAGTCAGACTCTGAGAACTCACCGTAAACCCAGAGTCCGAGTCGCCACACGGTGTGCCCTCCTGAATGTTCACTCGACTGTTAGAATAATTACCACCTGACTGCAAGCTACGGATAAGGGGAAAACCGGAACTTCGGTGACTCGTGGTGAAGGAGCTGGGTGGCATCTGCTTACATTTTTAACCAAACCCAAAGGCCCATGATCTGCAATCGCAAGCTTGGGACTGTATGTGAAACCTCTACCCTTGGCTCCATAGAATAATTAACAGGGAGGGAATTTAAATCTGGCGGAAGGAGATAACTGCATCAGTTTAAAATTAGTTAATATGAGAGGAACAAAGAGGGGAGAGATATGAGACAAAACAAAACAAAACTACACACTGTGAAATGAACAAGTTCAGTTAGAATGTTCACCAGGATTTGGAAAATCATAATGCCATCTGCTACTCTGGACCTCAGAACATCAGGGATCTCAGGGGCCCAGACGCTTCCATTTCCAGGAGAAGGAAGACAGCCGCCTCCATTCTGGAACAGAGGCCAACACCAAGCTGACCAGTTTGTGGTCTCTTTTGAGGACATTTCACTTCTCACACGGTCATCTCCCCTGGTTTAGGGAAAACTAACAGCAGGCAGAATCATCAGAGCGACTGACCCTGGCAACCAACTTGGTTCAGGGTGTGAAGGTCCCATCATGGTGGATTAACTGAGCACTGTCCTGTGGCTGGGGAAGACTTCACAATAGTTGCGACACATGGTAAATGGCAGCAGCCAGCACCGGCCCCACCGGGCAACTGCCCATTCACACGCTGCTATTCACGGGCCTCCGCCGCCACGAAATTAATTCATTAATAATACATCAGGCTTCGTGGACAATTCAAAGAAACAACACAGAGCTACATAATCTATTTGGTCTGAAGATGTGGATCCTCCCTCCCAAATCTGACTTGCTGAAATAAACATCACAATGATAAATATGTTAGTATTTTGGTTAGTGAAAAAGAAAAATATGGAGAAAAATCTCTACTGAATTTGTTCAGTGCCACTAAGAATTCATAAAAACACAGATTTTCAGCATTCGTCAGTAAAATATGATTTTATATAACTGTTTTAAAAATTATTCTTTTCTTTCTTCAAGTGACTTTGAACATTTTTCAGAGAAAAAAATTCTTTTACATTGTTTTTCCTGTAACATTTTTAACTCATTTCTTTCTTATTCCTCCCTCCCATGAACTCATAAATATGAATTAAATATAATTATAAGTGAACAGAACATTAACTTTTGGATTACTGCTGTGTTTTTGTAGAATGTTAATGTCATTTCTAAAGAAACAGTTATTGTCAATAGAAGAAAGTAATTACTAACAGAATCTAGCCTTAACCTATTTGCAATCTTCAAACCAGCCAAACTGCATTAATTTAAACACACTGGACGTTTCAAAGGAGGTTTTAGGTCTCTAAAGACTGCCTCACATAAAAGAGGAATATTGGGTTTCAGGTTTCCAACGATATATATTCCCATCATCGTGAGACAGGCCTAGTTAATACAGAGCTGGAGGATAGGACCATTGTGTGCATCCAGGTGCACTGGCTCTCCCAGGTTCCGAGGCCTCCACCACCAGCCCATGCAAGCTGCAAACACCAGAGCTAAACCTCATCTGACAGTT
Organism: Peromyscus leucopus; assembly: GCF_004664715.2. NCBI lineage: Eukaryota > Metazoa > Chordata > Mammalia > Rodentia > Cricetidae > Peromyscus > Peromyscus leucopus. The sequence continues at coordinate 9,655,987 of NC_051069.1, read as the reverse complement.
TCCCATTTGCCAGGGAGGGGTGGGTCCTGACCTGTCTGTGCAGGCTGTGCTAGGGCCCGGGCCAGGGATCCGCTTTCCTTCTGAACATATGTAGTCATGGGCTGTGGAAGGTGCAGAGGAGGCGGAAGCTGTTCTTTTCCCTTCTTGCTAGCTTCAAAACTCAGGAAAAAACCAACAGGATGCTGTTCCTCCTGCAGTCAGTTAATACCACGTTCTGCACTTTTGGAATTCGTTGGGGCACTGTTAGGTGGTCGCTCTCACCAACCTTTCCCTAACACTCCTTTCCTCTCACAGCTCAGAGCCTCCTTAGTTACCCTTAGCTCAGGAGTGACTCAATCTGCAAAGAATGACTTTCCTTCCCCTTTTCTTCCTTCCTCTTTCCTCTCCCTCCTGCCTCAAAGAGAGCAGAAATTTAAGAGCCAAGCCTTCTTCTGGCTTTACCACTGAGCTATGTTCCAGCCACAAACAACAGTATTTCTTAAAGACCTGAAATCACTATACAGACGACAAACAAACTGAATTCTCTCTGTTTCCTTCTGTTTTGTGATGGAGTCCCCTGGAGCTCAACTACCAGGAGATAAGTGGCCCTGAAATCACTATACAGCTGAGGATGACCTTGGTCTCTGGGTTGATAGGGGTAAGGAGTGATAAGGGATAGTCCACAACTTTTAAATAAAAATATGTATTATTTTAATTTATGTGTAGCTGTGTATCTGCATGGGTTTATGTATACCATGTATGTACATATACCTGTGGGGCCAGGACACATTGGATCTCCTATGAGTTGAGAGGGGAGTTGTAGGTGGTTTTTGAACCATCTGATCTGGGTGCTGGGAACTGAGCTGGGTCCTCTGCAAGAGCAGCTGGCATCCTTAACCACAGAACCATCTCTCCAGCACCAATAGTCAAGATTGTAAAAGACAATCCATGGAGCTCTTGCACACAGATGCTGGGGGCGAGGGGTAGAGAGCTAAGTCACCCAATAGCTCATCAGCTCAGAGGAGCTGCTGCATGCTCCTGTTTGCTGGGGTGGGTTTCTGAGTAACATAAAAGAGGGATTTAAAGGTATGTGAAAACTAACTCAAAAAATATTTAGTGTGTATGTGCGAGCATGCGCGCACACGCGTACGCTGGCACTGGCACTGAGGACCAAACCCAGTACCTCATGCTTGATGCAGTCTACCATTGAGCAAATCCCTAAGCCATGAAAATGAACCCTTGAACCAACGGGATGATGATACAGTCCCATTTTTAAAAGTGTGATTAAAAAACAATCAAAACCACAATGAGTTCAGCATGGTGGCACAAGCTATAACGCCATCGTTCTGGAGGCCAGGCAGGATGATCATGAGTTTGAGGCTACTCAGGGCTACTCAGTGGGTTGCAGGACAGCCTGAGAGATACAGAGATGCTGTCTCAAAAGCAAAACAAACCAGCTAACCTACAGTGCCATACCACCTTGAATCTGCCAGGGATGGCTAGTACCAAAATAGCAGAATCTAATAGCTAACAAGAATATGGAGAAAGGAACTCTGGGACATCATGGGAATGTAAAGTGTAGTCATCATGGACAAGTGGAAGCTCTTCGACGAATGAGGGACAGAATCCCCACACTATCCAGCAATACCACTTCTGGGTGCCCATCCAGAGAAAAACGTTCTTTACCTTGAAGAGATACCTGTACTCCAGCATTGTCCACAATAGCCAGATCCAGAAACAACTAATGTCACTTTGTGTATGAATGATTAAGAAAGTGACAGAGAGGGCAGGAGGGGGGGGGGGGAGGGACGACTTTATTTAGCCTTCAAGAAAGGGAAACTTAACCACAGTGACAAGAGCAGTTGACCTGGAGACCCTGCCAAGTGAAGCAGACTGGATAGAGGCAGACAAATACTGCATGACCTCACCTCTACATGAAATCTAAGAAAGCAGAGCTCAGAGCAGCAGACAGTCAGGGGGGTTACAGAGTGGGCAGTGGGGTAACGAGGGGAGGCATGGATTAAAGGGTACAACTTTACCACAATAAAATAAGTCTAAAGACCTATTATGTAACATGGCTACCAAGCTTTTATCAAAGAGTTCTATACTTCATATTGCCAAGAGGAGATCTCAAGGGTTCTTACAGGATAGGGGTGTGCGCGCGCACACACACACACACACACACACACACACACACACACACACACACGAGTAGCTATGGGAGGTGATGGGTAGAGTAGCTTGATTGGGCCAACTGCTTCACAGTGACTGTATGTCTCAGGCGTATTGCTGTATCCCTTAAATGTACTTAATTTCTATTTTAAGTATATCTCAATAAGGCTGAAAACCCACAACTTGGAAATTACGTAAGACATAATCATATTCAAAACCTATGGGTACCTCACCTCCTGTTGCTTCCTATTCTTTGTAATAAGGAAGCTTCATAAGTATACCCACCCCAAAAACCAGAGCAGGGCTTAAAACATGTCCCTTGACATAAATTAAAATACGCAGCTGGGCACAGTGGCATGCCCCTGCAATCCTGGCACTTGGGAGGCTAAGGCCTATTGAGATATAATTATGTGTTTTTGTCCCTTACTGAATGAAAATGGTATATAATTGATTTTCACATGTCAGACCAACCTTGCATTCCTGGGATAAACCTCACTTAGTTATGATATTGTCCCATTTTGATTTTTACTGCTGTGATAAGACACTGACCAAAAGCAAGCTGGGGAGGAAAGTTTACTTCAGCTTACATTTTTCAGCCATCATCGAGGGAAGCCAAGGTAGGCACTCAAGGCAGAAGCTTGAAGCAGAAACTATGGAGGGGTGCTGCTTACCGGCTTGCTCTGGGTTCACATTCAGCTACACTTCTTCCAAGCCTATCATCCTAGGAATGGGACCATCCACAGTGCTGCGCTCCTACATCAATCAGATCAGCAAATGCTCCTCAGACATGCATGTCTACAGGCTTTCTGATGGAGGCAACGCTTCAACTGAGATTCCCTCCCCATCTCAAACGAGTATTTCATATGCTTGGTAGCATACAGTTTTTCAGAGCACCCACCCACCCATCCATCCATCGATCTATTTATTTTTGGGACAGGATCTTCCTATGCTGTTAAGTTGGCAACAAAGCTAACCAGGTCAGTTATATGATTCCCTCTAACTACTGCTGAATTCAGGGTGTAAAATCCTACTGGTGTTTTCATGAAGGTTTTTGTATAGATAAGGGATATTGGTCTTCAGTGTTTCTATTATTTATTTGTGTGTATGTGTGGATACAAATGTGTCACAGCACACACACACACACACACACACACACACACACACACACACACGAAGGTCAGAGAGCAACTTGAGAGTTAGCTCTCTTTTCAATATGTGGGTCCCAAGGATCAAAGTCCACTCGTCAGCCTTGGCAGCAAGCACCTTTCCCACCAAGCCACCTTGCCGGCCCCAGTTTTCTTTTTTTGCCAAGTCCTTGGACTCAGGTATCAGAGTAGTACTGACTTCATAGGAACAAGGAGAACAGTGCTTCTCTCACCCCAGTTTGGAAGAGTCTAAGAAGCAGAGCTGATATTTCTTCTTTAAACACTTGGTAAGATTCACTGGTAAAGCAATGATGCTGCTCTGGCTTTTATGGCAAGTTTTTATTTATTTAAAATTTTTTGTTATAGGCTTACTCTGTAGTGCAATTTGTGCTTCCAGGGATTTGTGTATTTCATACAGGTGATTTAGTTTTGTAGCATACAGTTTCTCAGAGCATATGTTCTATTAATTAATTAATTAATTCTTGAGGTAGGCTCTTCTGTGTATTCCAGGCTGGCTTCAAACTTGTGGCAATCTTCCTGCCTAAGCTTCCAAACACTGGTATCCCAGGCTTACACCCTGAGAGCTTGGCTGGAGGTACTAACAGGGAACTCAGGGCTCATATACCCTTGACTGAGGACCAAGCATGCAGCTTCAAGAGACACACATGGAGTAGTGGAGGAAGACGGGCACCCTCCTAGCCAGCCTAACATCAAGTATGCCTTCCTGATTTTAGCAGTTGGGAGATCTCCTTCTGTCTCCATCAGTCTGGCAGAAGCCTGATATTTTGTTGGTCTTTTCAAAGAACCAATGGTTTGTCTTCTCTATATCCTTTATTTGTACTGTAATCTTTGTTATCTCTCCTTCCTATTAACTTGGGTTCAGTCTGTTCATTCTCTACTTTCTTAGGGTAGAACCTAAGCCTACTGATCTGAGATTGTCCTCTGTGCACTGCAGGTGCTTACAGCTCACTGCCCTCTGTACACTGCAGGTACTTACAGCTCACTGCCCTCTGTGCACTGCAGGTGCTTACAGCTCACTGCCCTCTGTGCACTGCAGGTGCTTACAGCTCACTGCCCTCTGTGCACTGCAGGTGCTTACAGCTCACTGCTTCTGCACTGCAGGTACTTACAGCTCACTGCCCTCTGTATACCACAGGTGCTTACAGCTCACTGCCCTCTGTATACCACAGGTGCTTACAGCTCACTGTCCTCTGTACACTGCAGGTACTTACAGCTCACTGCTTCTACACTGCAGGTGCTTACAGCTCACTGCCCTCTGTACACTGCAGGTACTTACAGCTCACTGCCCTCTGTGCACTGCAGCTGCTTACAGCTCACTGCTTCTGCACTGCAGGTGCTTACAGCTCACTGTCCTCTGTGCACTGCAGGTACTTACAGCTCACTGCCTTTGTACACTGCAGGTGCTTACAGCTCACTGCCCTCTGTATACTGCAGGTGCTTACAGCTCACTGCCCTCTGTACACTGCAGGTACTTACAGCTCACTGCCCTCTGTACACTGCAGGTACTTACAGCTCACTGCCCTCTGTACACTGCAGGTACTTACAGCTCACTGCCCTCTGTACACTGCAGGTACTTACAGCTCACTGCCTTTGTACACTGCAGGTGCTTACAGCTCACTGCCCTCTGTACACTGCAGGTACTTACAGCTCACTGTCCTCTGTGCACTGCAGGTACTTACAGCTCACTGCCCTCTGTATACTGCAGGTACTTACAGCTCACTGCTTCTGCACTGCAGGTGCTTACAGCTCACTTAGCTTCCTTAGGGAGCCTTATTGGAGAAAACAGAGAGATGTTCTATATCATGCCATTCCTAAGACTGGAATCTTCTCCTTCATATATGAATGGTGAGAAAAGTTAACATTCTCAGAATCACTCAGCACCTAACCCAGACCACTGTTTACCCACACTTTCAGTCCTAGACTGTGAGAAAGTACAGAAAGTTTGCTCATTTACAAACTCATAGCTTTAAGAGATCAACATACAGTCATTATTTCTGAGCAGGTATAAAATGTCACTTCAACAAATTCACTTTTTATGTGTAAAATGAATAAACAGAAGTGTAAATCAGGGATTTGTTAATGGTTCTTTTGAGCACCTACAGATGCTAGGCAAGAATTTATTTTTAGTTATAATATACCTGGAATGTATGTATATGCTTAGAGTACTAACCCATTTTTCTGGTTGTCATATTTTAGACAACATGAACATTCTGGAATACATCTGTGATCTCAAAAAATGATTTATAAGATAGTTTCAGGTCTTTCTGCCCAACATTTATGTTTTCTCCTTTTTTAATCGAGGAAACTCCATTTATCTTTTAAGCCTGAGTTTAAATGCAATGCCTCCTTACCCACCCCCATCTCTGGGCTCTGTAGCAGTCAGCCTACACTGAACCACGCTTATTTGTTCTGCATACATCTCTAGCCCAAGGTTATGGCCCGTGTGAAGTCAACAGACTCCTGAGCATGGTTCCCTTCAGACTTCTTAGTTCTCAGTCCCTCCATCCACTGGAAGTTCCACAAGCTGGCTTGAGAGATCTTAGGATCTAGTGATGTAGACATCTGGCGTATCTCCACCTGTGACACCTTGGTCTGTAATTGGCTTTGTGGCCTTGCCTAGAAGCCCATTCCCTCTGGATTTGAGGCTGTCCTGAGTGTTCTCAACTCAGGCTAGTACATGGCTGGCAATAGATAACTATGTGCTAACTGAATGCAGGTCTATCCATGTCACTGCATCAGAGGGACCTTAGCTTCTGTCTACCTCTTCAGACAAGGCTGCTGGATCTTACAAGTACTCCTTGGGGATCTGACTTCATTTGATACGTTTTCATTTTGCTAGGGTCACCACTGGGCGTGCCAGCACTAAGGCAGATGGTAGAACTATTTGGACAGCACATGGGGAAGGTCCCCGACAAGAACAATGAGTGATCATAAGAAGAGAGGCAACGTCAAAGGAGAACACAGGAGGAGTGCCCTGGAGGCACGTGATACTATGATTTCAAGAGGCCCAAGAACACCACTGAGTGTCGAAGCCAAACACATAGTCACATTCAGTGATAGCACACAGTCAGCTCCGTTACTTTCTCAGCCCTAGAAGACACTGATATATACAAGGCCAGTTCGGCATCACATTCCAAACAGACTAGAATCTTAGAGAAAATGGTCAGCAGGCTGCCAAGAATACACATTTCTTTTAAAAATACAAATTTCTCACAGTTAGCACAGCCAGCAGTAACATTTCTGTTATCTAGACAATGAAGCCTTGTATTCCCAAGGGTACTAGGTACTCAAGGCACCAGGTACAGATAAACAGACATCATTTACAATGAGAGGCAACCAGGGGCCTGGGGTATTAAGAGGTTCTCTTGAGACTTATAGCCTCAGCTAGTTGGGTCCAAGCTACTCAAAGTGGACCGGATTCTCCAGAATTCTGATGAGAGTTCAGTACTCAGTCTGCCTTGGCTACCCTTCCAGTTGCTGGTCCAAGTGTCATCCTTGTGATTCTTATGGTTCTGTTTAGTTTTGGTGTTCTTTGCTTGGATGTCTGGTGGCTAACTCTGGCTGTGCCCTACAGTTCCATCCTTGACTCTCAGATCGGCTCTAACATTCACCTCTGGCCACTTTAGAGCTAACTGGCCTCTGTCCACCTGGGTGTTGATTAACCACTGTCCAATCTCTGCTATGCTATGGTCAAGGTCAAGCTGAAGCCAGTAACATAATATGCCACACTAGGATTTGCTACTGGTATGTTGTATATGACTAAATGTGCCTGAATTAGGATCCCTTCAGGAAGTAATTCAATTATGTGTATTCCTGTAAGTCTGTATGGAGGTATGTGCACATGAATGCTGGTTCCCCCTTATGCCAGTGGCATGGGCCCCCTGAAGCTGAAATTACAGGCACTTACAAGCCACCCAAAGTGGAAGCTGAAACTGAACTTGAGTCCTCTCCAAGATTAATACACTATTTAGTCACTGACCTATCTCTCCAGCCCCTGGTGGTACTTCTTTTTTTTGTTTGTTTGTTTGTATTTTGAGACAGGGTTTCTCTGCGTAGTTTTGCACTTTTCCTGGAGCTCACTTGGTAGCCCAGGCTGGCCTCGAACTCACAGCGATCTGCCTGGCTCTGCCTCCCGAGTGCTGGGATTAAAGGCGTGCGCCACCACCGCCCGGCTCTTGATGGTACTTCTTGACCTGACTTTTCTGTAACAGGAAACAGCACACACTAGCATCGGGTCCTGAAACCCAAGGAGCAAAAAAGCATCAGTTCCTGATGGTTATATTCACTCACAGAAGCCCTGAAAATCAGGAGCAGATGAAGTTGGAGGAGAGTTCACAACCTTGTGGGATGGAAATGAAGAGAGGCTGTCTACATTGAACATGAGTGCACAGTACCCGAGAGGCTAGGGCATCGGAAGCATCACCACTGAGACATCCAATGACCTGGGCCCAGGATTCTGCTCTGTTTGTTTGAGACTGGGTCTCACTATAATAATAGCCCAGGCTAGCTTTAAACTCACAATCCTCCTGTCTCAGCTTCCTGAGTGTTGGGATATAGGCATGTGCTTGGATTCTGCATTTTTAATGACTCTTAGCTATTCCGATGCAGTGAGTCTTTGGGTCACTATATGAGGAATACCCAGTGCAGAGCAGCAATTAACACACACAGGACAGTGAACACAAAACATGACCCACGCTTTCTTTCTCTGATGCCTTGATGTACCTTGCATAAGGCAGTCCATATGGCTGCCCCTCTCCTAACGGCCTTATTGGATTTGAGATTGGAGAGCCTTACTCTTACTGCTGTTGGTGAAGGATCTCAGGTTTAAGATCAGCTTGGTTTAGTGAAGACGGCGTCAGCCTCCCAAGTTTCTAGAGAGAAGGCGTTTTAACAGGGTTTTGGAGTAAACAGAGATACTAGGTTCTGTTTGTCTTTTGTCTGAGGGAGAAAGGCTACAAAGAAGAGCATGAAATTTCAGCAAGATACTGTTGTCCTTCAGTGCTACCCTATAATCTTTTCAAGTTTTATGATTTTGCCGAAATTAAACAAGTAAAATATTTTAAATGTATAACAACCATCATGTCTTGAAATAAGGAATAGAAACATCTATTTTATCCATAAAATCTCCACGGCAACACACGTATCATTGGTGAGGAAGACACATACCTGAATGCCCACGTACTTTTGATGCCCAGGAGCCAGGCGCACCAAGAGTGGTGGAGCCCAGAAAACAGTGCAGGCTGTGCATTTGACTGGCTAGGCCAAGTTTCCCTGGGCACTTCCCCAAGCAAAACTGGAGGGAGAGCTCAGGACAATGGCTTAATCAGGAGGATTCTGATGGGACAGGATGCGTTTGGAAACTAAGATGACAGAGATATTGATGAGCTATGAGGTCCAGGAGGCCTGTCTGATGTTTGAGATAATGGAGTCTCCATTTGTTTCAGGACGATGCCTTCATTTTCACACCGACGTGGTTGATGGCTTGCAGGGGATGTATGGACTGGCGGATGGAGACACTAAGGAGTTGAGAGTCCCACTCTCGCTGCGGCTGTGATGTGTGTGTGTGTTCATTCTTTTCCTAGGAGGATCTTTATTCTTTTCTCCCAAATCTCATAACTGGTTATGCAGATGTTTAATTGAGAAGAATAGCTATGAAATTACTGTTTGTTTTTTTCCTTTCCAACTTTCCTATCTGGACCACTTATTGTCTCTCTTCTCTATTTACAAATGCTCTAAACATTATAAAATTAAAGTTTAATTAGTTTTAAAACTAAACTTTGCTAGGAGGCTAGGGATTTTTTTCTTTTTTCTTTTCTTTTCTTTTTTTTTTTTTTGAGACAAGGTTTCTCTGTGTAGTTTTGGTGCCTGACCTGGATCTCGCTCTGTAGACAAGGCTGGCCTCGAACTCACAGAGATTTGCTTGGCTCTGCCTCCTGAGTGCTGGGATTAAAGGTGTGCGTCACCACAGCCCGGCCCAAGGCTAGGATTTTTAAAAAGGTTATTGTGTCTCAATTGAGTCCTGGTGTACTATAAGAAGGCTAATATTAAGAAGAGCTGAAATTCAGAAAAAGAAGTAGAATCAAGTTAGCTGAGTGAGGTGGATGAGCTCCATGGAGGCAGTGGGACACAGGATGTGCAGAGGGAGCACGCTCAAGCCAAGAGAAGTTAGGAAGAGAGAAGACTCCTTCCTGGAATACCAGAAGACTCAAGAAGTTAGGGGCAGAGAGAATCTCCAGAAAACGCCTCATGAGGTAATTAAGGCTGAACTATTGACCAGAGCTCTGAACAAACCCTCCCCCATTTTAACCACGGTTTGTTTTTATAGGTAAAACCAGAAAGGCATATTTTATCTAGACCATGTTACTATTCACTCATCTCTGACCCTTCTCTATGGAATGCCTTTCAATGTCTCTTATAGAAGAAGTGATACCACTTTAATTTCCAGCTCTATCCCCATCTGGCCAGGAAGAGGATCAATTAATATTATCATGGTTTGTCTTCAGGGCCTCTGACATCCCCGAGGACCAGCCTGTGGGACAGTGTGTCATCACAGTGCTTCTCGGCCCAGACGGGGAGAGAGCGGGATTCAGGACAAGGCCAGCTCGTGTAACACAGCTCAGAGCATACCACACAACTTGCTTCGAGGATGTTGGGCATTGTGCTTCATTAGGAAACAAAATATAAGCTTTCCACACCATTAGGGATGACTTTAGGAGTGGAAAGCACATAAGACGATGCCTCACCTCATCAACAATGCACTGCAGAAGCTGGAGAGGCTGCAACGGGAAGAAGAGAGGGAAAAGTATTAGCCTGTGTGCAATGTCTTCACAGTGGAGTGGAAAGAAAAAAATCATTAATGCAATAAAATATAGCAAGATTAATCAACAACAGCAAACTCTTATAAAAACATGGATGCTCAGGACGTCCTATTATTTCTAATGGTACCTAATCTAATACAGGCAGTTAAAGGTTTGCATTTTCTTCAAAATGCAATTTGCTAAGTTTAAAACAAGGCATTCAAGCATGCAAAGGAAGCAGCCATCAGGAAAAAGAAAAGTGAATTTTTTTTCTGAACTCATAAAGCTTACCATTAAAGATCCCTGGTTTTTCTGAATCTGAAAAAAGGCAATATGTAATTAGCATGTCATAATCAAAATGACTCACTTGGACACATTATGATCACTGAGAGAAAATTATTGCATTGCTGGTGGCAATTTGTGGGCATGTGTTAACACAATTTACATAATGAAAATACACAAATGTTAATAGCTCGCTTCTCATTTATAGGCGAAAGTCAGCAGAATGTTAATTTCACACAACACTTTTTAGTACCCTCCAGGTTGTATTAGAATAGGGAGAAAAACCATAATCCATTTCAAAAGGCTGTTTACGATTCAGATATAAATAATGTTTTATATTGCTAGATTGTGAACACTGGGCTTAATGTTGCAATCATTGCTAATGTTATGAAGCTCACTCTTTTTAAATTAAAAACCGATTTATTTAAAATTGAAATTAAATCATAGTCAGAAATTAGAATTTTGGATTCCTGCCAGTGTCTGCTCACAATCCCCTATTTTGTGAAGAAAACTTTAATTATGTGGTTGAAGTGTTTGCCTGGAACTAAGGAGTGGGGTGAAAACTCTACCCTTTTCAAAGTTCTTTGGACTGCTTCTCGAGCAGCAAGGCTCTCTGGGAAAAATCAAATGCATGAGGTTTTACAGTGCTTTGCTAGGGTGCCTGCCCCGACTCGGCGTTCTGCGGGCAAGCTGCTCACATCTAACACAGTTAACCAAACGTGACAACATCAATCAACTTCAACTTGCTACTCAAAACAGTAAACACACCACTGTCCCCCCAGACACCTGCAGTTAATGGACCCAAACCCAACGGAAACTGAGTCCTAGGTCCTGCATTTTTGTAAACAGAAAATATTTTAGGGAGTAAATGCTACCAGGGCAGGTCAGTTGTTTTCTGGGATCCATGAGCTCCAACCAGCCGGTTAGATAGGAAAGTGTAACATTCCATGTTTTCCTCTAGTGCTGGGAATCAACCAGGGGCCTCAGACACGACGGGCAGATGTTCCACTGAGCTGCATTCCAGGACCCTTCATGTGTTTTTAGTGGCACCGTGTGTGTGTGCGCTGTATGCATGTGTGTATGTGTGTGAGGCCAGAGGCTGACGCTGGGCGTCTTCTCGATCACTCTCCACCTTATCTTTCGAGACAGGGTCTCTCACTGAACGTGGAGCTCCCGTGCCAGTTACACTGCTTGGCCACAAAACCCTGGGAGGCATCTGTCTGTCCCGCCAGCACGAAGATTACAGGTGCCGGCCACAGCACATGGCTCTTACATGGGTGCTGGGGATTTGAACTCAGGTCCTCATGCCTGTGCGGCAAGCACTTTACCCACTGAGCCTTCGAGATACTTAAGTTCTTTCCTGCACATACTCATCTGGCCAGCACAACAAGCCCTAAGGCATGCAGGGATGACAGTCTCTATGCTGGGAAACCAGGCCTCCCAGAAATGGTGCAGGTTTGGGTTGCAGGCCCGGGTCTGGTGGTGCCAGGCCTTTTCAATGTTCCTTCACCTGGAGGATACCTGCCTATGACCACAGCATTCCTTAACAAACCAACTGGACTGCATGTTTGCACTTGCATGGTATGGCTGTCAAGGGTGGATGCTGGGTGGATGACTTCCTCTTGCATCCGTGTGGCTGACCAGCAGTCCGTCCCCTCCCCCAAGTCCTGCTTTGGAGCCCAGGCTGACCTAGAACTCACTATCCTCCTGCTGGGGTTACAGGTGTTGTAGACAGTAGTTCCCATGCTCTGTCTCAAGTGGACAAGGTTCCTGCTCATGTGTCGCCACCTGTCAGTCACCACACAGGAAGCAGTTCCAGGCTGCTGAGAAGTTTAGTAAAATCTCCAAGAGCCAGGTCCCCTCTCCTACGGTGTTTGCTTTTCTTTTTTTCTTCTAAGCACACACAGGTAGCCCGATGCGCAGTACTGAAGAGGACAGATTCACTTCACAGCTGAGCTGTCTGTAGTGGACAAAACACTAGGAATCCATTTTCGACATCAAAGGGCATCTTTACTCACAGATTTCCAAGAGTCGGGAGATGACAGGATTCACGGAGGAAAATCTGGCAAAGATTCTATGAGGTGCCCTAAAGTGAGGTTCAGGTTGGTCTGCGGCACTGCCTTCAGGAACATGAGTTGTGTGGATTGGACAGAGGGGGAAGACTCCAAATGACCCTGGATCTTACAGGGCTCTACTGTCTTATCTTGCCCTGTCATACAGGTTAGAAGAAGAATACCTTGAAGACACCTTAATACTGCACTACATTGATTGGGCCAGTGAGGTGGTTCAGGCGGTCAAGGCTCTTGCCAACAAGCCTGATGACCTGAGTTCAATCCTCAGAACCCTCACAGTGGAAGGAGAGAACCCCCTCTGGCAACTTTCCTTCTGACCTCCACATGCTCACCGTGGCACACGTGCCCATACACACACACAAATAAATAAATGTAATTAAACTGTCCTATATTAAGGCTGCTATAAGGAAGAGAGGGATAACCACTGGTCCCTCTCTTTTATGATATAACAATCCAGTTTTGCCCAGGATCTTAGAGATGCTATGCCAGGGTTTTATTACAGTCTTGATAGTAACATACTACAGGATGTCAACTTCATGTATTTTGTATTAAGGTAGCAGAGCCAGAACCTGAAATTGATTCAAAATGCTTATGGTACTCAATTACTTCTGAACATTGTTACACAATGCAGTGACTTATGTCTTCCATTTCACATGGGTCTGATGTGATGATGCAACATCACCATAATTGATTCATTTTCTCAATTAAATAAAGCTACTGTGCGTTTCTTTATAGGAGTGCCACACAGACCATGGAGTTAGATGTATTATCTCCTTGCCTTCTCTCAGATATATTGCCTTGAAGGCTATGTTCTGTTCCTCTGTTAATTCCACCAGAAAAATTTAATGCCACAGTCATATTTTTCAAGTTCTAAGCTGCCACGCGCACGATTGTATTTATATTAGGCATATTTTTCACTGCTAAACTCTTTGTTGTTTACCTTTTTCAAGATCATATTACTGTCTGGGCACAGTGACTATAAAACAGATCTGAACCAAGTCAACCTCCAGCCGCCGCCTCTGCTTTGGTGCACAGTTCATGTAAAATCGAAGCCCCTTGTTTATAACACATTGAAAGCGGTACTGACGCTGGTATAAAATGCCAGCTTCATGGACACCTATCTTTATTCTGGGCCTGCCTTTCTAAAGGCCTGGCTGTGAGAGCGGAGTTCAGAGGTGCACGGTCATGTTGTTAGCGTTGATGTACAGCCCGCGCCTGACAACATCGCCCACACCCTCTACAATCAGCCTGCCTAAGCCCACGCTCTGCTCGTACATTCTGTTTGTGTTGAGTGGTTTCTGTGGCTAACTAGGACTTTGGGACAACTAACAGAATGTAACTGTTCCAGACAAACACTTCACTCATCAAGCTCTGGAATTGGTGGTGTTTTGATAGATTAGTGAGATGAACTTCCTTCCTCTTCTGTTTTTTTTTTTTTTTTTGTCAATTGTCAGATCCAAGATTTAAAGCCCTACTAATAGGGGAGGTAGGTCTCCTTCTGTTGAAGGTAGACCCTCGTATGTTTAAACAGGATGGATGGAAGGCTTGTTAAGGAGGCAGTCACAAGTACTAGCCGGGCTCTGCTGACTGCATTAACATTTATTATAGCTTTCTTTGCATGAACCTTACAGGTGGCAATTAGAAAGCCCCATAACATGACTCATGACTTTGGAAAGTGATCCTGGGAATGGGATTGTTAATGCAAAGCCTCAGAGGTGAGGCCTCAACTATGGTGCTGGTGCTAAAAAAACGATTTTGGGAGTTTCTGCTCCCCTCTCTGCAAACAATGGCAAAACAGACCTTGCTAGCAGGTCTTTCCCATCATCTTCAGAGGCATAATCAGAAAATCAGAGTGGATCCACTCTGGAGCCGAGGGAGGACACCAGCCAGGCCTTCATTCCCCTCTGAAATGATGACTTGCCCCGCGGCTCTTGTCGGAGAGATTTATGGGTGACCTAGGTCACATCTTCCAATATCAGTTGACAAATTTTCTCTTTACATATTTACTGCTTTTCAAGCTTGTGTTATTTTCTCTTAGATAGAAAAAAGAAGTCTGAAATTACATGGTATGGTTGGAATTTTTAAAGAATAGCAGCATCATTTTGTGTGACTTGAGCTATATTCCAGTCTTCAGTGTTAAACTGGTTTTTTCTTTGATTTTAACCCAAATGTAAGGATCTGTAGACACTTTAAAGATACTCTGTTCAAATCTGACACATTAAGCTACAGCCTCAGCTAAATCTACAGTGATTATGGTGAATTGGGATTTTATATGCTACATGAAGAATTAAGACCTAAAGAATTCTTCAATGGAAAGGACCTCAGAGATGCTCAAGCTCAATCTACTTATTTTGCCTTTATGGATATTGAGGCTCAGAGAGGAACAATATTCAAGGTCCCAGATACAGCCTGGCCTGACACCTTGCTCAGGAGGCTGCTATTTGGGAAAATGCATGAACCTGAGAACTAGAAAGATCCATGCAATTCCAGCCAGATACCCCTTGCCTCAAAATTCCCCTTCCTGCATTAGGGCTATGGACCATTGTCTGCACAGTTCAGGGTCCTGTATTGGGGCTATGGACCATTGTCTGCACAGTTCAGGGTCCTGTATTGGGGCTATGGACCATTGTCTGCACAGTTCAGGGCCAAAACAAGAGGATCCCAAAGCCTCTCTGAAGATGGTGTCCCCACTCAGGAGCTGGGTCTTCTGTCTGTGCCAGGGAGAAATGGTCCCAGCTTTAGTGCTGTGCCAGGTGCTCAGAGGGAATATGCCACCCCCAATCCATTATAACTATAAAGCTTCCCGCAAGGATACAGTTTACTTCCATAAGCTGTAACCTGTTGCCTCGTACCACCAAAAGCTTCCGAACGACTATTTTACAAAAAGGAATAAATGAAATTTACTGGGCCTAACTATGAGTGGGGACATCCATAAAGTACTAATTTTCCTGAAGGCAATATAAGACAAAATAAAAGATAATATACATTGTTTCTAATGAGCTAACATAAACACAATAGCTTTGCTCAGCGCCTCTTCCCAGATCACCAGCCTTTATCTTTGTTCCAAGTGTTATCACTCTCGGGAGTCTTACTATATCTTGTACAGGGTCTAAAAAAATGTTGAGTCATAGAGGAGTTATCAGGCAGATCCCAATCAGGGCAGAATGAGCCTAAAATTCTACAGTCTAAGATCCACTTTCATGGCTGGAGGTGGTAGCACATGCTTTGAATACCAGCAATTGAGAGCCAGAGGCAGGTTTATCTCTGTGAGTTCAAGGCCAGCCAGGGCTGCACAGCGAGAAACCCCCTTCCAGGTATGCATGTATGCAAAAAGTATTTGAATAAATAATTGAAACAAAAGTTTAAAACAAGTTTTAAATTCAGTTTAAGATCCTCTCTCTGTCACCTTCTCTCTGGCCCACAGCTCAGCCTGCAGCCAGGGATGTGTTTGGGAGCTACCAGTTTTGAAAAGAGAAATCTAACTAGCCAAGAGCTGGGTGTGCCAGAAAGACTCCAAGATGCCTAGAGGAGAGCACAGCTCAGATGGGACCAGATAGAAAAACCCCTAAGGCCATAAATTAGAGCCCGTGGCTCTTGCTGCTACCCAAGGATCAAGGACAATGCGTTTCTCCACAGAATACAACAGCTGGAGCACTGAGGTACAGGACAACATCACTCATCCGCTGGGCCCACCAGGCAGGGGGGCGGGGGAGGACCTCTTCGCCAGTCTCCTCCTACCCTTTGTGTACTTAAAACTGACACAGCTCGTGTCCCACTCCACGTGCATGGAGAGGAGCCGTAGCAAATTCTCCTTTGGGGGAATACTACTTTAATGTTTTGACACAGAACTGCAATTTGAAATAAACAGATGTGAATCACACGATGAATCTGTTTCCTGATGGTACAGGCCTAGTCAAGGTGTTCGTTAAGTATCTTGCTTTGAGAAGATTTTAGGAATTTTTCTACCTCTAACTTTAGTTCCTCCTTGTCTTTGTTCTGTGAGGAGATGAGCTTGTGTGACTCTAGCTTAAGACCATTAGAGGGGTGTGTGTGTGTGTGTGTGTGTGTGTGTGTGTAGATGTGTGTGTGTGTGTGTGTGTGTTGGGGGAAGTGTGTTGTAGGCGTGTGTGTGTGTGTGTGTGTGTAAGTGTGTGTGTAAGTGTGTGTGTGTGTGTAAGTGTGTGTGTATGTGTGTGTGTGTGTATGTGTGTGTGTGTCGTGTGTGTGTGTGTGTGTGTGTGTGTGTGTGTGTGTGTGTGTAGGGAGGGGAGTGGGGTGTAGGAGATGCAATTTCTCTGAGCAAGGCCTATGGATGACATCAATCTTCATGGTTAAATAAACCTGATCCAGTGAAGATGCTAGACAGGGGTTTTCTGGATCTAGCCTTTAATTTGCTTCTCTGTCAGCTTAACCCACCCCCATGCTCTGGAACCCAAAGATGGGTTCACCTGGTCCATGTCTTTACCCACAGGGAATCTTGCTTTGTAATGTTCCAGACAGAGGTTATCTTCTAGGACTGGAATTCCAATGATTCTATCTTGGACAGCAAGGACTGTTGAGAAGTTTCCTTCATGAATGTAACTTAGGATTGTATTTTCTTCAAATACAAACAAAGTCAACCTTGAACTGGATCACTGGCTCTTTCTAACTCCCAGTCCAAGCAGCTTGCATTTTTTAACAGGCAGCACGCTCTCACATCTGCAGTTAGACTAACCACACTCAACCACAGCAAATGTCTCTCTGGTTTTAACTTTTACGCAGAAAGTAGGCTTCATCTGCCCACTGTAGCCACACTGCTTCCTGTCATAATGTCACTCTCCCTGGACACACAGAGAATCCTACTGTGTCGCTGTGGGGCTGGCGCTTGTCACATTTCCTGCAGAAGTTTACAGAGTTTTAGGAAGGTTCACTACATTTTCTGAAGTCTATCAGCACAGAAGGCTGTTAGAAAGTTCATTTTTCAAGCCCAAATAAATCTTAGAGATCAGCCCGGGACCCCTGAGCTGTGGTGAATGGAACTGATTTCAGTTCCTTATATATTTGGAGACAGGTGCCATGTCTTCGATATCTTCTGTGCTGAATAAGCCCAGGGACTTTCCTCCCCAGGATCAGCTGCTGCTCTCGATGCCCTTTACCCTTCCCCCTCCACAGCAATGGCACTCCGGCCACACGCTCCGCCCTCAGTCCTTTTGCTTATGTCAAGATGATTCCATGTGAAATAGCGGATGGAGCATGGAGCCCAGACCTGAATTATTAAGAGCATGTTCATCCCCTGGACTCGGGGGTTAAACAGCCTTCAGGTGCTGATGGGGAAGCAGAGCTGCTTGTCCCAGCAGAAGCAGGTTACTCCGACGGCCTAAGCAGTCACTGTTGGTTTAGGAATTGAGCTAAGAGCTAGGTGTGGTGGTGCACACTTTTAATCTCAGAGGCCAACCAGTCTACATAGAGAGTTCCAGGCAAGCCAAGGCTAATACAGGAACCTTGTCTCAAACAAAACAAAAGTGAGCCAAAAGTCACTGGCCAGAGCTGCCTTTCCCCAAATCAGGAAGCCCAGGCTTTTCACTCAGTGAATTCCTCTGTGACTAAGTTGACTTTGAGTTGGTTTTTTAAAAAGCTGCCTGAAGGACCAGCTATGATTTACATCCTGTCACTTGTGGTCAGCTTCCTCCAATGTGTGCATAGCATGATAGCCCCTCTCATCCATCTGACTATGTTTCAGGACCCTCAGTGGAAGCATGAAACCCTACCCATCCCTCCCTGTCTTTACTGTGTACACACACCCCCAGTAAGCTGTCATCTTTCCCTTAAAGGGCTTGTTTTAGGCACAGAATTACCACTGTCACTCCTCTTGTGCTTTGGGACTCTTACTAAGAAGAGTAACTGTTACCTGAGTGCAGCACTGTGGCACCTGACAGTTGATCTGATGACCGAGACACTTGCTAAAGTGATTGGCAGATGGGTAGTACATACAACACGGACGCACTGCAAAGAGGGAATATTCACATCCAGAATGTTACAAAATAGGGTGGCATGGGGTTCCACCAGGCCACTCACAGCTGTGTGCTATTGGAAACTTAGGATGATGTTAGCAATTTCCCACTTCCTAGTTTAGACTGCAGTTGACTGAAGGCAGAGACTAAAATGCTGGGTAAGGCGGAGACCACCAAAAGTCCCAATAAAAAGGGTGCCAGCCTCTGAACACATACTCACTTTGCCTTGACTGGCTTAGCTCACCGTGTTCTGGATCCTGTAGCAGAAACTCATGGAGGCAAAAGCGCCTCAAAGGGTTTTTGGTAGCCACAATCATATGGCTACCAAAACTGAAAGGGATTATTTCCCTTCGGCTCAACCAAGAGGAGATAAAGAAAAAGCAGCACTACTGTCTCTGCCGTGTCTCAGACAGACAGACAGACAGACACAGTACTGAAGGACAGTTTAACTGGTCAGGGACCCTGGACAGGTCTGAAGAAGCTGCTTCTTGTGCCTCTTCCTCAGGACAAACAGACTGCATGAGCCCTTTGTTTGGCTGAGAGGAGGCCCGCCAGCCCTGCAGCGGCACAGACTTCTGGGGCCTGAAGGAACATCGAGGTTTTTGAACCCTGCTCAGCTACCGCTCCTTTCTGATCTTTGCAACCTCCTACTGTCTGGACTCATCTGGCAGAGGGGAGTTTGCTGCTTCCCATCCATCCCCTCCATCCGTTGTCCCATCTGGACTCTCCTGAAGGACCAACACTCGTTTTCTCTAGAGAAAACGATCATGTCTCTCAGAAGGACTTGTCCTAAAGAGAAAAGAGAAAACCAAGACTAGGGAGCCTTGGAATTTGAGTTTAGTTCTTGGCTCTTTCTAGACGAAAAACTGGTTTTGCCAATACGTAAGTCAGTAAATTGAGGTAAATAATCCCTTTTAGTTATATTTACCAAGTGGTCCTCTATGCCCAAACTATAAGTGACTCTAGAACCCAAAAGGCAGGCGAGACACAATTGCTCGTCCCCAAAGGCGAATGACTTATTAAAGTTCCCTGAAACTAGCCAGAGCTAAGACTTAAGCACAGAGCTTGTCTTTCCTCTAAATGTCAC
Organism: Peromyscus leucopus; assembly: GCF_004664715.2. Classification (NCBI taxonomy): domain Eukaryota; kingdom Metazoa; phylum Chordata; class Mammalia; order Rodentia; family Cricetidae; genus Peromyscus; species Peromyscus leucopus. Next base: position 9,636,442 of record NC_051069.1, on the reverse strand, counting down.
TCAGTACTGGGACAAACCATAGCTCCCTAGGGCTGGAGAGCTGGCCCAGGAGTGAAGAGCATTGTTGCTCTTGTGGAAGACCCAGGTTTGGTTCCCAGTACTCATAAGGTGGCTCACAACTGTCTGTAACATTAGCTCCATGGACCTGACACCCTCTTCTGACCTCCTCAGCCACCAGGCATGCACATGGGGAATAAATGCACAGGCTGGCCAAACATCCATACACATAACATAAATAAGTCTTTAAAAAACAAAAAGCCCACAGCTTCCCAGTTTTGCTGCTTTTCCCCAGGGTCCCATAGATTTCTAAGGTATTTTCTTCTACTTCATCCTGCCCTGGTTTTGTTTTTAGGCATCTCAGGAAATCTTGTTTCCTCAACCTAGGCTCTAGGTATTTAAAAAGCCTCACCACATCTGACATCGTTGTTTGGCGTGCTGAGCTCCTGAGATGGCTTCAACAATAGCCCTACATGGTCATGTGGGATGAGGACAGAGAGGATCTGGACATAGTTCATGCACATCTTTCAACCTACGTGTTCGTTGTTGCTTTGGCAAATGAAGTTCAAAATACACATGGAGCAAAGCAGTCACAGATCTAGAAGAAATTGAACTCTGTTTGACTCTTGTTTCCGAGTTCCAGTTCACTCTTTTCAGTCAGTTTCAAGGGGGGACAGTGAAAGGTCAGAAAGCATGCTTAGTTTTATCCAATACCTTTAGAGAATTGGCGTGCATTTGAAACTGATCAAACTCAGCAGAACTGCTCCAGCATCCTTGAAAGCACTCATGTGTCTAGATCTGGTGGCACCCCACCTGCTTTATATACTGTCTTCCCAGGAGACTATGGGCACCTTCCAGAGGAGACTGAGGTCTGAGGAGGAAAGTCAGAGAGATAAAAAGGGATGCCAGGCCCAGAAACCAGGAGAGCCTCGCCTGTGCTTGGGTTGAACTCACATAGCAACGGTGATATACACTGTCACCTGGGGTGGTAGGTATCATTTGCTGCCTCTGGCTCTCTCTGCCCAGGAGTCTCTAGCTAATGAGGAGACAGAGAGCTGTCCAGAGCAAGGGGATGAAGGAAGGCCTCTGACCAGAAACTTAGTTTTGCTTATGGCATTTCACCAAACTGGACTAGGTGTATGGAGAAGGTGTCCTCAGGCTCACAGGGTACTGTGGCAACCCATTTCTGCTCAGAATTAAGATAAGCTTTATCATTCACTTCTGTCTTTGCCCCCTGTGCCTGGAGACCCACAACTTTCCTCGTCAGGCCTTTCTACTGCCTGAGGTCACGAGTGCAGACAGTGAGGTACAGCCTGAGTCCATGCTTGATTCCAATAGGTTGCCCTGGTTTCCCACAATCCTGAAGAGCTTGGCTTCCTGTCTTGGCTCCAGGTTGTGTCCGGGACCCCTCTGCTCCTGGCTGTGTCTCAGCACCCCCAGCCCTAATCGGCATCAGTTCTTTGTTCCTTTAGAGACTTGTTGATTTTTCAAAGAACTTGTCTGTTTTATTGGCACTAAAGAGGCTTGAGTTCTTAGGATCATTAACATTGTGGTTGAAGAAGATTCCCCAACACCCCAGGCATTAATACAGAACTGTTAAACATTTAAAAGCAATCTGTGTTCAAAGAAAGCTTGGCCAGGTCTGCCCCCTTTTAACTTGGATGCCAATGAGCTCCTAGCTCCAAATCTACCCCAAGTTCTCCATGTGGAATGGTGATGAGCAGTAAAAGTTGATATCTTTGTTTCTGTTGCTGCTGAGACTACTTTCCTCCCAGGGATCCATATCCAGTCAGCAATTACCTGGTAGGCAGGAAGCATCCTGGGACAGTAATTTCCACCTCTGTAGATACACCAGTTGGAGGCAGTACTTGAGTGGCTGGATGTGTAAAATAAGAATGGCTATTTGGATCAAAACCTCTGGGTGCCTCATCATACCTCCTGTCCCCACTCTCCTCTAGACAGAAAAAGCCACTGAACTGGGAGTGGGAGACAGAAACCCTGCAAGTCATTTAATGGCCACGGCTCTCATTTCCTCCTCTGCCAAATAAAAGCTGGAGAAGGTCTTTTTGTATCTGAAACTCTACAATTTCTTAATGTGCCAACAACTACCAATGATACCAAGGGGCAAGAATAGAAATCTCTGGAGTCTAAGAGGGAGACAAGATGGCAAAGTTACCAACTGGGAGCCAGAGTGGGGCATCAAGGTCATTGCTTTACATCTCAATCTTATTTCTAGGCTGATTATTTAAAAAAACGGTGAAAGAATCATGGTCCCAGTTACTGGACTAAAAATGACTAGATTCTATATATAATTCTGTGTATTATGACTGTGAATGATAAATTGTAACTCAAAAGAGAAGGACTGGACAGGAAGGCTCTGGTGGGATCAGAGAAGTAATTCATTTCAGTCTAACCTGGCAGGAGACACAGTCATATATTTTCAGAGCTACATAAGCAAATCCCTGAAGTACTTTCTGGAAATATAAATAATACCACCACTGCCTTGCTCTTGTTAACCACCTTATACTTCTTAAAGTGCCTTCTTAGCCTTGGCTCATTTAATGGTGATAATTCCTTCCCAGTCGCCTAGAAATTGTCCTGGAATGTGTCAGGTCAAATTCACACAAGTTGGGGAGAAGCTTTCAGGCATGTGGCAACTACCCTCAGGGCAGAGATCTGGAAATGCAAATCCTTCCAACCTTAGACAGGCTCAAAGAGACTCATGACATCCTGGAGCCCAGCTTCTGTATCCAGTCTGTTACAGGGTCAGCTACATCTTGATAGACTCCTTCCTCCCCTGCTCCTCTGACCCCTTTCTTTCTCCCCTCAGCCTCTGTTACAGCTAACCCAGGGGATCTGCTCAACAGGGAAATGAGAGCAGCCACAGTAACACCCTTCAGACTACTGGAAGGAGGCTCTACACACCCCATGCTCAGTCCCGGGGCTCCTGGTGAACGTACCTCCCTTGAGTACTTAGAGTGGACCTTTGCCATCCTTCTAGTCCCTTTGCCGCAGCTCAAGCATCTTCTACTCTACGAAGTATTCTTGGCTTCTTTTAAATAAATATCACTTCCCTTTATTTTAAAAATTATGTGTATACAGGCCCTGTGCAAGCTTTTAATCCTAGCACTTGGGAGGCAGTTAGGCAGATCTCTGTGAGTTCAAACCCAGCCTTGCCTATATAATAAGGTCCAGGCCAGCCAAGGTCACATAGAGAGACTTGTGTCTCAAAAACAAACAAACAAATAAATAAATAATAAAAACAAATAAAAATATGTGCATGTGCCTGCAGAGGCTAGAATTATAGGATCCCAGTGGAACTGGAATTTCAGGTGGTTGTGAGCTGCCTGATGTGGATTCTGGGATCCAAAGTTAGGTTCTCTGCAAAAGCAGTACACACTCTTAATAGCGGAGCCATCTTTCCAGACTAAATGATTTATTTACTTTTTAACTATGTGTAGAGGCCAGAGGCTTTGGAATCCCTGGAGCTGGAATGTGAGCAAATGCAGGCAACTGGGAACCATCTGATGTGGGTGTTGGGAACTGAATCCTGGTCCTCTGCAAGAGAAGTATGAGCTCTTAATTGAGTCATCTTTCCGGATCTGTCTTGGCTTCTTAAAGTAAGCTAACCATGCCCCTTTCTGAGGCCAGTACCTCAGCTCCTGGAGGCTCCTTTTATAGGAGCTGTGCTTTGTTCTGTGCTTTTCTTTCTATTGGAACTGGCTTCCTCTGCTTCAGTTCCGCAAAGTGTCAGGCACTGGAGTAGGTGCTCAGTGACAGATAAACATCTGACTGAATTGGGATGAACATCATAGATAGTTTGGATGATGCTACAGAACCGGACCAACCCAGAATTGGAATTTTTATTTGTTTGTTTGTTTGTTTGTTTGTTTGTTTGTGATCAAACCTAGGGCCTTCTCAAGCTAGGCAAGTGCTCTACCACTGAGCTACAGCCTTAACCATTCAGGTTTTTTGTTTGTTTGCTTGTTTTTTTAAATAGCCACCATTCACCTGGCTGGTTAAACAACCTACCTCAACTACAGTAATAACTGTGATGGGAAAGCACAACCTTTCTAAGTTTCTGAAACCCTGGGGGCAATTTCTCTTCCATCTCTGCTTTGTGTGTGTGTTCATGTGTAGGGTGTATGTGCATGTGTCTGTAAGCTGGTGGGCAATCTCAGGCGCCATTCCTTAGAGCCACACACGGTTTCTTTCCTTTCCCCATTCTTCTCTCTCTTAAATACATTTTAGAAAAGATTTATTTATTTTATTTTTATTTTGTGCATATGAGTCACATGCATGCTTGGTGCCCATGGAGGTCAGAAGGAGGCACTGGATCCCACGAAACTGAGTTATAGATGGGTGTGAGTCACCATGGAGGTGCTGGGACTTGGACTCAGGTCCTTTTTAAGATCAGCCACTTTGAACTGTTCAGTCAGCTCACCAGCTGCATCTCCCCTGCCTTGTTGGCCTGGAGCCTGCCAGGCAGGCTATGCTGGCTGGCCAGTGAACCTACACTGCCTGTCTCTGGTTCCCTAGTGCTGGGATTTGACGTGAATGCCATCACTCCTTGCTCTTTGATCTGGGTTTGGGGGACTGGGTTCAGGCCTTCGTGTGTGCATAGGAAGCACTTTCCTCAATGTGCAGAATGGGGTAGCCCCAGCTCTCTATTTAAAGACAGACTAGGACTCACCTTCTTTAGGAGAGAAGGAGATAAAGGGTATGTCTGAGCTGGAGACTTCAAGGAGACAGCGGGGAGAACTTGGTTTTGGCAATTTAAGAACATCCCAGGAAGAAGCTAAGTGTACAAATGAATATCTCCCATCACTTCAGGTTTACCTCTGCATTTTATGGAGCATCCATCTGATTCTATGGCTTGGGTTATTGGTATGTTTTAAGTAACTATATCTGATTGGTGAGGATAATGAATAAAAATAAATGCTGGCAGAAATCTGTTTAAGTAATAAATTGCATATACCTAGTTTTTATCAATTAAAGGGAAACATTGATAATTTTGGGGACTACCCAATTTTTTTTTGTAAGAGGCTTAATTCAAAACAACAGATACTTATAGTTCACTTAAATCCTTGATGCTATGAACTTCAAAAAGTCTATCTGACCAAGGATGATTCCAAAAAACATTTGTTTAAAGAAGACAAACTTTTTAGATATTTGCAGTTCTCGGTATGATCACAGTTAGGAAACAGGATACATAAATAAGATAATGATATCTATGGTCTAAATTTAATATAGACCATAAGAATATTAAATGATCAATGTTGTCATTAGTAACAATATACCAGTGAAAGGCTTTTCATACACATACATACACACACACACACACACACACACACACACACTTAAATGTAAAATACTCTAGTATTTTAGTTGGGCATGGTGGTGCAGGTCTTAATTACATCAGTTGGGAGGCTGAAGCAGGAGCTTGAGCCAGCCTGTGCTACACAGTGAGTATTAGGTCTGTCAGGGCTACACAGAAAGGCCCAGTCTCATAAACCCAGAAGAAAACTCCACTAGTATTCTGACATCAGCATCTGAAGAGTGCTTAGCGTTTTAAACAGCTAAGGACACAGGCTCTCCACTCTGCTATAAAGCAATACTCTGTCCAAGGAGACATTTACTAGTATAAAACAAATGAAATATTAAAAAGCCAGTCTGTCCATTGACAGGGGGAGAAAGGAGAAAACCGATGCACTCAAATAGCAGATTCCTAAAACAAGTTAAAATATTTCTCCTTGACGAGCTGATTCCATTTATATGAAAACAGGGCAAATTTGGTCAATAATATAGATTACATATAATAAAAAGGACCTTAGATCACATTAATACAAGGGTCAGAAAGCAGTAACTTCAATTAAGACCACCCAATTATTTAGCAAACTTCTAGGTATATCAAATAAATTAATCTGTTTGCAATGCAGGCACCCACATAAGCAGCTTTCTGCCTTATGAACAGGTCTCATGAGCAGCATTCACAGAGAAGCCAGAATCTGCTGAAGCAAGGTGAGGTCCCCAAATCAAACAAATGGCCTTATTAATCTAAAAGCATGTGCAGAACACATTTCCTAGGTTAGTAGCAGGGGGCTTGGACTCAAATGCCACCAACAGCTCCTCTTGTACCTTAACAGGTCATGTATGGGGTGAACACACAGGGCTCCTACCCACAAGAAGTTGGGCATCCTAGTTGTAACTCGGGATATTTCCATTTCTGTACTGTCTGTGGGAAGTGGTGATATACTTAGGAATGCCTTCTTTCACTAAAGACTGTCTATAATCTACTTATGTGCAACTCATATTGGGGTTGAAGAATTCCTCTTGGATTGGGACTAGAAATACATCACTATTTTGCTGGCTAACGGCTGTGACTGTCCCGTCTCCTCCAGTTCGGAGCAGCAAATCTCTGTATGTACATTGGTGGCCAAAGCTGGCAGAATACTCGAGAACTGACCAGTTGATAATGAGGCTCATAATCCCAATGATTAGATGTTCTTTTTAAACTTAGACTTTTAATATTTGGTCAGATGACAAAAAAATTTCAATAAAAGTGATCTCTTCATTGCAATAGTTTGTCTGATGCCATTCTTACATATTTCCAATAAATAATGCCTCCACTCACCGCCCTTTTCTCTTTTTGATCCCCTTTCCTACTTATCATCTTCTTTATTTGAAACAGATTTTTAACAGATAATCTTGATCGTTACAACAATATCTTGCTTGCATTTTATTCAAATAATTCTTAAAAACAGCTTAAAAAGCCGTTTGGAATAACATCAAGCTTGCCATCAATCACAGGAAAAAATTCCGCTGGCGGTTGTATAAACATCAGATCAAGTCTGATGTCTTCAAGGATTTCAGAGTGAACCATAAAAAACTCCATTAACTTCTGACAAAGAATGCAAATTAATCACAACATGGGGTGAAATGAAATTAAAGGCTCTTTTCTAATCAATGACAAGGCACGATGAAATATATGTTACTATCTCTGCATCAGGGCTGCCGACAATGTCTGCAGCCGCTTGCCAAGCCCCAAATGCAAGGTGTGGGCACAGACCCACCCACCCTCAGCTCAGGCCCTCCGCCCCTCCCCCAGCGTGAGCAGCTTACAAGTCTCAGAGATTCACAGCGCACACTAATCATCCGAATCTCAGGTGCATCCAATTTGTTATTCACACTCTCCCATGCCAGTGAAAAGCCTGGCGCCGACAGATGCACCAGGAACCCTAAATGACAGTTTTGGCCTCCGGAAGTAGGATCACTACAGCAAAATCTAGTACAGCCTCCAGGTGAAATGTCTGGAGCTCCATATGGAGCAGGGGAAATTAACAACAAGATGGAAATCACTGCAGCAGCGGGGAGTCGGAATTTTTGAAAAAAAAAAATGAAATTTAAAGATGAAGAAAGAGAAGTAATAAATTAATGGGGTGTGAAAACATTCAAAGCTTTACAATACCAGGGGCACTATTTGCTCAGATCCTCCCCAACCCCCCTTTTTAACTCGGGGTCATTTTGATGTAATTTATTAGCCAAGATCAGGAATTGTAGCCAAAACAAGAACAATATTTTTATATATGCAAAAGTACTTTAAACACATTTGTATCTGTGTTAGCTTCACTCTCCTGAGGCATCCTGCCTACCAAGTCCCCTGGTGCCCTAGCGGGGCCGGCTCCTGAGAGGTCTCCCTAATGGATTTACCATTGTCCAAATGCAGGGCCTCACCGTAAAGTTTGAATGAAGGATGACAATGTTTAGCGGGCAATCATTTTCATTTCTCCCAAATTATGGTGTCATTAAACAAACCATTGCCTACTGCCATGTTTTTTAAGTCAGCTGACTTTGGATCGACATGACCAACTATATATGCTCCAGTCCTTGTTGTCTAGACCTACAGATCTTTCCAGATCACCATCAAAGCTGAATTCTTCAATGGGATTAGCTTTGTAAGATGCTGCAAAAAGCAAATACTCGCTGTCTCATTACGGAATACGCTCTACAGGCACTTCGAATTTCAGGGCCCTGGCTTTGGTGAGGGCTCCGAGGCCATCTGCATCCCCTGTCACTCTACTAAACACATAACAAGAAAAGCAAAAGGGCTCTAGAGAATAGCCGTGTCATCTACATCAGCACAGCCCACGATGCTCACTCTCCCTGTACCCTCTGGCAGGGAGGCTGAATGAGAGGAGGAGGGTTTGGTGAACTGTCTGGGGCGGGGAAGGGGGGGGAGAGCCATGAACAGCCACCAAGCCGAGGTGACATGAAACAGCTAGTCACTGAGTTTAAATGCCTCCAAGTCCTAGACTTACTACCCCGAGTCCTTTATAAGATGAGGTGTGTGGCCTGTTCACTGGGAGGCTAGAAATAATAGTTCTCTGGGGTGGGATGTAGGACCTGGGACCAGTCACAAAAAGTGCTCAGGAGATCTGGGTAGGGAAGGTGCTGGGTGACTTCAAGACCCCCTTCCATTGTTTTTTTGTATGAGACAGTCTCATGTATCCCAGGCTGGCCTCAAACTGGCTACATGGCCAATGATGTTCTTGAATGTCTCAGCCTCCTGTCTCCACCTCCCAAATGCTGGGGCAAGTTAGGCCAGCACCCCACCAACTGGATCACATCTCCAACCCACCATTGTTTTTCTGACAGCAGCAATAATGAAAACTGCTGTAATGGAGGCCCCTAACCTTTCTTCTTAGAAGCCAGACTGTATCCCTAGGAGCCTGTGGTGACTCCAAGGCTTAAAGGAAACCCTACAAGTGTTTCCAAACAGCAAACACCCGACTACACAAAACAAGGACATTCACACAGAAGGAGGATCTCTAAGAAATCCAGCCTTTTTTCTTACACTGTCCCTGGCCGTGGACTCTGTCATGTCCAAGCCCTCCTCCCTCATCTGCACCCCCACCTGATACACCCTGTCACCAACTGGAAGAGGGACTGCTAAAGATGCTGTCAGCAGCACTGGTGCTGGGCTGGAAGTCTGGAAGCTTGCTGCCCCTTCCCGCTTTGCCCTCAGCTCCAGGGGGGTTAAGGGTGCTTAAGAGGCAAAGGCTGTTTCCAGCTACAGTCTGCACTGGGGGCCACAGTGGCACTGGGGCCTCCTTGTACTTTTTTTTTTATCCATCATTTCATCTGAGCAGCACAGCCTCTTACATCAGAAAGAGAAGGCAGATACCAGGATTGTTCTCTCAGAGATGTGGAAGACAAGGGCTCAGGACACTTACAAAGCAAGAGTGAAGGACTGGAGACTTTGTGGTCGAGCTGATTCTTCTGAGGCAACTTCTGACTCACCTCTGTGTTCTCAACTGACCTCTAAGGAAGAGAGCACCAGTCTGGGGCCTTGATTTGACTTCGGGTGCAGAACAGCAATTCTCTGGGGTACTAACCCCAGGCAAGGGATGGAGGGATTCAAAAGGACACAACCTGAGTGTTCCAGGACCATCCTCAGGATGCCAGAGTCTTCACTGTGGTGGACAGAGGACTGCTGGGTAATGCTGAGCTTCCAGTCACTCAAGACAGTCAAAGGCAGGGCCATCTGCTTTATAGATACCATGGTATGGTTTGATTTGACGATGCTCCCAATCCTTTTCAACTCCAGAGTCTATGACTCACCCCTACCCACTCCACTCGAGAGTTAATGTTAGCAAATCAGCCACAGCTCAGCAGTCAGCAATGGTGACTGCTTATGGGACACAGGAAGGCTGTCTCACAGCACACAGGAGCTCGGGTGTGGCAGCAGGGGGCAAGGTGAAGGTGTGCTCTCATGATCCAGTCTCTGCAACACCTCAGGAACATACATTTGCCTTTACCTGTCCCATATGAGGGAAGGAGAAAGGAGCAGGGGGGACACCGATTGATTGATTTTCTATGTATGTGTGTCTGTGTGAGTTTACGTGCACCACATGCAAGCAGGCGCCTGCAGAGGCCAAAAGACGGCACTGGATCCCCTGGAGCTAGAGTTACAGGCAGTTCTGAGCTGCTCAACATGGGTGCTGGGAACCAAACCCTGCTCCTCTAGAAGAGTAGCAAGTGCTCTTAAATGCTGAGCCATCTCTCCAGCCCCTGGAAGGCATTTACAAAGGATCTTTCCCCAACCTTTCATCGAGAACACAAAGCCTATCCAGTAGATGTGAATCACACTAAAGTCATTACTGATTGTCAGTAGTGAATCACCCCGACTTCAGATGAAAGACCTGGGGAGGACCTGATCCATCAAGGCTGCTTTTATCTGAAGTAAAAGCATCATTTTGGTGACAGCATTCTATGATGTTTCAAGGAATAACCCCTTCCTATACAGACCTTTGGCTAATTAGGGAGTTCAGCCTGTTAGAATTTCCCATCTTCTGCTCAACTGATCAAGTACAGGGGTGCTTGGTCATTCAGTGAAGCAACACCTGCCTGTTCCAAATCTGACTGTGGCTTTCAAGGGTTCAAGGTCACACAATGACAACCACACCGCAGACTTCTCACTCAGCCAATGTCACTGCTTACTTACTCTGAATATTATTAGGGACCTTAAGGATCTGGCTACAATTTCAATTTTTGAAATTAAAAAATTTTTTTTTTTTTATCTATTATGGGGGAGGTACATGTGTGGAGGTCAGAGGTCACTTGTGGGAGTCAGTTTTCTGCACCACCCACTTTGGGTCCCAGGGATCATACTCAGGTTATCAGGTTTGCATGGCAAGCCATCTTGCTGGCCCTCAATCTTTATCAGATGGCTTGTAAGTGTTATCAGGACTATTTTAAGAGTTAGGTCATGAAGGGCCTCATGTTCATTTTCACAGTTTTACAGGATTACATGAATTAGTCAAACATTGAACTGTTTACAAATTACTGACAGACTTAAGAGGCTTAACAAGATAAATATTCAAATGACTATAAATCTTGACAATGTGACTTTAATCTGATGGGCTACCTATAGAGCTGAGTGGCGTGACTGTATACGTCAAAATCTCACTACGTGCTAGTTTGTGCCAAGTGGCTGCATTCTAGGTTTTCTCTTTAAAGGAAAAAGATGATGCTTAAGCAAAGAGACTTTCCCATTGGAAAGCGAGACTAACACCTCAAATCTAACAGCTCGGTCATTTCTACTTATCTGATGACTCTTAACTGTGAAGGAAGAGGGTTTCAAAAGAGACATTTCAGGGAGTAAAGGCTCTTTAAGTCCGCTTGGGTAGTGGGAGAATATGCTGAGAACCGCTTCTAAAGATGGTTAGGGAGAAGGCGCCCCCTCCTATTATTCAATAACCATGTTTGTGATGCATCTGCATAATCTAACCATGCATAAATTAGTATGTGTAATACAACACTTATTTGCATAATAATAGCAAGTTAATAGATGCTTAAAGAGCAGAGACCAACACCACCTTTAAATCAGACATGCCTCCAGGCACTTTGGCCTGTTCAGACCAAGATGCCAGAAAAACAGCACACATCAACCAGAAGAGACCCGTCAGCCGCTCATTTTTCATCCCTCTGGACATTGTGCTTACTGCCCCCCAACAGCAGGGAATCATTTTCAAGCCACAAAATAGCTTTATATCTTAACTGCTAGCATCCTTCTCTAGTGAAAATTGTTAAGAAATTATAAAATTTTAGGATTTTCAATACTTGATAACTATTTGTGAATAGGAAGGAAGAAAATCGAAAAGGTGTAATGTGTTCAAAATCATACACAGACGAAACTGGGGGCCTGTGTACCTGGTAAAAACAATGACCCACATTAGATATTTTCACCCTTTGTCTTCATCTTTTAACTCAAACAATTTTAACTGAATCCAAAATGCTCATAAAAAGTATGAAGAAAGGGGTGCGCCCCTCCTCCACCTTGACATGAGCACATGGAGCTGGGCAGAAGGGACGCCCTGAATGTCATACAAAGAGGAGCATGATGGTCTCAGTCAACCTCTAACAAGGGAAAAAAGTCTAGAGTTTTTTGTTTGTTTGTTTTTAAATAAAAAGCCAATAGAGACTTCTAATGATTCCTTTAAGGTACTACTTTTCATTTTAACAGGACAGATTTATTTGTATGTGGCTCAAATGTTCACAATCACTTGCTGCACCTTCATACATAGGAACGAATGACACAGTGGCAAATGTCACAGTGGCAAATGGTAGTAATGAACAATCTTACCTGAGGATATGGAAACCTCCCAAGAGCAAGCTGGGAAAGGAAATAATATTTGTCTAGTTATAGATTTGCATGCAGGGCAGATCTCCTTAAGACAGACAAGAACTACATTTCAGAATTGCATCTAGCAAATAAAAAAAAATCCACAATGCTAATGTACAAACTAAATTATTGCTGTAATTACATTATAGACTGTATTTAGAATGGACCTCTTTAATAGACAATATTTTATCTCTGATAAAAAATATCCTAATTTCAGGAACTGAACATTACCCCACATACTTTCTCTTGGGTGTATTCTCAACGCTGGGGGCATTATTCACATGTATGTGTGTGACAGTTTCTTTGAGACAGAGATGTACACATGTGAGATGGGAACGTCTAGTTGGTTCTAGAGCGCAGCTCTGTGGTTTTCGGCTACAGGTCTGAAGGAGGGTTGTAGGAGGTGGGGTGGGCTAGATGATGACGTTGAAACCTACGCAATCATTCCCACTCACTCACTGCTTCACGTTTCCCTGTCAGTTCCAGGTCCTACTGCTATGGAACTGGCCATGCAAGGCTGGGAGGGTGGTCCTAGAGGCCTCCATCTGAACCTGGGAGAGTCAGTCGAGTCTCCCCCACCCCACTATGCCTAGTTTGATTGTATACCGCTCTTTGTTTCTGGGCTAGCCACTTTTGTTAACTCACATGTAAAAACTAAGTGACTTGGACAAGTATAGGCTTGATATAACGTAATAAGATCAGACTGAACAAATAAACCACAACTTATTTACATTTATCTGTTTATTGAGACAGGGTCTTTGTACACAGTCCTGTCCTAGAACTCACTCTGTAGAGCAGGGTGGCCTCAAATCACAGATCCCCCTGCCTCTACCTCCCAAGTGCTAGGATTATAGGTGTGCACCACCAGCTGACCATTACCTATTTAAAGGAAACAATGATCAAACCGTGCAGCTTCCCAGTGTGGCCACTCTCGGTTCTGAACCCTCCAGATACACCTGGAACTGCCTGCAAAGTACTAGTGTAACCTTAAGGTAGCAAAAATGCCTCTGAGCACATGGACCTAGAGAACAGATACAAATCCTCGAGTCCCTCAGGGGTCCTCACACAGTGAGTCAAGGGAAATCTAGAGGCCGTCCCCCAAACCTGCTGTTAGTCCAGTGTTCTTCCCAGTGCACTGCACAGCCTTCTGACAGCTTGACAGCTGCATACCTGTTTCAAAGACACTGATGTTGCTCAGACACTTCCAAAACTCTTCTTTCAAAATGGTGTTTAGAATCATTTCATGAAACAAAAGAATACCTTCCTCACTTTATGAGAACTAATCAAAACTTGGATTTTAAAAGATACCCCTCAGCTTGGTGATCATGTGACTTCTGTGTAGCATGATGCCCGAATGGCCCATGTATATTCAAACCCCAAATACCTACAAAGATCACTTACTAAGGACAGACTGAGCTGTTGAGGTTTTTAAAATTCTAAAGGCAGTTTGAACAGTAATGTAACAGGGATGAGCCATATGACTTTGGATGGTAGACTCCTTTGAAAAGGCCAACACTCATCTGGATATTTGTGTTTGCACATGTATGTGCTGTGTGTGTGTTGGGATATCTAATTAAGTGCCACCTTGTACTCATAGCTTTTATATATTAGTAAGTATATAGATTTTTAAGATATAAATTTAAGGTATCATTATTTCATTTGGTGGATTTCCTTAATCTTTTCACATACAAATGAGAAAACATAAATGAGGCACAGGAAAGAGGATGGATGCTCACGTGCATCAGTCCAGGGTTTTGTGTGATTCTGGCTGCTGTCTAAATGCTGTTATACTGCCCCACTCTACTCTTTCCCAACACAAGCTGGAGGTTCATATTAGAGTTGAAAAATACAGTGATTGCCAATGAGAGTGTGCACAGTGACTCAGGAGTCACTGTGATCTGTTGTGGTGAGTGTACCCTTCTGTAATGATCCGACAGGCAGTGAGAAGTGACCAAAAGCTGTCACCTATTATCACAATGATCTGTGGAGTATGAATTTCATCTGGGGTAAAGAGACAGCCAAAGAAGGATCTCTCATCTAAAATGGCTAAGAGCCTGATATCTGTTATAATACACTCATAACATTCTGGCTTAATTCCTTACATGTGAGTATGTGTTGAACACATCATTGGGGACCATGGAAGATTTCTGCCCACATGACTGACTGGCAGAAGCAATGTGCCTACCACACATACTATCAAGAGCTAAGAGACCCAATGTGCCAACACTCTTGGTTCTTGCACTTTAAAGAATCAAGATACAAGACAGGTGTGGTAGTGTTTGTAATCTCAGCACTCTGGAAAACTATGGTGGTAGGATCCTGACTTTAACATCAGCCTGGGCCACATAGTGAGGTCCTCCCCCAAAACAAACACAGACAAATAAAATAAGAAAAAGGCTTAAGTAGCAAGGGCAGGATAATGTGAGAATTGAATTTCTCTCATCTTAACACGGGCCTCTGAGTTGCCAGTCATCAGCGGCCGACAGCTGGTGTCCAGCAGACAGGAGCGTAGGAGCGTGCGCACGCATGCACCCGCCCCTCTGTCATAACTGGGGCAGGGAAGCAAGGATGGCCGGTCCCATCCATCTGATTCAGGTGAGCATCCATCCTCTTTCCTGTGCCTCATTTATATGTTTTCTCATTTGTATGTGAAAAGGTTAAGGAAATCCACCAAATGAAATAATGATACCTGAAATTTATATCTTAGAAATCTATATACTTACTAATGTATAAAAGCTATGCAGGAGACCAGAGAAGACGTGGTGTGGCAGGCTGGTGTGGCCCCTTTGCTCAGCCTGCTTAGGAACAAGCAGCAGTGGCTGACCTGGGGCGAGGGGCATTCTTGGGTTTAACTTTGTTTTGTGTTTCCCTGACATCTATCCATTGGGACCTGAGTCCTACCTGGCATCTTGCAGATGTGAATGCTGGATTTACATGACACAGAAGGGTCCCTTGACCTTGGTACAGGATGGTCACTTCTTTTATGGCAGGAGACTTAAGGGTCCCAGCTCTACACTAGCGAGCTCAGGCAGAGTGTAACTGGGCTGCATTGAAGGCAGTTGTTTGAAGGCCCCTTCAGAGGACTCTGCCTTCCATGTGTGTCCTTGTCCTTCAGTCTAATGGGGCCCCAGAGCTGTGCCCTCACCGCCGCCTGTCTCATGACCGAGTGGAGAGGAACCAAAGTGAGGCCCAGAACCCCTTCTTCAGGTGGAAGGAGCAAGTGCACTCTGAGCAGACATGGCTGCACGAAGAACTTCTTCACAAAAGTCAAAACAAACACGGACTCCTTCCGGGGGAGGGAGCACATATGCTGTGAGCAGTCGGATGGCTAGGCCGGCCTGGTCCGTGTCTCTTAGCCTACTGGCCTATTAATCACCTTGCGTTTCCCCAGTTTTGATTGTCAAGGTATTATAAATTAGGAAACTTACCAAAGAGAGTATGTAATCTTCTCTGGAATGGCCTGCAGATATGTCACTGTACTAAATGTGTTTCAGATTTAATGAAGCTTTAATGTCCTTTTTAATTTTGCCTGTTTCTGTATCACCAGGGGTCGGGCAAGGCAATCAGCACTCAAGAGGGTGGTTTGGTTTAAAACTAGGAAAAAACTCATTTGCTTATGAGTTGCACTGTATTTTCTTAATTAAATTTACTGAGCAAAATGGTTTAAGTTCAGCCAACCAGTGACCTCTGTGTGTAGATTTAGATTTATAAATAGGTTAACAGTTAAAGTGGGGGGGGTGAAGAAAGATTGCAACAAAGCAAACAGATTAGGGCTCAGCCAATGGGACTCTCCACCCGCTCTGTCATCTTTACAGGGAAGCATTTAAATATGGGCAGCTTAAGTCCAGTGGTTTAAAAAAGTGCACTGAGAAATGAAGACATGCCAGCAATCCACCTACAGAGTCTCTCGTCCTTTCATTCCCAAGAGGAGAATGGCTGAGTCCACACAGGACCTGAAACAGGTTTACTGTCTGGTGGCTGGGGTGGAGGTGGGCAGGAGGTGGGAAAAGGATTTTTTTAATGTTAAATAAACAAGTTCATTATAATTCCAAATACGTAAGAGTCCACAAACTGCTCAACAGGGGTCATGGGACATTTCTTGTAAAGGGCAGGAAAAGAAGGCTGTGGACATGGTCACAAGTTGGGAACACACTGAAATAACAGGAACCACTAACATTTAACTGTGAAGCTACAAACGTTCCTCAGAGTCATCTCGTGACCTCTGACTTGACTAACCACAACCTAGGATTGTTCTTGAGGTAGCAGCACTGAAATACCTTGGGTTTTATAGTGTAAACAATAAATATATTTGGGCCTCTGTGTGGACGTGGACACACACACACACAGAGAGAGAGAGAGAGAGAGAGAGAGAGAGAGGAGGGAGGGAGGGAGGGAGGAGAGAGAGGAGAGGGAGAGAACCCTTTTGTATTTTAACAGAAAGTCAGGGTAGAAAATACAGGGTAACAGCACAACATTGGAGTAGCTACTGCTGTGGAACTGTACAGAAGGAAAGGCAATGCAGCCGGAAGCAGCGGAGGCAGACTCAGATCGGGTCACCTGCTCAGGCCATCAGCAATGCAACGGGACAGGTTCTACGTCTACACTTGCACTAAAAAGCACTCGGTTAAAAAAAAAAAACAAAACTCAATTTAGACATATCCTATGTTTCTCGGCATAACTGCAAATTGAAAATAAGTGTTTTCAATATAGCTGAAAGGAGACTTTATAGTCCGAAATGTTTTAAAATTTGTTCTTAATTACTTTGTGTGCATTTTACACAATTAAACTTCCATCTAAGGATTTTGCATTTAGAGTGTCTGCTGCAGTTAAGCCTCCATTTCATGGAAACTCGACAGCCACTTGGTGCATTCAGACACAGGGAAACTTAAAAAAAAAAAAATAGACTTAACTACTGAATGACATAAAATTCCCCAGGTGAGGTTTCATCCCAATACCAATTTGCTCAGGCCTAGAGAAGGAGCTTAAATCACCTCAAACTATGCTGGAAAAGACCCACGATAAATATTAAACACCTCAAAATCTACCCTACGATTTGACTTTTCTTCCCATGTATCAATTTCACTGTCCGCTTACGAAATGGTTTCAAGACAATCCGAAGGCTGTAACAGCAATTTGCCGGTGTTAAAGAGCTTCCGGGGTTAAACCGACAACAAAGACGCGCCAGTGGCGGCGTCGGCAACACAAAGCGTCTTGAAGTAGGGTTTCAATTAAATGTGGAGGATTTAGCAATGCAGGACCAAAAAAAAAAAAAAAAAAAGTTACAAATTAATTTAATCTTCTGCCTATAGTTTGCAGCTGCACTCCAAAGTGTCTAGGGCTTAAGAACAAAGCCTTGCAAGGCCTTGGAGTGAGGAAGCTTCAATTTTTAATGTATAAGGCCATTAGCTGCTAACTTGTGGAATCTGCGACCCCTGTGGAGGGGCATAAGTGCGAGTAACAGAGACGGATGAAATGGCGTATCTGCTCGCGTCTAGGACCACGAGGAGGAGGGTTATTACCAACACCGTCAGGCCCCGCAGAAACCTGCCCTAATAACCTCTGGGACCCTCTGCACCCTCACTTCTCACTACATCAAAGATATTGAAATCAAAACCTAATTCACTTTAATTAAAGACAATTAGTTTGTTTTACTATTATTGTTTAACTCATATGATGTGATAATGCATTGGAAATTAAATATGGGATAATAAATGTAATGAAGGTGTCACTCTACCCCTTCCCATCTATGCTTTCTGAGATTAGCTCCTCACTGGCATCCATCTCAGGAAAGCTCGAGAACAGATCATTAGAAGCCGGGTAGGGTATCTCATCTGCAGAGAATACAGCAGAGCTGAGGCTGTCTCTTTCCTTAGTCAATTTATACTTATCTTGACATAATGCTTTCCTACAAACTCCAAGGATTTCTTTAACACAAACAGAATTATGGCCCAATGGAGGCACCAGAAGCTTAATTAATTTGCCCAAGGTCATACTGTAAGTTGGTGGCAAAGCTTGTTCAATTATTAGAATGCTGGGCTCTACAGATGTTTTGGCAATGGCAGAGCACCCTGTCTGCGAAGGCCCCGGAGACTTCCGGTGCACTGGGTGAACCTCAGCAAATAACTCATTATGCCTGCCCGAAGAGTGCCAAGTGCCCCTGAGAGCTGGTAAATAACATTTTTTCCCTCTTTGTGTAGAAAGAGCCTAACTGGGAGGTTCCCACCAGGCTCGCTCCTTAACACGTGCCAACATTTCTAAAGGAAATCCTCATCTTCGCCAGACTCCACAGACCCTGAGTAGATTTATTGTAACCTAAGGAGCCCAAACACAGTAGCACAAAAGGATAAATCAAGCACTTCTCTATCACTCAGAAGGTCTTGCAGTCTATCCCAGATTACCAGTAATCATGGAGGAAAGACAGCATTACAAATAAATGATTCTAATACAGCGTTGCTGTTTTTCTAATTAGAAATGGGCTTATTACAGTGGATGTCTAAATGGGGACAGGGCAACAGTAATTCACAAACACAATATCCTAATGCCGGCCCTTTAATTGCTTTATTTGTTAGACTGTTAGAAATGATTGCTTGCTGTGGCCGACCGTGAACACTCAAAAGCATGATACATTGAGGTCTCAACCTGGGCAAACTGTACCTAAACTTACACTTTATTGCAGCTTAGTTCACAATCTTCACCTAATATAGGGTTAGATCCCAGTGCAGCAGGAGGATAAATCATCCTGGAATATTACTCCGGCAAAGTTTAGCTGTGACTGCAGCATATGTGCTTTCGAGCCACTGAAGCAAAGGCCCATAAAATACACTAATTACTGGAAGTTATGGTCACTGAGTGATTGATAGCGCTCTGCGAGGCAACTTCCTCATTTTCAACTCTTTTGACGGGCTCATCCGCCACATAGCAATTACTAATTCATGACCCACCCCTGAGGCGTCAGTCAGTACCTTTACTCCTAATTCTCCTGCTAGCAAACTACCGCCAGAACTGGACAGTGTCTTTTCTTCATCCTGAAGGGCCAGCAAGGATGATAAAAAGTAGATTCCATGCTGAATGCTATTGTTTTGAATCTTTAGAGGTTGCTTGGGCTCCTTAACCCTGATGACCTGAAACACAGTCCTTCTCCTTCTCCTATAATGCTATTTTACTCACATCAGTTTTTGTATATGAATATATCTATGTGTGTGCGCATGTGTGCACGCAAGTGTATCTGTCCATCTATTGGTCTTTCTATACTACATTAAACCAAGACCTAGCTGAACAACTTTTGGGCTTAATACTGTGTTTAAAGGTAATATGTTAATTTCAACTAGGCCTCAGTAAATATGAGGGTGTTAATTGTTAAACTTAATAAACAAAGACGAGAAAAGAAGAGGCTCTCTATTTAAAGAGACCCACTTTTGTGGCCTTGTAGACATTCTAATTGTTCTATGCTGATTTTCATCAGTAGCTCTGCTCACAGAAATGCTAATTAAAATATCTGGACATATAACAAAATCTCTAAAAGTCACTTAAAAACAACTGCAAAAAAGGTCCTCTTTGATGGCAGTCCGTGCATAAGAGGAGATTTGGTGTGAGATTTTGAATTAGAAGGATGTAAAGTTGAGTTAGGATGGATGAAAGCAACCATTTACATTTCTAATAGAAAAATCATTATTCTTCAAATGCCTGCACAGCCCTAACTGAAGTAGAAAGGGTGCTCCCTAGCTGGCACCTCAGCCTGTGCGACAGATAACAAATGGAACCTGCTTGCTTTTCAGGACATGGCTCCCACACATCCTCTTGTTCTTCCTCCTCTGTGGGGCGTCTGTTCCAGAAGACCCTGGCCACACCCGTGCAGATAAATCCATACTACTTCTTGCCCATACATTTTCCTCAGGAATTTATCACAACCTATCTGGTAATGGCTGATATCTAACATCTCCCTGTGTCTCTAATACCTGGTGGATTTTAGCCCTGTGTACAGGCAAACACTAAGCCAAGAGCTTTTTACATTCTCCATGACACGAGAAATACTATTAGGCCCCCAACAGGCATCAGGCGTTTATGCTAAATCGGGATGGGGACACCTTCGTTCATCTGGTCAGCCTAGAGAGGCATGGTTTGGTTGCTTCTAGCAACCAAGCCCAAATGACCATACTACATACTCTACAGCATCAGGATCTGATGTCTTAACAGAGCCCTCTTATCTAAGGCATCACTACTTAGAATGACCAGCAACTACCACTTTCACATATTTAAGCATTATAATTAATTCAGATGGATTATTTCTGATTAAAGACTTAGAAATGGGAATCCATCCCGGGTTTTTAGTTCTAACCACCAGAAGCCTTATAAGGATCGAGAAATGACCTCCTTTAAGGTGACTCTGTAATGCTGGTCTGTCCTCTGACAGCAGCAGCTTCAACCATGCCACATCTCTTAGAGGACAGCCTGGGTGGGCTCTCAGCTCTAAACTGTTCCCTGAGGTCGTGCAGCTGAGGATATTAGAGAGGACATCAGGGCTGGGGTTTAGTCTATTGAGCTCAAATGAATCTACCCTTCTATTTCCAGTTCAAGGTCAAGGGAGTCAAAATGGGACAATACTATGACACCCCTGCTTTTGGTATGTGCTGCTGCTCTGGCTGGCAGTCTACTGCTATATCTGCCCCAGTCATCAAAAACTTAGCTCGACACCATTTCTTCCAGAAAGTCATCTGCAGTGTCCTGTTTCCAGAGACAGACTTCACACAACCCACTAACCAGGCCACGTCTACAGCGTGACCTTGGTGCTTCCTTATCAGTAACCTATGTTGATTCAGCAACACACAGCAAGTCCATTTTGTGTCATTCCTGAGGCTGGAGCTCACCAGGGCTGCAGCAGGCTGTGCCAGCTGACAACATGAGGTACCAGGAAGTCTAAGCTAGCCATGAGGTGGTAAAGGAGAGAGTGCCCGTGTAAGCGACACCAGGAGAGCCATGCCCCAGCCTTCCCTTCTCTCCACTGGGTGCCACACATGCTGGTGAGGCAGTGTGGATTCCCTACTCTTAAGCACTATCCGGATGCAAGCTCCTGAGGCCCTTCATGCCCAAAGGATGGCTGAACCCTGCTAGGACTCCGGATTCATGGGATCCTCAGTAAATAAATGTCTGTTGTTTTAAGGACTAATTTGGAGTGGCTTATTAAGCAGCAATGGGGAAATGACAGTTCTCCCAGACTTGGATGGCAGCCCTTCCCTCTCATCAGTGCGGCTGTCCAGCCAGGAGCTCCCAGGGGCAGAATCTGGACTCTTGGTGCCAACCCAGGACAGCACACTGAACTCTTACCACACACTTCCTATTATCTCAGACATATTGGAGACCAGGTTAATCCGTGAATAAAATGAACTAGGCCTTGGTTTCTGGGAGAGAACAGGCACCTTGCAAAGTTCTGAGGCAGACCTGCCATGAAGGCATTGTACAGTGATCCTGGAAAACAGTCTTGATTAGAAGCACAGCCAGCCTGCCCTGGTCTTTACCTATGTCCTGCTCACTCACGTCCCTTCTGTAACTGGACAGAAGCAGCATATCTCACCTGTGAGGCAAGAACTGGCTGCTCTATGCAGCCAGGTACAGTCATTTAGCCTTCTGGAAAAGTCCTTCCATTTCTCTGGATCTTAGCTTCCTCACTTGCAAAATGGAACGTTTGACGCTTAGAAAGTAGAACCACTTTTGAAAGCACAAATCACTAGTTTCTAGTCCTTTCCCATTACTCCAGGCAGGAGCTTAAGTAGGGTGACAACTATCAAATGCTTAGTCACGTCATCTGTGTAAGTGCGGAGCTTTGCTGTCACCCTTCCCATTAGGATGTCACTGAGCAGAGGGATGTCAATAGCTCTAGAGGCAAGAGCACCCGTCTTCATACCTGAAGGCCTCCGTCCCACTGGGGTGCACGATACAAGCTGTGTGTGGTGCTGGTGGGCACATGCCACCTCTGGAGTGGCTTCTGCAGTGCTAAGGGGCACAAGCCATTGAATTCTATAGTCTTCCCTTGGTTAAAAAGCAATAACACTCTAGTTTTTAAGTAAAAGATAAGGGGTATAGAAGAATTTCCTAAATCGATGTGGTAGCCATGTCGAAGTCACTGTCAAGCTCAGAACTGAAGTCTGCAGGATGGAAAACAGGATTGTAAAGTTATCCCTAGATCACTGGCTTGAGGGAGAGGATTCTTGGAGCAGTGGGTCTTGGCACAGGGCATCTCCAAGTTGAGCTGCAGCAGTTTCCTGGCTTGTCAGTTTCATGGGACACAAGCCCCAGGAGACTGGTTTCCTCTGATCCTTTCAGATTGCTACATAAAAAGAATCTCATGCCACTAGCTCCTCATATCACCCCAGGATGTATGTCTGAGAAATTACAATTGCCAGGCACCCTTCTTTAAACCGTGGGCTCCATGGAGGCAGATTTTGTAGTTTTGCTCACAGTAGGGACTAGTGATAGTCACTGGTCCACATGGTGGCTGCGTGATGAAATGCACGAAAATGACTGCGTTTGATCTATGCTCATACTGTTCTCTTCTATGAAGACTTTTTTCTGGGACAAGTGCCTATTCAACTCCTACTTAAATGTCCTGAGGGGCAATTCCATCATTGAGTGGAAAGATTATTGGGATCCATCTATTAGAAAAGTATATTGAGCCAGGCATGGATGACACACGCCTTTAATCCCAACACAAGGGAGGCAGAGGCAGGTGGATCTGAGTTTGAGGCCAGCCTGTTTTCAAATTGAGTTCCAGGACAGCCAGGGATGCACAGAAAAACCTTTGTCTTGAAAACTCAAACCACACCAAACCAAACAAAGTATATTGAAAAGACGACTGTGGAACTTCTTTGATTGTTTTGATTTTGCTTTTAGCTTGGGAAGGTTTGCCTCAATGGACGTGGATCCCCACTTGCTTCTTCTCCCCCAACAATCCTTTCAATGAGCTGTCAGATGTCAGTCAGTACTATCTTATTTCTTTATTGTTTATATCAAGACTGTTGAGTCTGTGTTTTTTAAACTCCAAGTTTGGTGTGTCTGTGTCTATACCTGAGGTGACATGGGTATGTACTGCTGGGGAAAAAAAAAATCTTTCCATCAGCCAGAAATACATCAAGATGATAAAATGTCTATCTGGGGTTGCATGTACCTGCCCTGCTTTGTTGGCTGTGGCTGCTGAATGCACGGAGCACAAAGCCAGCTCAATGGTGCTGCATCCAGGGGAGCCACTAGCTCTGTCTGCCAGTTCCATATTCATGCAGTCACTGATGACCTTGGAAAATGCACATTTAGGCACGGCAAGCTGAGACAGCTGGATCCCTTCACAAACCTTGCAAAGGCCTGGACTAGCCGATCCATCATCTGCTAAAGTCACTTCAACAGCTTCCCCCCACCCCGTCCCCCACCCCCCTCCAGCAAGTTACACAAAACATCGGATCAAAATCACAAAGTCTAAAAACATCAAGCTAAGACATAATTACAGAATGATGAGTAAGAGTGGGGGATGGGTGGCAGAAACAGTTAAGTGCTCTTTTCCTCCACACCAGCCAATGGAAAGGCAGGAGGCTCAGACCAGGGCTCCAGGGCCACACCCTTCCAACTTGCCCATGCAAGCTTCCTGGAAATGTTCTGAGATGTGTGTACTCCGATAAATTGGTTGCCATCTCACAGCTGCAAGGGCAAACAAAGCTCATTGCAGAAGAAAGTTCAACTTCTGCTCACATTTTTAAAAAGGAGAAAGCAAGCCAGGCACAGTAGCACAGGCCTGTTATCCCAGCACTGGTGCGTGAGGGGGTGAATGAATGGCTGTCGGGAAACACAGAGGCAGGATTGGTGTAAGTCTGAGGTAAGCACGGCTTACGTAGCAAGTCCTAGGCTAGCCAAGGATATATAGTAAGACCCTGTCTCAAAAACCAAAACAATACTGAATTTAAAAAGGAGAAACATCTGCAGCTGAGCAAATCATACAGAATGCCAAGTTCAATGCCAGCCTGGTTTAAACAGCGAATAGCAGGTCAACTTGGGATACAGTGAAAACTACTCCTATGTGGAGAATGTGGACTGATGAGAGCTTCCTGTGCACCTCATCTGGCTGGGTGGCTCTTGGGAAACACCCACTTCTGGACCCATTAGACTCTGGGCCAGTGTCCCCTGGAGAAAGTCCCTACCAACCTCCTGCCGGTGGTCTTGGCCACTGGTGACCTAGGAGCAATGCAGGCCTATGCAGCATTCAGAATCTTTTTGGTTATAGGACCAGGTTTTATGGTCCCAGATGCCATCTATTTTCCTCGAGTCTCTACTTGGTCTCAGGTTGGGCCTGGGGGAGGGTCACTGGTTTGCCTCATATGCTGAGTTGGGGAGATGGTCTGTGGTTAACAGCTTTATGCCTCTCCAACCGACTCTGAGGGCTGGGGCTGTGCACGTGCCTAATACACGCAAGGCCTCGGTTTGAACCCACGAAACAGGGAAAAACAACCTCTGAAACAACTCTCCAGGCCTCATCTCTACTCTCAGCTCCAGATATGGGGAACCAGCAGGTGTGGAGCTTTGGGGCGCTCCACAGCAGAAGTCCGCTGCCCTTGTTTGTCCTGCTGTTTCTGGAGGCCTTCACGCTCCCACGTGCGTGGTTTTCCATCAAACCACTGCTCCATCTCATCCAGAATCTGACGGTGGCTGTTGTGAACGATGCTGTGTCTACAGAGACGGACTGGAAACGCAGCACTGTGGAGGGACTGGATGGTTGCAGGCCCAGAGGCTAACTACCTTATCTTGGGCTAGTTCTAGCCCTCTCACACAGTCATGCTCTGCCCACCTCTGTGTCTGAACTAACATCTTGTGACTAATAGATAGGGAGATTTTAGAATCTATTAACTTAGCAGATCATTAGCTTCCACCAAAGCTAAGAACGTCATATCAGATAGCATCTTGGGCTCTCTGATATAAGAAAGCTTCCCCATCCCTCTGTAACTGCCTCTCTGATGTACCACTGATGCAAGTTAAACTCGCTTTGATTTATGACTTTGCTCTGTAAAAGTAGAAAACTTCGCAAAACTGCTTCCACATTGGAACATGGAATGTGGGATAACCTCAATCTGTGTTCTCAGACCATAGTCACTCAAAAATGGTCCAGAACCAACTACTGTCTATTCCACTTAAGGCGAGAACTGTGGTTTCTGTGTTGACACTGCCTTCCCTCCCGCTGTGTCTTCATGGCACCATCATTCATGGCTCTTTTCAGTCGAGCTTGAGGTCAATGGAAACTATCTGCAATTTACTCATCTTTAGTTGAATTGGCTTAGTTTTTGACCTAGAGGTGAACATTTTAGAAGCCAATTCCAGTTAAGGAGAGGGCGGACATGCCTCCATTTCCTCATTATGACCTGTCCCTATACTCTAAAGTAGAGCTGCCACATTAGATGAGGAAACAGATGTTGTAGAATATTATTTTAAGATGTGTTACATTTGTTTATGTGGTGGAACATTTGTTTAATGATGCAAAGATGTGTTGCATTCTTTTATGTTGCATTTGTTTAGCTCTGTGAAGCTGTGTTACTTTGCCTGTCTAAAATGCCTGATTGGTCTAATAGAGAGCTGAATGGCCAATAGCAAGGCAGGAGAAAGAATAGGCAGGGCTGGCAGGCAGAGAGAAGAAACAGAAGGAGAAATCTGGAAGGAGTAGATCGAGGAGCAAGAAAAGAAGGGGCCATCCACCTATCCACCCAGCTACACGGCCAGACATGGAGTAAGAAGACAAGAGAAGGTATACAGAAATAGAGAAAGGTAAAAGCCCAGAGGCAAAAGGTAGATGGGATAAGTTAAGAAAAGCTGGCTAGAAACATGCCAAGGTAAGGCTGGGTATTTATAAGTAATAATAAGTCTCCATGTGTGTGTGTTATTTGGGAACTGAGTGTGGGCACCCAAAAGAGTAAAGCCCCCTCCCCCAAAAAAAGAGTAAATAATCAACAACAAACATTGCAGTCTACTGCAGCCAAGGTTCTTTGCTTAGGCTGCTGTGGCTGAGGTGGAATTTGAATCTGGGTTTGCTGCTTTGACAAAGAGAAATCACTTCTTCATGCATGGTGACAAATGATACTCCACAAACATGCATGGGCACTTATGTCAAAGGCTTCATCAAACTTAAACCCTGGTCTTTGTTTTCAGGAATGACTTTAAAACTATTATAAAACTTGGAAATACTGAGCCAAAAAGATTCTTGAGTACCTACTAGGGTGCTGGAATGGAGCTGGATAATGTAGGTCATAAGAGAATCAGATCTGGATTCTATATAGATTACTCAACGATGAAGTAGGAAGTGTTTATGTGACAAGCCAGATGTAGATGATGGTCAGAAGAGCAAGTGCTCCTCTCAGCTGCTGAGATCACAGCCAGCATCACGAAGGATGCATGTTCAAATTATATCTTGGGCAGATGAAGGAAAATAGCGTTCATATGACAGGAGAGTGTCATAGTACATGGATTTATTTTGGGAAAGGTAACTATAAACTTTGAGAAAGAAAGGGCTAGGGACATAGCTCAGTGGTAGAACACATACCCTATGGAATGCCATCCCTAGCACTACATAAAAAAAAAAAAAAAGGAGCTTTAAGAAAAACTGTCAAAACAATGGAGCCCAAAGAAATCCTTAGAAAGTGGTGTTTCTTTGATGACAGTGACCTTGCGTGGCTCTCTGAGTATGTTCTCCACCTATCTGGAGACATTTTTCTAAGCCATGGTCCTTGCTTTCATCATTTAACACATCATTCAAAGCACTTCAATAAAGCAGTGCTTGTGTTGAAGAGAGGCCTCGCAGGACTGGATGACACACCAATTAACCAAGCATGTCGAGCCAGCCTGCTCTGTGCCTCAGACTCAGGAGACTAGGAGGGCGGCTGTGAACAAAGGCAGAAAGCAGGGACAGAGTGAAAAGAGCAAGTGTGTGCTGGAGACGGACTTGCGGTCTGACTCCTGCAGGGACATCTATCAGGACGCCTCCGCCGCCCGCCACTCACCCCAACCTCAGCAAGGTTTGTGAGAGCCCCCCCCCCCCAACCCTCACAGTCCCTCAGCAGAGCCCCGTGGGGCTGGTGCCTGTCCAAGGGAAGTTTTTGTTCATTTTGTTTACTTCATTTTAAATGGTTTCTTTATTTATTGAGACAGATTTATACTATGTGCCGTGGCTGGTCTGAAGCTCAAAATGTAGACTAGACCAGATCTGTCTGCCTCTGCCTCCTCAATTCTGGGATTAAAGGTATATTCTAGTATGCTCAGCCTTTAACGCCCCCTCTCCGTGTGTGTGTGTGTGTGTGTGTGTGTGTGTGTGTGTGTGTGTACACATGTGGGCCATACTGAGTGTATCAGAGGTCAGAGGACCACTTTGTGATCATTGCACCTTTAAGTAGGCTGCCAGCATCAAACTCAGGTCATCAGGCTGGCAGAGCAAGTGCCTTTATCCACCGGGCCATCCCAGCAGGGCTTTGTTTGTTTGTTTTTTAAGAGATGAGGTCTTGCTATGTATCTCAGACTAGCCTCACACTCAAGATCCTCCTGCCTCCACCTCTGGAGTACTGCAGTTACAGATGGGCTCCACCATGCCAGGCCCCTGGTTCCTTTTTAAAATGCATGCTTTACGCTGGGCACACAAAGTTAGAGGAGGCAATGCATTGGCTTCCCCCTCTAGAAAGGCCATCTTTTGAACACGTGGCTGTTTACTTCCTCTTTACAGGTTTATGCTGTGACTCAAATGGCATAATATGAACAATAATCAATTAGTGAAAAGTCAAGGGAGTAGACTTTCCTCAGCCACTCTCTGTGAGACTAGGTAAGTACTGAATTGCTTGTGAAATTACGAAGATGCCTAGTGTGTTTTCGGAATCCCTTCCCTAAAGATTAGGCAAACCCCTTCAGACTAGGTGAAAACAAAGCCCTTGTTTTGCCATGCCAAGCCATTCCCATCCTCAAGTTTAGCCTGAAGTACTGAGAGCAGCACTGAGTGCTAAAAGTGCAAACAAGTCTTCCAGGGCAGGAGGAACTTTCCAGCTCTTCACAGCTTGGTCCTTCAGTCTTACAGGTCTCACATCTCTGTCCACTCCTTTTCTCTCTGCATTTCCACACCGACTCTTGGTGTGTTCTAACGGAAGAACTCAAGTCCGCATGGGTTTTCTTCCCCTACGAAGCGAGCCCACACAAACCCACACACTGAGACCTCCTTTATTTGGCTTCATAACCAATCCACAGGAGGGGAGCCACAAACACTTGAAAGATTTGTGTGAAAAACCATCAGCACAGGGCAGAGAAGGGCCCAACCCCACCCCCACCCCAGAAGCCACTGTCCTCAGCCCAGGCTGAACGTCTTATCTCAATCTTTGTGCTACTTTGCCAACACTTCACACAGGTGACAACATCTGGAGGAGACCCACTTTATCCCAGCAGCAGAGGGCTGCTACCCTGAGAAAAGAGGGGGACAGATGAAAGATAGTCTGATATTAGAGGGTCTTTGCTTAAGGCACAAATGGAGCTGTCCGTGATTTTTTTTATCTGCACACTTTAGTGGCGTGTAGCATTATCTTTTATGAAAGAGTGTATCAAGAGGACCTGCGGGGACCATGGCAGCACATTATCAGGGAAGGAGCTGCCAAGGATGAACCTTGGAGAAGAAGGTTTACAGAACAGGGACCTTGGCAGACACAGGAAACTTTCCATTTTCTATTTGATTCCCGGGTGATTCTGGGAAATGCCCTTGCTTGGTTTCCCATTCTGCTGCCCATCTTTTATTCTTCACCACAGGTCCTCTGTGGGATCCTCAACACACCCTGAGAAAGGTGTGCCCACATGCCCGCAGACTGTTGTAAGACAGTCTTACCTTCCTACACTGCCAATGGTTTAGAGTAGTCCACTGCAGAGTGGCTGGATGGGCTGGGAAGGGATCACCACTTAGTGCCTCCTCCTCCGGGTGGCAGGCTCCCCTCAGGACCAGTTCCACTCAGATGTCAACCCTGTGTCAACCCCCTGCTCCCACGAGGCCCTCGCCCACCCCTTTGCCGAGGCCCGCCACTTGGAGGCTCTAGCATCTTTCTTCTCTATCAAGGCAGGGTCCTCCTAGTTACGTGGCCAGTGCTCCGCAGAACCTGCCCATGGCGTTTATACAGCTGAAAACTGATGAACGAACGAAGGCTTCTATTCTTGGGAGGACACACTGAGAGTTGTTTTAAAAGTGAGACCAGAGGCAGAGCTCTCTGAAAGTGCTAACTATGCTTCTTCATACAATTTGTTCCTCAGATTTTCAAATGCCATTTTAACACACACTTCTGTCTAGTGTGTGTGTGTGTGTGTGTGAATCTGTAAGTGTGCATGAACATGTGTGTGTGAAGGAAGAAGTCAATCTTGGGTAACATCCTTAGAGTCTTAAAGTTTAGGGGGTTTTGAATAGGGGATTTTCCATTCGGAGCTTGAGCTCCATGATTAGGTGAGGCTGGCTGGCCGGCCAGTAACTCTGGGTTACTTGTTTCTGCCTCCTCAGTCCTGGGATTACCAGCATGCTCCACCAGCCCGCATTTCTGTGTGGCTGTTGGGGACTGAACGTAGGTCCTTGTGCCTGCGTGGAAAGTGCTTTACTGACTGAACTATCTCCCCTGCCCTGATATTTTTTTTTTAATGTAGCTCAGGCTAGCCTTGAACTCATGATCCTCCTGCCTAAGTTTTGAACATTGGGATTACAGGTATTTGTCTGTAGTGGTTTTGAATAGTACTTACCACATTTAGACCAAGTATACTCTGGTAAAAAGAAAGAGAAGCCTCAGCCTTCCAGTTTTTATTTTGACCTAAGGTCTCAGGCCCTTTGGATGTTGTTTTCCTCACATTGACCCTAAGAACGAAGGAGTCCTGAAACACCCCAACATTTCAGCTATAGTCAAAATCTTCTCCCTTTATCATGTACTTCTTTACCTTGGACCCAAGACCCATTGGTATAAAACATGTGCCAGAGGCTGTACTCTAGTCTCCGGTGACTTTTGCTCCACTACGTTAAGTTGGTCACATGTCACTTGCTTGCCTAGTGGGCCAGAAGCTGTAAGGGGACAGGGACAGCCGCCCCACATTCCTTTGGGTGACCCTTAGTTAAGCACCCTGGCCCTGGCCCCCCTCTCCCCGGCTCTCATCCACTATGGGGCTCTTCTGTTCTGTCCTTGGTATTCCTGGCACCCAGTCACCCCACACTCAAGGTGACTTTTCTTACACAGTTCCCTATGCCCAGTTCTCCTCAATTTTGCAAATGCAAAGAGTCTGTTTTCTTCAGTGTTCCAGAGACTACTGAGCAGCTTGCCTCCAGGACAAACGAACGCACTGGAATCTCCCTCCCTACAATGTAACCCTCTTTCTATTAGACTTCACATTCCCAGCGCCTAGGAAGATACCGAGGATGCCTATGTCAATAGTTACATTTATTGGCCATAGTCCAACCTTTCTACCTCATCTTTCTGATCCCCTTGTTTCCACGCCTGCCCTTCTACGGTCATGCTCCATAGAGCACCCTGTGACCCACTAAAAACTGAAGTCAGATCACTCACCCAGGGCAACAGCTGCAGCCCCGAGCCTGCTTGTATGTGATCCAGTCCCCGACTACCTCTCTGATTTATTTTTTTCCAGCCTTTACCTCAATAACTCCACTCTAGTCAGGTGGGGGCTCTCGTTTTTCTCTTTATGAGACTAGTCAAGTAGAGTATCAAGAAGGAATACCAATTGATATAATTCACTACCTCCTTCAGACTAGCTTGGATATGTTTTCTTTTCCTTTTTTTTCTTTCAAGACAGGGTTTTTCTATGTAGTCCTCGCTTTCCTGGAACTCATAGAGACCTGCCTGCCTCTGTCTCCCGAGTGCTGGGATCAAAGGTGTGCACCACCCGGCTTGGATACACTTTTTTAACAGTACTTTTTTTTTTTTTTTATAGGATGGTCTCATATAGCCCAGACTGGCTTCCAACTCACTCTGCATCTGATGAGGATGGTCTTGAACTTCCGATCCTCCTGTATCCTTCCTTGAATACTAGAATCACATCCTGGTCATATGCCACGCTGGCAAGTAAACCAGAACTTCGTGCATGCTATGCAGCTATCTCTCAACTGAGCTGTATTCCCAGCCCTCTCACCAGTGTTTCTACGCTCCCAACAGGTGAGGGTGCACCTCTGTCCCGGGCACACAGCCCTGCTGCTGCTGCTGCTGCTGGAACTACAGGGAAGACAGCAGCAGCAGCAGAGCTGTAGAATGCCAGTCTGCACTGGGGTCAGCTCTCACTCTCGCACAGAGAAGAAACTGAGCCTGGTGGGTACTGAAGGCTGGCCCAGGACCACCTAGGAAACTAGTACCAAAGCTAGTACTACAACCTGGGTCTTCTGTTTCCACCACTGGATTCTGAAGCATGTGACCTCTCAATTATTCTGTCCTGTATCTGACCATTTATAAAACACAACCAATGAGAATGTTTAAACCACCAAAGGGATATTCCATCCTAGCAAAGCCTGAGTCCCACATGTCAGAGGTAGTTTCCCCTGAAACAAGCTAATACTAGAACGAGGAGCCCTTGGGGTCCTGCTGAGGACTGGGTCCTGAGATCTACCCGCAAACTTCAGCCTCTAGGCTGCTGTGCACACATTACAGTTCCTCTTAGATTACCTTTCGGGAAAAGGCAGAAGAATATGGTTTAATAAACATTGAGCATTTGATCTTGGCACCCTTCCTGCTGTGCAGGTGAGCTGGGTCTGAAGATATTTCCTTCCAAATACAATGGTATTCATGCGTTACAAAGATCATAGAAAATGTATTTGACCAAACAAAAGCGATAGGATTGTGATGGGAACTCGATCTGTGGTATTATTTAAACATGCTTCTGTTTTTTAAAAAAGGCTTCCTTGATGGGAATGGACAGAATTGAGAGCTGTTCTGAGAGCCCCAGTGGGTGCCTGGGTTGTCTAGGAGTGTGATTCCAGCAAGCCAGGTGTCTGTCTTTCTAATACGAGTTGTATGACTATTTCCAAGTTCTAATGGGGCTACACCTGGCTCACTGAGGGAACAAATCCATTCTAAATACAGCAATACATAAAGACATTAAATTATACTACATGCACATCCCCCACCCCACCTCCACCCGCATGCACATGCTGTTTATTAGAAGGAGATAGGTTTTTTAAGAAAGAAAATGATATATAGCACATATACAACATATATATCATATGACTATAGCTGATCTTTTAAAACCACCCCCCTTGGATGTCACACATGCACACTCCAAGGCTGTCATCATCCTGTGCTGTCATGGAATCCCCTTTCAGAGACCAGGGCTCCAGACTAAGCAGGGCTCCCACCCAGGGAACAGTTCCCACATGCACATTAGCAGAGACTTGGATTGAACTGATCGTGGCTGGGGCTGGCAAACCTGTGTTTTCAACAAGCACTTCAGGTATGTCTTACAGAGGTGGTGTGTGAGAAGCAGCGCTCTAGAATAATGCAGACTCGGTTAAAGAGTCCCATGGAATATATGAATGGAAGGGCTCCAGAGTCAGACAATGTACACCATATAATGGGAGGGAGTTTGTGGTATTCCTTCAAAGCCTCCATTCTTCCCAATGGGATGTACTAGTACAGGCATGTCAATAACAGCAAACAGCAACATACCTCCATGAAAGAGATCCCTAAGCTCCACACGTCAGAGTGGATCCCATACTGCTCTCCTGAAATCCTTTCTGGCTGTAAGAAAACAGGAGGAAGCTTGTGAGCTACGGAAAGTTACCCCTGGCAGCACACACTGAATGTAAGTTCAACACAGGGAACCACCCACATTTGCATGGCATTTACACACAGCAGAACAATTTCACATGTATGCATATATGCATTCTGGAAGTGAGAGGATCCTGCACACAGTCCCTATGAAGACGATTATTGTCACTGTTTCACAGATCAAGAAAGTGAAGGCCCCAGGTAGCTAGTTAATGTGGCAGAAACCAAGGTAGCTAACGAGCTAGCACTTGACCCTAGGTCCACCTCCCTATGATCCAATGATCTTAACTGGGGATGGATGGACAAACTGTGCAAAGTTGTAGATGACTTACTTGAATTTGGGGAGAAGGGTCTTGAAGACCACGGCTTAAGTTTTACTTTTAACTTTTTACCTGGAAATAGTTTCAACTGTACAGGAGGGTGGAGAGTCTGCGGCTGGTGCAAGCAGCAGCCAGAGCTCGTCTTCCTAGATACACCGCCTGTCACTGTTTTATTCCACGCAGTGGAGTTTCTTCTGACAGGAATCAAGGTGCCCCACGGAACTCCTGGCCCTCCCCTTGTGTAGCAGGCGGCTGGTCCAGAATGCTCTGGCACACACACTCTGTTCGCCAGGAATCCTTGTGTACTGAGGGAGTGCCTCCTGGTCTGTCCTTCCAGGACTTGGCCTCCCATACATGACTTACAGAAATGTTCGCAAGGATTAGATGAACAACTGAATTCAAAAACTGAGGTCCCACAAAAGTGCAATATTGGCTCAAGTCTGCAGCTAATCATGGCAGGGCTGAGACCCTAACCCACACCCCACTGTCCAGTCCTAGTCAGTGTGACAGGTACTAGCAGGTATTCGTGTGGGACTGACTACCCAGTTGTGGGAGGAAAAGCACGACTGCCATTGTTATCACCAACAATGCCAGCTAGTCTGGCCAAACTGGTGAGCTCCAAGTTCAGTGAGACCCTATTTTAACAAAAAGCAGGTGGAGACAACCAAGGTTGACCTCTGGCCTACACACACACACACACACACACACACACACACACACACACACACACTAGTGTGCATTACTTCCACTTTTAATTGTCACGCTGCACTGCCATTCTCTGTCTCCCTGTCTACTTCCCCACAGGGAGCCTTTCACACCCTGGGCCACTCCTGGCCCATGACAGTATGAAGCCAAGGGTACTGTTAAGGGATGTTCATCACACGTGTGGTTCTAAGCATGAACTTAACCCTTCTCATATTTTATAACTATTATGTCCATCAAAAACTTAGAATGAGGACCAACAAAATGATTCCATAGGTAAAAGTGCTTGCCTCCAAGCCTATGACTCGGGTCCCAGAACTGGCATGGTGGAAGGAGAGAATCTACTTTCGGAAAGTGTCCTCTGACCTCCACATATGCTATAGCATGGGTGCACGCCTGCCAACTCTGAGACTGGGTGACAGTTACTTCTTCTGTGGACTGCTTTGTAAAATGAAGGTGACAATAACAATGTATATGTACCACAGCATTGTGTGAGAATAAAATGTAATGTCCTCAACAGAGAAATGTCACATGGGAGTGCCCAGCAAATACCAGTCTTTCTGACGGTCACCATGGCCAGCTGGACTAGAGTGTGCAATCTGAGTAGGCTCGTGTCCAGGGAAGACACTTGCAAGGACTGTCACAGCCCGAGTGTGGAGACAAAAACAAACTCCTAAAGCAGCCACACAGGGCTAAGAACAGTCATTTAGATTCTATCCCAAAAGGTAGTATTTGAGAAACATCTTGGAAATTTTTCAAATTTTCAGTTATTCAGAAACCATAACATCAAAGGGTTTATCTGTGTAGTTTTGGTGCCTGTCCTGGATCCCACTCTGTAGACCAGGCTGGCACTGAACTCACAGAGATCCGCCTGGCTCTGCTGGGATTAAAGGCGTGTGCCACCACCATCCAGGCTGTAAGTAGCTTCTGTACATCCTATTACAACCATTACAACTATATAGTGTAGCCTTCTAATTTCTATGTTATGCTTGGTTCAACTAAAGACTCAATTATGCTATGTTCAAAAGTGCCATATATGAAGGTGTCTTTCCAGTTTCACCAGTGTCTCCTCTGATTCACAGCATGGGACGTGTTCAGTGGAAACAGCTCATGTAGCAGAAGGTACTTGAGATGTGCTTTACTGGCATACACCAGGGGCTGGAAAATATTTGTTTGTTTTTTGTTTTTCCTGGAAAGGCCAGCCTGGAAACAATGTTCACATAGGGATGGATGCATGCAATTTTTTTTTTTTCTGGAAAGGCCAGCCTGGAAACAATGTTCACATAGGGATGGATGCATGCAATTGTACAAGTGCTGAGCTGCTGTTGTGTGCTGCTGAAGCCACACCCAGCCCTAAACTAACAGCCTTGCCACATTCTAGTAAAACCGGACTCACAAAACAGACCTGGACTGGGCATGGTGGTGCACCCTTTAACCCCAGCACCTGGGACACAGAGGCAGGCAGATCTCTGTGAGTTCCAGGCCAGCCAGAGCTGCACGGAGAGACCTTGTCTCGAAATCAAATAAACAAACAAACAAAAACTTTAAAATAGCTAATAAATATTATAAATATATAAATAAATAATAAAGAAAGAAATAAAAAGCAAGTGAACAAAGCAGAGAGAGGTTCAGGAGTTATAGTTTGGTAACATTTGGCATAGAATCCCATGTGGAACCCTAAAACCTAGACTACAAGAGCTAAAACAGGATACAGCAGGCAGGGGTTTACATAAAGCCAAAGAGTCCAACCCTTCTCCAAAGAGACTAGCAGCATGGACAGCAGTTGGGTCAACACCAGACTAGAGTAATGGAGGGCTGTTTCCACGCTCCCCCATGGCCAGCCTTTGGCAAGTACTTGGCCAACCAGAGCCTACAGAATTGCAAAGCTCTAGCTCTTCCTCTCGGACTTCCATTGTTTTCCTCCCTGGCATCTTAGGCTTTCTGCAGCATGAACTACAAAGCTGATGACTAGAATTCACTCACCCAAGAAACAAAGCAATTTCAGCTTTGCCAATCTGAGCTAACATTTCATAATTTTAATCCTCACACTTTCAATTAACATATGGACGCATCACATTCATCCATAAACAAAAAGGGAAAAAAGTAATTTCTTTAATGTACACCTGGGAAAGACAACTGTAATCTGGATTTGTAGCTCAGATGTGATGCAATTTAATTATCAGAGCAATTTAAAGCTACCAAGAACATGATGGGCAGTTGAGAAGTTGTTTCATGGATAGCTTTTTTTCCTTTTCAAGTCATGGTATTTTCATAATTCATAGAGGCTGACTGACATTCAGTAGGGTTTTGTTAACTAGAAGAGTGACTCACCAATGTCATTGACCCTGGGAGAGCCATGGAGGAGACTAGCGTTTAAAAAGCAGACACATTAACTTTAATAACTGATCTACTTTTTCCACATTTAATTAGAGAAAAAAACAAAATATGAATTTTCTTAAAGGCAATGGAAACCAAAATAAACTATTTGGACCATTTGAAAGAAAATGAAATGCTTTGCATTGTTTGAAGAATAGCAAGGTGAAGACCCAGGTTCTGCCTGCATCAAAGATCTTTTAATGGTGATAACACAGGGACAAAAACAATACTGAAAATAAGGTCCACGACTCTGGCAGGACAGCTCTGTCCATAAGAGCACCAGTCTCTGAGCCTGACACCCTGTGCTGGACCCTCAGGACCACATGGTGGATATCTACATCTGCACAGTACCTCCCAATAAGTAATAAAAATATAAAACATTTTTTGAAAGATCCATGATATACCCACAATAAAATCTTCTAAGTGTGTGATACCAACAACATCTCCTTAGCCTGAGAGGGATTACTTACATAAATCTGGAACCATCATGGTAAAAACCAATCCTAAACACTGAAATAAAAAGCAGACTCTAGAGGGGAAGAAAGGAAAGGGAGAGGGGTGAAAATAAAAAATAACAACAACAAAAACCAGACTCTGAAAATGATACCAGAAAAGCCTTTTCCTTGCTTCCTTCCACTCCCACCAGCTCTTGCAGGGGTTAAGAAAACCAACAAACTCAAGATGCTTATAGCCACAAATAAGCTCTCTCGTTTGAAACGGTAAGAAAAAGAAATGGAACAACTTATGCTATCTGCATGACTTGAACAACTAAGGGAAAATACAGAGCTATACATTGTAGATACTAAGTGCAGAACACTGGGAGATCCACAGGTTCAGACCGGCCACATCAGGAATTTAACTTGGATCTGGTGACAAGGCGTGTTCCTATCCTCAGAACAAACAACCGATGTTACTGACTGATGCCTTGACATATATCAGGGTTTATTAGGGTTAATTAAATAAGCGGTGTGGAAAAGTAGCCAATATGATATCAAGTGCAATTTTTCTGTAGGATTAAACTTCAAAACTCAGCAATTTCACACTTGAACCGACCAGTTGAGTCACCGAAGTCAGATAAGTTGATAGTCAAGCACAAAGCCTGGCATGTTCTCAGAAGAGCTGCAAACTGGAGAGCAACTGGATTGACTTTGTAATTTATGACTTACTAGTCTACAGTGGTAGAATTAATTCAAGAATTATACATTTCCAAGTACATAAAGATAAAGATGTTGGCTTTAAATGTTATTTTTGCATAAGTTTACTTACTGCCATATAAGCATTTGTTCCAACATACGTCTTGGCTATAGAATTCACCAGCTATGAGACAAAACGGTCTGTTAGAACAATATAAAGATAATGTGGAAATAAAATGGGCAATTATTCCCCATTTAACCTACAATCAGCACTCCTATAAATCAACTAAAAATTATGTAAAAGGGAACAAATTCATCCACAAAGGCATTAAAAATGATTAAATCTCTCTTTTCTTTTGGATGTGATTTCCAATTTAAACAAGCACACAGCATTACGGTTTATAGCAGCTAACCTTAAACAATTCACTTAAGCGTGATGCTCAGCGCTTTAGTGCCCCAAACCCGCCTGAAATAAAAAGTCAATTTGAAGTAGAATTTGAACACCCTCATCTTTCAGTCAGATGGCTCAAGATGTGAATGGAGCCCCCCGCGCTCCCAGGACGAGATGAACTAAAGAGGCTGGAGGGATAACAGACTTTGACAACTCATAATGCGAAGCTGACCTTCGCTTTGGTCTTCGTGTTTGGATGGGAGGGAAGGTGGCTGCGATTCAAATCAACACCACAGCACGCGCATGGGTCACTATCACTGGGGTTCTCAGGGGAGGCCCCAAATGGAAATTAATTAAAATTGGTGCTGCATATTGTAATGGCCCTCCACCATTGTTGCTCCCAATATTAATTTTTATTGTGGGCCAGTTGGGCTCCCCAGGCACGGCTCCCTCGCTGTCCTCCCTTTTGTCTGGCCAGAGCGCTTTCATAGTCAAGCTGCATAGCAATGAAGTTTGCTATTTGTAAGTAGTAAT
Organism: Peromyscus leucopus; assembly: GCF_004664715.2. Lineage (NCBI taxonomy): Eukaryota > Metazoa > Chordata > Mammalia > Rodentia > Cricetidae > Peromyscus > Peromyscus leucopus. Next base: position 9,598,031 of record NC_051069.1, on the reverse strand, counting down.
TACAATATCAGCAGTTTTTACTGTCATTAAACAATGAACAATCATATTCTGATGAAGGAAACTCGCTCAGAGATTAAAAATGAATAACATGTGCCCAGCGACAAGCAGACGCACAGTTCCTGTTTGTCTAGAACCTAGGTGATTTTCAATCCACAGGGCAGGCTGAGCAGAAAAAAGACCTACCTGCGTGCTGACGCCGAAGTCACACAGCTTGACCTGTCCGCCTGTGTTGACTAGCATGTTGGAGGGCTTCACATCTAAAAGGGATCAGAAAAGCCTGTGACCAACTCCATGTGGATACAGCTTGTTTTCAAAAGCACACGTGTGCACCATATAACACTGCAGAAGCGGCATCCTAGGTCCGCCCAAACTCGAACCACAAATTTATTACAAAGCTTTTATCTGGAAGCAGAAAGTCCAAACCTAGTCAAACGAAAGTCCACTCAAACCTTGACTTTCAACAATAGGAAATACCCCATCAGCCTAGCCCCATACTTTCTCGGAAAGAGCAGCCTTTTACAATGTCTACTTTCTCGGAAAGAGCAGCCTTTTACAATGTCTATTCACAAAAAAGGGTTGTTTACACTGTGAGTGTGTGCTCTAAGTTAGGGCTCCCATCTAGGAAGCAGTAAAGCCAAAGGGAGGGGGACAAAAACAAACTCCATCCACGCATCACTGCTAACAGGTCCTCACTGAGGGAAACCATGACCTGTGTCTTAGTGACAAATGCTACTTCAGATAATTCTCAGAAACTGACTGAAGATGTGTGTACGTCTGTGCGCATGTGTGTGCACATATGCGTGCATGTATGAACCTTCATTTATCCCTCCCAATGCCATTTCTGACTACTGTTACAGTTAACATAAGAACTGGCATAGCTCTGCCAAGGCAGTCAGTCGGTAAATAATGACACAGAGGGTTCCTGTGAGCATCACCAGTGACAATAAGCCTTTTCTGGAATTCAGGGAGGTCAGAAAAACCACCAAGAAAGGCAAGAGCACACCACTGTTGATGGAACAAACAGCGTGTGCTTTAACAGGTCATCTTGAATAGTAAAGAAGTCTAGTACAGGCAGCTAGTTAGACCCAGTATCCTTGCCTAGCCTAAAATAGTGGCCACAGTTTTGTCAATATATTTAAAAAATAATTCTGCAGACGAATTTAATCTTCTTTAATCTTCTAGCCTGCAGTAGGGTATCCCATCAAATTATCTTGCTAAGAGTATGTCTTTAACTCAAGTTTCAAGTTCCAACTCAGAAACTGACGGGGGGGGGGGGGGGTTTCTTACACACTGGCTTATTCAGTATTGTCTGGCACCAGAAGGCAAACTACATGGAAGCAGGAACTTGAATCTCCTGCTGACTGCCTCATCCCCAGCTCCTGGAAGATGGACAGACAGTGATGATGCTCCAGGAAAGGAGAAAGCAGGATGAACGGAAGCCATGAGCACATGGGATGATCTTCATGTGGATGGTTTAGCGATTTAAGTAAACTGTGGAAGCTGTCTCTGTGGTCTGTTCTTCAAGCCAAGCCCATTATAATGAAAGCTGAGGTGGGGAGGGACTCTTTGGGTTTAAGTTGGCATACACAGGTTGGCATGAGCCCTTGCCAACTAGCTCTCAACCCCTATTTTTTCCTGATTCCCATATACTTCTTACAACACTACCATTTTAACCCTTACGTATGCTACTGACCACATCATTTCTCTCCTTAAAGATGAAGTTAAATATATTCCTTGACAGAATAGAAGTGTGTGTGTGTGTGTGTGTGTGTGTGTGTGTGTGTGTGTGTGGTGTTGTTGTTGTTGTTGCTGCTGCTGCTGTCTGTTGTTAAGACAGAGTCTTACTATGTAGCCTGGGCTGGACTCTATTTGTCCTGGTTTGTTTTCTCTTGCTGTGATAAACACCATGACCAAAAGCAGCTTGGGGAGGAAGGGTATATTTCATCCTACAGCTCACATCATTGAGGGAAGCCAGGGCTCAGCTCAAGCAGGAATTTGGAGGCAGGACAGAAGCAGAAACCATGGGGGAATGCTACTTACTGGCTTGCTCACCTTGTCTTACTCAGTCTGCTTTCTTACATAACCCAGGACCACATGCCCAGGGGTGGTACCACCTACAGTGGGCTGGGCCCGCCCACATCAGTCTACCAAGAATGATTGTCTAAAGGACAGTCTGATGGAGGCATTTTCTCAGCTGAGGTTTTCTCTTCCTAGGTGTTGTCAATTTGACAACAAAACAAACAAACGAACACTAATCAGGACATCTGTGGTCCTCCAGCCTCAGCCTCCTAAGTGCTTGGATTACAGTAGGCATCAGCACACCTGGTCCTCCGTTGACCTTCAAGTGTGCCTCAGCAGTCAGTAGGACACAGCACAGCCAGCCAGAGATGTCCCAGTCATCCTTTGCTGAACTGAAGCTCGTCTTAAATTCGATTTAACCTGCTTTTACTCTGCAAACCAAATTCTTACTATAGGCCCGCAACTTAAAATATTTTAAACTTGGATCATCTACTGTCTTACAGTTTGGACTTAAAATGAATTTGGCTACCACAAGTACCGGCCTCCCTGCTGCACAAACTTTCCAGGCCAACATCATGACTTCTTTGAATTTTTACGGCATTGACTGCAGCACTTGTTTGGAACTGAGCATGTCACACTTCACTAGGCATTTACTGCTCTAGCATCATCACCACAAGAAATAAATTCACAGGGTTGGAATAAGCTCCACACATCTTCATATCTATTCCCTTTGCACACAGGGTCTTGCTCACTGGGAGATGTTTTTAAAACTACATTAAACTTACTAACATAAATGCCCCCCTTTCAAGTAACATCTTAAAGCATAATCTGAACATAATGGATTCCTTTCACGAAGTCAATGGATTCAGTTGGAGACAAAGCTGTACTTCGGTCTTTTTGACCATGCAAGTTTGCCATGCGACTTTGGACTTGGCTTGTAACATTTTAGCTTCTAGGTCTGCAGTGGACAAAACATTACTTTTTACACTGTCAATGTTATAAATCAAAGTAGAAAGTAATTCCAAAGCACAGTAAGTAGACTTTATAAAAACAACTTGACGTTAAGGAAACATTCTCGGCAGACCAGCGTATGCATTTTCCTAGGGGCTACTGATTATACTTCTACAATCTGTGTTCAACGCAACAACAAAGTGATTCTTTAAGACCCATGCCAGTGTTGCCCATTCTCTGTCCAAAACTACTGAGGGCTTCCCAAATCAACCAGAAACACAAGGTCCTTCCGTTAGCGTCTAGGGCTGAGCACGAGCTGGCGCCACCTCTGTACCTCCTGCCCTGCCCACTCTTGCTCATCTGCCAGTGGCTCCTAAGCCTAGAACGTTCTGGCCCCTCATTCATGCCTAGCTAGCTCCTTCATTATCCTTAAATTCCTGCTTGAATGTTATTGTGATGCAGCCTCACGAGCTAAGGCTCCCTTCCCCTCCCCTTTGTTGATCTTTACATGGAAATTCACACTTCCTGTTCTTCTGCGAGGGGAGGAAAGCTCCATGAATGTACACTTCTCACTCCATGTCTGGAGCGGTATTTGGTAGACATAGGAAACATTTCTTGAAGCTACAGTGAGTGAATAAGGGCCGCTCAGCTAGAAGCAGCATGCATTTGACTCAGAACATTCTTTAGAATGGGTACATTCCTAAATGATAGTCTTCATTGTGAGACAAGTCCACAGTTATTTACAAATGTTCACACAATACTTACTGTTACTTCACCATGTAAAGATATGGTGAGAAGCGCGAGTTGGACCCCACCTCTGGCCTCTGAAGGCATACCCACAGCTATCCAGGAGCTGCTAATACTTCCCTAAAGACTGCTCAGGAGACAAAGTACAACTTCTGCATTCTCTGTCATTTTCCTTCTGAACAAACAGTATGGTTCTTACAAATACAGCGAGTCATACAACTAACTGGCTCCCAAGCCTAGCTGTGCTTTTAAAACCTGACGCTTTCTGGGTTCCATCTCAGAGAGACGAAATCAGAAACCAGTTCCCGAGAGTCTGGATTCAAGTCAGCATTGAGAAAAGACCAAAGGAACTCGCTTTTCTTTGCTTCTGAGTAAATGTCTGCAAAGTTAAGACTATATCAAGAATGATTTGTTTTATTTTTGTGAATTTTTGGAGTCCCTTAATTCCTCTTTAAAAACCAGTTTCGCTGTAACCACTTGGCATGTTGTTTGAGAGTCTGACAGATGTATAGCCACCAGGTGACCGTAACTGAGACAGGAGACATTTCCATCTCCCTTCAAGGTTGGCTGTGTTCTGCCGCGGCCCACACTGCCCTGACCTTCAGCCGTGGGCCACCACTGGGAGGCTTCTGTCATTACCCGTTTGCTCTTCCTCACACATTAGAAATTCCAAAATCTGCGGTTACGTTTGTTAAGAAGCGGGCTGACTGGTGTTCAGGTACGTATCTGTCATTATACTCAGAGACTCTTTTTCATTTTAATTCATTCTTTGATAATTTTATAAATACAGTATATCGTGATCATATCACCCCTCTCTACTCCCCTCTACCTCCCGTAGGTTCCCCTCCAACCACGTGCCCCTCCCAACTTCATTTTTTTTTTTTTAATTTAAACCCATTGAATCCCATTAGTGCTGCCTGTATGTGCTGTATGGGCATGGTTGCAGGGCCATCCACTGAAGCCTGGAGCACCAGCGATCTGCCGGGGCCACACTCCTCAAGAAAACTGGCCCCCCAATTGCCAATAGCTCCTCGGCTAGAGGTGGGGCCTCGTGAGCCCTTCTAGCCATGCCAGAATGTTGACTGGATTGATCTTGTACAGGCCACCACTGTGAGTTATCAGTGCAGTGCGATGCAGTGTGATGCAGTGCAGGGTGTGGGCTTGTGTGCACGCATGTGTGTGCCTGTGAACTTTCTGGAGTCGCTTCTTTCCTTCCCCCGTGTGAGTCCCAGTGATGGAAAGCAGGTCATCGGGTTTGGCAGCAAGTGCTTTCATTCACTGAGCATCTCACTGGTCCTCATTGAAGAATTTTATTCTAGTCCCTAATCCATTGTTTTGACCTTTCATTCACTGAGCATCTCACTGGTCCTCATTGAAGAACTTTATTCTAGTCCCTAATCCATTGTTTTGACCTTACAGCACAAGCCAACTCAAACCTTTCAAAACAGTGCTTCTCAACCTTCCCAATGCTGCAACAGTTTAATACAGGTCAGTTCCTCATGTTGTAGTGACCCTATCAAAATTATTTTCGTTGCTACTTGTAATTTTGTTATTGTTACAAAATGTAATGTAGATATCTTCGGTGACCCCTTTGAAATGGTCATTAGACCCCCCAAAAGGGGTCTTGACTCACATGTTGTGAAGCACTGTTTTAGAGATACAAGGGATAAGATTACATTTGGGCTTCAGTTGTTAAGTTAAATTTGGATCCAAGCAACAGAATTTAAATGTTGGTCAAGAATAGCTCCCCCAACTTTAGTTCTCCTTTATGCTGTTCATAATATCTACCTTATGGCTGAGTTATCAACAAGCCTAGTCACTGTCCATACTACATCAAATTTTCATATCAAACACGTAAATTCTACACCTCCCAGGAAGAACTCCAGAAATACTGAGATAATTTTTCTGTTTTCCAAAAAGTAACAGACATTTGACTGGGTATAAAGATTACTTTAGAGGAGACAGTTATGTATGTGTTTATTTTAATGTAATGTCAAGTTATAGAAAATAAAAGCAAGAGAAAGCCCGCAGCTTTTCCTGCAGCTCACCTAGACATATCACAGCCTGCCTTCTGTAAGCAAAGCACAGAAAAGATGAGTCATTAAAGTGACTGATTATAAATAGGAACCATCAGGGCAGATGTAAGTCATTTTGGTTTAATCAGGCCATTAATTATTAGGGTTTATCAATTAGTTTTATTGAAGGCAAGGGAGCTTAAATGAATGGTAGGGCATTGATTTTAACTGAGGCATCTTCTCAAAGAAAATACAAATGAGGATGTAGAAGCCTGGAATTACGGGTTCGTTTCATGCCTTTGAAGAAAGTGATGCTTGTATTAGTGCTGTGTAAAATCTTTAATGAAAAGAAAACCAACTCCAAACCCTTTAGCATTAAGCATGAGATGTCATTTGCTTGTGTTACCTGCTTCAAAGTCTGATTTCCAAGAAGTTGGTATCATGCTGGAGAAAGTGAGATAAAGGTAAATGCCAAGTGGCTCATTTTAATGCCCAGTGTTCTAGATCACTTGTTATGGATGGGCTTTCGTAGCAAACAGTGGTAGATTCTGTGTCAGATCCTCTCAGGGGAAGCAGGGGGATGCTATGCAAAGCGGCCGATGGAATTCATGTAAGATCTGCTCATCAGCCCTGCACATGGACTGCACCACACAAGTCATTAAAGCTCTGAGCAGAGCTAAGTCCAGTCGCATGAATCCTCAGACCACCCTGAACTCGCACTGGCAACTTATTGAGAGCAGGAAGATCAGCTATCAATCAACCTGATCAGGCCGGGATCTGATTGTATCTGGATATTCTAATAGTGATAAAATTGGTGTGGGACTTGAGTGAGACTGTGCTCAGCACTGCCTGGCACAGAGCCAAGTGCTCAATGCACAATGCATCGTCTGTGAATGGATGTTCCCAACTCTTCAATGCACTATACGTATTGTGAGCTACTGCTGAGGAACGGGCCATGACAACTCCCACTCCAGGAAGTCAGGATGTGGACTGTCTAAGGTACTGTGCCAGACCCAAGTCCTAAGTGAGGTTCTAGCTCAAAGCAAGCAGGTTCTTCAAGAATGGCAGGTGCTGTTCCACTGGAGCGACAGAGGAATCAACAATTACCCAGTCACATCAGGTGTCTCTTGTCAAAATATTTCCCCAGCCCTCAACCAGACTTCCCAGTGAGCTGGACTTTTTAATAATGATGCCATAAATGTGATCTGCAGGAGTGTCAAGTAGATGAGGGGTGGCTCTCAGCACTTCTGACCAATAATGTGAAGTGTTTAGATGGGTGGGAGAAAAAAATACCCAGAACAGGAAGAATGTAAGAGTTTGCAAATGGTGTCTTGGGTCGTGCTGAGGACCACATCAAACTTCCTGCCCCCACCCTCAGCAGGAGTCTATAAATGAATAAAAACTAAAATGTCTTTAAAAATTAAACATAAGCCATATGGCTAATAAGTCAGCAAGTCCCACCTACTTGGAAACCTGAGGCAGGAGGATGGCTAGAGCCTAGGAATTTAAATCCAACCTTGGTAATTGTGAGGTCCTGTCTCAAATAAATGACCACAAAACTGTATGGTCGCAATGCTACCCTGTCTTTAGCAAAACATGAAACCCCAGGTAGTAACACAGACCGCATACTGTACAGCAATGATAAATGACAAGTTCTTAAACTCCGAGATTGTCTGAATGGCTGTAATATAGAGATTTAAAGGCAGATACTAATTCCACTCCCTGGTGTCTATTCAACAACAACAACAACAACAACAACAACAAAATAAAAAACAAAAAACAACCCAGAATCTTACAAAGACATATGCATGCTGCACAGGGCAGCACATGCCTATAGTCTTAGCAGGTAGAAGGCTATGGCAGGAGGCCTGCTTCAAGTTTGCAGCCAGCCTGGGCTACATAACAAGTACTGGACCAGCCTGGGCTACATGGTGAGAACCTACCTTAAAAATAAAAACCACCAACATAAATAAATTAAAAAAATAGACATGTATGCAAATAGCAGCAGCATTATTCCTAACAGTCCCAAACCATATACAATTACAAATGCCCCTCCATCCACTAGTAAATGAATGAACTACATTTTCTCTCTCTATATATATACATATATAATAGTATTCTGCAATAAAGAGGAATGGATGGCTGACAAACGTTGTAACATCGATCAACCTAACTAAATGTTACAGAAACTAGAAAGAGCAAGGCACAGCAGTTCATATGGATCTACTTATGTCCAGAAAAGGCAAATCTACACAGTCAGAAGATAGATTAGTGTTCCCTGGAGAGTGGGGCAGGGCCAGGGAGTGGGTGGAGGACAAGGACCCGGGACACAGGCAGGGCCTGTGGCAGGGACTGACTGTGAATGGGATGGAGACGTTTTTTTGGTAGGGTGATGGACTATTCCAGAACTAGATTACAGCAATAGTTACATAACAGTATAAAATTATTTAGTTCATTTTTGAATCGCATCCTTAAAATGTGTGTCTTTCTTAGTGTATAAATAATAAATCAATAAAGTTATTTTTAAAAAAGCCTCAAAACACAACTAATCAGTAGCACACTGTTTCCCAGAAAACTAGTTGATAATCCATAGTTTTGCAGATACTTTCCGGCCACAGTGGTCACTTTCCAATTTGTGACAAGGTAGGAGACAGACACCATGTAACCACTCTTAATTATATATAAATAGTACAATGGCTGCTTCCTCTTTAAAGCTGGTATGCATTTTTTAAAAAGCCTAGGTAACCACAATGATTATTAATAGTATTTTTAAAAAGGTACTAATTTTAAAGTGTCATTTTTATATATTTGAGATTTTCCCAAATGACCAAGGCTGTGTCTACAGAATATAAAATCAACTAGTCAAGCATGAGAAGCTCAGTCAGGCGACCATGGCTGCCTCGGTAACCTCCCGTAACTGTTCTGATTTTCAGGATGGTCTGATTTTTTTTTTCCCCTTCCACTGAATTGACCAAATTGACTGTGGAAATTGGTATCATGTCGACACGACCCATGTTGCCGCCCATAACTGCCTCACACAGGAAACTGGATCTTTACACAGGCGGCATCAATTAGCCATTACAGAAGACACCAACAGCAGTAAGCTGGGGCTTGCTGATCAAGGCTGAGCCCTCAGAAGCAGAGCTGGCTGCAGCCCTTCACAGGCGTCCCCTGTCAGCTCCGCCCCACACACCACTGGGGTCAGGGTTTGGCTGCAGGCCTAAAGGTGGCCCTGGACACAGGGATCAAAGTCTGCACAGGGACTAAGGAGCTGACTTCCGGTCGGAGCAGTTTTGGGGGAAACTGACTCAGTTTAGAGTGTACGCTTTTGTCCGAAAAGGAAGCCACACAGCCAGATAGCGACCTCTGTGTGAGCTGTTTGCCAGAGATGTTGGTGATGGCACCTGCTGCTCCCTTCCCATTGTGTGTTTACAATACTGGCTTGCTTGGTCTTTCAGGGGTGAGCTTCACTGGGTGTGGTGGTTTGAATGTAACTGGCCCCCTAAGCTCAGAGGGAGTGGCACTATTAGGAGGCGTGGCCTTGTTGGAGAAGTGTGTCAGCTTCTCCAGTACCGTGTCTGCCTGCATGCTGCCATGTCCTGCCATGATGATAATGGACTAAGCCTCTGAAACTGTAAGCCAGCCCCAATTAAATGTTTTCCTTTCTGAGAGTTTCCATGGTCATGGTGTCTCTTCACAACAATAGAAACCCTAGCTAGCCTGGGTCATTTTAAAAGCAGGCATGGTACAATTCTTTGTATTTATCTAGTGTGTGCACGCATGAGCACACGCGCATGTACCACAGTGCACTTGTGGAGGGCAGAGGACAACTTGCAGGAGTGGGTTCTCTCCTTCCACCATGTGGGTCCCAGGGATCAAACTCAGGCCATCAGGCTTGGTGGCAGGCACCCTTACTCACTGAGCCATCTCATCAGCACGCATGATGTAATTCTTAAGGAAGCGTCAGTCAGTTGTAAAATGTGCCACACAGCTCTGTTGTGAGACCACGTCAGAAGCAGAACTAAACTTTTCTTTGCTGTCCTCCCTCCATTCATCAGGACCCAGGGGACACGTGGCGGAGGTCTCCACTCTCCGAAGCTCTCCCAGCCCTGGACGGGGCTCTTCGGCAATATTCCTTCATTAAGTTTAATTGTCGTATGAAAAGACACCACTTGATATATCTCTCCAGTTATTTCTTAGGGACTGCACTCTAATGAGTGAGAACAGCAGGTACAATTAAATACAGTCTGTGGTGACACCGCATTAAGAGTCATCTACACACAACAGGAATGCACTTAGGAGAAAAACCTCACTGCAATAGCAAAGTTTCCTCTAAGCACTCCATCATAGAATAAAGGGTAGTCATCCAAGCATTCTTGCCAAAGCCCTAAATAAAATTAAGCAGCACAATTAGCTATCGTAGGTGGCAGCTGCTGTCTGGAGTCTCACGATTCAGCTTGCAGGAGGTACAATATATGGCTTCCCCTTCTTGCTGATCAATAGGAGACTTTTGTAAGGTTAATATTAAAGACACAGGCCCGGGCCTCTCAATGCCCCTTTCCTCCAAACTTTATTTATTCCTGGCTTTGTGGGGCCAGGGCTTGCCTCTAGAGCCTGCCATGAGCAAGGCAAGTACTCTCCTCCTGGGCTAGATCTTTCACCCTCTCCCCAGTTCCTTCATAGTACACAGCAATAAAAGCCCTTTTCTAAGTCATGGATCTTAGGTCCTATCTGCAGTCTACACATGTTATGGTCCACATATGGGGAACACTGTGGGAGAATGGACTCCTGGAGTCTGAAGACAACATTCTCCCCTCACCCTGGAAAGTGATGCTGGGTCTACGATGGGACTGAAGGAAGAGTCAGAACGATTACCGCTCTTGAGCAGGAGGAACATGAAGATATGGGATGCAGAACAAACGGTGAGGAGCAGCACATGCTGGTAAATCCTTTCAAAGAAGAGACAACAATTGCGGTAGACCACACTTGGCACGTGCTGTATGCCAGACTGAGCTAAGTCATCCCTGCCATGTACGGCTTCATTTGCTCTTACTCTAGCCCTGAGATGGGAATCACGAGTAGCCTCACTTGACAGATGAGGAAATCAAGTCTCAAATGAATGAAATTAATCAGTCATGGCGCCACAAACCTGTCCCTCTGACTCGGCCCTTTGCCCTCAACGAGCTGCACCTTCCTTAGATGAACCCCACTTGAGCACATTAAGTGGCTGGACTCTTGGGTGATTTTGAGAAATTCACAAAGAAACTGATCTAGATGTTTTGAGTGTCTTTCCATTTCTAACCAGCTGGATTTCTCTCTAAGAAAAGGAGAGAAGACTGGAGAACGTTCCAGTCATGCTCTCTCAACTTCCTGCTGCTCTTTTTGAGGAGCAATGGTTTTGTTGTCCTTTTATTTCAATGGCTGCTGCCTTTTAAGCCACAGCTGTCCGAATCAGCGACTGCAGCTCCACCGCCACCAGCAGCGGTGAGGCAGCGAGGCCCGCAGCGGAGGGAGTCTGTTCCCTCAGCTCCAACTCTTGCAAAGCTAAGAAGGGACGTAAGCTAAACCTCCGTCCCTCTAAAGAACTCAAGAGTCCAAGGTTAAGGTGCAATTCTGCTCTTCAGAGAGGCTGAACAGCAAGTAGCTCACCTCCTCGCCTTGCTCTCCTCCTCCAAGAAGCCCTCATGCTTCTCCTCACCCTCCTTATAAACCCTTCTCCACCTGGCTCCTCCCTACCACTTCCTGTCAGCTAGTGGCTGATGCAGCCTCCTGACCGCAGGTGAATTTTATTTCATCAAACACATCTTTGCATCATTAAACAAACATTCCAGAGCATAAACAAAAGTAACACCCCTTGAAATACTATTCTGCAACAGGTTTGCAATACTAATAACCACCTTGCTCTGCACACGGGCTGCAGACACATGCTGTCAGGTCATGGAGAGGAAGTGGCTGACCTGGTCAGCTCACTGAGGTGAGTTAAGCAGCAGAACCAGAATGTCCCCTTCAGTCCCATCCTATAAATCCTGCACGAGACCGCTAACCATTACTGCCTCCCCTGACACTGGTCAGAGAGCCTCTCTGGAAATCCACTTCCTCATTTAAAGATGGAGGTGCAAGACACCTCCTCACAGGGCTGTCATGAAGACTAAAAATTTTATTCACAAAGGTTCGTTACAGCAGCCCCAGAAGACACCGAGGAACTGACTACAGTAATAACACCCACAATTAACATTATTAGACCCACTCCAAAGAACTGACTCCTCAAGAAGCAAACCACTAGATCTGATTTCCACAGTGCTGACCTTCAACCACGCCTTGGAGTCTGCTAATGTAGCAGTGTGTCCACTGGACTTGGCAGAATGTACCAGCTGATGACAAATCTCTCACCTTTCAATACTTCTATGGACAACACGGAACTGCTGAGACCTTACACATCCTTAGGGACTGTCCTAACTGGGATGACGGGGAAGTGACAACGGACACATCTACAGGAAAGCTGGGGTCAGGTGGGCCCTGTGCTCTGGTGAGGGGCACCATGGCGGCACAGACACTCCAAGGGAATTCTATCCAGCTGAATCGAGGAGGCGGGAGTTTTGTACACAGCTGAACAGGACAGGCTAGCTAATCTTGGTGGAAGTCACTACCGGGGCACAGTCACAGGCTCTAAACATCCAGGAAGGAAACCGTGGTTGATGGTGTCTGGTCAACCATTTGTAACCACTCATACGTGGCTGGAGGAAGGCTTCGATAGTCCCGTGGGTGTAAGGCACTGGGGGCCTTGACACGGCTGTGCTCAGCTCACCAATGCACATTCATTCAGGATGTCATCCACTCCTCACTCAGGAGGACTCTGAAGTAAGCTGCACTACAGACAGTTCCAGGATGAAAACAGCCCACAAAACGACTTGACTCATTTATCCAACAAATAACCACGGGTACACAGCCATCTTGCAGCATCCATCCCCTATACTTGGTCCTCTTCTGATATCAGAAGATATCTGGGTTCAGAACCTTTAGATTTACCTAGAAGACAAAACTCAGAGGCAACCCTGTGACTTGGGCAGGGCCCCACGATGGGTAGCTGGACAGGGTCCTGTGTGTCAACATTACAGTGATTTGTGAGTCAAAGCACACAATGATCACACAACTCACTTCCAATCCCAACCCTCTCTCCACCCAGAAGGGTTTTAGAGGAATAATCACCCATACTTCCCATACACATTACTCTCTATTTTCTGACATATAATTGATACACATCTTTCTAAATGTCATTATGCTGGATAGTTTTATGTCAACTAGACACAGATAGAGTCACCTGAGAGGAGGGAATCTCAACTAAGAAAAAGCTTCCATAAGACTGGGCTGTAGGCAAGCCTGTGGGGCATTTTCTTAATTAGTGATTGGTGGGGGAGGGCCCAGCTCATTGTGTAGGACCACACCTGGTGGTCCTGGGTTCCATAAGAAAGCAGGCCCTTCCCTCTCTCCCCAAGCTGCTTTTGGTCATGGTGTTTTATCATCGCAATAATAACCCTAACGGAGACAGTTGTTTTCTGAGATAATCATAGATTCACACGTAGTTGGAAGAAACAACAGACATATCACGCTGGCTTCTATGTGGTTTCCCACAGTAGTAACATCCTGTAAAACTGTAGAGCACAGTACACCGCAAGGAACTGAATTAATAATACTCTCAAGCTGGAGAACACTCCCATCCCAAGGGTTATGCTCTGCGCCCTCTGTGGGCAGACACCTTCCTTCTTACCCCTATTTCCTCAGCCCCTGAGACTACTACTCTGCCTTCCATTTCTCTAACTGTTTCGTTCAAGAATGCTATAGAAATTGCAGCAAAATTTGTGACTGCCTTTTTCACTTGGAATAATTCTCTGCAGGCTTACCCAGAGTGGTGATAACAGTCCATCCCTTCCTGCCACTGAGCAGTATTCCACGGTACGAATGTACTAGGGCTCTTTAACCATTCCCCGTCAAAGGACACCCAGGTTGTTTGCAGTGTTGTGTTAACGTGGACAAAGCTGATACGAACATGTGTATACAGTACTGTGTGGACCTAAGTCTTCACTGCTGGGTCATAAGGACAGCTGCGTGCTTAGTTTTCCGGAAATGTCAACAGTGGGGCGACCCTCTTTCCCTGCCGCTAGCAACTGCCCCAACTTCTCTGCAACCTCACGGCATCTGCCGTTGTCCCTGCTAACTGTAGCCATTCTCACAGGCACGTAGCGGGACCTCACGTCAGCGTGGGTCTGCGTTCTCTATAGGACATGAGGCTGCCATCTTCTTTATGTGGTTATGTGCCACATGTACATGCCCATGTCCTTTGCTCATTATATAACTGGACTGATTTTCTTGTTTGTCCTTTCTGTTGAATTTTCAAAGTTCTTTGTACAGCCTTGGAAGGTTTTTTTTTTTTTTTTAAACAGAGCACTTTTAAGTAACACTGTACAGAATTTATCTTTTAAAAACCATTATTATGCATACAGAAATCTCTGTAAACCCAAAGCAAAGAGAATGAATGACCAGCACAGGCAAGGAGGCTTCATGTCTAGAGATGTTCACACGTGTAGTCAGAGCTGGAGAAAAATCAACAACTCATACTCATTAAACTAGTTTGTTTACCTCAGTTAACTGGCTAAGTCAGCTCATGAGTTACGATCTACTATAGCATTGGCACATAATGAATGCTTGCATTTAAAGGATATTTAAACAGGAGCCAAGGTCTAATCATGGCTCTCACCACTAACATTTGTTCAACACAAACATCCCTACCAGATCCGCCTGACTAAGCAGCCCCAGCACGAGGAAGAAGGCGCTCACACCCAGTTTTTCCCATCATTACCCTCTGCGACATAAAACCAACTGGGGATGACTCCTTTAAATTGACTTGGATCGCTCAAGTGCTAACCAGTCCTTGAAAAACAAAAAACAAAAAAAAAAGCCCCTGATATTTCAGGAGGCAGAGACACGGCTTAGGCCGCTTGAGCTCCCTCTAACCTGAACCGCAGTCCCAGCTGTTAGTCTCCGTGAAGGGGCTGTTATGGAAGCTTCGTACAAATTACGTTCATCATAAATCACCAGGTTAATTCAACCAGGTTAATTGTCTATTGCTGGCAATGCCCCACCAGTAAGGAGTCACTCTTGTGAATGTAGTTTCACTTCCTAACTAATTTTACTACAAATCCCAGCTTTACACTCATTTGGACAGCTTTGGACACTCTGACCTTAACATCAAATTTTCTTTTCTAAGAAATTCAAAGATTTTACTTCTCTTTTCTCTTCTCATGAACAGAGTAATTTTGGAGTAGGATACGTTTATAGTGTTTATACCTCGCAGTCTGCACTGATGTCATTTACAAGGTGCTGGCAATAACTATACGACACAGGTCAGCACTTTCCTGGCTACTTTCTTCCAGATGACCAGCCTCTGGTCCTCTCAGAATCTTTCAGAAGGATGCTTTTTGTGAGACCTCTCTGCACCTTCTTTTTGGAAATTTCTTATGAATCTACAATTATTTCAAGATAACACACCCCAAGATGCTGTCGCTTTTCATCCAAGTTGTGACTCTACATGTCACTTCTTATTAGGGCCAGTGAAATGGCTCAGTGAGCAAATACACTTGCCGCCAAGCCTGAAGATCCAAGTTTGACTTTGGGGACCTTAATGGTGGAACTGTTACATGCCCATGCACATACAATTACTGAAATAAATTTTTTTAATTAAAAAATATCTATTAATGACACTACTTCATTTTCAGTGCAAGTATCTAGCCCATTTGTAAGATCTAAGAAAATTCTTTGTGTGTATTACATGTGTGTTTACTATGTTATGTATGTGTTACATGTGCACATAGAAACACATGCACCTTCTTGTCAGAAGTCTACACTTCCTCAATAGCTCTCCACCTGATGTTTTGAGGAACTTACTGATATGGCTAGACTGGCTGCCAGTGAGCCTCAGGGATCCTCTTCTATCTGCCTCCCCTACTGTGGCCTCACAGCCTTGTCCCATTGCCTGTGTGTTGACAGGGGAACTGGGGAGCCAAACTCATCAGACACTTTGCTGACTAAGCATCTCCCCACCTCAGCAAAGGTCCCCTTTGCTTCCTTCCTTAAAAAACAAAATAAAACAACCCCCCCACACACACTAACTTCTGCCTGGTTCCCTGAAGCATGACCCCTCTAAGTTGCCCAGATGCTTTTACAAGCTACCCTTCCTCCGTCAGCTCCTAAGGCTTTCCACTCTCAGTTCTACCTTTCAGAGTACTGCTTAAACCGAGTCTCACTTAGTGTGACATATCTGAAATTTGTCCACACTGTTGTGCGGACAAAAGTTCAGTCATTTTACTACTGAGTCACGCCCCACTGTATGGATGCACCACAGCGTGTTTACCCATTTACTCGTTAAAAGACTAATTGGTTATTTCCAATGCACATCTTTTATGAATAAAGCCACTGGGAAAAGTTGATCACTAGTTTTGTGGAGCACATGCATCATTTCTCCTGTGTAAATATCTAGGAGAGGAGGTGCTGGGCCATGCTGTCAGAAATGCACTCCTGTTAGCTTGACCAACTCTACTCCTCTAAGCCTCCATCCACAGCCATCTTCACTGTGAGTGCCAAGGGAGCAAGCCCCCCATGCCCCTGCGGTGTTGGATCTACTAAACGCTTCCATCCTTTAGCTAACCACTTTCTAGTGCATTCTATAATACTACTGTAATTATTGCTTATGAATCTTTCCTTCTTTCTTTCTTTCCTTCCCTCCCTCCCTTGCTTCTCTCTGTCTCTGTCTCTGTCTCTCTCGCCATTTCACCCACCCTGCTAAAATACACTTCATGAACGCAGAAAGCCCATGTTACATATACCGCCATCTCCCAAGCACTCACCGACACCTGGAATAAACTAACACTAGCTTACACACCTAAGGCTGCACCTGGAGAAGTCCAAGTGTGGTCAGTTTTAGGAAGGTAACACCAGGGAAAATAAGACTTCTAGCGTGTTTGCGGATGCTGTAAGAACTGGCTTGTTTTTTCCTTTGAGATCAGACAAGATTGGGTCCATTCAGGGTGGTCTGGCTACAAACCAAAGTTTCTTTCTTCACACAGAGATCTAGCTGGGCAAAAACTGTTCTGCACAGGTGCCTTTTTTTTTTTTTTTTTTTTTTTTAAAAGATGTTTCACCCTATAGCTCAGACTGACCTGAAATTCACAATTTTCCTGCTCCAGCCCCGCAAGGGCTGGGATTACAGGCATGCACCATGCTCAGCTTTTCTATTGGAGAAGGCAAGAAAAATTGCCCAGGTTCATATATAGAAAGGTATCCTGGGGTACAGAGGTCTAGCATTCTCTCTCTATAATTTTCCGCATCTCTGTACAATGGCCCCAACTGACGGCCGGTTTTATTTTCTTAATCTTAGTTCTATTCTCATTACCCTTCCATTTCTTTTTTATCCTCGGGGAAAGCAAGAGCAGTTACTGCCAGGGCATTCTCACGTTTCCCACAGAAATGGCATAGGTGTTAATCTTGTATTTATGTTTGATGTGGGTAATGATGGCTGTGACTGGAGCCGTGGTTTATTAATATGCAGGGCTCTCACCTCATTAGTGGTGATGTATGTTTTGAAGTTAAGCTGCAATGTTTGCTGGAATGTCGGATCTGGCCCAACACACATTCTCACTGTTCACTGTCTTTGTTTTTACCCACGGTCAGCAAAGACCCTGCTCACAGGGCGCTCACTTCTATTTGACAACGAAGACAGCTTTTCCACAGTAGTTAATCTTGGTAGGCATTTCAAACATTTTAAATAAGTATATCTTCATGTGATGTCATCACATTTGCTTTAGCTTAGGAAAGGGAGTTATGGATTTTTTGACCCTGTAACACAAAGCACAATAACTCTCTCCTTGGCTGGATTTGTTAATGGAGTATTCTTATTGATTGGATGAAGTGATTAATTCATAGTTATAACAAAAATCTATCTACAGGATTAACATTTGATCATTCACAAAGTCCTCAAATATTAAAATGCTAACCAAGAGAAACAGCTGACTGAAGAGAACCCAGGTCCAGCCTGAGCTGTTGAACTCCAGGTCCCACCATTTCCGGGTGACATAATGTGCAGCCGGGTAAACTAAGGGGGCCAGACTAATCGTGGAGCAAAGGTTTGTGGCTGCTTCTTATTTAGACTGCTCTATAGTCTCCACTTACCCTGAGAAAAAGGCTCTGGATTTCACTTTTCCATTTTTCGTAGTTAAAACCCAGGATACCAGACCAAGCCATTTATATGGGAGAAGTAGTCTGTTCTTTTATATCAAGCAGCCAAACATATCTCCAGTTCTTCATTGTGAAAAATGTGTGCTTCTGAGTATAAAGTAATGTCATTTTACTAATTCTCTGCTCTGTCTGGGGGGAGCAGCCTTAGAAAGGGATGATCAGAGGAGAACACAGTTCTTAGTACTTAGGCCGACACAAAGCGGGAAGCTTGGATCACTCATTAGTGTTCTGTTGTCTTCTTTTCACTGGCTGTCTTCTCACACAGCCTGGACCAGACTCCCCCAGCCTCCATAAAAGGACCCAGCTTTGATTTGACAATGTGACACATATTCAGATGTATTCCCATCATCAATCAGAGGAAGCAAAAATGAGTCTATGTGTGTGTAAGAAGGAACAGTGGTGAGTGTGTATACAGTACAAGTGTATAAACAACCATATTACCTACTTAATTGCCTTAGCTGAACTTAAAAGCTCTGATCTTTAATTGCCTGATTGAACTCATCTAAAAAGCTACAATTTTTTAATCAAGGAGAAAATTAAATAGCTTTTTGGTAAATAAAAAGGTATCTTTAATCTTATTTTTATGAAATCCAAGTTATTAAATATGGACAAAACCTACTCAATTTAGGCTAAGTTTCTCAGTACAGACCTTTACAAAAGTCTCCAGGGCCCTGACTCTTTTGACTCTACATTCAGAAGGTAAAAGCCTCTGTGAATGGCTATGCAACTCCAAGGCCAAACATGGAAATTTATTAAGAAGATGTATTATTACCACAGCACTTTCTGAGAGCTGAGGGCCCATTACGAGGGAACACACACTCATCTGCCCTGTGATCCAGTCACCTTTCTATCTAGGCAGACATACATACACGACTTCCCTGATTCATACTAAAGCAGAAGTCCCCGGAGAGGGCTTGTGGCAACCCATCCCCATGGCTTTCACAGACACCTCCCACAGGAATAGTTTATAGCGGTTTACTCTGGGTGTTGAGTGGGCCGGAAAAACCTAAAGAAAGATTCCGTATCAGCAATCAGCCAAGTCACCACAACCGTCTCCCACAACATACCAGAAGTCCTTTCTGAGCCCAAGTTGCAAATAGCAAGAGAAGTGTACACTGGACTCCAAGGGCTCTGGTCAGCTGTGCCTTCCTAAATGACCACAGGATTGTTCTGGTAATTTGACTCTGGGCTTTATTTTCAGATCCTCACAAAATCCATCTGAGACATGTTTGATGATATATCATTTCAACAAACAAACAAATCTGGTTATTCTCACAGAGTGAGACTAACCCAAATAACTTAGAAAGAGGAATTCTAGAGGAACAGCCCCTTGTCAGCATGATTTGTCACCTCAAAGAGGAAAAGAAAAGATGTTTTGGAATATCTGAGGCATACTTCCCTATCCATCAGAGTTCTTTGAGCAACCACATTTTCCATAGTTACAGTTGGAGAGAATTCATTAGTTCAGAATGATCCTGTCTGCCTAGAGTACAGAACAATCCTAAGTTTCAATTTATAATAACATTCTCATTTCCACAGCATGGTCCTTTTAATGAAGGCTTTGCTATTGAGCATTGATGCCTTCCCTTAGATCCCATGCCAAATGCACAGCAGATGTCTGGAAAAGGCAAGCATCCACCGGCTGTAAGGGCTCCATGGGTGCCGCACAGGGGTAGGAGTACACGTTACAGGGTAGCTCTGCCCACCAGGTTAGAATGTCCCCTTTCTTTTACACATTACTCACCAGATGTGTTCACATATGGATCACATACATACCACCCAGGAAAATGATACTAATCCAGCCCTGCTCACTCTCTCAGCCACTACCCTGGTACCACTTACACTCTAGAAATACAATGGCTTTATGGGGCGGGGGGTGGAGGAAATGGGGGGGCTTAAGACTCCCTTTAGTCAGCACGAATGCCTTCTAAAAGTGAATATTATACTTTTCCAAATGTAGATATTCTCTTTAAAAAGGATGAAGAAGTTTGGAAGCATGGGGTTATTGAGAGCACCTATGAAGAACACAGGCTGGGTAGGAGACTGCAGTTGAAGATAGGGTGAGTTCCTTCCAAGAGCTTTAGCCTGTTCTTGGGGGGCGGGGAATTTAAAAAATAAAAACTAAAACCAAATTAAAAA
The DNA here is from genome assembly GCF_004664715.2 of Peromyscus leucopus. Classification (NCBI taxonomy): domain Eukaryota; kingdom Metazoa; phylum Chordata; class Mammalia; order Rodentia; family Cricetidae; genus Peromyscus; species Peromyscus leucopus. Next base: position 9,577,875 of record NC_051069.1, on the reverse strand, counting down.
CAAAAAAACCCTTTCCTTTAATGGCATCTCATTGCACACGGCTGCATTCCCCAGATGTACACAGAGCCCGGGTAAGCAGATGTGCACTAAGTTGAATGTGTGGTTTGGCTCGGTTACCGTCTCTTTCTCTTTTCATAATTTGCTTCAAATGAATTCAGACATTTTGGGAACATTAAACAAACAAAAGGAGGCTCCTCCGGTAACACGCAACAGTTAGCAGACCATCCCGTTCCACGTCACAAGGGACCATTCCTGACTCTTTCATTAGGTCCTTGTCTGAAGTTTCATTTCCAGGGAACAGAGCGCAATCTCTTCAGGAAGACACCTGAAGTTCCCTAAGGACCGTGGGAAGGGGAGGGCTGTACCTACAGTTAAATAACACAGAGCCTGCTATTTTCAAATAGAACAAAATATGTTTTGCATGTTTGATAAATATGATTCACAAAAATATAATCCCTTGGTTTGTAGTGAAAAAAAAAAGCAGAAAAGATGAAAATAAGAGGGAGAAAATAAGAAAAGTAACATTTACAAACAATCACTTTTTTATGGTCATATCAGCTGGCTGAAATGCTTTTTTTTTTTTTTCCTTAAACCAACCTCCTCCATCCCCACGTTAAGTCCACATGTAAAACCCAGAACATACCTCTGTGTAAAATCTTTAAACTCCACAAATAGGTAAGGCCTTTAACAACCTAAAATTATGAAGAGAAAACAGTACAGTTATGGACGTTACAGGACATGTTCCACGTTAGCAAATCAACCACACGTTCTCCTTTAAACCACTGTCAAACTGAACTTCCTCTTTGGGGCTCTTTGGGGTACCAACTGCAGAGCTCTTTGGGGTACCAACTGCAGAGCTCCACATTCCTTGCTTGTGACCTTACTGCTCTCCAAAGACGGGGTGTGTCAAAGAAGAGAGATGAGCATGTGTCACGGAACAACCTGGAAGGTCACAAGCTAAACCCTCAGTGGTGGTGTGGGCGGGTTAGGAGAGGGACAGAAGAGAGGAGCAAGGACTTTTCAACCATTTTTCAGTAGTGTGTGTGTGCGTGTGCGCGTGTGCGTGAGTGAGTGCGTGCGTGCGTGCGTGTGTGCGCGTGCGTGCCTGTGTGTGTGTGTGTGGGGGGGTTTCCACACAAGAGTTTCTCTGTGAAACAGCCCTGGCTGTCCTGAAATTCACTCTGTAGACCAGGCTGGCTTCAAACTCACAGAGATCCACCTGCCTCCGCCTCCCAAGTGCTGGGATTAAAGGCATACACTACTACATTGGACTTCTGAGTGGTTTTTAAAAAAATGACGTTGTTTATTATTATTTTATGTGTGTGAGTGCTTGCCTGCATAAATGTATGTGCATTATGTGTGTGCTTGCTGGTCATGGAGGCTGGCGGAAGGCATCATATCTCCAGAGTTACAAACAGTTGTGAACTGCCACATGGGAACTGTGAGATGAACCTGGGTCCTTAAGAGCAAGTGCTTTTAACTGCTGAGCCATCTCTCCAGTGCCTGGGTGATTTTTAAAAAGTCATGCTATTTATGATGAAGGAAAATTTTTTACTTTCAGTTTTTGGTAATGCTGGACCCAGGGCCTGTGTGTGCTCAGGAGGTGCTGTACCAATGAATTACATCTCTAGCCCAAGAACATTTTAAGAAATTGATTCATGAAAGGAAGTAGCTAAAACAGAAATCACCTTTCCCAAAGGCAGCTGGGGAATCCTGATCAAGATTCTAGGCCTTGAATGGCAAACTTAACTGATGTGAAGGAAAGAGAAGCAAGCCCTAGATCAAGGTAAAGATACACGTCAGCCAGATGTGTCAGACTATTCACTGGAGGACTGTGGTCTAGGCTCTGTGGGAAGTCCTGAGATGACTTCCAAAACTTTCTGGGATTTTAAAATAAAATGAAAATTAAAAACTATTTCAAGAAGGTTACCACGATGACTGCAGACGGCACGTCTCCTGGTCATCTTGCATATGGAGGAAGCCCACAGACAGCATCGCAGTACATGCCAGGGAGGATGCCTGACTACCACTGCTTAAATTCCACCCCATCTTCCTCTTTAACTGCCAGCGCTAAGAAAGCCGGTCAATGAAATTCTGAAAAAGACCCGAACTATACAGGTTGGATTATTACTTTCTCTGTGGAAAATTTAATCAGGAATTGCCATTAGGATCTTTCAATCTTGAGCTGAGTATGTGGGTCACTGGTAAAAGGTTTGGCTAGCAGGCAGGAGGCCCTAAGTTCAGACCCTAGTACCACTAAATAAATAATAAACAAATCTTCAAAATTTATACAAGACTGGTTGTTACATGAAATGCATGTTTTATTCATAGCACATGAATAGAAACTTATATTTTCAAGGTTTACTATTCATAATTGGATTTAAAAGAACAACATGGAACAAATTGCTGTTACTCAAAATGTACTTAGAAGCATTTAAAAGCACTTATTATTACAGAAAATTCTGGGTGAGTCAGGTCTATATAATAAGAAAACCTATCATGATAAGAAATAACTAAGGGATTTATGTACCTCAAACATGATTTTAGAAAAGGAGGGTTAGGGCTCTGTATGCAAAGGTTTTGGTTGATCAAAAATGACTAATAGCAAGAGTAAACACCAGAAATACAAACTGAAAAAAGCAATTTCCAAATGTTAAAGATCAAGAAAGTCAGCCGGGCGGTGGTGGCGCACGCCTTTAATCCCAGCACTCAGGAGGCAGAGCCAGGCGGATCTCTGTGAGTTCCAGGCCAGCCTGGGCTACCAAGTGAGTCCCAGGAAAGGCGTAAAGCTACACAGAGAAACCCTGTCTCGAAAAAACCAAAAAAAAAAAAAAAAAAAAAAAAAAAAAAAAAAAAAAAAGTCAACTCCGTGTTACTTAATGCTGAAAGAGGCCAGCCTGTCTGGCCACTCTCAAAGAGCAGAAGGTATTGGGGAGGGGGGGCTGATAGAGTGATCAAGTCCATTCCATGTTTATCTGTTCTAAGAGAACAGAATAAAATTTTAAATTTTTTTTTTTTTTCAAGACAGGGTTTCTCTGTGTAGCCTTGGCTCTCTTGGAAGTCTCTCTGTAGACAAGGCTGGCCTTGAACTCACAGAGATCTGACTGCCTCTGCCTATAAATACATATGTTATGATAATAAAATTAGAATATGTGTTTAAAATAAAAGCATAAATGAAGGTAGTTTTATCAATAGAAATAAGATAAAGTATCCAAATGTTTATAAAAGATATCAGCAATGAAAATGGCTTTTCCTTGAGTAGTGGGAGGAGGCCCCAGTGGTTAGTGTGGGAGCGTGAGGAAGTGAGCTTCAACTTCCTGACTGAGAAGCTTAGCAGTGAACTGTGAGACTCCCTGTTACAGCCTGTGTGTCACTCACATTAGCGCAACAGCAAATGAATGATCAGAAAACACACAAACAAGATATAATCCAACAGATTCAGATTGCAAAGTAGTGAAAGAAATACAATACGGACGTTATGACATTTGATAAAATCATAAATTTTGTTAGACATTCAAAAAAGAACTATTATCCCTCCAACTGTGAAAACAGATATTTCCCTATAGTGTGTTTAAGTATCCATGTATAAATGAGCAGGAAATCTGTCCACTAGTCTGGAGTATCATTGGTATTCAGTAAGCCAGGCTGCACAAAACCCCCTAACAAAGCCTTGACACGAACAGTACTTATATGTGCTGTCAATTATTCACTCCTTGACATGTCAAGTGCACACCTTTTCAGGGACAACGTCAATCAACAGTAACATTAGCATTCAAAATACAGCACAGTCTGCCACTGCCTTAGACATAAGGGGGAAATAAATGTGGGGCAGTGGGAAAGGTACTCTTCTTAATAAGAAGTCAGATTCAGTGGACAGCAGGGCAGAAGCCTGTGGAGCTGGGAGGCTAAGATCAGGTACTTTCTACGGATTTCTTCAAGGGAAAAACATTCTCTCTCCATACATCCTACATGAGAAAATCTGAGTCACATTTCACAGATGCTGGCACGGTTCATCTGTTGATGGCCTTCAGGTCTGTGGACCTGCCTTGCATGCTGGATTACTAGATCCAGGAAAATTAAGCTCATCTTGGGGAAAGAGATCTCTAAAAGAGACATGAGATGATCTTTAGGTTGAGCACAGTGGCACATGCCTGGAGTCCTGGGAGAGCAGCTGAGCCCAGGCGATCAAGACCCCCCAGGCAAAAGCAAGATGCCTCTTGAAAAAAGAATCTGAAGCAACTGTGTATTGTATATTCATATATTGTATATATGATTATCCCTTCATTCCCATTCACTACTCTTAATCATTCCCCATCTCTCTGTTTTAACCTAGTTTCCCCTTTAATTCCTTTTTCTCTTCTCCCCCCCCCCACCCCCAGCTTCTCAGAAAACAGAGTGAAGGAGCACCCTATACCTAGGATAGCACTGGCAGGGGGCAGTTATTTAGCTGTTCTGTTTTGCTTAGTACTGACGTGCTCAACCATCCTCACATTACCGGGCTGCTCAGGCGGCGAACTCATCCATAAGTAGACCACAGAGGCGGGCACTCAAGTACTCACACAGACCCATCTGATTCTGTTGTTGGACTGGACAGAGTCGAGGCTATCTGCATGTGCCTGCTTGGCCTAGCTGAGGGATTCGAAGGAAAGAAACTGATGCCATCTTTGGAACACTCAGGAAAAGTAACCAGGGAAACCGAGAACCGGAACAGGCTGTGTGCACGTGCATTTTACAAGCCACGAGGGACCACCCATCAGGGTGATAGTTGCATTTGGACTGCTAAGATCTTATGGTGTCAGATGCTGTCCCTAGGCCAGACTGGAAAGTCACCCATGTTTGGAGTCTATCCAGACCACACACACACACACACACACACACACACACACACACACACACACACACACACACACACACACAGTGAAGGTATTATACCAGTGTAGGGCACTAACGGAGTTTTTGAAAGCTGTCAGAAGAGCCAAGCTGTCCAGAGTGTCTCCTCTACTCCCACCACCAAATAGCACGGCCTGGAGCACCGCAGAAGTGGACGAACTGCCCTTCTTTTGTTAGACTGCCCCGATTCAAAACCATCCACCCCGCCTGGACTCGCACCCATTTTAATGCTTTTTGCTGAAGCATTCTGGAATCACCCAAAAGCAAGCCCCGTATTTAACGCTGGCAGTTTGTCTGCTGACTCTTCACTTCACAACCTTCCTATCCTGGGTGAATCAGAAAGCCCAGTGGCCTTGTTGGTGCTCTACACGGGAGGGAGCCAAGATTGATGAGGCCAGGAAAGAACATGCTTCTCCACCGCACAAAGCGGATTTCTATTTTCCCAAGTTCAAGGGATGATGGGAACGCAGGGCTTGCAGACGCCCCTGCTTCCTAGCCCTTCTCCTTGCCTCTTCTTGCCCTTTATTATACGTGTTACTAAACTCTAGAGCCAAGAACTGCCAAAAGCCGCAAAGCAATCATTCCCCTCGGAGATTAGAAGAGGAAAGGAAACATTTTTATTTTCATCTAAAGCACTGATTTCAGTACTCAGATTGCATCCTGAATACTCTGCCTCATGTGCAGATGAGAAGCTGCTCGGCAGAGGCAGCATCAGAAGGAGAGTGCTCATCACCCTGGGCAGTTCACACCAATAATTAGAAAGAAAAAAGGAAAGCTGTGAATTACAATGAACTAAGCCTGAGTAAGTGTCCATGTTGGATTAAAGAATTTGAGTTGTCAGTTTGATGTATAATGAATGTGAAAATAAGCCATTTAATTAAATGGTACATGATATAATCACTTTGTTCTGCATTAAACCACTTAATTTAACAGAGCGTCTTTACTTTAGCAATTGTTTACGATTACAGCACCCAGTGACTCTTTTTAGATACGGTTAGCTTATATTATTCCAAATCTCAAATCTGGGACTTACATAATAATGCCAGTTTAGATGATATAATTTGTCTATTTATTAGTGAGTACAGAAGATAAGAAAACTGCTTCTCATCACAAAGGGCACAGAATCCTAGATAAAGTCCCTAAAAGGTAAGACTAAAACCAAAAGCATAAGAAGACTGAAAAACCATTTAAGAGCAAATGTATTTTGTTTATAGACTGTTTCACTAATTTAAATCATTTTCAAATTCTATAACTAAGAATGTCCCTTGTACCAGTTTTCTCTCTGATGAAATTAGAAACCCAGGCACCAAGGTCCCTGTAATCACAGTACTGACAAGCCAGGGGGACTATGCTGGAGGTTAGCCCACAAGAAGAGGAAAAGACAGAAACAACGATGGTAAGAAGGACCCAACAGCCAGCTGGGACAGAAAGAAAGGACGCATCTGAGAACCTAGGAATGGACTGGACAGGAGGGTTTAAATAGACTCCCTCCACTGAAGCCAATATACTTACCGCCACTGCAATTCTTCCGAGGACATGCTCTGGAATTTTCCTATATACATCCAAAGACCCCCCTGTAGAGACAAAGATGTGGCATTACTACAAGCGAATCACGGGCACAGAGCACTGGACTCTCCTCTGTGCCTGCCTCATGAGAATGCCATTTCCATTCTCTGATGTCACATACAGAATATGGAGAGCAAAGTTGGCTTTCAGCTCTACTTTTATGAGTGACATAATTGCACTTCCGGAAGGCATGGCCAGCTACTTCCATTTAAAAATCCAGTCATTAAAAACTGAAGGGAACTAGGAGGGTAGCTAAGAACCTGCCCTCTATGAAAATGTAAAAGTCAACAAAACTACAGAAATGACCCCAACGGCCACACTTGATGCTTCATGTCCACTTTCTCACATGGCAACCTGGAGACCCTTATCTTAGAATTCTTCCACTTATCAAACAAATGTGGGTGGGTACGAACCTCAAAACACACACACAAAGGCTTGCACAGTAGAAGCAGCAAGGCTAAGTTTTCCATGAAAAGCAACTGATCAACTCCCAGCTCCTTGAGGACCATGAAAACCAATGAGGTAAAAACAAAACACAATCTCTCAAGTTCTGTTTTATTTTAATTACATTTTACCTATTTCTTGTGTGTATGCATGGGTGTGTGAGTCCACCTGTGGAGGTCAGAGGTCGACTTTTGAGAGCTTGTGTTCCCCTCCCACCGTGTGGGTCCAGGGACTGAGCTTAGGTGACCTGACCTGCAGCGCCATCACACAGGTCCTCCATCTAATTTATTTCCACTAGACTGTGGCTCACTACTATACTGCTTTATCTGTCAACTCTGACTTTTCGTAAATCACCTTTGACATTTTCTAAAACTGAAAGACCACTGGGCAGATTCGTCCTGCTGTCCTTCCCGTGCTCTTCTGAGAGAAGGTTGGCAGGAAAGAAAGGACACAGCAGAGCCCCTCAGAGTCAGGAGACCTGCTGACTGATGAGTGCTCTGTGGAGTTCAGTCCTTCTGGATTTCTGTTTGTATGTTTTTTCATTTTGAGACAGGGTCTCATTCTATAGCCCTGCCTGGTCTGGAACTCACTCTGTAGACCAGGTTGACCTCACACTCAGAGGTCCACCGGCCTCTGTCTCCTGAGTGCTGGGCTTAATGTGTGCCACCATGCCTGGCGGGTCATTCTTAGGCTAAAAATGGCAGAGGATTTGGGTTTAATTCTTACCAGTTCTACCATCATTTCTATCCTATAGGTCTAGCCAAAAAAGGTAACTCTTGGACTTAGGAAACCAAATATCAGTGCTAGAAGGAACCCTACCTATCTCACTGACCATAATGCTCTCAGCAGCTTCCAGGAAAGGATGTTTAAACCAGCTGTAGCAACAGATCACCGCAGCCACCAGAATCACCAGTCCCTGGAATCACCACAGTTCCCGGAATGACCAGACACCATGCAATTCCCAAGGCAATTGTTCTGAGAGTCCAACTCATCAGGAAGTATAAACAGGAATGCGTTAAGAATCTCAACAACATAACTTACATATACTCTGCAGGGAACGAGTACTTCACTTGCTAACAATATGATGAGAACTAAGCTAATAATACATAATATCCCCTTAGAGCCAAACTGATGTGTAGTCTTTTATCACTATGAAGAGGGTACCCAGGATGTTTCAGAAGTAACTTTTTTTTTTTCTGTCAAGACTAAAATTTCATATTTATGATGTGACCACTGATGATTAAAAAACACCTAATAAGGTTTGAAAATGAAACATGTCACTCTTCTGAAACGCAGTTAAGACACGCTCTGTGCAAACAGACTATTATGGTATGTCATATTCCCTAAAGCTACTGTTCTGTTAAAAATGGCACACACATCACAGAGGTATAGCTTCCTATGTATCCTGATGAAAGCAGGTGTAGGAAAATGATCACTCCTTTAGGTAATTTCTGCTTGCAGCTCCCGGACTCTGAGCACAGGCTGAGTAACCACAGTACAAGTAACTTTGTGCTGTGGCTCTCAGTGCTACTGGGGAGATATGGAAAAACAAAACAAAACACTCATGCAAAGAGTGGAAACATCCTTATTTACTAAAATATTTTTATTTTAGATGCAATAAAAGAGAAAAAGTGGCAGAAAAACAGTGTTCCCATTGATTTTTTCGGGTGCATAGGTAGTTGCATGGATGAGTAAATTCCAGATGAAAAAGCTTGCTATGTGGTATCGGGAACACTAACAACAGCAGCTTACTGGGGCAGTTCCTCAGGAAGCCAATGGACTCAACCCTTGGGGAATGAGCCTGCCCACCCACACCAACAAGAAGTTCTATGTAAGTTATAGAAGAGGCTGTAAGGAGCTAAGTGGACAGTGGTCTTACCAAGCTAAGCTGAAAGCCAATGGTGACACCACAACCATTATCAATAGAATAAGGGAAAGGGAATCTTACTTGAAGGCAGTTCACTGGCACCTGTAAACACCCTGTAGTCCTCAGCTGCCCACATGGACAGGTCTTTATGGAGCTGGCTCTGTACCATCAGATGTAGCCCACCCTTCCCATGCTCAAGAGATAAATTAAGAGGTGAAAAGATGATACTGCCGTAGATCTACTCAGTCACGAGAGCCTGTTAATTCTGATGAGCACTCCCTCTCAGAGGCTAAATGGAGAGGGTTTGGGCTAGTTTTCCCTTGGTTTCAGTGCCAGCTCTATTCTGTACACTGCTCCATAGAAGGCAACTCTTTGACTTGGCACACCATAAATGTTAGTGCTGGAATGTTAATGAGGAATCCACCAGCCTTATTTGACTTTATTTGAAACTGAGTCCCATTAATGCAAATGTGACAACCACACTCAGAAGACCTGAGCCTCTGAATATCCCCAAAGTTCCCACTGTCCCAACATCACATAGCAGTGGAATCACAAGGGACCTTTCTGTGAGTTTTACCTCTCCACAATGTGACCTGACGACACACACTGACAGTGTTCATGTGGCCTGAGATTTCTTATTCAAGGCTGGGTTTTGACTGGACTGGGGATGGGACCTGGGATCTCAGACACTCAAAGCAAAGCCTTCCCCACTGAGCTACAGATCCAGGCCTTACTTTAGGCAAGACCTTTCAGAATTCACTCATCTGTGGTTCCAGGGCTGGACTTTTAGCTTCTTATTCAGGTCACAGGCTTGCTCTCTGTGAGTATCACTTCTGTTTTCCCTGGCCACCCCCATCCCCATGACCACTTATTGTACCGCAAGCCACCGTCCACATGGTAAGCCAGAGGAAGACTGCTGGTAGATCAGCAGAAACCCATGCCCGGTACTGAAGAGCGGCATGTTTCTGCTGAAGGATTAGGGCCGCCATCTTCACTTACACAGACCTATAGGTCTGTGCTACTGTGTTACAAGATCTAAATTGCAAGTAGGGTCTTTGTATGTAGGTTAAATATAAGTATGAAGTGAGGTGTGAGAAGCAACAATACCATTATGATAACTTCCAATTTGCTTGAAATGACCACAGTCATTATTAATGTTAACAATGTGAACAAAAAAAAATTTAATACAAGATTTTTTAAGTTCCTGCTAGCCGAACATTTAAAAGCCCTTTCCTTCTTTGCAATGCAGGTTTTTGTTTTGTTTTGTTTTTTGTTTTGTTTTGTTTTGGCTGGGGGTGCGGGGCACAATTTATTCCTGTGGTAGTAATCCAAACATGTCCATACTCTGAGATCCTCTAGCTAGATGTTTCTGAGATTTTGTTTTGACTGAGTATGAGGGTAGGTCACATTCTTCTCCTAAAAAACTTTCCAATGTCTTCCTAATAAATTCAGCCTCAAACCTAAACTCCTTGCTGTAGCCTCTGAGGCCCATGAGGTTCTAAGCTCTGATGGTTCAGGCCTCCTGGGCAGCCTTTGGTCCTTACAACATCACTCTCCGGCCACCACGGTGGTTTCGTTCATCTGGGAGCACTGGCACATGCCACTCTGCCTGTTCAAGCATCCCAGTGGTGTCCCTGACTAGCTCATTAGCGCTTCTACTCAATGGCACTTCTGCCTGATGCCCTGCTCAGCACCTGCTCTATTAGCCCACCCATCCTGCTCTATGCGCTCATGGATTATCCCTCCCTGAGAATGTACCAGATATCTCTAGAATATTCCCTGAGAACAAGGGTTACTTTAGAATATGTATCCTGTGGACAAGGGCTAAGTCTTGGTCACTGTGGTGTCCCCAGGTTTACAGCAGTATCTGAAAGAAAATGCTCAGTAAATATTGCAAATAGATCATAGTATGAGATGAAAATACACTAATCAGAGAGGAAGTTGTCAAGAAATCGGACTGCACAGGAGAGGGAATGAAAGCTGGGGGTGATACACAGATTTTGTGATTTTGTGTGCTTTGTTGTATATCACCAGAAGACTGTATGCTAACCTCCAAATCACCCTGTCTATATAAACCATGTTTAAAGACATAAAGGGAGGTATGAAGCTAGCCCTTCCACCTGAAACAGACTATTAATAAAGAGTTAGGAATTAAATGGAACAAAACAGGAATGTCTGAGGTTAACAGTAACTAAAAGACACAGGACCAATAGCATGAGAAGACATACAAAGAATGCAATATGGATCAAGTGTCTCTACCCACTGGGCCATCTTGATGGCTGGGGACACGTCTACTCTTGGTCACTTGAGAGTAACACTGCTGTGCACACAGTCTACTGTGTACATGTGCTAGTCAGTTCACTTGGGTTTCTGTGGTAGCAGACTTGCTAGGTCCTGTGTTAACTCTATGTGAAGAAGTGTCAAGCTATTCTAGTCTATATTATACCATTTTGGATTCACATAAACGTTGTCTGAGGAGTCCAACTTCTCTATGCCTTTGCCAACAGTTGTTATTATGTGTTTGATTTTATTTTGTATGTGTGCATGGTCTCAGATGTGAACATGGATGTAGATTTTTGTTTTGTTTTATTTTTCGAGACAGGGTTTCTCTGTGTAATAGTGTTAGCTGTCCTGGAACTCACTTTGTAGCCCAGGCTGGCCTCGAACTCACAGAGATCCACCTGCCTCTGCCTCCCAAGTGCTGGAATTAAAGGTGTGCACCACCACGGCCCAGCCATGGATGTAGTTTTGATTTAGGTTTCCTTAATAACCACTGTTGTTGAATATCTTTTCATGTGGCTGTTGACCACTGTACATCTTCCTTTGAGAAATACACACTGTTTTTCAAGTGAGTGACTGGTGTTTTTATTGTTGAGTTGAAATATTTTTAAGTAATTACAGTAACTGCACATGATTTGAACACTGACAGACTAGAACAGCTTGAAAATTCCTCAAGGTTAAGAGTTGCTACAGGATCTGGCAACTTCACTGGCACCATGCCTGATCACCTGAATTTGATCCCTGGGACCCACATGGCGGAAGGGGAGAGTCCGCTCCCACAGGCTTTGACCTCCAAGAGCAAGCAGTAGCATACATGCACACTTGTTTGTGCACGCATTCACACACTCAGACACACGCAATAAAAATAAATATCTTTTAGATGTAAAAAGTAAAAATATCCAAAGTGACTATCAATTAAAGAAAAACAAATGCTGTATATAGTCAGTCAATGAAATACTATTCCGTGATGAAAAGAGATGGCAGACTGCTCCTGCTACTGTAAGGATGAACTTGGAAACAATATACAAGCAAGAGACGCCAGGCACAAAGGCTGTAGACTATAGGATCCCGTTGATGTACAATGTGCCATATCCAGAATAGGTACATCCACAGAGGCAGGAAGGAGACCCACGGCTGCCAGGGGGAGATGGAGGAGATGAGATGAGCAACTTAGGTTGGCTGAGGCCTTCTCTTTAGAATGTTTTGAAATTAGACAGCAATAAACTGTAGGTTTCGAAATGGGGAATTTTATGGTATCTGAATTCTACCTTAATAAAAAGTGAGGTGTTTGTTTGTTTGTTTTTATGGGACAGGATTTCTCTGTATAGCCTTGGTTGTCCTGGAACTCTTTCTGTAGACCAGGCTAGCCTTGAACTCAGAGATCTGCCTGACTCTGCCTCCCAAGTTATGGGATTAAAGGCATGAGCCACCAATGCCCAGCTAATAGAAAGTATTTTAATGTAACTGAAAATGATGCAGATCTCAAATGGTGAACGTTCAGAAGAGTGACCTGTAGTGGGATTATGAATCAGTGCTTTCTGATTGGTGCCCACCTACACTACCTATGTGCTCATATGATTTGATAGCAATCCTAAGGATACCCACAAGGGTGTGTGTATATTTGTGTGAATGTACCTGTATGTGTGTGTATTTGTGGGTGTATATGTATGTGTAGTGTGCATGTGTGTATATGTGGGGTATGTGTGTGTTTACTGAAGAAGTAGAAAAGTGTGCCTGTGTGTATATGTGTGCTGTGGCAGGGGAGTGTATGTGTGTGTGTGTGTGTGTGTGCAGTGTGTGTGCTTGTGTGTGTATGTGTGTGTACAGTATGTATATGTGCAGTGTGTGTGGTGTGTATTCCTAAAGACATAGAAAGGTGCATGCATTTGTGTATATGTGTGGTATATGTGGTGTGTGTGTGTGTGTGTATGTGTACTGTGGATGTGTATGCATAGTGTATGTGTACTTAAAGAAGTAGAAAGGTGAATGTAATTGTGCATGTGTGTATGTGTAGTGTGTATATGTGGCTATGTGTGGTGTGTTTATGTGTGGTATGTATGTATATGTGCATGTATATGGTGTGTCTGTACGCATGTATGGTATATTTGTGGTGTGTGGTGTGTGTATATATATGTATGTGTGTATGATGTGTGTGTGTATACCTGAGAAAGTAGAAAAACATGTATGCTGCATTTTAATGGAGGCTAGATACTGAAAAACTGACCTTTTAAAAGGTGAAAATTGTCCAGATTTAAAGTGGATAGCCAGTAATAACCACCACCTTCAGTGATAGGGTTCCCAGAAGTCTGCATTCTGTCACAACATTCAGATCAAGGAAGAGCTACCGAGAGCAGTGAACGGAGAGCAGGGAGGGCAGGGCTGAGTCCAAAGAGAGCCAAATGCAGCTCGGCTAAACAGCTGTGTTGAAAAACAATTTCTTGTCTAGCAATTAAGAACCTATTTCTTTCTGAAAGACACAGGACATTGGGTTAATAGATTTCTTTAGAAGAAAATCTGTTTTGGCGACTGAAACATTAAAAGAACAGAACATCTGTTCCCCGGCAAACGCACACTGCACAGAGGCAGGCAGTGAGCCCCTCGCGCTGACTGGACCCGCGTGCCGTCTGTCCTATTTTAATTTTTAGTAAAAGGAAACCAACTCGCATTCTTGAAATTGTAGCCCACCTACAAATATTTAACACCAGGACCCTTTACAGGAAGAGAATTGCTAGTGTAAAGGAAACAACAATTAACACATTTCAATCATTCTAAAATCTCCTTGACATCTATATCAAAACCAAGTTTAAGGCAGCCGATTCCAAAAGTCATTTCTAATATAGTTTAAAGGGAAGAACTCACCATCCATGAATTCTGTACAAATTGAAATCCTGTTTTCTACAAAAAATGCCCCGTAAAATCCTATGATATACGATGAGTCACACTGCAAGAAAAACCAGACAAAAGTGGTTGGTGACCAGGAGCTGACACATATACAGTTTATAGATAAAAGTGACCGAGAAAGAAATTACCTTATACAGAATTTCCAACTCAGACATGATCTGCTTCTGAAGCTCCAGTGTAATGTCTAACAGAATAACCTGAATACAGACACAGAGCAGCATCAGCACATGTCTACCTTCAAGTTACACAGCATGTGAAACACAAGAACTAAAGAAAGGTGGTCGTTTCTTTATGCAGTCCCCATTATAATTCCCAACACCAAAAACTGTCTCTGTCTCTGCCCAAGCCTTTGTAGAGGAGGAGGCGGTCCAGAAGTGATTGATGGGACCCTGGAAGAAGCCAGGGCTCAGAGGTCAGCATTAATGGCTTTAAAAGTCAGTTAAGTTATAACACTCAATTTATGTACCCTATTTTAGCTGCACTGGTTATTTTCAGAAGAAGATCATTAAAAGAGAAGAGCCCTGTGAGCCACAGACTCACAGATGAGCAGAGGGGATGGTAAATAAAATAACATTTTAAAATGAGATTTTCAGAAATCAAAGAAATGGGGGTTTTAAAATGCTGTCACCTTATTTCCTCCCATGTGGGTAATGCTTCTTCACAAACGCTGGTGGGGTCTCAGGTCACCTGACTCCCACGCTTTGCCAGGGAGGGCCTCTTGAAGTGTTGTGGTTTTCCTTAAGTATCTGCCACTAAGGCGGACTTTATAACACAGAAATGTCCAAGTGTGAGGACCCAGACTTGCCTAGGACGAGCTCTAGTTTAATTTAGCCTCTTCTCTTTCCTTGGGCAGGTGTGTGCACTGGTGCCTGAACTCAGGCCTTCTCATAAATGCTGGGCAAGCATGCTACCAAGAGTCAGAGCCCAGCTCAACCACTAAGCACTTCAGTGAAAACAAATTTTAAAATGTTGTTCTTTTTAAAAAATATACTTTTAAAAGACAGTAATGATGGAAGATAGATAAATAATAATTTTTGAGAATTGTGGCAAAGTTTGAGTCTAAACATTTCTCGGTAAAAACCTAATATTCATGATTGCCATAACAGCACCATTCTGCAACTTTCAACAGTAAATTACACTGTATCACAAGTGAAGAATATGAATCATTACATTGACTACAGTAAAAAGTATGAATTACATAAACCACAAAGAGAGAAAATGACTATTGTCATGTGCACATTTTTGTTGTTGTTTTTTGTTTTTTGAGGCAGGGTTTCTCTGCGTGGCCCTGGCTGTCCTGGAATTCTTTGTAGACCAGGCTGTCCTCGAACTCAGAGATCCACCTGCCTCTGTCTCCTAAGTGCTGGGATTAAAGGCATGTGCCACCATCTCTGGCTAATATGCACATTATGTATATTTTTAATGCTGACACCCATTTAAGTAAGAAAAAAAGACGTTCGGGGTGAGTGGAGGTGGGCACTGCCTTTTCTACCAACGCACGCCACTAGCCAACACTTTGGAATTGATCCCAATGGAGAACTTTTCTTTCCCTTGATTGAGAACCTTGCGTGAGTTTCCATCACCTGGAGTAAGCTGCAACTCCAGGACACCAGGAGGTTGTACCTCAAGCTAACCCCTCCCTCACTCTTTCTACACAGCCTCCTTCCTGTCCCCCCACACCACCTTACCAGTGTTTCCTCTCTCCACTCCACAGTCACCGATTACAAAAGCTTGTTTGACCTTTTAGACCCAGCTCGAACGCCTCACCACCTCCAGACACCCACCTCAAAGCCCTTCATCAGAATTCATCTCTGGCTTGACCCTTACTACCCTTGACCGCAATCGGCTTTTATGACCCCAGACATCTAAAAGCTTCCAGAGCAGAGCGCTATAAGGTTCAAGGGCAAGGTGGGGTCTGAGTATTCTTTATACCTCGGCGCCCAGCACAAGGGCTCACAGTAGCACCCAATCACTGAAAAGGACCTTAATCAAAGCATTCCTTAAAGACAGTCCTCCAGACGTGCTGTTATTAGACACAGGGAAATGGGTCACGTGATGTCTGCAACTAAACCAAAAACCAAAGACATGAACACCAAACAAACCAAAGGGCCACACTGACCGAGACTGGAGTGAGGACTATTTATTGTATTCGTAGAGCTGATCGGTTTGGAGCTCTCTTCCATAACCCCGAAAAAGCAAATAATCAGGTCATTTTTGAAAATTTGAGAGGGGAAATCCTCTCCATGCTGCCACAGTGCATGCGCATGCGCTCAGTTTTCCGAGAGCCTGGCACTTGGTGAAAGGTTAACTCCCTTCCCCTGAGTATTCTTGCCAGTGAGCTTCAAAACTGCTAAAAATAAACAGACCAATCCTTCCTCCGAAGGCAAGTTGAGAAAAGCACAGTGAATGTGGATTTTCCCTTTGAAGTTCGAGGGCAGTGTGGACCGCCCGAGTCTTGACTCCGCAGGCTGAACCAGCGCTTCAGACGGAGAGAAGGAGCGGGAAGCAGCTCCTCCAGAAAGGGTTCAGCCGGCATGGAGGCACCTGCCTGCCTTCCCTGTTCTCCCTCCGCTAACACCTCCAGGACACACAAGGATGCGCTGTCAGGTTAAATACAAGCAGTCAAGTGACTGAATTATAATTTACTCTGTGCTCAATTTAAATTAGTGGGAGACTATTAAAATATACAGTATAAATACGGCAATTCATCACGAGCTGTCACGGATGACTTCATTTATTTGCTGGAGTGGCATGCGCTCCACTAAAGGCGAGGAGAACAAAATCACAGGTCAAATTAAGCCACTATTCTGTTTTAATTCACTTATTTAATCTGTGGCGACATAATTGTCTTTTACAGTATGTACAACTCAGAAAGGAAATTTGGGAGGATTACAGCCAGGATACAAATGATTAATCAAATGGTCCATTTAAATGCTGTTTTAAAAGCTGCAGAAATCCAAAGCACTCCGGGAATGATAATCAACGCATGCTACATACAAGGCTAAGAAATCCCGTTAGATGGCTTCTTTTCCCATCAGGACACAAACAATCCTGGCGAATCCAGTTCATTCCCCAAGCATTACTACTGGAAAGATGGTACAGGAGGCATTACTGGCACGGAAAGGTTCTGCTTGCAGGCCGGCTAACAGTATTTGTGGTGTTTTCCGCTCTACTTATCTGCAATGGTCTTGCTACCAAGAGCAAACAAACAAAAGCTGGCCGAATGTGTTCCAGCGAGCATGCAGGTGATTATCAGTTATTTCTAAAGTGTGGTTAACATCATTTTCTAAATGTGCTTTGTGAAGCAGAAAAAAACCTAAATTGCATGGTACAGAGAACTTCCTGTTTTTCCTAAAATTAGATTCTTTTAAAAAATTACCTGAAAAGTTCTCTTGTCTCATCTCAAGTCTGGGGAAGAAAATGCTGCAAGTCTTTATAAAGTAGGACTCAAAGAATATATAAAAATTGGAAATGCTATTAGCAGGGCTCTCATCTAACTGGGCCCACAGACACTTGAAGTGTGGCCAACTGACCACTGAGTTGGGAAATGAAACCCCCATGGCTCCATGTGGGCAGCAGAGCCCTGAAGGTGATTCGGCTCAGACAAGGACCGTGATTTGCTGCTCTGCACAGTTCCTCTGTGACACCAGACAACTGGGGTCACTGAGAGGTTCAAGTGACATGCTTCAAGTCACACAAAGTCAGGAGAGGGTCAGGAAAAGATCAAATGCGCTTCTAACTCTTAACCTTCCATTTCATCCTTTAATATAACAAAAGAAGCTAAGAAATATTCTGGGGGAGAGCAACGGTCCATACAAAGAACACTAGGGGGTATTTTGTATGTTGTTACTTCAAAAGATGAATGAAGGAAACAACAAAAACATAAATGAATAAATTAAACAACAACAACAAAAACTGTATTCAACCAGAAAATTATGTGTCGAGACACTCACTGCATGTAGTGCTGGGCCCTGCAGGTAAGGCAAGAAAACTCTCAGTTCTGTTCTCCACTTTTAAAAAGATTTCAGTACATCAGAGCAAGCGGACATGATGCTAACAGCCATGCGCACGATGGCATGTGATGACCTTTAGGAAGGTGGCTGGCAGATACAACACACGTGACAGGGCTTATCCAGAACCAAAGAGCAGGCCCCTGAAAGTTGTTAAGGATTCTAATAGCTGAAGACACGGATGAAGGCATTCTAATTAGAGAGGCGCACATGAATTAACTTGTTGAAATGGGGAAGAAACAAGCCAGGTTCAGATGAGGTCACAAGTTCAAGTAAAACAACAAAATGCACAGAGATCAGGAAACGTAAGAACATGCATTAAAAGCAACAGCAGACTGCTAATGCATTGTGGAGGGGTCTACCTTCCATCCAAGAGTGTTTTCAGTTTGTCTGGGCCTTATGATGGTTGACAGTGATAGTTCTATACAGATTGACCTAACAGGTCCCAAATCACCTAGGAGATAAGCCTTTGGGCATGTCTGTGAGGAGAGTTGGATTGGGTTAACTAAGACGGGAGACCCACCCTAAGCGTGGGCAGCAGCATCATGGGCTGGGGTCCTGGGCCAAATAGAAGTAAGAAAAGGAACGGAGTACTAGCTTTCATCTCCTTCCTCACACAGATGCAGAGTGGCCAGCTACCTCACACTTCTGCTGCCATGATGGCTACACCCTCCAACTGTGTGGCAAAATAACCCTCCCTTCCTTAAACTCCCTCCATGAGGCCTTGTGTCTCGGAAGTGGAAAGAAACCAGTACAGAAGTAACATGGAGCCTTTGGTACTCTTGAGAGGGGAACTATGCTCTCAGGAACTGCATCTGGGGGTGGAGATCAGTAAAGGCAGGGGTTTACGCTCTGGCTGCAGAGCTCTCTAAGGCATAGGACCCTGGGCAATCTGTGTAACTGCTCTGTGTCTCAGGTTCTGCACTTGCTAAAAGAGAAGCAGTAATAGTAGCAAAGATCATAAATAAAGATCATATATGCAAGATACTCAGCAGCATAAGTCACCAATAAGTTGAAACTTCTATTTCCTGAGAGAACCGTTCAGAAGCTGGCCAACAGTCTTACAACAGGCAAAAGCAGGCATTTGGATTACAATGACAATGGGAAAGGAACCAGAATCAGACCAACAAAATAACCCGGATAGTTGAACATATTGGTGCACGCCTTTAGTGCCAGCACTAGGGAGGCAGAGGCAGGCAGATCCCCGTGATGAGGCCAGCTCAGTCTATATAGAAAGTTCCAGGACAGCTAGAACTACATGGTGAGACCCTGCCTTAAAACACAACAACAACAATTCACAAGCCAACCAACTCCCCACATGCACGCACGGACTACAAACCAGAAAAATCAACAACAGGTTTCCAGGTACTGGGCAGTAGCCGAAACGGCACACCACCTAGAGACTGGTAAAGAGTATGAACCTTGGGCTGCTGGGTTCCCTGACTAGAGTCTTCTGATCCCTACAGAGGGAGAGAAAGCAGGAGGTGGAGCTCAGTCTCCCCAAGCTGAGAGGACAGAGCCTGGGTGCAGAGGAGCCCCAGAGGGAGTGGGACAGACCTTGGAGTCCACAGCAGAGTGAGGAGCTCTACATGGAAATGGGAAATTACCCGGGCCAAGGAGAAAGAACCCGGGGAAAGAGCCCTGCTGCCTGCAGTGTGTGCGACCTCAGCCAGGTGGAATCAGGAATCCCGCTTCAGCAGAATGGGAAAAATGCATTCCAGGTGGATTGTTGGGTTGGCCCTTTACATAAAGTTCAAGTAAGTCTTAAAAAAAAAAAGTCAGATTGTTTCAAAGTCACTAACATCTTAGAACAAACTTTAAGCATATTTATCAGAATGCAAAAATATCTAGCTTCTTGTGCTACATTGTCAGTATCCCATAAAAAAGAAATACAACCCAAAATGAAAAGAAAAGGAATCTACTGGAAGTAATCCACAAACAACATGCATAACAGCACTGGTAGGTATGTCCAATGGTTGGCTGGTCTGTCCTAGTCAGGGTTTCTCTAGCTGTGAGGGAACAGCATGACCAAAAGCAAATTGGGGAAGAAAGGTTTCTTTGGCTTACACCTCCACATCACTGGAGGAAATCATTACAGTAACTCAAGCAGAGCAGGAACCTGGAGGCAGGAGCTGGTGCAGAAGACATGGTGCTGCTTACTGGCTTGCTCCTCCTGCCTTTTATTACAGAGCCTGCTTTCTTACAGAACCCAGGACCACCAGCTCAGGGATGGCCCCACCCACAATGGGCTGGGCCCTCCCCTATCAATCATTAAGTAAGAAAACACCCTACAGTCTTACTTATAGCCCACTTGTATGGTGGCATTTCCTTAATTGAGGTTCCCTCCGCTCAGATGACTTAAGCTTGTGTCAAGTTGACATAAAACTAGCCAGCACGGTTGTTATAATTATTCCAGATACTCTAAAGGTTTAAAAAAAAAAAAAAAGGTTGGACACATCAAAAAATGGAAACACGGAAACTGTTCTTAAAGCAAAAGGCCTACTCACACTTCTAGGGATAAAAAAGGAACATCTGAAATAACGAAAAACCACACTGGGCAGGAGGGACAGCACATTAGACAGTGAAGAGGAAAAGGTCAGTGTATTTGAAGATTCTGGAGGAGAAACATTTCAAAACTAAAACAGGGAAAGACTGAAATGAGGTGAATACTCAGGTCAAGTTCTCAATGTGGGAGATGATCTCATGAAAGGTTAAGGTGTTCCAAATTGGATGAAAGCTGAAATCCCACATATTCAAGAATTTCAACAAACTTCAAGCATATTGAATACAAAAAAGGATCACTCTCAAGCCCAGCAGAACCATGTACTGTCAACTGTAACCATAACCTGCAACACAGAAAGAACTCAGAACAGCAGCCAGAGAGGCCAGGGAGGGGACACATAGAACAATGAACACAAAGGACAGCCAACACCTCGCAGGAAAATATAAAGCCAACACTGGAACAAGATCTTTCAAATTCAAAAGAAGAGCCCGGTCAGGTTCCTACATCGAGTGATGGTCATGAACTAATCCTCTGAAACTGTAAGCAAGTCCCAGTTCAACACTTCCTCTGCTAAGACTTGCCTTGGTCATGGTGTCTCCTCACAGCAACAGAGTACGTACTAACACAGCTTCTATTGTAAGGATCTTATGTGAAGACTAAAGATGGATGCTACAAACTCTAGACAACCATTAAAAACAGTGGAGGGAGAATGGGTATGCAACCAGGACAAACGGAAAACAGAACAAGAAATATAAATCCAGTCATATCATATCACAGAAAACGTAAATGGTTCCAACATTCTAACTAAAAAGCGGAGGTCATCAGACTAGATTATAAAATAAGATCTAACTACATGCTGTCTACAAGAAACTCATTCCCAATATAGAGATGTGCTAGGTTCAAAGTAAAAGGCCAACATTAGGAGAAATCTAGATGCTGTAGTATATTAATAATAGCCAATATGGATTTCAGAGCACAGATTGCCATGAACAAAACAGTCACTGCATTAAGACAAAGAGGCCAATTCATCCAAATGATAAGAACCCTATTGAAATTAATAGCACATCTTCAAAAACAATGACAGGAGCAATGGAAATTTAAGAAATCCCACCCCTTGGCGCTGCTCTGTGTGCTGACGTAAAAGCCTCATTCTAAGGAGAAACTCCTCCCCTTCCTTTCTCTCTTCTGCTTTTCCTCCCATGAAATGCTCACCCCCTCCTCTTTCTTTCTCTCTGTCTCTCTCTTTCCTATCTTTCTCTTCATCTCTCTATTCTAATAAATTTTCCATATGGATGCAGCGTCTGGGTCGTGAATTACTGGGTGCCGCCGCCGCCCCAATGCCTGCACGGTGAGCATCTGCCCAATCCACTGCTGTATCTGCCCAGCATGTCTCCCTGCATGTGCAGGATACCCTAGGGGCCCCCTGCACAATAATTCATAAGATTGGCGCCCAATGTTGCTAGGCAATCCTACTGCTTTCTCCTGCCCACGGCAGCCTGAGGAGCTCTGGGATCCTGTACCACCTGCCATTTTTCAGGCTGAGCACCGCTGGGGGCTCTTAACCCTACTGGATTGGTAAGATTCCTCCCTTCTCTTCTGGTCATTTTCCCACAAGTGAGGATTCCTCTCGGTTCGCTCCCTGGTACCATGTTTTTCAGGCTCATAGCCCTTCAGCCCTGATCCCTATGTGACATCATATGGTGATGGCTTGTGCCCTCTCAATTCCATGGCCCATAGCCTTTGTGATGATTGGCTATCTTGCACAGTTATCGTGGCCCTTGCTGTCCCTCTGGGATGCCGGAGGTCAGTCCGCTGGGCCTTACACCTCATTGTGGAAAAATAAGCCTATGGCCCCCTTCCCCGACCACTGCTGCTGACCAATGGCTTGGGGGTCCCCTCTCTCCTGCCCAACTGCACTGTTACTTTCCTTCTTTCTTTCACAAAGCTTATTCCCTATGTGAGAATGGAAATGTGTAACTGATGTGGCCATCTATATTTCTTTCTGACTGACTTTTAAATGTTTCAACTTATCTGTTCCTTATCTGCTCACTTTGTTTTTTGGTGGGGGGGACCCACATTAACATATGGTCAAGCGCCATATTTGATAGGGGCGATCACATGATCAGGCAGCATCATCTTAAATAATGGCAATCACATGATCAAGGCACCCTCTTAAATAAGGGTAACCACATGGTCTAGCTGCCATCTTGGCTAAGGTTAAAACAGGCAGGCCATATGACCTCACCACCATCTTTACTAAGGGCAGCATTGGCGGGGCACCCAGCGCTCAGGCCTTCAGTATGGAGGAAGGTCACCTCCTGATGCACATTGTTTCACCATTGTTATGGGCCAAGGAAAAGTCCTCTGGCCTTGGCCTGGTCTTCCCTAGCCGCCTCTCTTAGGCTCCAGCCATCTGGGAGGGGCAGAAGTCTAGTCACAGTGTTCATTTCTCTGCAGCCACTCATGTGGGCAGGGCCTGGAGACATATGCGCTCCCTCCAAGGCATCAGCTGAACCACATAGCGGCAGTATCATTATATTAAGATTTTAAATTTCAGATTTTAACATTAATACAATTCTGATACACTTTGGGTCACAAGCTCAGGATTTTAAAATTTCCTTGGCTACTCATTACCTGCTTTTCCACAATTTGCATTTCAGTGCTGATTGATAATACTAATTTATCTAAATTTTTTATTTTTTTCCTCACTTGTCTATTCCTAAGGATGGCGTTTTTCTCTCTCCTGGTCTTGGAACTTCTCCTCTTCTCAAAGCATGAGCCAAAAGGCTCCACATAAATTCATACATTGTAACTCCCGTCTCTAGTCTGTATCTCAGCAGGCTGTCAGAACTATCAGAGCAGCAGTGGGGGCCACAGCCGGCACTGCTTTCCCTGTTACAGATGGCGGCAGAGGTCCTTGTCTGTGTGATGTGGACCGGCCCAGCCAAACGTAATTGTTCCCTGTCTCTACAGCCAGGTCAGATGACCACATGCCTGGGTTCCCCTTACTTTAACTAGCCAGAGTCCTCCTGACCCTGTTTCAGCTTGAAGCAGCAATGGAGAATACGTCGTCCTGTGCTCCCTGTTCCCAGGACAGGATGGAGGGCTACGTTAGGGATGGAAACCCTGGCATAGAGTCCACCAAGAGGGTCCTTGTCTCAGAGTTAGGCTACACCCTGACTCACAGGCCCCTTTTCTCCTGTTCTCCTTCAGTCTTGGGATCTTTTCCCTGTCACTCTTCTTTGCCTTCTCAGGAGACAGCTAAAGAAATAATTATTTCTATGTAAGTCATTCAGGATTATAATCTGGCTGTACTCAAAGATCAGAACTACAGCTACAGGGCCTTAAAAATGGTAATTGAGTCAGATATCACTGTCGACATCTTAAAGAATGTCTCTCCTTACTCAAGGTCAATTCAGGCTTAAGAACGTGAGCCTCCCTGTCCTTGCTAACTTCATTAAGCTGTAACTAACTGGGAAACCTGTATATTCAGATTTAAGTCATATATATGCTCTGAAAGTTATAAATACATTTAACAGATTTTGTTCCCCCAGTCCTCAAACACCTGTAGAGATCTGAGAATATGGCATTTAATATAAAAGGTTGTTTTTTTTTGTTTTTTTGTTTTTTTTTTTTTTATGATAAAGAGACATGCCAGCTCCTGACAGCATCCTGTATTTCCTCAAGAAGACAGATGGCCGCAGAAGAACTTCCACCAGCCTGGAAGCTCCTATGGCAAGGCCAGCCATACAGCAAAAAGATGAGATTCTGTTTAGACTGTGAATGAGTGGAACAATGGAGGACCAATTGCCCCATACTGCAAAGTCAAGGTGGGTCAGTCTCCCCAAATTTCTACTCCACAGAAAAAAAAAGTCTGTCAGATTTTCTGGACCTATCTGCTGAACAAGTACTGCCTTTGGGGCTTCTGTACCCCCAATAACCATGGAGAGACTTGGGATTGCTGCCTAGGTAGTGGGAAAGCTTTCTAACTTCTTAAATTTATCCTTCTCAGATCTGACGATGTTTGATGACTAGGGTATCAGTTTAACAGTCCCAATCTCAAGATTATAGAATATACACTCTCCAATTTCAGACAGGTATGTCTCATTCATAGACTTCATGGTACAGGATAGACTGGTTTCAGATATAACTCCAGAGTTTCAAATTCTTAATACTGATAAATGCAGCTTTGATAAAATGATAGAACATTGACTACAAAGAGTTCTTAAGAGTCCTTAAATGGATTATTAATCCTTTTGCCATGATGTAAATCTGTTCCAGCTGTCTTTCAGATACCTACAGGCTCCTGGGAAAAGTTTTGTTACTGCATCAAGAAATCTGATCTGATGAAAACTAACATCTCCAGAGCCCATTTCTGACCCCACCTATTTTTTGAGCATATTTTGCAGATTCATTGTTCCCACCTGACCTCCAGAGAAACAGCAGATGCTATGGCTTCTATACTCCTGATTTGGCATGCCATTTTCCACCAAGCTCCTGGAATACCACTGCTGCAGCCTGCCTCCTCAGCTCCCTCAAGGAACATTCCTGAGATCTTCCGCCATGCGTGACTCCCAGTCCCCCTCTCCACTTCGCCCCTTGTCAACTTGAAGTAGCCTCGAGAATTTAGCACCCTTGTCCCCCAACCTGCTCCATAACTCACCTCTTATAATAAAACAGTGGAATGTTAATATTCTGGCCCACCCCTTGAAATCCCACCCCTTGGCACTACCTTGCGTCCTGACGTAAAAGCCTCATTCTAAGGAGAAACTCCTCCCCTTCCCCTCTCTCTTCTGCTTTTCCTCCCACGAGGTGTGCACCCTCAACTCCTCTCTCTCTTCTTCTCTCTCTTTCCTATCATGTCTTTCCTTCATCTCTCTATTATAACAAACTCTCCACGTGGATGCAGTGTCTGGGTGGTGAATTACTGGCTTGCGCCACCACCGCCATGCCCACATGGCATGCATCTGCCCGGTATGTTTCCCTGCATGCTCGGAATACCCTTGGGGGTTCCCCTGCACGATAATCACAATAATTCATAACACAGACCAAGGTCCAACTGTTGTTGGAGATTTTAACACTCTAGTTTTAGTAATTGATAGAACAAGTTTAAAAAAAAATCAATTCAGATATGAAAGATATTAAAACTAAAAGCTAACTTGATCTAACAAAGATTTACCTAACACTTTTCATATTCTTTGGATTGTAGATTTTTTTATGTGCACAGAGAAGATTCACCAACAAAGATAATATTTTGAGCCAAATTAATTTATGGTAATTCCAATTATACAATATGTTTTAGACAACATTGGAATTAAATTTTTCAGTTATTGACTTCATTGGTCTGAAGTCAATAACTGAAAAATACTTGGAAATTTTCCAAATATTTGGAACTAAATAACAAATTTCTAAGAATTAATGAGCCACTCTGGCTGTTTTGAAGAAAGGGTACATTATATCCCATTATAACCATTGTATAATCTATATGATTTTTGCTTTGGTTACCAAGATCAAGTCTGTGGTGATATATTTGTAATCTAAGAAAGCTTGCCTGAAGATCAGAGGACAGACAGAGATAGCCACAGAGTTAGCCATAGAGGCCAGGCAGTGGTGGCACACACCTTTAATCCTAGCACTCAGGAGGCAGAAGCAGAGATCCGTCTGGATTTCTGTGAGTTCAAGGCACACATCTTTAATTCTGGCACTTGGGATCACACACCTTTAATCCCAGCAGTAGGAAGGTTGAGACAGGAAGTGATATGGCTGGCCAGAGAAAGGAATACTACTAGGCAGGAGAAGACAGGAACTCTCTCTTTCAGGCGTGATTGCAGGCTGAGGAATGGCTGTGGCTTGCTCTGCTTCTCTGATCTTTCAGCTTTCACTATGATATCTGTCTCCAGGTTTTTATTATAAAACCATTTTGGATTCATGCAACACAAGTCTATCACAAAAATCAATCACCACTTGACTCAGTTTGCAAACACAATACAGGTCTTGCTAGAAAGCGCAGTTCAAAGGGCCAGCCTAGAGAGCGGCTTATTTGCGAACTCCAGCTGCTCTCATATAGTGGAAACCTAAGTTATTTTGTAAAGCATATTCTTTTTAAAAATTTTATGTGCATTGGTGGTTTTGCCTGCATGTATGTCTGTGTGAGGGTGTTGGATCCCCTGGAACTGGAGTTACAGACAGTTGTTAGCTGCCATGTGGGCGCTGGAATTGAACCCAAGTATATTGTTAAAAGAGTGACCTTTAATCCGCTCCAGAGCAGCTGCTTGTCCTTTGCCATGCTCAATTAAATTAACTGTGCCCATGGATCTTATTATTAGCCTATGCAAAACAAGTTAAAATATATGCAATTATGAAAATTTTATGTTGTACTGACAAGGCCAAGGATTCTGGATCATTTGTAGTGATGCTCTCTCCCTCTCTTGGCATAACTAACCCAAGATTTGACTGCCTTTAAATATAAAGAATTCTGATATCAGAAGAACAAATAACTGAACAGATAAGAAAACCCTGCTCAGTTCGTGGGTGCTCTGATCAAAGGGGAGCTCAGGGGAGACACGGAGATGGTTCAATGTAGGTCAACGGAGGGGAAGGCTGGGACACAGCTTATTCCCATAGAGCCAGGAACTCTCTGGACCTCTTCCTCCTGCGTAGAATGTGAGCCTATAATGACCTCAATGGCGTCCCAAGCTGTGCCTGTGTAGATATAATTTGCTTGGAGTTTCGAAGAAGGCTTCGAGAGAGAGTGCTGCTGGACCTCCTCACACAGGCTGTTATGAAAACTAGACCTCACAATGCCACACGTGATGTAGCTGCTGAACTAGGTGTGAGACAGTGAGGGAATCCTGGAATGCACTAGAATGCAGATCTGAGCCTTAGTTTTAGTTTAACCCTAATAAAAATGGAATTATCATTATGCAAATTCTTAGTTTCCTTAAGATATAAGACACAGAAATACAAACTGAAATGTTAGGGAAAGAGGGCAATTTCTCACTGTGGAGGGAGTTACGAAGGCATCATGGAGATGAACTTTGAAAGGCTGGTGGAGAACAGAGGGTTGAAAAGCAGTTATTTGTACAAAAGCTGTAGAGCACCTGGAGGAAGTCAGTTTTACAGAGTCAGACGGACATCATTTAAATCCTCACCCGCCTCTCCCAAATGGCCTTGGACAAATCAGCTCTATGGGTCCCACTTTCTTCAAATCTAAAAATGGCTGAGAATTACCTCAGAGTTCAGGATTAAAGATAACTGTTTAAAACACAAAAGGTGACACCTAGCAGGCAGCAGCTGTTCAAAAACTGAAACCTTCCATTACCAAAGGCCCAGAGACCAGAGACAGGGTGTGGCAAGAAGTCATTAGCTGACAGGCAGAGCAGAGAGTGTGTCTGTAAGGGCAGGTCACTGCGAGACTGCAGGGGAGTCAGACCAGTGTGTCAACAAAGAGCCTGCAGTTGGAAAGTGTGTTCATGTACCGGTGAGGCAAGCTGAGAGGGAAAGGAAATCAGAGAACACCAAGAATCTCACAACACATTGCTGAGGAGATAGCTCGGCAGGCAAGAGTACTTGTTGCACAAATCCCCAGCACCCAGGTAAAATGCCAGGCATGGCTGCATGCTGCCATTCCTGCACTGTGGGTGGGAGGAGACAGGAGGATCTAGCTCCAGGTTCAGTGAGAGACCCTGTCTCAAGGGAATATGGAAGAGAGTGATAGCGCAGGTCTCCCAGCATCCTCCTCCGATTTCCATGTGTGCACATACCACATGGACCGCACACACACTCACACATATTCACATACAAACTCAGACACATACAAATTTGCGTAAAATATACATAAAATATATCCAATGCTTACCTTTACAGCTAAAATTTTCCCACTTGGGACATGATATGCTCTGTAGGAAGATAAAAAAAGAAAGTGACTTGGCATCATTAGGTAACCTACAGAGTGGCTAAGGACCCAGTGTCAACCCATACATTTCCGCAAGAATGGGGATATACCTGGTGCTCTCAAGGCAAATGGCCCATGCTGGCAATGCATACTTCTGTGGTGTGAAATGGTTTATGAAATGATTATATATCTTAAAATACTGCTCAAGTCACACTGTTATTATTACTCTCCTCTTAGAGTTCTGAAGCATGAGGAAGTTAAACAGTTTGCCCAATGCCCAAGTACACGGTGGCAGAACTAGACCTTCAAACTCTGTCAGGTTTTCTGGCCCCGGATCCCTTGTGGCATTGTGTGTGTCTGTGGTCATTCATTTTTCTGGCCTTGGATCCCTTGTTGTGGCATTGTGTGTCTGTGGTCATGTATAAGCAGCAAAAGGGAGGTTTTTGCTTTTCTTTAAGGTACATAATAGAGAAATCATATCACTATATTTTATCAAAATAATCACCCATCACAGGATGAGTTCTGACTATGGCTTTCAATATAAATTTTCATGAGAAATACAGCTATGGCTTGAGCATGTGGCTCATTTTCCCCTTCAACAGGGAAGTAGGCTCAGTGTGGAGTTTGAATGAGAAGGCCCCCAAAGGCTCCTAAGTTTCGATGTTTCCAGTTGGTGAAACTGCTTGGGAAGGATTAGGAAGTGTGGCTTTATTGGAAGAGATGTGTCACTGCCACAGGCTTTGAATATTCTCAGTGTCTCTTGCCCTTCCAAATTGTAGATCAAGATGTACAGCTGTTCCTGCTGCCATAACTTTACTCCATCATCATGGACTCTATTCTTCTAAAATCATAAGCCATGGATGAAATACTTTCTTTTTAAAGCTGCCTTGGTCATGGTGTTTTATTACCATAATAGAAAAGAAATTAAGAGACTCAGATGCACTGAAATAACGTAACCCAGATTAAGAAATATTAATAGGATTGAGGATATACCTCAGTGGTAGAGTACTTACTTGTCCAGCATATATAATGCACAGTATTAGATGACCAGCATAAGGGAAAGAAGGAAGGAAAGAAGGAAGCAAGCAAGCATTCATTCATTCATTTATGGAAAGTAAGAAATTGAGGTTTGCAGAAATAAAATCATTTTCTATCAAGACCTAATGTGTATAAATGAAATGGGGCCTTTTACATACACACTGCATGAACTACATCTTCTCACCATTATTGGGATATAAACAATTTTACATAAAAATTTTAAATGAGCTACATAACACAAGCAGGTATTCTAACTGCAAACCTATAAAAGTACCAAACCCAAAAGAACTGGGAAGAACTGCATCTGCTCCCTGGAGGATTCCACATATTCCCATCATGCAGCTCCATGGGGGATTTCACTTTCCTATCATGTGGTTAGTGGCTGAGATGTGAGTGGACAGTGCCAGTGTCCACTTATACTGTACTAGTATATAGTGCATACTGTATTTTCCCCAGTGGCTGCAGAAGTTGTTGGTCTATGCCCTTTAAAATGTATGTGAGGAATTTAGATGCTTTTTCCAGGTAAATATCAATAATTCAATACATAAGATTAAATAATAACATTATTTCCACTGGTATATCATAGATGCTTCCAACTTCAGCCTTTTCAAACACTGAGTATTAGATCACTAGCCAAGGACTAAAGTATGAGGAGGACAAAAAATCTGAAGCTGTGGGGAGAGCGGCGTTGGTACTTTGAACAAGGGGCACCACATGGACTTCTGAGAGCAGCTGTGATGATAAGAACTTGCTTAGCTGAGAGCCCAGCACACATACTCCTCACTGGATAGTTTGGCAACTTAATTAGCTTGTCAAGAAAGCCGATCTCTTTCCCAAAAGAAAGGTCTCCCATTTCCAAGTGAATTAAAAGAGAGACTTGATGATTTAATTATGACGCACGCTAATTCATCCATGCAAGTTTGGGTTCCATTTCGAGCAATAAAGAAGCCTTGTGGCTTGGTTTACAGTCTGGTGACAGGGCCGATTTCACATTCAATCATCGGGGAGAAATGGATGACAAAGGCAAAGTCAGGCATGAGCTAAGCCAACTCCCTCAACTCTGCAATCAGCATGCTACCTGGAGAAAGAGTTTGTTTACTTTCGGCAGATAGTACGTCTCAATTGTCTTGACCTTCCTCAGCACATTAACTGTAAAGTGATTAATGAAGTCTGAATGGAGGCTCTGGTTACACCAAAAGACAACTATACACCTCTGCAATGTTTTAATTAACAGCTAACGCTTCAAATTAGTTTGTTGTTGCCACAGTAATTACCTGTTCCAAAGAGCGAAGGGAGGAAGCGCTTGTATGAGGCATTTCTGAGTGCTTCTCCCTGTGTGCTCCACCTGCCTTTTGGGACTAGTCCCCTGTAAAACTGAACACACAATACAGACACCTGGGGATGGCACAAGATGGACTAGTCTGGTGTAAATGTTTGAATATGAGAAGCCTGTGAGGGATTTTTTTTCTTAATTAAATCATTTGAAGTGGGAATATCCACTTTTAATCCAGATCTTTTGAGGTGGGAAGATTCACTTTGACCTAGGACACACCTTCTCCTGGCAGCCTATATAAAGGACATGCAAGAAGGAAGCTTGGTAAGTCTATTCCTTCACTGGCATTAGGGCCTCTTCAGGATTCCGGCATGTACTGAAGACCATCTGAGACATCCAGCCTTTGGACTGCACAGCTGCTGGATTGTGGGACCTTCCATAGTAGACAGCCACTGTTGGACTGGCTGGACCACAGCCTGTCAGTCATTCTAAGAAACCATATATATATATATATATATATATATATATATATATATAACTTAATAAATTCATTCCATCAGTTCTGTTCCTCTAGAGAACACTGACTAATACATTGGGTTTTGTTGGTTTGTTTGTTTTGTGATTCTGGGTTCAAGCCCAGGTCCCCAAACATGCCAAGCAAGCACTCTCCCATTGTGCAACATTCTCAGCCCTCCTATTTTCTGTCTTTGTCAGGAACAATTCAGGTGTGGGAACACGGATGCT
Source organism: Peromyscus leucopus (assembly GCF_004664715.2). Classification (NCBI taxonomy): domain Eukaryota; kingdom Metazoa; phylum Chordata; class Mammalia; order Rodentia; family Cricetidae; genus Peromyscus; species Peromyscus leucopus. The sequence goes on along the minus strand of NC_051069.1, from coordinate 9,546,465 downwards.
GGTGTCAACATTTAATGTCAGACCAGAGTTTCCTGAACTAGTAGGGAGTGCAGAAAACTGTCCAGGCCAATCCTTCCTTCTTTACCAGAAACACCCAAAAGCCAGATTGAGTAACAGCCAAGCTCAGGAAAACCCAAGAATATAAACTGCAAAAGACATGCCAAGGGTAGGACTGAGCATGTGTGCCAAGGGTAGGACTGAGCATGTGTGCCCAGGGTAGGACTGAGCATGTGTGCCAAGGGTAGGACTGAGCATGTGAAGTGGTTCTTGCTCTTCTAACCAGACTTGAGATCTGTGTTGACCGTGTCTATCTCACTCACCACAACAAATGTAAAGCGGAAACACCACTTAACAGTAACTTCTGCTAGATGAGAAAGGATGTCTCAGTCTCTTTGGGTTAACAAGAAAACATAAGCTACCCTAGAAAGCACCCAGTAGCTTCCTTTAATATATATTCTTATGGCTGCGCAAGCTGCTGCACACCTATAATCCAACATTCAGGAGGCTGGAAGATCATGAATTTATGGTCAACCTGGGCTATACAGTGAGTTTTAGGTTAATCTGTACTATGAGACCTGGTTTCAAAAAAAGTGTACATATGCATATATATACATATGCATGAGAATATATATCCATATGCATGAAAATATGTATACATTTGTGTGTGAATATAACTATGCATTTGTAGATATGTATACATATGCACATATACATATGCATACATTTGTATATATATATATATATGCAATATCAATGTGAATTTATATGATGGTCCCCACTACACTTCAGAAGATGTCCCTGCACTGTGTGCCACACTGGGCACACATATGATGGTACTCTTATATCATCCTCTTTCTATTCTTACATTTAGCACAAGTGCTTGCCCATAGTAGATGCTCTATGCTTAATGGGAGGGGGATACTGTCTTTTGAATGCAGTTTTACAAATCCCACATGCATTTAATTCCATAATCTGACAGGTAGGTGCTATCATCATCATTGTCATCATCGTCGTCATCATCATCAATCATCACCATCATCAATCATCAATCATCACCATCATCACCATCATCACCATCATCACCATCACCACCACCACCACCACCACCACCACCACCACCTTTCCCGGGAAGATTTCTAACTACTGAATCCAAAGTCCTTATGAGGATTTCACAATCTGGTTATCTCATGTATCTGTTTCTGCCAACTTTTCTTATTTCTAGTCATCACTCCCCTATACTAAACATGTTCCTGCCTTTGGGCCTTTGTACCTATGCCAGAAGTTGGGACCATTCCTTCTCTAATGTTTACATGGCATTCTCTACCTGCCTCTGCCTCCCAAGTGCTGGGATTAAAGAGGTGTGACAGCATGTGTGCTCTGTTAAAAATCTCTGCTCTATGTAGAATTCTGTTTGCTTTTTCAGTTCTATTTTATTATTTATGTCTCCTCTTTGTTAAGGAACTAGCTTTTGGTTTTGTTGACTTGTTTCTTGACTCCATGACCAATTCTTTGATTTCAGGGTGTACTCTCTACCCCTGTTTGTTGTGTCTTGAGCTGTGTTAAACTGACCAGTGCCCTGCTCTAAGCATGACTTAGCTGTGTCTCCTGATTTCACACTTGGCATTTCCTTTTCTGTTCAATTGTAAATATTTTTATTATGATGTATTACATGATTGATAAGTTATTCAGACGTGTGCATTTCCACTTCCCAATATATGACTGTGTTTAACTTACTGCTGACAGCTAACCTAACTGTTGTTACTAGAAAACATGAGCTGTATGTTACGAATTGGACTGAGATTTGCTTTGTGCCCTAGTAATAATTTGGTTTTTGTTCTTTTTTTGAAAAAAGAAATGTATGCCTAAAAAAAGAAGTATCTGTATATTTTCAACTTAATTGGTGTACATTTCCATACACAATCAGAAAAACATACTCTGCCTTGTGCCACCCCCCACTTCCCCCCACACACACACTTGCAGAGGACTTGGGTTTGGTTCCCTGCATCACACTGGGTAGATCATACCCATATGTTACTCCAGTTCTAGAGGATGACCTCTTCTGACCTCTTCAGGCAACTGTATCCATGTGGTACATGTATAGACAGGCAGTCACACACAAACACATGAATAAAAATAACTCCCAAAGTATTTTGCTAAGTTAGTCACCTTTCCTTATACTATCATATAGGAGTCCTTTCTAATCCCTAATAATCATTTCTGCCTTTTAGTTTGTCATATGTCAATACATAAGCTTTTGAAAAATGGTTTTTGTTGTTGCTACTATTATGTTTGTCTTAGATCTTTTCCCATCTTTTTCTTTCAACTGTATTATGTTTTTGTGTTTTCAGAATTTCTTCTAACCTAATCTAAAATAGCAAATAGCTATATTTTAAAAAACCCTCAATGTAACTAATCTATTAAGTGGCAATCTCCATTTGTATTTATTATAACTGCTGATAGAGTTGGGATTTATTCCTACCACTCTACTCATTTGTCCCATGTCTCTCTCCTTTACTCTGCCCACTTTTTAATGTCACCTACACCATTTTTATATCGGAGAGACTTAACAAAATATAAAGTTGACTGTTCTCTACCCTTTTCCAAACCAGGTGAAAACCTTAGACTGTCTTAACTGCAACCACCCTTCTCATCTTAATTCGTCATCTTGTGCAAGCAGTGGGCCAAGTTCAAAGGCCCAGGATGGAAATGTGTGTGGGAGAAGAATGAGCAGCAGGCTTAACTGAGAGACATGAGCCAAAGAGGCTGTGGGAAGCTGGGCTGTCATGTCACCTAGCCATGGTGAGGTTTCTGGCTTTCACTCCAAATTGTAGAAGACACAGATAGAAGCAGAAAGCTAATATTTGAGAATGGGCACCAGCTGCTGGATGGTGAGACTGAAACTGAGGGTGTGCTGAGAAACTGTTGCATTGTCCCCCACAAGGGGTGAGAGGGACTTGAGTGGAGGGGCACAGAAGGCAGGGGTGCAGTCAGTGCTCTTAACCACTGAACCATCTCTCCAGCCCCTATCTAAACTGAGGCCAGAGAGAAGAAAACGAAGTGGCCAAGGCCATGAGAAGGGACTTTTGTAAGCTTACAACAGACCTAGAGGCCATGGATGCTGGTGTTATGTCTGTCCTAATGCTAAGCACTTAGTGGCCGGTCAGAAAACATGTGACCAACAACAAAGGCAATACTTTGGGACCAATGCAAGTGACTCTATTGTTTCTTCTTTCAGACTCTTCAGAGTCTAGTGCAGCTTAGAAGGTAAGTAATAAGTGTACTTACTTACCTTCATCTAATTCCTAATGAAAATCTATTTTAGGAATAATCACCACAGGCTGCAGAGATGGCTCAGCAGTTAAGAGCACTGACTACTCTTCCAGAGGACCTGGGTTCAATTCCCAGTACCTACACAGCAGCTCACAACTGCCTATAACTCCAGTTCCAGGAGATCTGATGCCCTCTTTTGACCTCAGACACCAGGCATACACACGGGACACAGACATACATGCAGGAAAAACATTCATACACATAAAATAAGATTTAAGAAGAAAAAAGCAATTTCTCTAATAATCTTTAAAAGTGAGAAGAAAAGTTTGAAAACAAAATGTTAAAAAGTCATCCAAGGAATGGGGAGTGGGGGGGTAAGGCTGGGGGGTGGGAGGAGGGAGGACAAGGGAATCTGTGGTTGGTATGTAAAATGAATAGAAAATCTCTTAATTAAAAAATTTATTAAAAATAAAAATTCCTACATCCATCAGGACATATGGGAGAAACAACCCGTGTTCACATTCCCACATCTGGACTGCAGCGAAAGTGCACGCCATGCACAAGACCAACCACATCTGTATCTTACAGTCTTGACTGAAATTATTTATGCTTAGAATTTCAAATTCTAGAAGAATCACAAAAATGTGAGTCTTCCCAGCTGACTCCTGCTTACAAAATAAATAGCCTAAAGCTGAACATGCATTTCCTGGTAAAACCATGCAATCCCACACAATGAAAGCAGACATCTGAGTTAACACTTCCTGTGTGTTAATTTACCAACATAAGTCCAATAAAGTTATTTTAATTCATGTGCAAAGAGGATTTATTCTGGGGAGCATCTGGCTTCTCTGGTGACTGGGACACCAGAGGGAATTTAAGACAGGGACGTTGACCTACAACCTGATGCCAACACTTCATAATCGAGCATGACTCTGTGATGCTATAACTGCCAATCAACTCATCAAAAATGAGCATGAAAATACCCTGAGCACCTACTTTTCCTCCCGTCTTGGAGAAAGTCCTCAATAGGAATCACAAGCACAGACTGAGTCACAATGACACAAAGAAAACACCTGAGTGACAGTTCTGCCCCTGAAGTAGGTTTTCCTATTTCCAGTCACATCCAGCCTTTGGGCTAAAGAACAACTAGAGAAAGGGAAGGAGAGGCAGAACCCCAAGGCCTGAGGAGCCACCCACAGATCCAGTCCCTGATTGAAAGGGACCCTGCAGTCCAAACTCATGAGGCAGCCAAATCTGAAGCCAATAAACTCATGAGGCAGCCAAATCTGAAGCCAATACAACACAAAGCGAGCCCTTCCTTACTGGAAGAAGTGAAGTGCATGACTGCCTGTGAGCAATACATGGTCAAGAACAAGCACTTTCTGCTGTCTTGAGAGTCATTTAGAAGTGAGTTTATTTTCATTAATTTCTCTGCATGTCATCTTTGAATCGCAATGGCATCTCCAGCAACCGTATGCAAAGTAGTTGTGGGGTCAGCCAATGAAAGGTTTGGTCCTTTTCTTTGGAGTGTGGGAATAATGTCAGTTGGAGAATTTTAAGAGTACTGTTTCATACTAAAATAGCCATAGCCATTCATAGGAAGAAAAAAAAATCAAACAGTTTCAGGGAAATCCACATTGACAGTTGCTGCCTTCCATAATAGATAAACACATTAGCCAGGCTCTGGCTGTTAGAACAGAAAATCCAAAGTAAACAGCAGTTGTGGAGAGAAGCTTCAAATCGTGAGCTATGCCAACCTTCCTTCTAAACCCCATTACAGAACTTGACTACCAACTGTAATGTAATCTGTGCTTAAACAACATCCCCCGACTGCTTACATACCAAACCGAACATGTCATTGGGGTACAGACATTAATTTCAAGGTATTGGTTGTATATAGTCCTCATAAATCCACCTAACATAAGACACTGGGGAAGTTGGCTGGGTTAAAAAGATTTCCAGTCAGAGAGGCGAGAGCAGCCTCCTGTTCGCTCCTCTCTGTCTGGTTGGGTGAAACACCCCTTTTCTCCTCATACCTCCCCCGCAGTTAATGTCATCAGGCTTCCATATTTCTTCCGTAAGTTGAAGCATCCTGCTTCGAGCCTTTAACACTCTCCACATTAACTAGAGTAATGTCTTTTAATATATGGCCTAAATACCTTGGAGATAGGGGAAGCTCTGTCACAGTGAACTCTCGATCAAAGGATCTGAAAGAAGGCATTGGGCAAAGCAGGGAAGCAAGAGACATCACAGCAGGAGCAGGAAGGTGAGTAGCTGAGCAATGCATGAGGGGAAACAGGAGCACTCTGAGGATGGACCAGATAGGGCCCTTCTGCAGGAAGGCCTTGAGTACGGGGTAATCGCTACTCAGTTCCCGGTAGAGTCAGCCGAGAATCACTTCTCCCAAACTGCCCACAAAGATGGGTACTTTAGAAAACCTTCTGTCAGGGCTTAGTATTTGGTTGTGTATGGTTTAGAACACACGTGTTATAAACTTTTCAATTTTTTCCTTACTTTGAGAATTTCATATATGTATACAATGAAATATGACCGACCGACCGTATGTACTTCCATCTCTCACCTTCCGTCTTCGTCTCTCTCTCTTTTTTTCTAACTCACACATCCAGTTAAGCTCGCTGCCCATGTGCATGGGTGTAGGGCCAACCACCGCAGCATGGCGACCTATCAGTGAATACACCCCAAAGAATGACCAACAGGCTACTGCCAATAGCTCCTCAGTAAGCCTGCACGGCCCCTATCCTATCTCAGTTATGCCAGGGGTTGGGCTGGCCCGATCTTGTGCTGGTGACGACAGCTGCTGTGAGTTATGATCACCATGGCCACCATGTCACACCCAGAAGCCAGCACTTCACAGCACCCCTCCCGTGCTCCGACATCCCATAGGCCTTGGCGGTGGGGTTAACACAGGCGTCCCATTGGGGTTGAGCACTCGGTCTCTCCTTCTTAGGACTCTGGTCAGTCACGCATCTCTCCATTGACTGCTGCCCACTTGGAAAACAAGCTTCTCCAACCAAGGCTGAGGGCAGCCCAGACCTGCTGGCACTGGGAGCTGGGGGGGGGGGGGAGCACGAGAGAAAAGCTTGGCCAGGAAATATTTTTATACAGAGGCTATCTGCTTCGTACAAGAACTTGTTAGGGAGGCGTCTTAGCCATTCTGCAGCCAAGGAGTCAAGGCCTGGCGAGGTTAACGGCAGCTTCAGATTTCTGTTTGATAAACATGGAGTAGGAAGTGGATCTGGGTCCTCGGAAGCCGAACCCGAGCTTTGTGTGAGCGTGAACTGGCTGCTTCTAGAGCCTCTTTCCAGCAGTCTTCCAGGCTCTCTGGATATGGCTGGTGCTGATTTTTAAAAAGCAATAGAAGAAATCGATCGAATGTCTCACTTTTCAGGGTTGCATTAACTTTTTCAGGCCACTGGGGTGCGATTTACTAAATTACCTCTTCTAGAACACTAAATAGTACCCTAGTGGGTCAAAGAGTAAATGCACCTCTGAAAAGTGAGCCATTTATTCCCTTCCCTGTAGTGCCAGATGTAATATGTCCCTTATGACAGAAATATCAACCTGCTTCCACTACAAACCAAGACACTGTCTTATCCTGGATAAAACGAGTGTGGGGAAGCTTCAGGAGTGGGGCGACAAAGTCTCTGCCATGCGGAAAAGTCAACTCGGCCTTACGTGAGAACACTTGTTTACCATTCGGTGCAGACTGACTTGACTTGAGACCTCAAAACAGAATGAGAACTATTTGAACCGACAGTGTCAAAGCCGGAGACGATTTTGCCAGCTCTTTCACGCCTACTGTGTGTTACAACTGAGCCCCAGCACCCACTGCCATAGGCAGTAGGACAAAGCACCAACAGATGGCCCTTTGTCTGCATTTCACTGTAGGCTACCTCTTACCTAAAAGCAAAAGCACCCCTTCTAGCCCCTAAGCCTGTGTCTGCTTTTGGACTGCCCGAGGAACCGGTCTTAGGCAGTTTCACACCCATGAGCTGCTATCTTCCAAAGCTGAAGTTTTAAGTTTTCAGCACTGTTAGCCCCTCACTCTTCTGGAAGACGGCGATGTGATGAGGAGAACAAGACGTTTAATTTAAGAATCACCCGGCTTCTAATTAAACCGCCATAGGCAGCTGGTTGGATAAGTTTTAATCAGTTTCAATCACCTATTGATTGGTATACTGAAGCCTAAAAAATTAAAAGTAAAAGATGATTGGGGAATTGTCCCATCTCAGAAGAACAGTAGAGGCCTCTGTAAATAACTCCTCTTTTAACCATCAGCTAAATGAACACTTCAATACTGCAGTACAAAGTCTTCTGCAAAATTACTTTAACTAACAAGCAGAAATTTATCAGCTTCAGCCAAAATCAATGCTGAAATCAATTTGAACACTGGTTGTGTCTAAAGGGGCTCATTGGCAATTTAGGGAAATTACACCATGTAAATGCCTGTGCTTTAATTGAACAGTTCCATCAACTAGGCTGTGATTGCTGTCCATTCATTTATTTACTTTCACTAGAGCTACCATTCTGCAAAGGAATGGCTTTTGTCAGGCTGGAGAGAGGCACTTTATCTTCATTTTGTGCACTTTTGTGCATAACAGAGTTTGTGGAATGGACACATCATGACCAGGTCAAAATAAACCAGGAGAGACTTGTTACTTTAACATAAAAAAGGCACACAAACTACTACCAGACCTGCACTGCCTTCAAACCAGCCAGGAGGGAAGAAGGTGGCCCACATTCAGCTCTGGCTCTGTGCCACTGTCCTTTGAGAACATGGCATACTTTTTATTATATATTTAGTGATGTCTAACAACATATATATTTTGTAAGAATGTTCTCCTTGAAGAACTAGGTAACATTTTGATCTACAGAGTCCTCAGAGATCAGTCAAAGAAGATCATAGTCTCCAATCCGTTTAGGACAATGTGGCACAACACAGCCATATGCATTTTCCAAGTCAGATATGTAGAAGGAGGAAAAGGAGAGGGTGAATGTGGTGGTGGGGTGACTAACTGCCTTATAAAGATCAGGAAGCCCAAACACTATGATTCCAGAGAAAGATGTTAGACACTCACCAAGTCACAACAATGAAAAACAAAACAAAACAAAACACTATAGGTAAAATTAGCAGGGAATCATATGAAATGATTAGAGGTCAGAGGTCCGCATCAACAGGTCTGACACTGAGTCCAAGTGCTCCCTCAAGAGCTCAGGTTCCCAGGAAGGAGGAAGGACAGGAAGCAGTGGCTAACTATATAGGCCGACAGTATGATACAGAGCCTGTGCAAAAAAGCACAACCCCGAGTCCAGCAGTAGCGGTAGCCCCTGAAAAGGCTGGCACGAATCTGTCAGCTGAAACCCACTCTGCTCATTTGAGGCCCCTAAAACCAAGCTGCCACTATTTTAAACTATTTTAAAGGACAGGCATAGGGAAGAGACTAAGAAATAAGCAAGCATGGGCTTGGGAGGTGAGCTGCTCTGAATCCTCAGGGAATCCATTTTCTCAGGGCTGCAGTTAGTCTTCAGTCAAATGAAGACTGGAGGCCTACTGTGCTCAGCCATTCCAACATCCTGGTGAAGTACTCTGGGCCCTGGCTGTACAGGCCCACTGTGCTCAGCCATTTCCAACATCCTGGTGAAGTACTCTGGGCCCTGGCTGTACAGGCCCACTGTGCTCAGCCATTTCCAACATCCTGGTGAAGTACTCTGGGCCCTGGCTGTACAGGTAGGGCCTTTAGCCATTTTACCTGTGGCTCTTAAGCTGCAGGGAAGCTGCTGATTGGCTGTTCAGTCAGTTACCCCAGACCTTGTTCTGCAAACATTCACTTAAATTCATTTTTAAAAGAATGATCTTTTTTAAAAGTTAAAAGGGAGAAATAACTAGCGTATATGAATTTAACTCAGTGTGAGCGTTTGCGGTAGAGTCATTCTGAGATTTTCTTCCATGTAATATTTTCAAGCACATTATAAAGTTTCATTTGCTCTAGCTTCTGTTGCTGAAACAGTGTAAAGGCACATCTTATTCATAGTTCTTAGCTAACTGTTCTGAAACTTAATTATGGTTTAATCAAACCTTTACACTTACTCCCTGAGAACCTGCTCCTTTCTGCTGCTCCAGGTGGGCTGGAGCAGAAGTAGGGTGCTGAGGGCTGACGCCTATGTATTTCCCAAATACAACCAAGCTGATTAAAGTGCTTTATTGATTTTTGCCCGAAAGAAAATTCTAATTTTGTCAGAACAATGTTTTCACTGTATTATGTGAATTCACAAAACAAAACCATGCGCTGTGTTCTGAGTGTAACACCAAATACTTGGCTTTCGTGTAATGAACTCTGGCAAGGAAAACACCATGGAAATGTTATGGTCAAGAGGATAGTAGACAAAGTCACACTGAAAAAGCAAATAAATGCCAAAACAAACAAACAAATAAAACAAAATCCCTTTAAGTTCAGTATCTATAACCTAGCCCTCTACTGCTGTGCTTCCCAGTTTAGTACCTGCTCCTGCCATCCCGTGTTAAAGTATGTATCAGAGCCTGAACATGTTTCTATCCAGAAAGCCAGAAATTTCACAGGACCATGGTCTCTTACACCAAAACAGCCAAGAACAGAGCAAAGGGGTAGGGAGGAGAATGGCACAAAGTTATACACAGTGAATGCCTTTTGGACTTTCCAGCGAATTATTTTCCAAAAAGGCAATTTAAGTAAAAGCCCTAGACACTGTGGTTTACGAATACTTACTTGTGCAATATACCAACAAAGAAACTGTAATTTTCTAACATATCAACTACTGCAAAATAGTCTTAAAATTTTTGTATGTCTTAGGAGTCAAGAAATACACCACTTTCATTTGTACAACCATATAATTAATCTAGGGATTCAATTCCTAAATTCTTTGCTTTTGATAAGTAAAGAGACCGAGAGGGTAGACCAGTAGCCAGTCATGCTGTGTAGCTGTGGGCCAAAAAGTGTGTCAGCAATTGCTAAAGGGCTTCTAAAATTAACCAGTGGACATAGCTCGCCATTGACATGCATTAATTTCTATTTCACATTAATAAAGCATTTGCGTTAAAAATTATAAAAATCCAGAGAGTAAATGACGTAGAGAGAAAGTGTGGCTGAGAAGCGCCCCCAGGTACTGGTCTAGGCCCAGAGACTCTGGGCTGTACTCGTGACCTCAGAAACGCCCCTTCACCCCTCCACGCTGTTCCTTACTGGTTAAAGCAGGAACCAGCTTCCTCACCAGGTCTAAAGGCCTGGGGTGACCAGTCCTTGCCACCTGTCCACTCTCCTCAAGCTTTCTCTGCCCCAACTACATTGGCCTGGACACAACACCCCTGTGCCCATCGCAGTGGTCCCTTATTTCTGGAAGGTTCTTCTCCCAGATTTTCTCATGACTATCCTCCAGGTCTCAGCTCAAATATCACTTCTTCAGGTAAGTCTTCCTTGGGCACCCCTTCTCCATAGTTCATAGCACCCTCAAGTACCTTCTTACTTTGGCATCTTTCTTTCAGGCCCCTCTGTTTGGGACCCTCGACTGCATGTATTTGGAACAGTCCTGGCACACAGTGACACTCAGTAACTACTAGTTCAGGGAACGAACAAATATATAACAAGATAAAATTTAACAGCAAAATGAAACAGTCTGGCATAAGATATTTATGGTTGCTGGGTGCGACATTTGGGGGCTCTTCATTAGCTCTCTCAGACACAGGGGGATCTATACAGTTAGTTTATGTTTAGGTCAGAGGAACAATTCTTTTCTCAGCAATTCTGGGTAATAGCCACATCTTTCTGCGTACGCTAGGTAGTTCTTGAGTTACCCTACTGTGGTGGTTTGAATAGGTATGGCCCCCATAGCCTCATGTGCTTGAATGCTTGGCTCATAGGGAGTGGCACTATTAGGAGGTGTGGCCTTGTTGGAGGAAGTGTGTCAGCATGGAGGTGGACTTTGAGTTCTCATATGCTCAAGCTATGCCCAGTGTGGCACATAGTTTCCGGCTGCCTGTGGGTCAAGATATAGAACTCTCAGCACCTTCTCTAGCACCATGTCTGCCCGTATGCTGCCTTGTCCTGCCATGATAATGAACTCAACCTCTGAAACTGTAAGCCAGATCCAATTAAATGTTTTCCTTTATAAGATTTTCTGTGCTCATGGTGTCCCTTTACAGCAACAGAAACCCTAACTAAGACCCCTACCAGGTCAACATTTTGTATTTACCCTGTGTGAAGACCCTGCCTCTGCAGGTTAGTTCTAGAAACACTTGGTACTTAGTGTAGACAAGGCACATGCCAGGCACTGTGAGGACTGCTACCAAGAAGACTCAGACATGGATGTCTTGCAGAGAGGAGCACACAGTGGGAGAACATCAGGGAGAGACTATGACTCAGAGAGACAATGGATAAAAGCAATTAGCCTTCAGCACATAGCCAACTGTATAGCTGCAGCAACAACTGCTTCCATAGATCACTTTTACCTTCTCTACACTGGGTAAGAGTCAACTGATCAAGTATCAGTTCCTCCACAAGGATGTTCCTGGTCTGTCCCTTATGCCCCCAGAGCCGGTGGCCCACACATACAGATACACAGTCTAGCCTGAGGTCACGTATCACCTGTGGACAGAACTTCTGTGTCTTTCAGGGCATGGGGTGCTTGACAACCACGCATGCTCAGAACTTGCAGGTCAACAAGTGAGGAGGTCTGAAGAGGCACGACTGCCAGGCCCTCATTATCTTCCCACATTCCTTCCTTTGAATGCATGTCTCTGTCAGCTCACTACCAGAGAAAAACCCCTCATGAATGCCAACGGGCATGCTGCAGGATGGCGTCACTCTCAGATGGTGGCCTGCTGATGCTGGAAGCAGCATCTCTCCCACCTCCTGTCAACGGATGCATGCTAATGCATCTTGTACCTGCACATAATCACTGTCACTGGGGAGTTGAAATTTCTCCATAAACAAAGCATTTTATTAACATGAAATATTACAAAGAAGTCTTGCTATCTTAAAATTATTTTTCCCTGAAAGAGAATGTGTTGAAACATCTAGATTCAGCAAATTCTTACTTGAAATATTACCATAATGTATTGATTTTTACCAGACTCAATTGACTGAAAAGTTGTTTGTATAGCAATATTGGCCAAACCAATATAGTAGAACAATTTTGTTACCCATAGTAATCAAGTACATTTCTGAAGTATAATTATACTGTCATAAAAATAAAGCCAAGATACCCTTTTCCAAGCAATAAAACTATAGGGCTATAAAACAGGAAGAAGAAAAGGCTAAATAAATGAGATTTTTAAAAATGAAATTTAGTGTCTTTCAAAAACACCACTGCCTCCTCTTCCTTCCCTTAAGCTACAGTTAGGAGGGAAAAAAAGATCAATACTTCAATCTCAATAAACTATTTCAATAATAGTTAATTCGAGTGGAAACATAGTCTGAAAGTCTCTGCTCAGCGACCTGTGACATCCTGTCATGTTGGTGAGATGCCAATAATCCATCATTGCCATAATGGATATGAGCACGTGTACACAGAAGGGTGGCGGGGCAAGGTGGGAAAGGTGTAGAGAGAAAGCTTGGGCACAGGTTTGTTCTCCAGCTTCTGATCAATACGGTACATATTACTGCAGGAAACAAACCCAGAATGGTGAGTGCTGACAGGGGAAGAGGGGGAAGCATACATAATTAATTTTATTTGACAAATACTCATTGATTTTCTGAAAACATTACTATCCCTGCTTGCCAAGTGGTACCATAATGCAATCCAGCCATATGTAAGTATTTAATTTTACATTAGGATGATGTCTTGTTGCTTGTTTAAAATATGATCTTGGCTTCCAAGAAAATGCTCTTCATTTCATTGGAAATTTAAGGTCAGGATAAATCAAACAAGCACCCTGGCTCTCAGGTCAATATCAAAACCATTTAAAAACTACTTTTAATATACGAGATACATGTCAGGGGAAATATGAAGTGCAGGGTCACTGCTTCTGTTTGACACCTGCAGGTTGGCTGGTAAGAGAGGAAGCCAAAGCTTCTGAGGACCGTGTGGTTCTAAATAAGTAATCTCAATAATAGTAAAATCCAACTGGAATTAACCTCAGTGTCTCACTCAACAATGGTACAGTCTGAGAAACCCATTTAGGCAATTCTGCGTTATACAGACATCAGAGCGTGTACATACACTGTGAAAGATACCTACAACCTACCCTCTAGGTCAGTGGTTCTCAACCTTCCTGATGCTGTGACCCTTTAATACAGTCCCTTATGTTGTGGTGACCCCAACCATAAAATTATTCATTGTTACTTCATAACTGTAATTTTGCTACTGTTATGAATTGTATTTTAAAGATCTGATACATAGGATATCTGATATGCAACCCCAAAGGGATCATGACTCACAGGTTGAGAACCGCTGCTCTAGATGATTACAATGTCACCATGGACCACTCTTGTCTATATTGCCTGCTGTCAATCAAGACAGTGTCACTCTACATTCTCACCATCAAGGCCAGTTTTACTGTTTTTAGGAATCCCATGATTTTGAAATATTTTGCCTACTAAACAGCATTTAATTAGATAACTCATCTATTTTCCCACTTTATGTATTTAGCCCATCAGAGATTCTGCTTTTCAATACATAAATCATATTACTATAATGACCTATTATAATCCCAGCTTCTAAGCACACATTTATTTTTTTATAGTTGTATCACAGGGGTAAGAGGTGACTTATGAACTCAGAGTATCTATGCTACTGCCTCCAAAGACTGTCCCCAGCTGGGTGCCTGATGAATACCACTTAAAATAAAGGAAACAACAGAAACCAACCCTTAAGGATTACTCCCCTTTTCTTCTTATTGTCTCTAGATAAAAGTCTTAAATAATGATATAAATTCAATCTTTGAAACACCATGTAGGTGGAATACATGCTACCTATAATGTCACTGGAAATTTTACCCCAATTCCAGACAGGATTCATCACTGTACCACAGGAAGGAATTAGACATAGAAAATTTACTACTAATTTCTAACATCTAGAGACTGGAACTCATGATCAAAACATTAACACTCTAAGACTTAACTTAAAGAATTAGCATTAGGAAACAGATATACAAGAACTAGAAGTGGGACACAGCAGCCACCACCAGGAGAAGCAGCATGTAAAGACTCTGGTAAGCTACCAGCCACATGGCAAGGTATAGATTTATAAAAATGGGTTAATTTAAGATAAAAGAACAGTTAGCAAGAAGCCTGCCATGGCCATACAGTTTATAAGTGATATAAGCGTCTGAGTGATTATTTTATAAGTGGATTGTGGGACTGCGGGGCTTGGGGAACCTGGAGAGAAGCCCTCCAGCAACAAATCAGACCACAACCCATAGAACCATAGAGGCTATATATATAGCATGGAGGTCCCTAGGACGACTGTGGCTTATAATAAATTTCAGTTTTACTCAATTATTGAAAAAAAATAGCCAAATGAATGGAAACACATGAACTATGAACCAAAGGCTGAGGGCCCCCAGCTGGATCAGGCCCTCTGAATAGGTGAGACAGCTGATTGGCTTGATCAGTTTGGGAGGCTACTAGGCAGTGGGACCAAGTCCTGTGCTCATTGCATGAGTTGGCTGTTTGAAACCTGGAGCTTATGCAGGGACACTTGGCTCAGTCTGGGAGGAAGGGACTGGACCTCCCTGGACTGGGTCTACCAGGTTGATCGCAGTTCTCGGGGGAGGACTTGTCCTGGAGGAGGTGGAATGGAGGGTAGGCTGGGGGAAAGGGAGGGGGTGGGAGGGGGAGAATAGGGGAACCCGTGGCTGATATGTAGAACTGAATGGTATTGTAAAATAATATATATATATATATATGAACTAGAAGTGATGAGCCTCGGTGACTTGGGTGACCATTAGCTAACGGGAAGCCCCCTCTGGTGACTTCAGCGACCATTAACTAACAGGCATCCCCCTCTGGTGACTTGGGCGACTGTTAGCTAGTGGGCAGCCCCATGTAATTTCAAGACTTAGCCATCCTTCCCTTCTAAAGTCTGAGTGCAGCAGCTCTGTCCAAAGCAGAGCCTGAGTGGCTGGCTTTGGAGCTACAAGATGTGTTGTTAGTCACTCTGATTTCAGTACCACAAACTATCTAAGAAAAGGGAACAGGGACTAGTTTGCTGGGCCAGGAGATGCTAAGTCATCGAAATCTTAACATCTGTAAGAGAACTAATCATTAAATAGATGTGCTTGCCGGGCGGTGGTGGCGCACGCCTTTAATCCCAGCACTCGGGAGGCAGAGGCAGGAGGGTCTCTGTGAGTTCGAGGCCAGCCTGGGCTACCAAGTGAGTTCCAGGAAAGGCACAAAGCTACACAAGAGAAACCCTGTCTTGGAAAAAAAAAAAAAGAAAAAAAAGAAATAGATGTGCTTGGTCTGGAAACCCCTTCTTCTAGGTGAAGGGTGCAATTAAGGAGCCACCGAAACCCGACTGGAAGGCCTCGGTTCCTCTCCTTCTTCCTTCAGCCAGCATGTACCAAGTATCCCTCAGTCCTGGGACAATGGACCTGTACGCTAGGGAACACAAAGGAACACAATAGATTCTGCCTGACTTTGGGGAACACTACCTAGGAGAAAGAAGAAAAGGAGGCATTGCCCAGGGTCCTGGCTCGGCCAATGAATGACTAAACAAAGGTGAACCCTCTTACTTTCCAGTGGCACAAGGGGTTTACACCATCTGAGCCATCCTGTGACAATCCGAAAACAAACTGTGATGCCAGGGAAAATACAGTGAGGCTTGCAGAAAATCATATTGTGATAACATGATATAATAATGTTTTATTAGTGGGATAGAAAACAAAAAAATACAACATGCAGCATAGTGAAGATGTCTCCAAGTTAATTGAGTCCAAATATGACTCTGAGATTGTTTTATAGATGTTTCTCAAATTGAGCTCCATGGCCACACAAGGGCAGAAAATGAGAGTTTGAAAAAAGTTTCCAGTGTCAGTACCATCATTACCAGAAACCACCATGGAAAAGTGCCAGCCACAGGGCTCGGCCTCCTGTGGATCTCTCATTTAAAAGTGCAGCAATCTCTGAAAAGAGAGGTACTATTACCCCACTCTACAAATGGTAACATTGAGGCAGAAGACTATACACAAATTGTCTGATTCACATAGCTGGTTAGCAACAGAGACAGAATTCAAACTCAGAGCCCTCATACTTAACTCTAACACATACTGCCTTCCATACCCTCTGCATTTTTGAAGTTCATAGTGAATCAGGAAATAAAACATGCCTTTCCTGTAAAAAAAAAAAATTGTTTTTGGAGATTTATAGGGCTTTGGGTAAGGGAGTAATGAAAATGCACCCATTTTCTTTTCCCAGACTTTCCCTCTTTCTACACATAGGCTATACTTCAAATCTCAATTTCCTTTATGACTCAAATATAACAAATACCAACTAAAGCCATCTGCTTAGGGGACTATCAAAACTCAAAGAATGGTCTACATAGAATCCACAGTACACCAGTCCAGATGTCTAGAGTCAGCTTTTACACAGTCAATTGAAGGAAACATCTAGATTGAAATGATGAAGATGTGCAAACTATTAAATAATATACATTATACATTGCAGTTACCACGAGGTACCAGATCACTTGAAATTTACAACATCCTAACAAGTGAAGTGAAAAGATTGAAATATTAGACTTTTGATGCACACTTATTAGCTTTATTATACTTCCTAAGAAAAAAATTAAATAGAACCATTAGGCAGTTTTGTTACCAATGAGTGGATTTTCCAATATTTTCTTCATCTAGTTTATGTAGCATAGCCTTTAATGTAATCATTTTATTTCTGAAAAAAAAAAAAACACCCCACAATTTTTATAGTAAACACTATTAAGGTAAACTTGGTGTAAGAGAAACCCAATCACAACACATCAAACAGTGTTCCTTAAAGGCTTCAGTCAACTGAACTCCATTCTTAGGTCTGGAGCATTGTTCTGTGAGGAACTGAAAGCCAGGGTCACAGGACACTGCACACTGCAGCCCAGAAATGAAGGGCAGTCATCGACCACAGTGACTTTGTGGCCGGGTGTCTTCACAGTCCTTCTCCTTAAGAACTAGATATGACCCAACTGCAGTGACACACACCTGTACTTGGGAAGCTGAGACAAGAGGATTGCTTGAACCAAGGAATTCAAGACCAGGCTGGGCAATGTGGCAAGATCCAGTTTCAAAACAAAATATACAAGTAAAAGAATTGCATAGGCAATAGGAGACATGGGAGTTTTTTCTTTTTTCTTTTTATGAGAAATGTACTAATTAAATAAAGTACTCCATCACCATGACACTGCCGTTCACCTTCCCTAAGCAACTGCTGTCCAAACAGTAACCCTGTGAGACTCACATGAGTGTGGATGGGAGAAGCTGATAACGGCATCAGCATTCCAACAACTAAAAGAACCTGTGACACAGACACTGTGAAACGTTCAAGGGACATTTCAGTCCCAATGAAAGGATTTCTAGCCCAGCTTTATGGTTAAAGACAAGCGTAAGGGAGTAAACAAGAATATTTAGTGGGAGAATTCTCCAAGAGAGTTCTGTAGTTAGAGGGGACTGATGGCCGCTTCTGAGTGGGGATGAACTAACACCACTAAACCACACATTAACAATGCTTACAAAGCAAGGTGTGCTGGAGCATGCTCTTAATCCTAGTACTCAGAAGGTGGAGGCAGGTGCATCTCTGTGAGGTCCAGGCCATCCTGATCTACATAATAAGTTCCAAGTCAGCCAGAGCTACACAGTGAGACCATGTCTGAAGAAAAAAAAAATTGTATAAAATAGTAATGATGATGATAAATTTTATATTTCAACATGATTAAAAATGTTTTGAAACAACAGCAGCATAATTTCAGCTTGTAATCTTCCCTTGGGGAAATGGACAAGTTATTTCTACTTTCCTGTACACTCCTCCTTTTTTTTATATTTGCATTACAATTTTACAGATGATTAAAATTTTAACATCTGTATTGGAGGTGCAGCTCAGGAGCTCTGGGCCCTGGGTTCAATTCTAGCATCATCATGGTAAAACTTAATTTCAGACCAACAATTCACATTATTAAATTGTCTGAGGGAAAAATAATCTAGAAGATGAATGTACATTCTCTTAGTTTGCTTTTTGTTTTTTAATTTTTTTTTTTTTTTTGAGACATGGTCACACACTGTGGTTTATACTGGCCATCAGCTCACCATTAGCCCATGCTGACCTCAAACTCTTAACAATCCTCCTGCCCCAGCATCCCAAGGACTGTGATTACTAAAGGTTTTTGTTGTTGTTGTTGTTGTTGTTGTTTGGTAGACAAGACCTCATAATGCATTTCTGGCTAGCCTGAAATTCACAGAGATCCACTTGCCTCTGCCTCCTGAGTATTGCAATTGAAGGCACGTGATGCCAAGCCTGGCTTAAGTTCTTAAAGAACTATGTTTTGGGAGAAGACTCACATCCTAGTTGTACCTCAGGGGTCAGAAGCCCCAGGAAAGGACTCACATCTGGCTGTACTCGAGGACCCAAATCCTGGGTGGACGACTAGATCAGATGACTTGAAGGATCTCTTAACTCCTGGTTCAATTCTATGCCAAGGCAGCATCAATACACAAGGACGTGCAAGGTTCACGGGAAACCAATCAGAATACAAATTAATTCTTTTATAACCCCAATTATTTTTAATATTACAATATCTATGGTAAAAACAGAAGCACAATGCGGCATGGGGCTGGTGTGTGTGCAAGAAAGCTCTGTTACCCTGAAGGCTTTCTTATGGAGGATGAATTTGTTAATTCCTAGTGGAATATTTTTCATACACCACTGCAGACTATTAAGTGCCACATATTACATTATGTAGTTTAAACTTTGCACTGCCGTGAGAGGGACTTCCCTGTCGAGAGAACTGTTTTTTTTTTTTTTATGCTTAGCATTTTTTAATATGAAAATGAACACTCCTTTAGGGTAAGATCACTACAACTGGAATTTGGGAGAGTCTTCTAACTTAACATATTCATCAATGTGTATAGAAATGCTCTCAGGGGAACAGGGTGAGGAGAGAGGGAAACACGAGAGGAAGAAGGTTTTTTTAATAACAGTGTCAACACAGGGCAGAGCAATGGTATTTATAAGGTTTGGTTTCCACTGGGCATAACTGTAAACAGGGAAGGGACCAGCACAAGGTGAGAACAAGTTTCAAAAATAATAATAATAAGTAATGGTGTTAAAGAGCAAAGAAAAACATGTGCTAAACTTCAGGCCTGTAAAAAGGCACGCTTGCTAATGGTGAACTAGCAACCACTTACCCCGGGGAGATGCAGACTCGGAAATATTAAAAAGGCAATATAAATGCATTTTCAGGCAATTCCCGAGAAAATAGAAGTTGCCTTGCAGATTCTGGTGTCAAATACGGAAATAAAATCCAAGCAGTGGTGGACACGAGGTACTTGGCTCTCAGCACTTGGCCAAGTGGACAGAAAGTTTACACAGAATGACTACTCACTTGTAGACTGTGCCTCCGTTGCCATGACCAAGGGTGTCTCGATACCGTATGTCTTGTTCATTCATCTCCACAGGAAAGAAAGAAAACAAAAAGGGTGTCATGCTGCGGATGGAAATGTCAAGGGAAGCAACTCTGGGCCATAAACAACAAGCAGGCTGGGTCATTCCAAGTTCAGCCGCAAGAACGAGAGGATCAATACGACATTTGCTGTCCAATTTATAAAAGACGATACCAAGGGACAAAGTGATGGAAAGTTTAATGACAATTTGTTTGCCTGGGTCATTTCATTAAAGTTTGATAAAAGGTGTCAAAATGGAATGATATAACATAGCTCAGAAGGGTCAGGTCAGAGACACTGATAGGAAAGTGGTCTCCAGCATGGCATAGAACTAATGCCAAGCAGGGACACACAGGACCAAAGCCAAGCTTGGTATGATCTCACACACCAACAAGCACTCGTGTACGCGCACACACACACACACACACACACACACACACACACACACACAGCAATTTATGCATGCTGTGTAAATAAATCAGCCCCTGAAAACTCCTTGGGTGACCCTATAATTAACACTGAGCAAACTGAATAATGTTTATCATTTTCCTCAAGTGGAAAGAGGTTTGCTTTGCAAATGAGAAGTTAGTACACAGCAATAGCTGGATAGAAATCATATTATGCTGATTGGTAAATGCCAAATCGCATACCAACATCTCAATGTCTACAGGGAACACACAGCACGTGTGTGATATCAACTAATGTCATTCCTATAACTTAATATACAAGACAGCATGCATGTTTTCTAAGGTTCTACGAAACTTACACCAAAAACACCACTCTTGTTTGTAATCATGAATGGCAGGTAAATTATGTTGGCACCCACAAAGTAATGCTTTCAAGTCTTTAAGGGACTCTCTAAATAATCATTTATCAAATAGCTTTAAGGCTAGTCAGACTCCATTTGATATACTCAGTAATTCTTTAGGCACTGGTACAGTTACATAAAAATTAACTGCCAACTTTATTCACAAAGTAGATTTAATAAAGGTATTGTTTTCCATATAGCTAAAGCTTGGGAAAGTAAGCCCTGAAAAAAAAAAATCAATTTCCAGGGAATTGCACTGCCTTGCATTGGGCAGAAAATGGATGGAGTGCTTAATTCAATATCACTTGGAAAATAATAGTTTGCTTTTGGACCATTATTATAGTAAAGCTTTAAATATTTGCTCTGCTCTGAACTCCCACCTACTGAATAAAGCAGGGCTGCATTTATCAAGGGAAATAGTTTTCTCCTATACATTTCTGCGGCTGAAGCTTCCAAGAGAAGACTGTGATAATTAAGTATGTGGGACAAGCAAAAGCGACAGCCTCCTTGCCAAGCCCTTTTGCCAATTCCTAAAGAGTATCGACAGACTCATGTGTGAGGGTCAATTCAGCACCAGATTTAATTGTTGTACAACCTGATTGATGCAATTTACAATCAGCTAATTGCTATATTTAAGGTCAGTGGAAAAACACTGGCAGACAAGTCAGAAAAATTGCCAACTGCTTCCCCATTCCAGGAAAATTCTGTTCTTCATGACCTTTAAACTACTAATGTAATAAAATGATATTTTACCCTGTAGAAAAGATGTGGCATGAAGGCAAGAAAGCCACATTACTCTGGACTTAAATGACACCTTTTCCAACAGCACTGAGAACAGCAGCCCAGGAAGTGACCTGAGCTGTTAAGCGAGCAGGACGGCCACTTGCTCCGCTGTGATTGATGAAGGGTTCATAAGCAGTGGTGTCTACTGGCAGGTATGAACAGCTACCCAGCCAATTCCCTGGGAGCATTTCTCTAGGTAATCTAAACATGCCTCCAACAACCTAATTTGCACCATTAACTTGCCTAACGAGATACATTCTCACTGTGGCTCGAAGTAAATTTCTAGGAGAGAGAAATGTCACTTAGTCAGGTGCACAAACTCTGAATTGGTGGCACTAAGGTCGAAGGGCAGTTGGGATGGAGCACAGAGAGTCTGGGATCTGGGAGGAATAACATTTGTGAGCAAGTCCTTCCCACCGGCAAAGGGCGAGATATGGGTATCTCTGACCATCCACACTCACGATCCCAAGAGAGTACTCCCAAAAGAGGAGTGGCTAGTATTCCCACGTGTCAACTTCATCAAGAATGATAGGTTTGCAACATCGGGGGAGGGACTTCGAGACTCAAGAGGAAGGCTGGTGAGACATCGAGGGGAAACAAAACCTGTTGTTACACGTGTTCCTGAGTGCGTGCTACAAATTAAGATGAAATTATGGAATCCCCCAGATACTGAGGAAGATTATGCAAGAGCATAAACATAGAAGAGGTTCTGAATTGTAGTTACTTTAAAAGACTCCATCCATAATAAATGATCAAAGAGGCTCTATGCTGTTTCAAGGTTTGCAAGGCCTTTTCTCAGCCAATGAGCAGGGATAGGATTTTTGTAATATTAAGAAATAACAATAGCCAGAGAGATGGTTCAATGGTCAAGAACACTTGCTGCTCTTGCAGAGGACATGGATTCTGTTCCCAGCACCCACACTGGGAGGTCCACAACTGCTTGTAACTCCAGTTCCAGAAGAATCTGATGCTCTCTTCTAGCCACTGTGGGTACTGCATACAAACAGTCTACATACAGACAAGCAGGCATACACACATAAAAAATAAACAAATAAATAAAACTGACAGGCAGGGTGGCACGCTCCTTTAATCCTAGCACTAGTTAGGCAGAGGCAAGAGGGTCACTGTGAGTTTGAGGCCAGCCTGGTCTACACAGTGAGTTAGAGGCTATCCAGAGCTATACAGTGAGACCCCATCTCAATAAATAAATAATTTAATAATATGTACATATCTCTATCAGATTCCTTTTCTGTTTGTTTATGAGTTTTCTATGTTTTTATAGCATATGAATATTTCTCATGTTTTTTGTTGTTTTTTTGGTTTTTTTGTTTTTTGTTTTTTGTTTTTTTTTCGAGACAGGGTTTCTCTGTGTAGCTTTGGTGCCTGTCCTGGATCTCGCTCTGTAGACCAGGCTGGTCTTGACCTTACAGAGATAACTGGCTCTGCCTCCTGAGTGCTGGGATTAAAAGTGTGCACCACCACCGCCTGGCTATTTCTCATGATTTTAAAAGTATGGGCTCCATTTGCTTCTTTTATGAGACAGGGTCTTGAAGTCCTATGGTCAAGTAATTTTTTCTTTCCTGGTCTCAGTCTCCTGAGTTTGGGACTACAGGTACATGGCTATTGTATCGTATCATATCACATCATATCTTTTCATATCATCTTATAAAAACAAAAGCTTATTAAAGCAGAGCTCATGAACTGAATTTCAAAAATACTGAGGATTTCACATGATATAAAACTATAAAAAACAGCTAGTAGCATTTTTGTCATTTATAATTAGATAAGCACATTAAATCAACCTTTCAAAATGAAGCACTGGAATCATGTTTACTAAGACATGGAGGTAGAATTTATAAACCTATGGATCAATTCATGTGACTACTACAGTGAGGACATACAAACAACGGTTCTATAGCATGTTAAGACCATTTAACCGAGTTCATGAGGTTATATAACTTGTTGATAAACACACCAGTTCAGCATCACCCACCAACAATCTGTCTTGGGTGTGGGATGGGGGAACACTTCTTTCCAATAATCAATGTGCACAGACAGGCAGTCACTGACCAAAAGGTTCTCAGAGGTTAAAAGCAATTTTCAAAATAAATAAATTTCATTTATTTCTAAGAAAATAAATTTAAAAAGCCAAACACTTAGCTCAGGTGCCAGGGAGGTGGCTGGGTTGGTAAATGCTTGTTATGGAAGCATGTGGACTTGAGTTCATATCCTCAGTACCCACATAAAAATGGGGCGTGGATGCATACACCTCCTGCAGCCCCAGAGCCAGGAGAGGCAGGAGGATCTCCACAGTTTGTTAGCCAGCAAGCTAACCAAAATCGTGAGCTCTAAGTTCCATGAAAGACCCAGTCTCAAGAAATAAAGTGGGCAGCACTAGAGGAGGACACTCACGGTCAATCTCTGATGGCCATGTGTGCACATACTGGCTTGTACATACATGCATGAGCTACTATCAGTACACACCACCCACCGCCACACCCCACAGAGCTTTCCAAGCTATAAAGATGTGAGACTGTTTCTTTACTTAATAAAGATGCCAGTGTTGCCTTATAGTTGATTTTCCTTGTTTTAACTTTAAAAAGCAAGTAAGAAGCAAAACAACAGCCGTGAGGGGAGGGGAAGGACAGCCGCAGGAGTTACATATCCACCAACATGAAAGCAGATGACTGGCAGCGCCTCTGTTCTGTTCACCGAGAAGAAGGGCCAAGAAAGCAGTGGAGACAGCAGCCACCACTGAGGGCAGGCTACGTGTGGGCCGGAAGAGGGGTTCTGCTGCTCTGAGTCACACTCGGCCTCATTTCTGCCTCCCTCTTCACGAGGGAGCTAAGATCCCACCATTTAGAACTGGAGTTTCACATGCTGGTGCTGACTGAGTTTTTTAAGGTAGCTGTTACAGCTGTGGAAGCAACAGAAGTGTGGCAGGAAAGGAGCTGGCTGTAGGGTGACTTCCCAGAGGGTTTACCTGGACTTACAAAGACAGTAAATATAGTCAATCTCGCTACAAAATCAAAAACAAAAGGAAGAGACCACTTTAGAGACACAGAGGTAAACGTCACAGGTCCATGGAGTGACGACTATTTTTTTTTTTTTTAAATCCTTTGAATTGACCCTCGGGCTCTTTCCAGTCATTTTCAAACTCAGGGCCAACATTAGACAGACAAAGCCATGCTGGACCTTTAGTAGAGGAAAGCACACTCCAAAAATCCTGCGGCAAGTCTGATTCGCAGCTCCCAATAAAACAGGCCCCAAACATCTTTTGATTTACTGACTGAGCTGGAAACTGGAATCCTCCACTACAGAGTGGTAACAGGAAAAAAAAAAAAAAAACAGCTCCATTCTGAAGACTAAAGGTAAATTTGCAAAGTGAGCCTTGATTTAACATATTAATGAAATTAATGGGGACAATGAAACGGAATTCAATTATGGATTAGCAAAGAATATGTTCTTTGTTTATTGTCTGACTGTGTTAAGAAGAATAAGTATATCGTTTATAAATCATTAAAATAAAAATGCTCAATTAATCCTACTTTATACGTAAAGGCCTGACAGAACCAAGTCCTAGCATGAGACCTTTACTTCACAAATCGAAGCAATAATGGTTTCAGAAGGCGTCACACTCTATGAGCAGACAATTGGGGAGATTTAGTAAATCCCACTTTATAGAGCAGAGACTAATCGGAAAACACAAGCCAGTCAAATGTTTCTTATGAACTGTTGACACTCTATCAATGCTGAATCAATTGGTGGCATTTACTCTGAGTGACAGAAAAGAAATAAATATTTATATCACATAACCTATATCAATGAACCCAGGCAGAAAGCTATTTCTAACCTGTCAATATTTGATTATCTTGAAGAATCATGTCCCTTTCTGTTAATGATTAATATGAATTCCTTATGAAATCTAAGTGGAGGCTAGTGGAAAGGCAAATCATTATTAATGCTTGAAAGCTTAAACCACTAAAATAAAACTACACTCAAGTGTTCAAGTATCGTTAAATGTGACTTACATCTTCCATATCCAATGGTGTCAGCGTTCAGCCCTGCGATTTACGGACGCCCACACCATCTGCATTACTTCACCACAACGCACTCTCACCCTCAGTCCGTCACTCCCCGGCACCAACAGAGGACTTAGTACAAGTCGGTGTTTTGAAAGCACATGGAGGGGCAGCACTCCCACCTCCCATTGTTATTTATTTATTTATTTTTGAGCAAAAGTAAGCATAAGATAAGCTTATCTTTAAAAATAAAAAAGAAAGAAACTGCCACACTGTTTACTGTGGGGCTAGCATATTCCCAGGAGAAAGCAATAAACAATATTTAAGTGTCAAAACCATTGCTGAGCCAATCTCCCACTGCAGAGACCCTCATAACTGACCCTACTATGATATTTGTGGGGCTGTGTTTTTTGTCAAAACATTAGGGGCATTTCAGAATGCTGGTGTGTGTGTGTGTGTGTGTGTGTGTGTGTGTGTGTGTGTGTGTGTGTGTGTATGTGTGTGTGTATGTGTGTGCTATGAAAAGGAAGTGGTTTTCATTTTGGAAAGAAGACTGTATGACAGGCTATTTTCCATTGCCTAGGTTGAATAAATGTAGTTAAAACTTCTTAATTTATGTCTATTTTGAAATATATTTTCCAGCTGAAGAACACGAGTGACTTGTACATAAATTACAATTAGTAATGAAAATGCAAGCACGCTGAAGATATATAAACGCCTGGGCACAGCACTCTGGTTTTTGTTCATGCTGGATCTGCACACATATCAGGTGCAGACCTTGCTCTAAACCAATCCAAGGCAAAAGTAGTAAGTAAATGCAATCTAACATTTGGAGGCTGAGGGTGTGGCTCTGGCGTAGAATGTGCGAGGCGCCGGGTTTGGCACCTAGCATAGTCTATCTCAGAATTTGAGACTACTAGGATTAGACAGACACACAAACACCACCAGGCCAGATTCTCTTCCACTGTATGTGAAGCATTTAATGACTCGAGTTTAAGCACACTGGCTGAGAGGCTGTGAGAACCAGATCAACTCAATTTTTTTGTAGCTATTCAAAAGACTGTGTGCCAAACTTGCAGAAGTACTTCTGCACGTGACACGCACACAGTGTCACAGGTGGTATTAGGGGACAAGTGTGAGGATCCCGCTTTGTCCTCTTGACACGCTCCACTACAAGTCCTTGATTCACGAAATGGCAACAAGGCTTGGAGAGGTCGGTGTGCGGAGTCGGCACTGAATAAGCATCGGAGATAATTAAGATCTCAGCCTTCGGAACACGGCGGAAGTGAGGAGCAGTTAGGAAAATCAATAAGAGTCTTTTATTTGCAGTGACACAGATGTCTCGGTCAATAGAGCCTAATAGGCAGGCTTGATCGCAACGGACAGGCGCTGCCTGCAAGGCCATCAAAGGGTCTGTGCAGCAACACACATTAAAACGCATTTATGTTGCTGCTTGAGGAATTGCAGCCCCTGTAGGTAGCTTCATTTACCAGTGAATGTTTAAAAGCACTATACTTTTTCAGAAGTGTCCATTTACTTGAATCAAAATTAGTGAAAAATAAGTGGCCTGCAGGCCCGTTTGTCCTTCCTGGCCGGGGTAGGTCATTCAGTTTCAGATGGCCCTTCGACAAGGCAGACCAAGGTTCCCTGAAGCCCAGCCTGGCTTCAGTCCCCACCAAAGCTAGTGCTGGTCTCCGGACAAAAGAGGAGCTAAGGCTGGAATGTAACAGTCTTCCCCCTTTGTCCCCAAAGATAATGAAAGAAACAGTCACTTCAGAACACAGGGCCCTGTCAACAACCCGCCGGTTGATGACTTGTGCAGAACTGATTAACTTTTTTAAACTGAGGTGGCAGTGGGGGGTGTGCACAGTGCCTCAATCTGCTGGGAGTGAAACCCATTAGCTCAGGTTGGAAACCATGCTGCAGATTGTTCTGCCAATCAAATTAGGCTGTGGCATTCATTTATGACAAGAAGAAACGCGCACTCTTCATCACTTAATACTTAGTATGGCTACACTCTGGACAGCAACAGAGTACTATTCTGATGTTTAGTCTGCAGCAATACTTACCTGGCCATTGGCCAGTATCTTTTTCAGTTCAGCCGAGGACTTCTTCAAGCTGCAAAGAGAAGAAGATACTGTCAGCGGCAAGGTCACCAACTCTCGACGCCACTGCAGATTCTAGACCGGGGCTGAGGATGCGGCTCAGGCGGCAGACACTACTCGGCCGCATGCACCAGGCCCTGCACTGACCCTCAAAAAGAGGGAAACAGAGAGAGCTGGCACACACCTATAATCCCAAGAAGCAAGCGGAGCAGCAGTTCAAGATCATCCTCAGCTACATAAGAAGTGTGAGGCCAGCCTAGGCTGTATGAGAACTTGACTAATAATTAATAATAATAAATCTTGACTAAAATATGCCTTTGTTTGAGGCATAGACTATGCTCCCTTTCCCTGTATATGGTTTTTGCTGTTGTTTTTAAGAATGCCAAAGGAATCAAGGAGGAGTGAAGCCCCATGTGTCTAGGAAGCAGACTATGTAGCTATCCACATGATTTCTGGGCTTCACACCTGATACACACAACACTGAAGACGTGCACCCTGGGACTATTCTCCAGCAGCAAAGATTACAGAACTCTAAACTACAGACGGATTACACTCAGGTCTCTTCTTACAGATAAGAGTTATTACTCACTCGGCTTTCTGGAAACAGATACACAGTAGCCATTGTCAGCAGCTCCCTTGGAATGTCAATTCCTCTCTCTATAAAATAGGCAGCATATCCGCATTATCGGTAACCAGCCAAATGAAACATTACCAAACAGCACTGTCTTGTACACCACAGGCTGCCTTCTCTTCTCTTTGCTTTCCTAGGAAATGCAGCTTCCACGATTATTTAGTGATTATTAAAATGTCCTCTGAACACATATGGCTATTTGCAACCTGGTAAGACAGAGTGCATCTCACAGGCCCTGACCTCAGTACTTAGAACAGTGGGGCCTGGTGTCATGCTGAAGTTTGTTGGGGGCATGCTCTCCACAGAGATTGTGGGATACCCACCTCCTTCGTTTGCCTTTCTCTGCTTCCCTCACCAGGAAGTGGCCAGTTCCACGTGGTCCCACTACGGAATGCTGCCCTAGCATCAGGCAGAAATCAGTGGGACCTAACTGTGCATTGAAACTGTCTATACTGTGGACCACAATTAACCTTTCTTCTTTATTAGCTGATTACCTCCGGCATTTTTTCCGTAGCAGAAGGTAACACATCATGTCAACATTTCTGCAGATAAATTTAGTCAAAGTGCTTAAGAAAGAGGGATGGCTGTATGAAGTTCTCAAGGTTTCTAACAGGTTAAACCTCTACACAATCACCCCACTAAGGAACAAGGGGTATTAAATGGCACCTCCCAGGCTGGAAAGAAAGCTCAGTGGTTAAGAGCACTGGCTGCTCTTTCAAGGTAACTGGGTTTGGTTCCCAGCACCCACATGGTGGTTCACAACCATCTGAAACTTCAGTTCTAGGAGCTCTGACACCCTCTTCTGGCCTCTGCAGGCTCTGCATGAACATGATGCACAGACTTATCACACATGAGGTCCAAACACTTGCACACAAACAAGTAATCTTAAAAAAAAAACAAAACCCTACTATTCTCTTTGAAATGTAGAGCTGACCAGCTTTATCATCAACTGCCCACACTATGCTTCCTGCCAGATAAACTCCCCCTTCTGGTTTTTACCAGTGTGGATCTTCCTCTACACTCTTGTCTGAGACTGGAAGCTCCCTGAGAACAGAGACCTCAAATCATTCTAGTATGCTCCGCCCCCTCCTTGCCCCTTAAACAGCAGGTGCTAAATGTTCAAGAAATGGTGGTCAACATTACTCTGTGACAGGTGTAGTGGTAACAGGGAAAGACATAAAGGTCTAAATATACCAGGAAGCAAACTGGATCAGGACCTAACCTGAACCACATTGGTATTCCACCTGACACTTTTAGTACATAAAACTGGAGATGACCTCAGACCTCAAGCTAGGCCTTCAGTTGATAATCATTCTCTCTCACCATTCCTTAAAATTCTTCTGTGGTGCAACACAGACTACTAGGCCTCAGTTCTTGCTTTTTGTTTGTTTGTTTGTTTGTTTGCTTGTTTGTTTGTTTTTTCGAGACAGGGTTTCTCTGTGTAGTTTTGGTGCCTGTCCTGGATCTTGTTCTGTAGACCAGGCTGACCTTGAACTCGCAGAGATCCGCCTGGCTCTGTTTCCCGAGTGCTAGGATTAAAGGTGTGTGCCACCACTGCCTAGCCAGTTCCTGTTTTTTAAAAACCGTCTAAGATACACCTTCACCTAAGGATTCTAGGTTAATAACGTCCTCCAGAGTGCAATCAGCTAGAAAAATAGTCGAGAATTTTGTAGGCTGGAACAAAAGCTACAGCATATACCAAAAAAATGAGCAACTGCCTCAAAACCAGTCCAATTACCAACATGGTCATGGCAGTTCCACTTAGAGTGCTGAGCAATGCCAGGCACCGCCGCAGGGCTACGGCACATTCTCCTGAGTTAGCCCTCAGGAACTTACAGAGATCTTGTCCAAATTCAGATTATCACTTCCACTTACACACATTTGTCTGAGAAATATTTAAATCTCTGGGGGGTGGGGGTATTTATTTATTTATTTTTTTTTTATTTGTTTGGCTTTCCGAGACAGGGTTTCTCTGTGTAGCTTTGCGCCTTTCCTGGATCTCGCTCTGTAGACCAGGCTGGCCTCGAACTCACAAAGATCCTCCTGCCTCTGCCTCCTGAGTGCTGGGATTAAAGGTGTGCGCCACCACTGCCTGGCCTAAATCTTTGTATTCCCCAAAATGACTCTCAATTTGGCAATTCTGGTTATTCTAAAGATGTAAATAATCAAACAAAGGCTCCACTGTGTTCTCTCCACAGACAGTCCATTATGTCATAAACTTAAATAATAGCACATTCATGGCATTTACAAAATGCCCTTCATCCAAGCAACAAATGTGACTTCTTAACAAAGCTCCATCAATCTTACACTAGCAGTGGATGGACGGAGAGCTTAATCATCCTAATTTTACAGGAGAAGGCCACGCAGTTTAGAAAGGCCTTGGCAGAGGAACTTGAATTCAGTAACTATGACCTAGGAAGACCATGTGGGTTGACAAGCTTAGTCTAACAAATGACCATTCACCTATGCCAAAAGACAACTTATTCTTTAAAAGTAACAGAGGGAACACTGATTCCATTTGCATGCCCGTATCTGTACGTGTCAGTCTAGTTTTAAAAAGGGTAGGAGGAGCAGCACTTAGAGGTAGAGTATATGTTTAGCATGGGCAAGGTCTCAGGCTCAGGTCTTAGCATGAAAAAACAAAAAGTTCCATCCAGTAAATTTGTTCTGGACTCTGATTATTCAACATTTCATTTCTGTTTATAAAAACTTGAGTTACCAAATCCCCTTTTAAAATGTTATAAAATGTCATTACACTAATTGTAAGCTGGCTATAACACCCGAGGAAGGACCCTGAGCTATCCAAAGTGTTAAAGAATAAAAGCACAGGGCTAAGGGCAAGAGATGTGGCTCAGGGGTTAAGGGCACTGGCTGTTTATGCCTAGGACCCAGGTTCCACTCCCAACATCCACAAAGAGGCCCAGAACCACCTGTAGCTCCAGTTCCAGGGCATCTGAGGCCCTCTTCTGGGCTCCACAGGCATTGTATAGATATGGTACACATGCATGCCTGCAGGCACAGTGCCCATACAGTTTTTATTAAGGTAGAGTTGGACATGGTTGCTCATATCTATAATCCTAGCACTTAGAAGACTGAGATAGGAAGACTGCTGTGATTTCAAGGTCAATGTTGGTTACATGGTGAGTTCTAGGCTGTCTGGTCTATAGTGCGAGATGCTGTCTCAGAAACTAAAAAGAAAAATCACAAAGAAATTAGAAGGACTAGAAATGATGTCATAAAAACAGAGTAAGTTGGGAGAACTCAGTCGGAGGGAGAAGTGGAAGTAGACATAAGCAGACACAGCCACCTACTCTCTCATCCTAGCAAGCACTCGGGTGCCACACCTCAGACCAGGGCTTGCAGCGGGCACACTGTTGTCACTGTCCTCCTAGAGAACTGACGCTACTGGGGACCAAGATGACGGTGCTCCGATGTGCTCACTGCTATGGTCAAAAGAAGTGGGGGTGGGGGTGGGGTACAGGGTCCACACAGGGCACCTGCTATTGCTTGGCAGGTGGGTAGTGGTGACAGGGATCCACACAGGGTACCTGCGACAGCCTGGCAGGTGGGTGGTGACGGGGTCCACACAGGGCACCTGCTATCACTTGGTGGGTAGATGGTGATCAAGAATAGTGATCAGAAGATAGTTTGGTTCTCAGATAGTCAAGATTAGCCAGATTGAAGAAGGTGAGGAAGAAAAGAATGAGGTAGCAACAGACAGATGTGCAGGCTCAGTAGTGACAGGGTGAGAACCACGTGCTCACCAGCAAGGCTGAAGTGCACAGAGCACGTCTATGCAAACAATACCCCTCAAGAGCCACGGAGGTCTCACTTCATCCTTAAGTAGGAAATGGTGCCTCAGAACTGTGTCTTAGGGTTCCAGTTTGGAGCTGGTTTATTCTTGAATGGTCCACCTTAGAGTGTCAATGTTGAAGGTGTGGACTTTGAAAAGATTCTAGTGAGAGATGAATATGTAAGTTGGAGGTGTGTCCTCAAAAGGGATTGCAGAACCCAGTCTCACTCTGAATGAGGAGGGGCAGTCACAAGGAGTCATCACCAAGACCTGTCCTGGGCCATTGGGCCTTCAATGCCCCAAACTGTGAGGTAGGTAAACTTTTTATCTCAACACAATGAACTATCTCGGGTATTCCATTACAGTAAAGAGCTGACTAATACAATCAGCAAGGTTGTCTCAGCTAAGGTAGAGAAGACAGACAGCGGACTGTGGAGATTTCCCTGGAGCATCTGTGCAGCCACAGGGATGCTACAAGTGGGCAGGGGCAGAGCTCCTAGGAAGGTTCAGGCTGCTGGAAGGATGTGGTACGAGAAAGAAGACTGTATGAAGAGCTCAGCTGAAAGAGGGAACAGTTGTGTTCTGGGGACAAAACTCCGTCTTTACGAGTGGGCGCTGAAGAGCGGCAAATCCCAGCTTAGAAAGAAAGAGCCTCTTAAGATGGACGGGAACGAAAACAAAGGGGCAGCCTTGGCCCAGAAGTGCATCCCTAGCCTGGATGTTGGGAAGAGCCTGGGTGTCCGTTTGGCAAAGCACCGGAGTATCAAAGGAGAGCAAGGTAGGCTGGCGCTTCCCTCCTCCTGCTCCCACAGGCAGAGTATCTACCAACGCTGCCAGGCTGGCTTGCCCTCTGCTCCCACAGCCCTCTCTGGCTCTCCAGGCCAGGAAGGGAAAGGAAAGGCCCGCTGGTCAGTCCGGGCCCCACGTGACCTGGCTGCTGTCTGCAGCCTTGCCTCCCACCCCTGTGTTGCTCTCCCCCAACTTCTCACACACACACCCTGCCCTGACCCAGCGCCTCTCCTCACGCTCCAGCCAAAAATCCCACTTACAAACATGCCAGCTCTGCCAGGCGGCGGGGGGGGGGGGGGGGCGGCGGGGGCGGGGGCTCACGCCTTTAATCCCAGCACTCCGGAGGCAGAGGCAGGTGGATCTCTGTGAGTTCGAGGCTAGCTTGGGCTACAGAGTGAGTTCCAGGAAAGGCGCAAAGCTACACGGAGAAACCCTGTCTCGAAAAAACAAAAGCAAAAGCAAAAGCAAAAACAAAGATGCCAGCTCTTTCCCCTCAGGGCCTTGCATGTCCCTCTAGCTCTATATATATAAATTTGGTCCTCCGTGTGCATCAGGTCTAGATGGAAACCTCACTTTCCCCAAGGAGCCAGCTCTGAGTACACAGTTTAAATGGAAACATACTCCTGTCTAGTGTTTCTCTCTGCACACATGTGCTACGTTCACAACACTATTGCCACGTCATATTCCTAGGACAGCAACTAAGGAATAAGAGGCATTCAATAAATACCTGCTGGTTAGTTATCAACCTGGGGCACAGAACACGGCCAATGTAGGGTAACATATTAAAAACACCCGTAGGACTTTTTCAATTAACATTCTTCCCATGACAGGAATCCTTCCTATGCTTACTGTCTAGGAGACTGCCTGCCATATCTACCCCCACATGAAGATGCCAGGATGAAACCGGGAGATAACCAGGTGGTGAAGCTTCGTCCGATCCCAGAGTCTCACAACACTTCACAAAGAGACGTGACAGTTTGTTTTACCCCAAGCTAATCCTCACTTGCGGCAACAATGATGTGGAAGACTGGAAGTAACTCTGCGTCTCTGATCTGAAATCTTTGCAGTTCCACCTGGCTTTTTATGCCATAACGAAAGTGTAACCTAAAACACCGGGGAAAACCTTGTCCTGCCCCAGGGCTCACGTGCCATTTGTGTGCACACCATCTTTTCTGGAACCAGTGGTACCAGTGAAAGGTTCTACCTTCCTGGAGCTCTGTGAACAAGGAGTCCTCTGCCCACATGCCTCTACTCTGCAGGGCCATGACTCACATGTCCAGGCAGTGTCTGGCAGGGCCAAGCCCTCTGTGGAGAAGCAAACATCGGCCCCACATGACCAGGCAGGTGACATGCTGGTGACTAGCTGGCTAACTGCACTCTAAGGTGGAACCAGCTGTTCAAGGAGACACCAACTGTCAGAGCCCTGTGTCCTCAGCCGGAAGCTTAGTGGGTGGATACTGACACCAGAGTAAAGAATCATTGAAGCAGCTTAGGGGAGGGACCTGGTGGAGGGGCTCTTAGGCCAGTTGGGACTGTGGAGATGGTGTGGTGGTACACACCAGTAATCCTAGCACTTGGGGGGATGACGCAAGGGGATTACCACATGTTTGAGGTCTACCTGGGCTACATTGCAAGACTCTCAAAAATTAAAGAAAAACATACAGGTTAGAGAGATGCCCAGTGGTTAAGAGTACTTACTGCTCCTTCAGAGAACCCAGGTTTGGTTCCCAGAGCCCAGGTGAAGGCTCACAACCATCTGTAACTCCAGTTCTAGGGCCTCCAACCACCTCTTCTGGCCTCAGTGGGTACTGGGCACACATGTGTTGCAGTTTCATACATACACACACTCATGCATATAAAAGAAAATGATTACATTTTTAAGAGAAAATAAAAGAGTGGGCAGGATCACAGGAGCAGGGGTCTCTCTGTGGCTTCCGTAATCAAGATGCAAGCACCCCTACAGATGTGCCCACCATGAGGAGAGTGGCCAACAAGGAGCCCTCACACAGCCTGTGCCAGGCCAGCTGGACTTACAGCTTCCAAAACGGTGAGCCAGAGTCAAATCAGAACCCACAGCCTCAGACCCAAGACTGTGGGTAAAGGAGGACAGAAAGGCAAGAGGGGAAAGCAGAAGCCTGACTGCATCTCAGCCCATAAAAGGCTGTGCACACACTGACTAGAGCCCAGAGGCCAGGGACCTTCAGTGCAGGATGGAAGAAGGGTTTTCTGGTTCTGTCCGCTTTTCAGTCACCGTGGTGACTCTGCAATCCAGAGCAACCACCTTCCAGCATCGCCCCACAGTGAGGAATGGGGTGTTTACTAGCAGACTAACTGGACACATGGACAAAATGTCCCAAGTCACCCCCCTTTGACCGGAGTACCGCCATAGTGTGGCAGTTAAGTTCAGGCACATAAGAAGACTTTGAAAGGCTTAAGATCTGCCCCAGTGTGGGGTGACGCCAGCATGAATTAACAAAAATGATCTTCCTGTTACAGTAGCTTTAATCTCCTGGACAACCAAAGATGCCATTAATGAGCAGCACTGCGGTCAAGTTAAATGTCACCATTTGACTCTTTCCCTGCCTGTCTGGTGAAGAGGCCAGCAGATAATAACACTGTCAAAAGATGGACAAGCAAGACGGACGGGGTAAGTTTTACACAGCCTGTAACTGCACCAAGACTTGAGACAGGCACAGAACAGTCTACACAATTTGGAGACTCAGGCAAAACTACTCTAGAATCAAAATGAATGGTGTAACATGTCAATTCTACCTTTTGTATCTTCATTCATTCACTCATTCACTCATTCATTCATTGTGTATGGGTGTGTGAGGCAAAGGTGTCTGTTTGTGTGGGCGTGTATACATATTTGTGCACATGCGGAAGCCTGAGGTTCATATATGGTATCTTCCTCAATGGCTCACAGTCTTATATTTTATGATAGGGTCTCTTATTGAACCTGCGGCTCATGGACTCAGCTAGGGTGGCTGGCCAGTGAGCTCCCGAGAGCTACCTGGCTACACCTCCCCAGAACTGGAGACTCAGATGTGTGCTGCCACATCTGGATTTTACATGGGGGCTGAGGATCCGAACTCAGACCCTCACGCTTGCCTGGCAGGCACTTTATCTTCTGGCCACCGGCCACCTCATCTACCTCTAATTTCAGCTTTCTACGTTGTCTTTTTTCTCTTCAGCCAATATGCAGAGGGCTATCTGGCTAGTCCACTCTCTTCACAGCCACGTACACTTTTTTACCTTACAGAACAGACACGTATTGACCAAGCCCCTTCCCAGCCCTCCCCCAACCCCGGAGAGAGGAAAGCAGCAGGGTGCACTTCCTGTGTTTGTCCTCACCTATTGCTTGGAAGTGAGTCTGAGACCACAGGGCTGGTATGTTGAGACGGTCCAGCCCGCGTATTCACCTATAAGTAGAGAGAGAAGTTTGATCAGTCTTGTGTTCTGAGGACACAGTTCTAATTAACCTATAATTCACCACACAATGTCTCATCTCACTATGAAGGTTAATTAGCTTGTTGCTAGACAGACCCACGGTTGGAGTGTATTCAGTATATAGGTTACAGAACTGTACAATCCATATATTACATAATCCCCTCTCCGTGACATTATTCAAATACTTAAATAGTGCTGTAAGAAAGAGAAACCGAGGGGCGAAAACCTCAGCTCACTATCTAGAACAATAGAGATGCGGGATGCCCATGAAGGCGCATTAAGCGTGTGTCTGGGGGTTAGTAGCAAACCTCAGGCTGCCACCCCCTTCCAGCTCTACAACTGCTTCTCATTCAGTAGAAAATGAGGTCCAAGTAATTAATTATAAAACACTTGAGCCTAATAAAATAGCCAGCTTTTCTTTCATATGTGAAGCCTTGAGCAGAAATCCAGAATTTAAAACACACAGAACAATGAAAAGGCATTAACTAGATATGTGTTTCAAACATAAATATGTCGAGAGAAGAGGAAGGGCACCCTGTGTGCAATATGTTTATGTGCTTAATTAATCACCGAAATGAAGTCCATGTTCTCACTCAATGAATCTTTGTAGAGAACAGACCCCAGGATCATCCTGGAGAAACTGACCAACAAAACAATTCCAAATGACTGAAAAAATACAGCGCCAAAGGCCCAGGATCCAAGTACACACACAGCGTAAGCAAATACAGATGTCGCCCTTCCACTCCACCACTCAAACACAGAGAAAAAAGATTGCTTGTCAGAGCTTGAGAAAGTGCAGTTTTATTTGACATTTCAATAAGTGGAACACAGCATTACAAATCCATCTAACTTTACTGAAACAATTATTGAAATTCGTACCTTCAGGCCATGTATGTTCCGTTCCCCAGGAGGCTTGCAGGCTGAAACAGTAATTGACTAAATTGTAGAACACATCAGGGCCATTTACAAATTTGCTCAAAATGAATCGTTTAAAAAGAAATGAGGGTGACACCAAAATTAGCAGAGAGAAATGATTGAAAAGTGGCCCCCAAGACCCAAGGTGGGAATTACGAACCGGGTTCCTAACTGGCAGGAGTGCGCATTTCTAAATGCAGAGAGCTTTCTGACACCACTTCCTAGGAAATTCCAATTTCTGCTTAAAACATAGCCAAATCACGTTAGCTGTGCTAAAATGATGGGACTCCTCCCGTGGCTCAGATTTCTGCAGTCTTCCCTCACTCCACTGAACTGCATGAGGATGTGCAGTAGAAGGATGTGCAAAACAGCGGTCTCTGCTTTTGCTGCTCTGAAGGTGTTGGGGAGGGTGGGGAAAGGGTCCTTGAATGCCAAAAAAAATTGGTATAGATTCTAAGATGGAATATGCAAGTCTGGGTATGTTCAAATTTTGTGTAGCCATAAGCAATCAGATTCACTAAAACACAGATATACAACTTAATGAGGTTTCTTGGTATCTGCTCCTATTTAGCTCTGAAGATAATGTAGGGACAGGGAAAATGACAGGGATTTCCCAGCACCACCCTGGGCGACAAGTGAGACACTTCTAACCCCACAGATGCTTCTTCATCACGTTTAAAACACAAAGCGTTCTAGCCATGTTTTAGACCGATTCCGTTCAAATACCAGAATGCCTTACAACGGGTGGGAAGGGGCTGTCAATTCTGACTGATTGCTTAGGAAAGGGTGGATTTGATTTTTTTTTCTTTCTCTGTTTGTGACAATAGAAATCGAGCTGCTTAAGAAGACATGCATGATAATTACAAGGTGTAGGTTAGTTTTACTCGGGGATTTGAATAAATTTGAATTTATTATTTTATTAGGACTGGAGAGATGGTTCAGTGGTTAAGAGCACTGGCTGCTCTTCCGGAGGACCCAGGTTTGATTCCCAGCACCCACGTGGTGGTTCACAACCATTTCTAACCCCAGAGGTTCCAAGGCATCCAACACCTATTTTGACTTTCTCCAGTTCCCATACACACATGGTCAGGCACATACTCAGGTACACAAATACACATAAAATGAAATAAATATAGTTCTAAAAATGAATTTATTAAGTTATTCCAAAATATTATCCCAAAAATATCTCAACACGAACAAATGTTTTTATTTTTTCTCTAAATGCATAAGATATTTAATTCATTAAGACTCCAAATCTCTCTTTAAAATGCAAAATAACTCTTTGAACAAAACAACAGCTGCATACATCTGCTCCCCAGCTCTTGGAGGACCCGCAGTATTCCCTCAGACTGTTGTCTCTGCAGGAAAAAGGGTGGTGAGCCAAGGACTAAGCGAGACCCCAGCCATCTTCTCTAACTGTAAGCCTGCTTGCTTCTCAACCGCCTCTTCAAACCTTTTGATTAGAAATCTAAACAGCCATGCTGCACTCAAAAGCCTAGCAACCTCATATATCCTGAAGTTAAAAAGGCAGTTCCTGTAATGCTAGCCAATTTTCATACTTATTAATATTTAACACAGCTCTGAGCCACAGGGAAGACTTGGCCCTGAACTAGGAGTGTAATACTATTCAAGACACCAGTGCTACTTGGAGTGAGGAGAATGTGTGGTTCGAGTCAAATCACTATCTCCTGTCCTGCCAACCTGCTCAGTCTAAAGATTCTTCTTCACATGGGGCCTAGGCACAGAGCCTGTAGGGCTTGAGACCCTCTGACCACCCAGGAAGGTCAAGGGAACTCCTGCCATGCCCACATTCTAAGTGTACATTGTCCTAGCATGCACCTCTGCTGCTGTGATAGACACCACGACCAAAAGCAACCAGGAGAGGAAACAGTCTGTTGAGCATACAGGTTACAGTCCATCATCAGAAGAGGCCAAGGCAGAGACCCAGAGGAACGGAAGCAGAAGTCAGAAGGGCTGTCAACTGACTTGCTTCCAGACTCACATGTCTGCATAGACCTTTCTTCTACAACCCAGGATAGTCCACCCAGGGCTGGAAATCCAGAAAATGCCCACAGACATGCCAGTCTGACGGAGATAATTCTTCAATTCAGGTCCCCTCTTCCCAGGGATCTCTAGTTTGTGTCAAGTTAGTGTATAAGTTACAACAAAATGTAACCAGAACAAATATACATTTCATCACCCCACTCATCAGCAGTGAGGTAGTCAAGCAGCAAAACACAGGACAACAAAAAGAACCAAAGACCCAAATTACAGCACAGAAAAGAACCCCAGAAAGAACCCCAGAAAGGCGATGACGTCACATTTTGGAATTCTCAGTGTGGCTTGGTGAGACTACGTTTAATATGCATTAAGCATGAAGGGGCTTCTGGAGACAGCAGCATCTCACAGTTTTGTCTTTACACCACCCTCTTCGCCCCACTCTTACACTAGACCCTCCAAACTGCCCTCACGCACCTCACTGGTACCTGAAGTTAGATGCCTTTCCCCAGAAACAAACCGTAATCTAAGCCAACTTCTCACTCAGAGTACACTAAACACTTAGGAGCTGTGTGGCTCTCCCTCTGGTTACTTCACCCCTCTGAACCTCAACAGCCCACAGGACAGAAGCAGTAAACCCTACCTGTAAAGCTGCTGGGAGAGCAGGGGGCTCTGCATAGGAATGGCAACCCCACGAGGCTGCCCATACAGTGGGAGGGAATTCAGCTAAAAGGTTTCCCATGGAGAGAAGGAAGCAGTTTATTGAAAAGAAAAGCCCTCCAGCCTGGTGACTAGGTGCTCAGGGATCTGAACCTGGCTTTGCCATAACAGAGCTCAGGAGCAACTGATCGAGATTGTCGGCCTGTGAAACACTATTCCTTTTGGAGGAAATAATTTTTAAATCTGCCCTAATTCTGCAGTCACTGAGAAAACCAGGAAATAATCCGTGTCGTCATCAGGGGCCATCTACAAAGAAACAGCAGTCTCCCCGTTTGCCTGTTCAGTCAAGCACCACAGAATCCAATCCATCATACTTTTCTTTGGGATGACCACTGAGCTTAAGAAGCACAGTTTTATCCCCTCACTTAGCCCTTCATTAAGTTCTTACTAATAATGAAATAAGCCCCCTGGTTCCACTGCCCACACAAACGCCCAAAGAGGAATATTGCACTTGAACCCGATCTCCTTCCTGGCTGGCCAAGCCAGCTGCCTTTGGAGACCATCTCTGCAGACAGAACCCACTGGTTAATCGAGCCCTTCAAACTTCTGAGTGTTACAGGTAATGAAAGTCTAGAATGTTTAATTGGAAAACTCATACCATGATTATCTGTACAGTTAAAGAAGGTGAGTTTAACTTTTAATTATTTCAATTAAGCTATTTCTAGAAGAGTTACTTAGAGGGTTTCCTGGTCTGTTCCATTAGTTAAAAAACATGGGTTTCAAGTGGGACAAAAATAACAGTTAAAAATGGACTGGATTATATAACTAAGTTACTCTTTGCATCGTTATTCAAATTTTTATAGGTCTTTACACAACAGAAAAATCATAGCTAACATAAGGCTGGCCCGACCCAACCTAAGAGAGACTCCCACTAAGACTCACCCTCGTCCACTCAGGTATTGGAGATTTAATCAACTGCCACTGAAGAAGATGCCCCATTAATTAGAAAACACCTCCCTAACCCAGGACAAACATCAAGCACTTCCCAAAGCTCTGTCCTAGAATTCCCACTTTTCAGAGCTTCCACCCTAGCTCCCATCTCAATGGCAGCTTTGACCATCACCATGAGCCTCGACTTGTAAATCCAGAATTAAAGCCATCCATTTGCCTTGGTTTGGAATCATGGGGACTCCCAAAGAGTTCTTTAAGTGAATGTGAGTATGTACTTCAAAAACAAAAAACAATCTAGTTAGTTTAATTTACTCTAGCAGATTAGATATTTTATCTGCTATAACTATAATATAGCTTGCAATCCCCCATGATAATGAATACTTCTTTTGTTTTTTTCAAATTAAGAGCTAAACATCATGTTATGTGCATTTAAACCTTTGGAAAACATAACTGTTGATGAAACAGTTTGCTGAAATAATCATTGTTGATTAGAATTTGTTCAACATTACCTCTTGGAAATATCTGCAGTGGCTCTATTAGCTGGCCATTTACTTGCTGTTCCATTACTGTGGAATAATACTGCAAAGAGATAATAGAAAGAAATTACTCAGTAATGTAACGGACACTGGGACAGACACTTGCGAGCCGTTGAATTCCCTGCACTTTTGTAAATGGCTGGTATGCACACATCAGCCTTGAGAACACATTCTTTATATTTGCACAACAAAATTACTACAGTGAATATAGTCAGGATTTGGAGGTCCAGTACGGGGTTATCATCCATACCACCATTTATCTCTAGACTAACAGTATTAACTAAGCCCCCATGTTAGTATTTATCATACTTTAGAATGATATATATTTTAAATGACACAAAAAGCATTTGATAGAAATTATTCAAATTGCCTCTTATCCTTTTCTTCTGAATTTTGTAAAGCAAAATGAATAGGCTCAATATTTGGCTTGAATCTACGTATCAGTTAATCCAACATGCACATTTGTGTATAAAAACACACAGATAATGAAGACAGAAGCTGCAGAGACTGTGGGACCAATGAACAACATATTATTCAACCACAGACAACGGAATCCCCACGTAAAAAGATAGTCCCCTTCTAGAAAATCTACTTCTGATGTATAATTTAGCCTTAGGCAAAGTTTAAGATGGATCAAAACTCATTGTAAAATTCTAGGCACACAAAACCTAAGATCCTGAGTAAAACAACAGCTCACTGCCCTTCATAAAATAATTCCAAACTTCAAAGAAGACTGGACCGAGGTCCTATCTGTTTTTCCTGGAACACTGCCTGGACCACTTGTTCACCTATACGTGGAGATGCCTTCTGTACTTTCTTATATTTCTTTTAAACTGAACAAACAAGAAAATGATGTTCATGAAGAAAAATACCTACAAGGAAAACCACTGACTGGCCCAAAACCGTTGTTAAAATTTTTTATGTGTCTAAGTGTTTTGCCCACATATACGTCTGTGTACTACTAGCATGTCTGGTGCCTGCAGAGAACAGAAAAAACCCTGGAATCAGATGGTTGTGAGCCACTGTGTGGTGCTGGGAATCAAACCTCAGTTCCCTGGAAGAGCAGTGGTGCTCTGAACTGCTGAGCCATCTCTCCACTCAGACTTGGTGTTTTAAGGGCCTATCAAAAGCAGAACCCTCTCTCCTCTCCCTCTCTCATCTTAGCTGCTTTTATATTTAAAGATATATACATATATCACTTAACTACCACGAAAATTGATTATCATGTTCACTAACATGCTAAAAAAAAAAAAAAAAGTCTTGTAGCTTGGGGCTGAAGAAATGACTTTGTCATTAAGACTGGCTGCTCTTCCAGAAGACTCGGGTTCAATTCCCAGCACCCACGTGATAATTCATAACTGTCAGTTCCAGGAGACCTGACAAAACGTCAATGCACATAAAATAAAATAAATTAATTTTAAAAAAAATGTGTCTTTCTATTGGCTTTATACAAATCAAAGTTATTTTAGAATCAATCTTTTTCCTTAGAAATATGCAGAGGCCCCCAAATTCTCCATCACTGTGAGGATCAGAAGCTGAGAAATCCAAGGCTTTCTGCACTGTGAACAAGGATGGTGAAGGTGAACGTGATGGGAGGGCCCAGGAAGGGACTCTTCGCTGATGACTGAGATGAGCGGGGCCTCCCTGGCAATGGCTTTTAGACTGTAAAAGAAGGCAATTCTCTCTTTCTATGGACCTAAAAACTTAAACATGCACAACATAAATACGTGCAAATCACTCTGGAATATACGACGGCAACAGGAGGCTGTTCCTGGAAAGCCAGGAATATAACGTGCACACCATTACTCACGCGGT
Organism: Peromyscus leucopus; assembly: GCF_004664715.2. NCBI lineage: Eukaryota > Metazoa > Chordata > Mammalia > Rodentia > Cricetidae > Peromyscus > Peromyscus leucopus. The sequence goes on along the minus strand of NC_051069.1, from coordinate 9,503,309 downwards.
GACGACAGGTAAGTGAAATATCAATCATGTCGGCTGTCAACCTTTTGGGACAGCAATAACTGTTAACAAGTAGTCTGGAAAAATTGTCCGAAAATGACTTGTCCTTGGCACACAAGTATTTGAGGTTTCCGTGGAAAATTAAGATGCCAGTGGCTATTTGGAACATTGCTCAGGTATTCTTTTTAATGGGAAATTTGCCGGTTATTGATCCACAGCATGTACCGTGCTTCTGGAAGGCTGCAAGCAACTTTCCAATCAGTGGCTGTCAAAAAAAATCCTGCCTTTTTATACTGATACAAGACAGGGCTATGGTGGTGCCTATAGTTAATGCTTTTCTTTAATTAACTGCTATGTACAGTAGGTTTCTACTTCGCCATGGTCCTAGAAATCAGAAGAAACAAAATATCCTTATGCTTTATCTAACAAACTAATTACAGAATTTTCTGGAACTGGTGCTTGGGGTCAAGTTTGAAAACAAATAACCTTAGTGTGAAGGGTCAGAACAGGTGCAACGCCTTTCTCCCTACCATAAAACCCTGCATGCATGAAATTGACCTGTTTTCCAGCTTTATTTATTTACCTCGCAAAATAAATAAAAAAACGTTTCCCTTTCATCTTAGCACTGTGCCAAATCAACTGGAAAACTACATATATGTTTGTAACCAATGTGAAAAATGTAGGCAATCTATAGCCAGTTCTCTGTACCATGATTAACGGAATCCCATTGCAATGATACACACTGTGCTGATTTCTCAAACAATTAATTAGGATTTGCTTTTACTTTTCTACAGCTCTCCCCAATCCCAGTGTCTTTTCTCCTGCTGATATCCTAGGACAGAGCTGGACACACACACACACAGAGTTGGGTAGCAACCAAACCCATGGCATGAGCACATTGCGCACAAGTGACCTTTGAGAAGCAGGGCTGCTGAGAGGCCACAGGCCCCGGCCTGAGCTCTGGCTGCCGCATAGCCAACACTCTACAGGCAAGGAGAAACCCTGGGCCATGTAGTACACACAGAGCACTCCCATCAGGCCACTAGGCCACCAGGCTGCTAGTCCTGCTGCTGCCCAGGTAAGTGAACAAGGCACTCAAGAGTTGCAGGGCTCAATCCTGGGAGCCTCGCTATTGGCTGTCTCCTGACACATGGCACCAATGAAGCAATGCTGCCATGCCCTGCTGTGTCTCACACTGCTGGGCTGAAAGATGGGGTCCAGTGAGCCTCACGGAAGAAAAGAACAAAGACCACAATTAACCACTGCCCCGCCAGCTGGAGTTAGGGCTGAGCCCCTGCATCTCTGCAGAATCGTCTCCTCTGTTCTCTCCCCTTTGGCTCTAAACAGTCATAAAATCATCAGTGATGGCAAAGGCAAAATTCTGGCTTGACCTAAACAAAAGAAAACCAAGTAGTAACAGTGAAGGCCTGTACCTCAGACACCAAGAAAGCCAACGTGAGTTGAACGGGAAAGCCACACTGTGACCATCTATCATGTCTTGGCTTTTATCACTTCAACACATGCTCTACACGTGGTAGGTGTTTGATAAGGATGCATCGATTGAAATGGGACTGGACCCTCATTCTACCAGTCACTACTGTGCACAGCCTTCAGGAAGTCACCTAACCTTCTCTGTTCGCCTCATCACCCAGGGTGACGGTGACTCTGAAATTAAACAACTGCAGCAACTGCACTAGTGAAGGGACTTTGTAAGCTCAAACCCAGAAAGTCCGTCTCCCAACACTGAAGCAGCACTTAGCCCGACACTTTCTACCTTAGGAGCATCCCAGCATTGAAGACACAAAGATTCTGTATAGGAAGTGCAGGGCAGGCGCCAAACTGAAGCCGGCGGCGGCAGCGGCAGTTACAAAGTCTATTTGCTTCAGCTGTCCTTCCCATAAGCCATTACAGGCAGTAATTGCAGCAATAATCAATATGCTAAGGGGGTAAAAGATTAATCAGTTTTACGATAGCTAATGGGATCTCCAGGACCAGCTCAGATTGGTTTCAGAGTCTCTCTGAGATAGTCTCCAAAACCCTTTAACAGTTTTAATAAGGATGTGGCTGAGTTTAGTGTAGTTATCCTACAATAAAATTAATCTCCAACAAGGGGTAACAAGTACAATCTTTGGCTTTGTTTGTTTGCAAGTTTATCAAGTAGTGTTCCTATTTGTTATGAACCCAATTCTAGTTATAACAGCACAATTCAATCAATAATTAAATTTTTTCATGGAAATATACCACATTAAAAAAAACTGAGTTCAAAACAACACAGTTTAATATTTAATATTGCAAGGCTTAGATTCTCTGTTAGCAGGGCGACAACCCTCACTCCCCCCAAACGCCTGTACATGTCAGGCTCAGCACTGCATCTCTCATGTATTTATCTAATGTCCCACACCTCTACCCCATTCATCTCTGTTCAAGAGATGAGACAAGTGACTTACCAATGACCACAGGTTATTAGTGAACAGAGAAAAATGTTTCATTTAAACATGAAACACATGCTTACTATTTAGGAATTGAAAAGTAGGTGGGCCCCATTCCTCCAACACTGAACTGAACACAGAGTTGCTGTACTGAGTAGACTGCTGAGCTAGCAGAGACCTCTGGCTTCTTCACTCCTTGTTCCCATGCTCCCTCTGCACTGGCTGCCCTTGGGGACCTCTGCTCAGACATGGCCCTACCCAGCAGCCCTGGCCCCCGTCTCCAGGTACCCCCATTCTAGTTCCTGGTAGTGTCCTCCTTGGAGTGGGTCCCTCCTGCGCAGTCCCCCCTTCTCACTATATCTTCTCCTTCTATCACTTCCCAGGTTTCCATCACCAGAGGAGTCATGGAGACTAATTAGGACCTGCCGAGTCACAAATCTTTATTTCCAGCCTGTCTCTCCAAAGATTTGGAGCATATCCAGTTGGCTGACAAGAGCCTCCTCCAATGCTAAAATCCAAAACTGAATTTTCTGTCTCTCCACCCTCCCTCAGACCCCAGACTGGTTGACTGCCACCTGGGTTTACCAAGTCATTAAGTGCAGGTACCCACACCGATGTCTTGACTTGATCCCGACCACCTCTCTTCCCATACTGGCCACATGGATTCATTCACTTGACCTCTTTCCAAACCTACTGACCCTCACAGCCCTGCAGCCACCACTGTCTTTGACCTGAAATAGCCCATATTCCACTGCCTCACTTCTGTGTTTTAGAGCTCTTGTCCTGCAAGCCACACTTCAGAGAAATAAGCTGGGCCACATCACTCCCCTATACTTTGAAGCTAAGGCCCGCCATGCTCCGGCCCGCCATTCTCCACAGCCCATCACACACCCTCCTTCCTCTGTCACCCACACAAGCTGAATCACAGGCAGCTTCTCCTGAATTCCCCAGGCAGTCTCTGCCTCCAGACCTTTAAATACACTGTTTCTCTGCCCAAAACACCCCTCCCAGTCCCGTGGGCCCGACTACGACTACTCCACCAGGACGCCACCTTCTTCAGGAAGCCTCCTCAAAGATGGATCAGGCTCTCTTCTGTGCTCACAGGGCACCCTGTTTCAGTGCTTATCACTTGTCATACTGGCTGGTGAGGGTCAGTTTTTATTGTCCTGATCTGGGGTTTCTCTCTGCTGCTGTCTCAACGGGACCATGGAAGGTAAGCGTGTGTGTGTGTGTGTGTGTGTGTGTGTGTGTGTGTGTGTGTGTGTGTTGGGAAGAAGAGGGGCTCCGATTGCACTCCCTGTGCCCGCCTCTACGTACCACCCAGTACACCTCGGCTCCTGCAAACGAGCTATGTGGGTGAGTGTGTGAATCACAGGAAACGTGAGCTTTGGCCACAGCCATGTTTACCAGTTGGGACCTAAAGAAAGGCACACAGACATTTGTGTCCCAGTATCCTACTGTAAAAATGGAGAAATTACCTGCCTCACTCACTTTAAAGTCATTAGGAATATCAAAACTACAGAAGTTGGTACATGGGAAACCTTCTAAGTACTTAAAAAAAAGTCACTCTTACCATTAGGCAACTGAACCAGAAAGACAATGTTCCTAACAATAATTGACATGGGAAGCTCTAGACAAGCTTGCTGAGGTGCCCCGCCCACTACAGGGCAGGGTTTGGCTAACTGCTTCTGGAAGGTGAGTCGGCGTCCGTCCCTTGGCCTCGATCACTACAGTGTGATCAATAACACTCAAAGTGAGAGGTGCTCTCGAAAGGGTCGGGTTTTCTTCTAGAAACTCATCGAAGGCCATGCCTCAACTATTTTGTTCTCTTATGGCACTTGCCATCTCTGTGGGTTTGAGGGAATTCTTGGAGCTCCTGAAGTGATATGGGTGACGTTGTCTGATGTGAACCTTCTGCTAAAAGAGGAAGAAGCTCAGCTCTCCATACCCTTCAGGAACCCACTGCTGGATGGTGCCTACGCATAACACCTGCTGCAGGTGTTTATAGAAGGAAATGGGGAACCATCAGACTTTGCAAGTGCCGGTCATGGACTGAGAAGAAAAGGACAAGAAAACCACAAGGATTCGGTCTTCCCATGAAGAGGTCAACAGAGACCAACTCTGGGCTCTGCTTCCAGGCTAACGCTACTACACACATGTATCTATTAATGATCTGGAAGTGAACGTGACAGCAAGTTGACCAGGTTTAGTAATAACCCCATTTGTTTTGACTAGCAACATTGTAAAGGACTTTAGGGAACCCCAGATGTCTCAACTCAAGTGTGGGCAGCCAGCAGCAGGTGGGACTCGACTTAGCTAAGTTGAAGGTAATGTACCCTGATAGCAGAATGTTAAATTGGCACAGCAATGGGTCCAACACATTCAGGTGTCCTCAGCTAAGCTTTGAGTCTCACGGCGATTAGCTTGGGGCGGTGTCCACACTAACTTTTCACTTGACTTTTAGAAATTCTACTCTCCTCTCTGAAGAAGTTTAAGCTGCCTACTTAAGGCATTCACTTAAATATAACAAGACTATCAGGCCATGGAGACAGTAGGCCAAACGAGACATCCCCTTATACGCAGGCTGCTCGCACCCGGCACAGAGATGGAGCTCAAGCAGAAGGAAGCCATATCAGTGTCAAAACAGTGGTGGCTCAAAGCTGTAGAGAGCTCCATTTCCTGGTACTAGGGCCCGAGCCTACCGGTGCTTCTCCTTTGCTTCCAAAGCTGCACAAAGAATCCCTTTTTGATGCCGGGCATGCCGAGCTATTTCACAAGGTGGCCAAACATGAGAGTCTACAACGTTTTCATCTCTTTTTCCAGAGACCTCAAACATTCTTGGCACCCAGAAAGAGAAAGTAAAATGATCTGGCTCTGAAAATAAGGTTTATTCTTCTTACTCTCTCATCATTCCTCCGCCATGCCTGAAAAGTATTGTGTGAGTATGAGTGTATGAGAGAGAGAGAGAGAGAGAGAGAGAGAGAGAGAGAGAGAGAGAGAGAGCACTGAATAGGATGAGAAAATGAAAACTACTTTTGGTTTTACTGGTGGCTTATTGCCATTATTTGAGTAAATAGAATAATGTCTAAAACAAGTTCCCTCAGTCACTGTTCTATCACTGTCCAGAGACACCCTGAGCAGGGCAATTCTTACAAGAGAAAGCACTGGGGACTGGCTTACAGAGGTCTAGTCCATGATCATCATGATGGGAGCGTGGGGCAGGCATGGCGTGCTGGAGCAGTAGCTGAGAGCTACATACTCACCTGCACAGAGAGGTAGGAGAGGAAAGGGAGAGAAAAGGGAGCCTGGGCCTGGCATGAGCTTTTAGAAACCTCACAGCCCAACCCCAGTGACACACTTCCTCCAACACAGCCACGCCTCCTAATCCTATAGAAGAGTTCTACTCCCTGATGACCAAACATTCAAATATATATGAGCCCATGGGGGCTTCTTCTCCTCCCCCCCTCCTCCTCCTCTTGTTTTGTTTTGTTTTTTGAGACAGGGTTTCTTTATGTAACAGTCTTGGCTCTCCTGGTCTCAAACTTGGAGATCTGCCTGTCTTCACCGACAGAGCGCTGGAGTCAGACGCCTGGCTGGACGCCATTCTTACCCAAACCACCCCAGTTCTGGTTTCCCTTCTCTTCATCTCTCTCCACCCTGTCTCAGGGGTGTTCTGCATGATCAACTGTATACGTTAATGGCACGGAGCTGGGAACTAACTACTTACTGTCCTCTGCGAAGTAAGATCCTGTTCAATAATATACTGGAAGGCATCATGTGGACAATGCTCTCTAAAGACGACCCTCTGCCAGCAAAGGCCCTGGGCTTGTTAAACATTCAACTCCCAAATGGGCAGCATATTTTGTGGTAAAACTTGGCCAAGGTTTTTTAAACTTCAGAAGCCATAGGGTTTTGTTTTGTTTTGTTTTTTTCATTCTTGTTTGAACTCAGATGCATCACTGTAGTAAAAAACACTATTTTTAATAATCAAGAAAAAAAAGTAGTATGTACAAAACTTTGCCAGTAAAACTTACTAGCTACCAGAACAAAAACCACACTTGAAGCAGGTGGGGGTCCACTGGAGTCTCTGTCCAAGCCTCCTTGGTTCAGACCTGTAACCCCAACACATTGCTGAGGCTGACGTCAAGCGCTCCAGTGTTCACCTGCGAAACGAAGGCACACAGGAGCCCCCTGAGGTGCCCTCCAGCTCTGCTCAAGTTAACCACGATTTTAGAGGCAATCGCCATGCTATGCAGACCAGGCTAAAGATAATTACAGCCCAATTTACAGGGTGCTCCAAAGGTCAAAGAGTGCTTCTCCCCGACGTTAGCCACTGCCTAACAAGGTACACGATGGTCAAGTATACCAAAGGGAATACTTACCCTGCACGGAAGCACAAGGTCTCTGCTATAATGAGAGGCATTATAGTAAACTCATCCTGTACTCTTCTGGAAATAAGAGAGAGAGTGTGTGTGGGCAAAATGAGGAGAATTATTCTTGCCAATACTCTGCTCCATTCACACAAGCCTAGGAGGAGCAAGAGAACCTTGAGAGAAAAAGTCCTTTGCTAGACACAGGACCCAGCAGAAACCAAGAGGAACCCCTTCACAGCTGCCCCTGCACTGCTGCGGTCAGTCCCCAGGGAAAGGCCACCAAAAGAAGAGGGTAGCATTACAGCCGGCCCTTCAGCGACAGCTCCACAGCACTGCCACACAACAACACAAAAGGAGAACAGCGGCGGCCGCTGCGGCGGGCGCCTGTTTTTAATCTTTCTAAAAAATGAGGGGAAATAAGAACAACAACAAAATTTAAACTACATTAAGGGAATATTTAACAGGGTCCTTTAAATAATTCGCAATGATCAGGTATTTAGTTTTCAGAATATGTAGGTTGTATGTTTTTCTAATAAAGCATTTCAAATTCTAATTAAAAAAATACTTTATGGAGGAATTAAAAAGATACAATAGTGTCAGAGGAGAAGCCGTGATCCCAGAAGTGGAATATTCTAGCAGTATAACTTACAAGAAACTATGCTATAAAAACAGATTGTTGATTAACACAAACTCATAACAAAATGCAGAGAGCTATCACCACGCTGCTGTAATAACACTTGGCTGCTGAAGTCTCTCAATACATTAAATATCTCCTTGGAGACCAAATTACTTTACATTTTCTTAAAAGACAATTTATTATAGCTTTGTTTTCTTCTCATTATCTCTTAAAAATATATCGAATGGAGAAAAGAATACAACTTCTAAATAACTTATCCGAAATGGTCCTGATGTGAGACGGCAGCCTTCAGCTTGTCTGCTGGCTATTATTTAACAGCGCACAACCTGCTGCCAGGACATGCCCTCATTGGCACTCGACGGGCCCCGCCCGCCCACCTCACATGTATCAAAAACCACTGTATGCCATTATTACAGCACTCATAAAATTAACAGCCTCTGGCTGCTAGTGATTTAAATAATTGATAAGTTTTCAATTAAAAAGCCAACATTTTCAGGTCTAATACAAAAATCTATTTAAATTACTGATAAAAACTTATACTTGTGTTGGCCCAAAGCCAGAAAATCCCTTCCTCCAATTGGGGGTGGGGGTGTGATTCAGCACGCTTTGACTCAGATGTTGCATTTTTTTTTTTTTTTACTCTTATGCAGATCTAGGCTGTCCACTCTCTCCAATTTTGTGATTAAAGAACAGTGGTGAAACATTTCTACTTCTGCTTCCCCATATGGACTTCAAAGTGACCATACTTTTATTAAATTCCATATGAAAGCCTAAACTGTTGTAGCTTGTGCTGACAATAAAAATGCAGTTCTCTGGTGGGATCTTCCCATGCCTCTAGACTCCACACAAATCCTTTTCCAGAGCCATGTTGGATTTATCTATTGTACTGGCTGGTTTTGTGTGTCAACTTGACACAAGCTCAAGTCATCAGAGAGGAAGGAGCCTCAGCTGAGGAAATGCCTCCATGAGAGCCAGCTCTAAGGCATTTTCTCATTCAGTGATCAATGGGGGAGGGCCATGAAAATGGTCCTGGGTTCTATAAGAAAGCAGGTTGAGCAAGCCAGGGGAAGCAAGCCAGTAAGCAGCTCCCCTTCATGGCCTCTGCATCAGCTCCTGCCTCTGGGATCCTGCCCTGTTTGAGTTCCTGTCCTGATTTCCCTCAGTGATGAACAGCCAAATAAACTCTTTCCTCCCCAACTTGCTTTTGGTCATGGTGTTTTGCTGCAGCAATAGAAACCCTAACTAACACATCTGTTTATTTTATTATTTATTTATTTTCTAAGAACAGGCCTCACTATGTAGCTCTGGCTAGCCTAGAACTCACTATGTAGACCAGGATGGCCTCAAACTCACAGGCATCGGCCTGCTTCTGCCTCCCAAGTGCTGGGATTAAAGGAGTGAGCTACCTACCACACCCAGCACACCAATTTGAATTTATAAAATAAATACTGAGAAAACTATCCACTTCTTTTAGATTTTCCAATTTTGTGGAGTACGCGTTTTAAAGTATGACCTAATGAGTCTTTGGATTTCCTCGGTGTCTGTTGTTATGTCTCCATTTTTGTTTCTGATTTGGATACTCTTTCTCCTCCTGTTTTAGTTTGAATAAGCGTTTGTTTACCTTGTTGCTTTTCTCAAAGAACCAACTCCTTGTTTCATTGATTCTTTGTATTTTTCTCTGTTTCTATTTTATTGATTTCAGCCCTCAGTTTGATTATTTCTACCCTCTACTCCTTTTGGGTGTGCTTCCTTTTTTTTGTTCTAGAGCTTTTAGGTGTGCTGTAAGTTGCTAGTATGAGATCTCTCCAAATTTTTATGTAAGCACTTAGTGCTATGATCTCCATCAGGCCCCTCCCCTTGGAGCTTGGGGAACCCCAAAGAAGAAGAGAAGGAAAGATTGTAGAAGCCAGAGGGGTTGAAACCAGGACCACATGGCCCACAGAATCAAATAACCAAGGCTCATAAGGGCTCATAGAGACTGGAGTATCAATCACTGAGCCTGCATGGGTCTCAACTAGATCCTCTGCATATATCATGGTTATTAGCTTGATGTTTTTGTAGAACCCCTAACAGTGGGAAAGGGGGTATCTCTGAATTTTTCACCTGCTCTTGGGACCCTTTTCCTCCTACTGAGTTGCCTTGCCCAGCTTTGACATCAGGGTTTGTGCCTAGTCTTATGTATCTTGTTTTGGTTTTGTTTTTTATTTATTTATTTTACATCCTGATTGCAGTTTTCCCTCCCTCCTCTTCTCCCAGTCCCTCCCCTGCCACCTCCACCATGCCCCACCCCATCCTTTCCTCCATTTCTATTTAGAAAAGGGCAGGCCCTCCATGAATATCAACAAAACATGGCATAAGAAATTGCAGTAAGACTAAGCACCTCCCCTTGTATTAAGGCTGGGCAAGGCGACCCAACCTGATATGAGGAATAGGGTCCCAAAAGTCAACAAAAGAGTCAAAAACAGCCTTCGTTCCCACCTTAGAAGTCCCACAAGAAGACCAAGCTATACAACTGTCACATATATGCAGAGGGCCTAAGTGAGTCCCATGCAGGCTCCCTAGTTGTTGGTTCAGTCTCTGTGAGCTCCCATGAGTCCAGGTTAGTTGATTCTGTGAGTTTTCTTCTGATGTTCTTGACCCCTCTGGCTCCTACATCCTTCCTCCCTCTCTTCAGCAGGATTCCCTGAGCTCAGCCTAATGTCTGGCTGTGAGTCTCTGCATCTGTTTCCATCAGTTGCTGGATGAAGCCTCTCTGATGTCAACTGGACTAAGCACCAATCTATGAGTATAGCAGAATATCATTAGGCATCATTACATTGACATTTTTTTTTTCTCCAGTCATGTTCGGTCTCTGGGAAGGCAATCTGGCTGCAACATCTGTCACCACATTGATCACCAGGGTTGATTCAGCTGATCTGGCTGACTAAGCGGGTGTCCCCTTCCTCCCTCACAGCTCCATGTGCACCTCTCTGGAAGTTGCATGCTCTGTTGAAGAGGACGACCTCCCCCAATAGAGGAGGACCAGTCCAAACAAGGTCTCAAGGTCTATTTATTGTGTCTTGTTATGCCGTGTTCGGCTGACAGCCCTGGGAGGCATGCTCTTTTTTGGAGGGAAATGAAGGAGGAGTGGGTCAAGGGGAGAGGAGAGGAAAGAGGACTGGGGGGTGTGGAGGGAGGAATGTACTGAAAACAAAGCAAGCAAATAAAATAAATAAATTTAAATAAATAAATATCAATGCAAAATTCTAATATCAGGCTGGGGGTCCTGAGGACTACCAATGAAACCTACTGTGAAGCTGGGTTTGCATGGTTCTCTATGGCAAAGCTGGTCCCCAGAGGAATTCCCAACCATAAGAACTGAACAGACTAAAAGGATAGTCAACTGTGTTGTTTTCAGACCAAAAAATACCTGTTAAAATCTCAGGGACTACTAAGTTTAAGAACACGTCGACAACAAAAAAATAATTAAATGCTGCAAAAATAAGCATAACGTATAAGGAATGTATGGTGCAGACAGCACAACTAATTGTATAAACAAATCACTCGAATTCTATAATGGCCTTGACATAGGTTTCCAGTAGCATTTTCCATGTGGTAGACCAAGACGACACTATGTGAAAGAATGAATGGCTGTGGAGTTTGGGAAGGCTAAATGAAAAGCTGTATTTCTTTCTTTTTAAAATTGACTTTTAGTTATGTGTATGTGTGTATGTCTGTGTGTGGGCTTGTCCATGTGCATGTGGGTGCCCACAAAGACCGGAGGAGGTGTCAAATGTCCTGGAACTGGAGTTCCAGGCAGTTGTGAGCCACTCAGTGTAGGTGCTGGGAACAAATTCTGGTCCTCAGCAAGGGTGGTGCCTGCTCTTCACTATTCAGCCACCCATCTCTCCAGGCCCAAGCTCGGAACTTTCAATATAGCTTTAAGACCTTGGGCATGTCTCTCGAACACTTAACAAAATGGAGGTGAAGGGTTGAAAGGGTAGCTCAGTGATGGGGTGCATGCTTGGGAAATAAGGGGCTCTGGGTCAATAACGACAAAAAGGAACCAGGGCTAATAGCCACCATGGAGGATTTGATTATTCTCCCTTCTTAAGGGCTGAGGAGATGGCCCAGTGGGGAAAGCGCCGCCTCAAGAGCATGAGGACATCCCCAGAATCCAAGTAAAGCAGTGGCAAGTGTCTGTGACCCCAGAGCTACAGCATGATGACTGGAATACAGGAGACTCCACAGAAGCTTGAAGCCCAGCTGGCCTGGCATATGCAGTAGCTTGTCCTCTGACCTCCACGTGTATGCCATGGCATGCATACACCTGCACTCACACACAAGATGTTTATACACACCTACATTACCACATTAGCTCCTTACCACCCCCGACACACACAGACACAAGTAAGTAAAAAAAAAAAAAAAAAAAAAAAAAAATCAATTGAAAAAAGAAAGAAAACATTTCAAGCTCTGAGTTTACACACTGGGCACTCAGAAATGGAAAGGATTGGCAGCATCACGAGGATCGGGCTCGGTACTCTTTCACATGCACGGTACGCATGCACACTTTGCAAGGTCTTCTGAAAAGTCCACACTGCTGACATGTGGGTGTGCTGAACGTCTGTGAGAGTACACTGCCGTCCGCTCTCTGCCTGAGACCTACGTTAGAAACCCAGAAGCCATCTGTGTGCATGCGTTTTCTCAAAACAAAGGAGTCATGCTCTCCGGAGAGTTAGCAAATCCATCAACAGCAGTGCCGCCTTGGAAAAGACAATCCCACTCTGCCTTCCACGTACCGATGATCTCAGCTCTAAATTCTCAGTACACAAAGACTCCCACATAAGTTAATGGGAAGTCAATGGGAAATTGACTTTTCCTACTCTGGGCTGGTAGGAATGCAATGCTCTGTTAATCATGCCATCCTTCTTGTTCTCTTTCCTCCTACCCTAAATTAAAACTATTGGCGGAAACCCACACAGACGGTTTACAGTTTTCATTACGATAAAACAATATCCTGGTGGAAGTTGAGGGCTATCAAAAACATACATCCTAACTGTTAGCTACAATTAAAGTCTCAGAGAGAAGCAAATGTCTGGTCTTGTCCATCATGTTCACCGGAATATCACTTTGCATCTGGAGAGCGCTTTCACATCTATTATCTATTCGATCATTACCATCACCCTGTGCAGTAGAAAGGATGTGTGTTATTACCCACCACTGACAGATGAGGCAACTGTGGTACTGAAAGGTTAAGTGATCCGCCTCAGGCCAGGAACCCAAAGCAGAGCTGTGGTTTCCCCTCCTAGCGCAGTGTCCTCCACCAGACCACAGGAAAAGGTTTGCCAGACAGATTACCAACTCAGGTAAAAGAAAACGAGAGAGGAGAGCTCGACCCAGGCTCAGGGCAGCTCTAAGTCTCTCATTGTTTATAAATTTTCCACGACCAGTGCTGAAGCTTTAGAAGAGTACCCTTTCTGCTACCTATTTTAGTCTCAGACAAAAGTCAAGATACCAGAGGAAAGTCCACCTAGTGTATATTCAGATCACTTTGGATCAGTGAGCGGCCCTGCTGTTCATTTCAGAGTATGAGCAGGAGGATGGGCAGTGCATAAAATACCCAGGAGAACATCTTTAAATCCTGCGTCCATAAAAGCCTGCAGCTATATCATAGCTGAAGTCTGGAAGGGTGAAAGAGATCTCCAGTCAAAAGTAGATTTTGAAAAATTTTTTAGAGCCCAGGGGTTCATTTTTAATGAGCCGTTACTTTAAGTACTGCATAAAAAATACAGGAAATTGATAGTCCATTTAGTCTGCACCATACCTAATGCAAAAGTCATTAAGATGCATTATTCTTAATGTTCATGATATGATCAGTAAGTGTCTTTTGAAAATAATGCCCTTAACTTTCACATATGGAAATCTTGAAAATCTTATCTATTATACAGAAAGATGCTATGGCAACTGTGATTTACTTACATAGCTTCACTGTGCCCAAGAAACAGCATCCTCAATTACATTACCATTCTTTAAAAGTAGTCCTTGTTTGCTGGGCTGATGAGATGGCTCAGCGGGCAAGAACACTTGCCACCAGGCCCAACAACCTGAGCTGCATCCCCAGAACTCACACGGTGGAGGGAGAGAACCGATGCCCGCAGGTGGTCCTCTCTCCCTCTCTCTCTCCCTGTCTCTCCCTGTCTCTCCCTCTCCCTCTCTCTCCTCTCTCTCTCTCCTCTCTCTCCTCTCTCTCTCTCCTCTCCCTCTCTCTCTCTCTCTCTCTCTCTCTCTCTCTCTCTCTCTCTCTCTCTCTCTCTCACACACACACACGCACACACACACACACACACGCACACGCACTCACGCACACTCACTCACCACACTCACGCACGTGTGTGCACACAGTTTTAAGACCCTCCCACAGCCCTCTTAGGCAGTACACTTACGTATGACAGCATCGCCTTCATTTCTTCATCACTTCTCACTGTAATCCTATCTCCATCTTCATCTTCATCTGTTTAAAAATGAATATGATGACAGGGGTAAGACGTGCGTTCCTTTTCTGAAGATTTATTTTATCATTTCATTGTGTATGTGAGGGAATATGTACACAAAGGTGCAGTGCTCACAAAGGCCAGAAAAGGAGTTGGATCCCCTGCTCTAGAAAGAACTAAAATTTTCTTTTAAAAGGAAGGTAAAATATTAAAAAAGTTCTCTAGTTATTCTAGACACATATCTAGGTCAAGTAAACTTGACTGGAGTATGACAAGACTGGCTTTTGAAAGAGGAGAGGCCTCCCTTCCACCTCCAGTGCTTCATGTCTCCTGAGGCACCGTGTTCCCGTTCTCCTCCTCCTCCCTCCCAGAAAAGCCATCACATCGCTGAAGCAGGGGAAAATGTCTCACATTTGCTAAACACAGAGGGGCTCTGACTTGTGCTTCATATGCAGTACTGCCTTACGAAGCACACTACAGTCCTGCAATGTGGACAGCAGGATTATTTGTGCTTAGAGAAGACAAGCCTGGGGCCTCGCACAGGGTAAAAGCCAAGGGACTCCAACAGTAGGCTTCCATCCTCCATCCTATTTTGCAAAGCTCTCTCAGAGAATTTTGTTTGTCTGAGTCCTGCAAGACTCAAGTGGTGATTCATGCTATTTTGAAATAAAGTAATAGTCTCAAGACTCAGGAATATTAAGTCTTTACAAAATCTATAACAAGAATGTGCACATTTGAATAAATAGTAAAGAGGCCACATCTAGAAACAATGTGCTCATGCTGTAATTCTCTTAGTTTTAAAAGCTGCTTTTAAGAACCTAAAGCTAGACCTCTTGAGAAGATCAGATCTCAATTTCAACTTAAAATAGAATTGTTGGCCTAATCACCACCCACATCTTTTCCCAGGCTGGACTCAAATGACGTCGGTTATTTCTAAATATATTGATACTTCATCCTTCTAGAGAGTAGGAACACATCTGACGAGAACAGGAACACATGGGAGACCAAGATGGCCCAGTGGATAAAGCACTTGCTTTCAAGCCTGACAACCTGAGTTCAATCCCTGGAACCACACTGTTGAAGGAGAGAGATTCAACTCCCAGAAGTTGTCCTCTGGCCTCTGCACATATGCGCAGCGTGCATGTGCCCACGGGCACACAGGTGCACACACTGAATGAATGGATGGATGGATGAAAGAAAGAAAGAAATGTAATAACAAAATTCTAACAAGAGCAGGAGCATTTGGCAGCTGATATGGAAGCTCTAAATACACAGTTAAAGAAAAATGCCCAAACATTTGAGCAATGCACAGAGCCTGCCCAGGTAACAATCTAGAAGGGGCAGGCCCTTGACAGGATGCTCAGAATCTAAGTGCTTGCTAGATGGTCAGCATTCTATGTTTGTTCACTCGTGGGCATATAACTGCTGATTAGATGGGCCCGTTCCAAACCTGGCGCACTGGACACCTCATCCTCAGAGAACACGTTTGCACAGCTCTGAAGGAACAAAGGGATTTGGTTCAATACACAACCATCACACACCAACAGGCACACCCTCCTCTCCAGAGGAAGACATTCTGAAGATGTCCTCTGGTTTGGTGACAAGGCCATGAGGGCCATGGGAAGGAGTCTGTGCTTTTCCCAATTAGCCTATTACTAAGCAAAATACTAGTGGTTCCTTTTTGTTCTCAGTGGCCAGGAGCAAACTGACAGTACCAGGGGAGGAAGCATTTCCCTCAGTGACTTGAGCCAACAGTTTTCCAGGGTCTTCTTTCCAAAGCCTCATGCTTCGGACTTCCCCAAGTCTACTGAATCAGTTATCTCCACATCACTGTCCAAACAGCTGGGAGCTGTCAAAAACCTCACACACCTTTAATCCCATTTAATCTCAGCACTCGGGAGGCAGAGGCAGGTGGATCTCTGTGAGTTTGAGGCCTGCCTGGTCTACAGAACGAGATCCAGGACAGGCACCAAAGCTAGACAGAGGGGAAAAAAAAAAAAAAAGAACCCCTACTGAAAACTCTACAGCCAAGAGTAAGGACCTCCACACTAGTATGCAAAAAGACACATTTCTGCCTGCATCCCTGCACGTCTGGGAGATTTCTACACATAAAGAGCTGCTTTTTCTGTGTTTGGTTCTCCATACAGACTTTCTAAGGACAAACTGGAGAGGTACAGCATCCTAGCAGAAACAAGAAAGGTGTTTCTACACAGGTCTTAGAAACTAACATACTCAAGGCTAAGTTGGAAGTTTCCTTTGAAATCCAGGAGATAAGGATGAAGAAAAAAGTAGTCTAAAAGTATAGAAGGCAATGAACCACCACACACGAAGGCACTTCATATTGTTCTTTAACGCCAGGTCGAAGAGGGCTGGGAAAGACAGCTCAGCTGGAGAAGTGCTTGGCCAAGCAGCTACAACTCCTGTGTGAGGGACAAAGAGACAGGAGGGTCCCGGGGCCTTGCTGGCCATCCAGTCTAGCCAAGCTCCAGATTTACTAAGAGCATCTGTCCTAAAGAATAAAATGGAGACTAAAAAGACATCTGAAGTCAGTGTGTGATGCCACAGACATGCTCACACAAACACATGTGCTCCTGCACACACGCATGAATCCGGGCCAAATTCTGCCCAACATAAAAGAGCTTCTGGCCAGTCTCATTTCTGCATCAGAGTTAGCTATGCAGATGATACACACAAAGGGACAAGACAGCTCATATTCAAATTTCAACACACACACACACACACACACACACACACACACACACACACACGACCTCCTTGACTAGAACAGGAAAGCACTGAGTTTAGTAAAACAGGTGAGGAGCCTTTTATGACTTCTGATGAGAAACCGCAAATTCCATAAGTACCATTTACATAATTATCTCTCCAAATTAAGATTAGGAAGTATTGAGGGAGAGAGGAAGTAGGGGTGGGGTGGGAGATGGAATGAGGTGGGAATCTCTAAACTCTCAAAGCCAGACTTACGTACTTAAGACTACTGACAACGAAGTGTTCTGGAATTCTGGTTTCTATATAAGTTTGGGGCGTTTGCCAGGAAGTCAGCCGGCAGAGCAGTTCCTCACAGGGCACTCCATGCATAACAGACAGGTCCCACGGCCAAGGTACTTAAGCAGACAGGTGTGGAGGAGAAGTGCTGACCCCAGCCCCAGCATGGGGTCTGAGTCCAAGAGGGAGAGCTCAGACCAGTTGAAAGGAGCATTCCAATTAAGCCTGGTGATAAAATCAGGCTTATGTGACATGGTGACTAATAGCTCTTATGGCCTAACAGGATGGATGTCTTGGTTTCTCCGGGGACTGCTTTACCCTCTAATTTCCGTGCTGAGCTGCTTTAATGAAGACTCTGCTCTTGTCAAAGTGGAAGCTGGGCTGGAAAAATGACCACACGCCTGAGAATACAGGTGAGGCTGGCCAGAAAGTGCAGCGGGACCTGTCCCTGACCCCGTGATGGCAGCCTCGGGGACAAACCACTCCCCTCAGCACTTAAAGAGAGGACGCATCTCTTTCCAAAAGCAGTTCAATGAGAGGCCTGGGAAGCAAGGGAGAGAGGAAAGCAGACATGCCACCAAGCAGCTTGGCACACAGTCACCTGAAACACCTTGAAGCCAAAAGTTAGACCTGCTGAAACAGCTCCAGCGAACACCCTGCCTATTTGCCTTTCAAACTGCATCGGCTATTTAAAAACTACACTCACTAGAGTAATAAATCCTAAGAACTTACTAAAAGGGAACCCAGAGTTCGAAAGGTACAAACGGCTGATATAGAGCTCCGGAAGGAAGTGGTACTGAGCAGAAAGCAGAAAAATACAACCTGAGCTCTTTTCTGTCTTATACAGGAAGGTTCTTTGCCATCTGACCAAAATAACATTACTGGATATAACCAGGGGGTGGGGGGTGCTCAGGGATCTGACACACTGGTTCACAATGACAATCCCAGACTCCTCTAGTTGCCTGGAGCATAGTAATATGATTTTCCAGCACATTAGGGAAGCAAAAGGAGAACCGGAAAGTCTATGCACTGGCTGGATTTTGTTAATGTCACTTAAAATGGAGGCAAAAATCCTAGCAAGACACCAAATAGAGTACGGCAGATGGCAAACAAATATTATGAAGCAATCTTTACAAAATCTGCAGTGTGTCACAAATATACAAAATGGCAGAGTTTGGGAAAAGAGAATCATAACAGGCCATATGTTGTTCACAATTTTTATCCGAAGCGACATGCAATCTGAAAGACGAACCCAGAGGAGGCGTCTAAAGGCCCCAGAGGAGAGCAGCACCTCATGAGGTGCTCCGATCGGCCCAGCGAGTAAACAGCAGGAACTGGGGAACCTACAGCACCCACCGCAGTGACAGGGGCTCAGGAGGACAGAAAGTGGAGGCAATACATTATGTGTCATTTGTCACACTCCTTCTGGACCAGGTAGTAGTCAAAGAGAACCACAGTAATGGCAGGAAAGAAATGGAAACATGCTTGTCAATGTTAGAAGGGCATCAGTAGGAAATCACCAGAAAAGATGTCAAGTTCAGAGCAGTTCTCAGGGATGGAGTCCACTGATCTAGGCAGGATAATGGGCCATGGTTTCTGTGGTCACTCCTTCATATCCATGAGCTATCGCTTAGCTCCTCCCCTCCCCTCAATGCTCCAATGCTTCCTTGTCTCTCTGTTTCCTTCTTCTTCTTGCCAAAGAAAGTGCCTACTATGTGGCAGGTGCGATACCCGAGCACAGAGGTGGTGAAGTGACGTGTGGGTCACGGAGACACAGATGATATTTGGGGAAGAACACTGGGGGCAGAAAGAACAGCTAACACCGAGGAAGAATTCCCATACTGGCTAGAACAGAATGCAGACAAGAGAAAGAAAGTGTCCAGAGAGGTGACGGGGAGGCTGGGTCAGGGACAACGTGTAACATGGGGACTTGAGTATTTGAAGGCGTTACCTTTCGCTCTTAAGTAAGAAGAAAGCTACAGGAGCTTTCTGATGCTGAGGATCTCATCTTCTAGGAGGATCACCCTGGCTGACAAGAGGAAGGTTGGGACAGGGACCAAGAAGGCTACTGTCCTACTCCAGATGAGGGAGATGATGGCCTAACAAGCTACAGATGTTCTACAGAGTTTTGTGCCCCCCCCTCACCCCCACCCCACCTCCCAAGAGCTAGAATTTCACTGTGCAGCCCAAGCTGGCACAACTCATGGCTTAAGCGATCCTCTGACCTCAGCATGTTGAATTGCTGGGACAGAGTGTGTACCACTACACCTGGCCAAGTTGAGGTTTTGAGAACAGACCACATGCTGGCTCTATGTGAAGACAGGTTCAATGGGTTTACATGGGATAAACAAACTTGTTCTAGGTATTTCATTTCTTCAAGCACTCATGCATTCCAGAAGAACCACCCCAAGCCTACTATGTGCCGGGTGCTGCAGACAAAAGCAAGCAGTTCTGTCCACTGATCTTCAGGAACAACTGGTCCACTACTTGCTTAAAGAACTTCTTTAAATGCATGCAAATTAACAGTATTATATATAAGTCTAGGCTTGTTAAAGCCAAAATTCTACAAATTAAAGCTCTCTTTGAATATCCTCAAATTTGCATAATTAACTTTTACATGTTCAATATTTTTCAGACTCAATGTACATTCATTGTGAATTATAATTTTCTCACTAATCAATCTAGTTTGCATAAATAATGACCTTTTTCTATATACAACAATTTAAGAAAATGAAACTTCATTTCTTCCAAATATCTTTAAACTTGAACTTTTCCATGATGCAAAAAGCAGCTGCCACCCAACCGACATGCGGCACCTCCTACACACACCACTCCAACACTCAACTACAGCTGCTTTCCACACTCTGAAATCTTACAACTTCCATAATTGTAGTTTTCCTTCAAAAACTCATGGTATGCCCAATTTAAAACAAGACATGATATGTTTATTTAAAGGTTCTTAGGTAAGGGGGCTGAAGAGATGGCTCAGTAGTTTAGAGGACTTGCTACTCTTCCAGAGGACCTAGGTTCAGTACACAGCACCCACATGGAGGCTATCAACCATCTGTAATGCCAGTCTCAGGGCATCTGATGCCTTCTTCTGATCTCCATGGGTACCAGGCATGCATATGATATACATACATATATGCAGGAGAATTAAAAAAAAAAAAAAAGGAATCCCATCTAAATCACAAAATAAACTTCCCCAAACTCATAGAACAACTGAGAACATTCATTCAATAAGAAGTGAACACAGCTGGGCAATGGTGGCATAAGCCTTTAATCCCAGCACTCAGAAGGCAGAGGCAAGCATATCTCATGAGTTCAAGGCCAGCCTGGTCTACATAGCTACTTCCAGAACAGCCAGAGTTGTTACACAGGGAAACCTTGTTTTGAGGGAAAAAAAAAAGTGAATAAAAAAACCTTCAGACTTAGGAGGATAGAGAGATGACTCAGTGGTTAAGAATACTTACTACTCTACCAGGGGACCCAAGTTCAGTTCCCAGCATCTACAATGGGCTGCTCACAACTGCCTATAATTCAAGCTCCCATGGATTTGATGTCCTCTTCTGACCTCCATAGGTACTACACTCAAATGCATACACACATAAATATAAATTTTCAAAAATTAAAAATAAATAGTTGAAGCTGAAGAAAGACACTAACCTTTATCTTCTAACCATGTTTTCTGAGTCACATTCTGATACAGAATTTGACAAGGATGAAGACACAGGCCTGAATATGTGAAGCTGGTCTCATGGAAAAGTGAAAAATCATGGTGTGTCTGAGCGCAAGGCAGCATTTGTCTGGATGAACTTCAAACTCATCCTTCATGTTGCCCAGGAGACTTCCCTGTCCCACAACATCAGTCTAATAGTCACTGGTCTCAAGAAAAATACAGGGCATGATGGGTAACGTCACAGACACGCACAGCAAATGCATCTGCAGGCAAGGCTGATGTTTATCACCTGGTGTGCTGGAGCGCTCATTAATCCACTAATGAAACTGAGAGACTCAGCAGGGACTCCGGGCCTTCATAAGTGCCAGGCTCCCTCAGCATCCGTTAGGCCCACACATGCAACATACAGGAATTTTTATGGTTATGGAATTTAGTCTCATCTCAGAAATGTTCTCACATCTGGAAAAGACAAAGTATTCAATAATTGGCATGGAGTCGACTATCTATCTGTGTGAAAAATAAAACTGGACCCCATCTGACGTTTTCACCAAAATATACCAGAAATAGTACAATAGTAAAAATAAAATCTTTCCAATCTTGGTAATAAAAAAAAAAAAAAACTCATGCTTTTTATTTAAAAAACTGATGATACACACAAATACACATATTTACCAAATAACATGTAATACAGAACCCCACGAAAGTAGAAAGAAAAAAACACTGCAAGGAAATGTTTTCAGCGCTCTGGAACATGGAAGACCTTTTTAAGCATGACAAATCCAGAAGTAAGAAGGAAAAATAGGGTAAGTTTGCCCACATGAAACGTTAACCTTCTCTATGGAAAAACTGGAGAGAGAATAAAAAGCACAAAACAATCTGAAAAGAACAACAAACTGGATAAAAATACTTGGAAAGACAAAGGACCAAGGTTCGTTCTTTAGCAAGCTCTCAGATCAAGGAGAAAAAGGCAAACTAAAAAAAGCATAGGCAAAGGTGGCGGAAATTGATATTAAATACACATGAAAAATACTAACACTCATTATAAAGAAAGATAAAAAGAAAGGCAATAACTTTTCTACCTATCAAATCAACACTGAGAAGAAATACACTAGTACCGAGGCAGTTGACGAGGATGGAGGAAGCGCTTTCTGACATGCTGGTAGGTTGTGAATGAGTCCCTTTTTGGAAAGCAAACATGGTCACGGACGGAAGTCCAGAGCAGAGGGTTTTCTTTATCACAGTGATTCCCAATGCCTAGGAATCCATCCTGCACACCAGCTTCCTCAGTGTGGAAAGAGCTAAGCCACTACTGTTGACTTCCGCATTTTCTCTGGTTCTACAAAGCTGGTGAAAACCTGGATGTCCATCTAGTAGATTCAATAATTTAAGTCCCAGCCAAGGCTGAGGTTGACGTGTGCACACTGATGCTGGCAAGAGGTCTACTGCATGCCAGCTGGTGAGAGCAGGGAGATGGTGGCCGCACAGTACACCAGGGATCCAGAAACTAACAATCAATGAGAAAGTGAGGACTTTTTGTTTTGTTTCTAAGCTACTTCAACTTTGTAACAATATACCATTATATAAAAACAGAACAAACTACCCACTAGGCATTTTGTACTTTTGGGTTAGCAAGTTGGCTCTGTGGGCCAAGGCACTTGTCACTGAGCCTGAACGCTGACTTTGACCCCTGACTCCCATGATGGAAGGAGAGCACTGAGCCCTGCAAGCTATTTCTACCTCCACATGTGTGACATGGCATATATATATATATATATATATATATATATATATATATATATATACACACACACATGTGCAAGCGAGTGCACACACACACACTAAATACATGTGAAAAAAGTAAATTAACTCAATCATGCTCATTTGTGCTCTAGTTATGTGGGAGAAGGAGCTACAGGGGTAACAAGAAAAAAGAGGCTTAGGACCACCAGCCCCAGTGGTGAATGTGGCCCACAGGGGCCTCCCTCCTGTCCCATGCAGGCTAGGGAGCAAAACCAGACAAAACACAGCCACTGTAGAACCTTTGCCCCCTAAAACAATACAGCTGAGAATTTGAATTGGAGCCCAACTTGTCCACCATATCAAAATACATCTAAGGTCCAGGCAACAGCACAGATAAAACCCCAAAACACAGGACAGCGTCCACTTAGCTATAGTTCATGTGCGTTTCACAATGTTGTTTGAATATAGACACATAGGACAGTGATTCTGCTCGACCAGCATGGTCCCAAAGCTCCAGAGTTGGTGCAAAGAAGAATAAGGGAAGTGACTGATGCTGCGAGGGAGGGGAAGGCAACTCGAGGCAGCTGGTCCGTCCACTCTGAGAACAGTGTGGAGAGACAGCCCATAAGAGCTGGCACCAGGCAATAGCAACATTACCGTTCCCCAGTCTCTCAACTCCTTCCCTACCTTTATGAAAACTGGGAGCTTGGAGCTCTGCGCTGTCTCTTGCTGCTCCGTAATTATCACACCATCTCTCCAAAGTGAGGAGTCAGTTAGGGTTGGGTACACGCTGCAGTGTTAAATGGTCCTTTCACAAAGTTTTATTTATTTGAGGGTTACTCATCCACAAACCACCAAAATGCCTCAGACTTCCCAGCAAATTCGCCTACAAACCAAACCTTAACTATTTCTTACATATTGGTTCTACTTAGTGGTTCAGAATTTTGGGTCAATCAAGCTACTCAAAAACAGTCATGAGAAAAGCCAGCCTAGGGTTATGATAATCCAGCCAAAAACAACCAAAGGCTGTCGTTATTTTTCTCTGTATGTTTATATTGTTTTTTTGATTGCTTGTTTTCCACCTTACAGCTGGTCCAGAGTTAGCTGTTGGGGCAAATGCCCACAGTCCTAGCACTTGCCAGGAAGGGGGGTGGAGAAAGGAGGAGGGACAGAAGAGGAAAGGAGGAAAGGGGAGAGAAACTTAACATAATCTACAGATGAGCCAAGCTGATCTGCAAACGGACAGATACAGAATCGCTATCCTTGCTGGAGGATACAGAAGAGCATGACATCAGAGAACAGAAACAAGCCGGGTGGTGGTGGTGCATGCCTTTAGTCCCAGCACTCGGGAGGCAGAGGCAAGTGGATCTCTGGGAGTTCCAGGACAGCCAGGATTATTACACAGAGAAATTCTGTCTCAAAAAAAAAAAAAAAAAAAACAAAACAAAAGACTAGAAACCTCAAAGTCTGAACATTTTTCTCTATTTATGCTTCAGAGATTTCCATGGGCTTACACTCAAGTCTGGGCTCTGTGACTTCCTAGCGATTACTTCACATCTGTGAGTTCCAGTTTCCTCACAGGTCTAATTTTCCTTCTTTGCAGAGTCGCTGCAAAGATTATTAAGCTGCAGCAACCACCTACAGAAAGAATCTGGTACATTGGCTGGCTCAGAGAAGGCCATCAGTAAGTGAGCTAGAACAATTAGCACTGTTCTTCTGAATGCTAAACCTGGAAGCCAGTGGAGCAGGCTCGGGTCCAAGAGTGGAGAGCGCAAAGTTAGGCTTACATGTGCAAGCCTGACGACCCGAGTTTAATCCCTGGAACCCACCGTGGAAGGAGAGAACTGACTCGTGAAAGCTGTCTTCTGACTTGCACAAGTGCCTGAGTAGGGGTTGGGGAGGGGCACAGAAGTATACACACACACACACACACACACACACACACACACACACACACACACAGATTAAAATAGAGTAAAAATAAACTCTTTTATTCCTCCTCCCTCCTTCAATAAACAGCATTCGGCATTAAAAAAAATAATAAAATTAATTAATTAATTTAAAATGTTAATTAACTAATCTTAATTGTGCTATTATATAACTTAACCTGATTTTTTTTTCCTCTTTGCTTACCAACATGGCTTCCCTTATTGCCAAATAACTAATACAAACACCTATATGCTGTATTCTTCAAGGAGTACATAATGTTCTTCTGTTTGTCTGTGCCACAAGTATTCAAATAATCATTCCTTGGTACTTCTCTCAATGTATTACACTATAAACTACAATAAAATGAGTGTCATTTCAAAAAAAAAAAAAAAACTCTTTGCCATGTTTGCCAGCAAGAATACACTTCAGCTGTGGTGTCTCTTAGAAGTCCCGCACAGTGGTTGAGGAAACAGGCTCTAGAATGCACTTACACATATCTGAGCAAGTTGTTCAGTTCTTAGAGATGCCCTTGCTTGGGCTGAGACAGCAACAACAGTCCTTCAAGGAACCTCGTGGGAATCTCGTGAAGGCTGAGGGAATGGGCGGCAGGAGGAACACCAAACGCTCCCTCGTGGGCTGTTCCTGGCCCCGGCCCCTTTAGCTACTAAAAGATGTCTAAATACAGTTTTCGTGTGTGTGTGTGTGTGTGTGTGTGTGTGTGTGTGTGTGTGTGTGTGTGTATTCCTCAATAGCATGAAGGGCCTAGTGCCATTAATAAACAGTAATTAATAGTCCTACTCGCTGTAGTTTTAAAAACCAAGTTCTGGTGACTGAACACTATTCCAGCAATAGGGACAGACAGAGTGAAAAGTGCACTTACTCATCTCTGACCCCCCAGGGCCCACGTCCGCTTTCCAGGGGAGAAAGCACTGAATTGGGCCTCTGTATATACTGTCCCCCAGACATATATGTATATATGCAGACATACCAGGTGGGTAAGGAGGGCTAGCATTCTGAGGAGATGGGATTGTATCATACACATCATTTGTCCATTCAAAAATCGATCCCAGTCTCTTTCCCTATCAACACGTAGACACGTTATCATTTATTGGTCCACTTTACAGAGGCATTTTGCTTACATTTTGTTTTTTACTATCAAAAAATAATCCTTGTTTCAACAAGGGCATTCACTGTTTCTGTTGGATAGCTTCCAAGAGAGATCTGCTGAGTCAAAAGCGCTACAGAGCTCACCTGTTACTAAGTATGGCCGAATTGTCCTCTAACAAGGACAGGCACTACACTGTCCTTACTTACTGTACACTCTACCAGTGATCATCTCTAAAACAGGAACAAAAGCACACTGTCATGTGGGGGGGGAGTCCCAATTATTTCCATGTTGGAAAGTGGCCACATTTTCGGGTGTGTACATGTGTATATGTGTACATGGGTCTATATGGGCATGTTCCTATGAGTGAGAGTGAACAAGCACATACCACAGCACATGTGTGGAGGTCAGACCCCAGCCTTAACTATTGGTCTTCACCTTCCTTCTTGTTTAAGACCAGGTCTCTTTTTTGCTGTGTGCTGGCTACGCCAGGCTAGCGGCCCCACAGCATTTGGATCTGCTGTCTCTGTCTCCTCTCTTGCCATAGGAGCACTGGGGTTACAAATGTGCGCTACTACGTTCAGCTTTTGCACGGGTTCTGGGGATTCGAACTCAGGTTCTCACAATGGCACAAGCGTTTTATCCACTGAGCAATCTCCTCAGCCCATGGCCCCATTTTCAAAGGAGGGCAAGGCCACAGTTCCAACCCCAACTTTACCCTTCTTGGGACCTGAGGCCCTACACTGCTTCTAAACTAGCGTCAGGACTTCCTCTGTAGTGACCTGGACTGTATCAAAACCAGTTATCTAGTACACCCCAGCCCTGTCCATAAAAGCCAGCTCAATGGAGAGCAGGAGGGTTCAGGACAAAGTGGCCCCTGTCTTCATCTAGCAGGGAGGCCAAACCCCACTGAAACAGAACCATTCCACACACTGCTCGTGAGAGCTTTACTCTGCTACTATGTCCTAAAGCACTAAAGAATTAAAACCTCTTAATCAACAATCAACGGTCTACAGGTAGTTTACACGTTTCATTTTGCCCTGCACTATTATAACAACGAGAAGAGCAGATAAAGGTCATGTTGGTAATTAAAGCTATATTGTAGAGATATGCACACCCAAGATATGATTAAATAAGAAAATATTACTCGGTTCAGTATCATCATTAAACTTGCATTAATTTATAAATATTTAAATGTACCATATGATGATCATAAATAATCTGTTTCTGTCAGTTTTGAAAATAATGCAACCCATAAAGCATGTGAAATATCACTGCAAAAGAAAGGATGAGGAGCGTATACAAGCCAGACTCACATTCAAAGGCTGTCGTTGTTGCTTCAGGCAGAACCTGGCCTATCACATCCTAAACAAAGAAAGAAGAAAGAAGCACAATTAGTCATCTTCTTTATTGCCAACATGTGGCAAGTTCAGGAGAAAACAGGGGACCTGGGAAGGATTTTTGAAATGCTAGCATAAACTATAGAAACATGAGCTTATAATCACACCTACCCAGAAAATTTAAATCTCTATTCTAAGGAGAAAAAGATTAGAAACCCTTCATATTGTATTAAAGACAATCTTTTATTCTCAATTCAACAACGCACAGCTCTACATTATCACACTATCTTACACACACACACACACACACACACACACACACACACACACACACTCACAGAGGCAGGGGGGTGAGGGGGAAGAGGCTTAAGAGTTAGACCACCTTAGGTTTGGGTCCTTACTATTAAATGTACAACCTGGGAAACATTTTTACTTAACCACTCTGAGCCTCATTCTGATTATTTCCAAAATGGATCCAATGACACCAAAAGGGTAATGTGAAAACTAAATACTGTACTAAACATGAGCTTGACACATGGTACCTTGTAGACACTCAATCAATGTGCTTCCTGATCTCTATAGACCACACGGAGCCTTGCTCTCATTGCAAGCAAACAAGTTCTGGGACGCTATGCAGCCAAGTGTAATAAGAATTCTCATCAACCTTTACTCCTAAGCAATGGAAACATACTCAGTGTTTCTGGGATACAAGTTAATTTAGGGGGGAAGGAGCCCTGGAAGGTGTATATAACTGTTATTAATATGTAAATGAGTCTCTAAAGTTGAAAATACTAAAAAAAAAAAATTAGTCTGCAGGGGCAGCTAAATGGAAGAGGCACAGAACACCTAAGTTCTGGGAAGAGAGGCCCTCCATCATGTCCAATCCCACTACAAAAGCCTTGTAGACCTCATTTCTCTCCAGAAGCTCGGCTGTGATGGCCCTCCCATGCCAAGGCTGTGCCAGAACTAGCACCAGGCAGCCAGCTGACAAAGGCAGCGGCTGGCAGTGTTTCTAAGCAGGGAGCCCACGGAGCAGAGTGGAGGCTGCAACTTCCTTCGAAAGGCAATTCTTCAGGAGTGTTTGCTGCAGTGCCAATTTGCATAATCATCTTGGCGCTTCTTTTTCCCCTTCCTTCCTTTTTTCCTTCCTTCCTTTCTTCCTTCCTTCCCTTCTTTCTTTTTTTTCAAAAAATAAATCTGTGCACAGAAAACCTGATCGGGTAGAACAACCCTCCTGGGTAGCCCCCACTCATCAGTCAAAAAGAGGTGATGTTTTCCCTTATGGCAAACGAACCATCAACTCTGTGAGGAAGTAAGGAACCCAATTTTAGGGTTAGGAAACGCTTTCTCCACATTCATAGGTAGCAAGCATCTCTGAACTGGGAGCCAGATATACACTGACCACAGAATTAAGTGCCCAGGCAGTCCAGAGGGAAGGACGGAAGTCTGCACACAGCCAGGGGGACACAGCCAGACCGACTCCCCAGCCCCGCTATTGGCCATTTTTAAGCAGGGCACATTTGATGGCTTTACATTCATTTCCAGTTTACTTTAAGAGCTTATTTTGTACTTGTTTCCAAGAGAATTTCTGCTGTCTCAAAAGACGTTTTCAAAAGAAAATTTAAATTGACACATCTTGACAGTGGTCATTTCTCTTGATTTTCCTTCCTTCAATAGTCAGACAACTATCTAACGGAAGAGAAGACGTCTCTACAGCATGCTAGGAGCTTTGTAGGTAAGCATGGGTTAAAACTCGGCTACTGCCTTCAGCAAGACTATAATTTGTTCTCTGAAGTAAGATGGGCAACAGAAAGCACTTCTCGAAACAAAAAGAGCCAAATGAAAGATGTTAGTAGCAAACAGTGTTTGTTCGCTGTGACCGTTAATATTGCCTGTCAACCAGACAGGACCTGACTCACTTAGGAGACAAACCTCTGTGAGTGAGTTTCCACACTGTGTTAACTGTGGTGGGAAGGCACACCTTAAACATGGATGGCACCACTCCACAGACATGGGCTGAGCAGCACTCCTTGTCCTAGGCCTCATGACTGAGAATGCAATGTGACCAGCTGCCTCCTGTTCCCCCTGCTCGGCCTTCCCTGCCAAACCCTCAGACTGTGAGCCAAAATAAAACCTTTCTTCCCTAAGTGGCTTCTGTTAGGAATCTTGTCACAAGGAAAATACCTGACACTCAAGAGGGAGGAAGAGTCGAAACATCACACATGGGGAACAACCGGAAGTGGGACTTCAAGACAGGATACAAAGAGAAAGCAAAGGCTGACTATCCCCTCCCTCACACTAATCAACCCAGCCCTACACACAATTCCTAGAACTGGAGACTGTCTCCAAGGATGAGGAGAAAGGAGACTGAAGAAGAACAGAGCCCAGTGTCTCTGCCCTTGGTTTTGGCTTCCTTCACACTGCATCTGGCTCCTGGAGATACAGACAACAGGCAAGCCTGGAGGGGACAAGGGGAGTAACCTGCACACCGTCTCCAGCCATTTGGAGAAGCAGCAACTAGAATCTTCCAGCTACTGACTAAGGCCTCAGATACTCAGTCACTCTAGCTTGGTGACTAAAACCTGCTCCGGCTTCTGTGTTTGGTTTTGCCAAAAACTAGCTCTATGGCTCTGTAAGGCCCTTCTCCTTCCTGGGTATAGCTTCCTCATCTGAACACTGGGAAGTAGGAGAAAGGGCTCAGGTTAGACAAAGGGGCCATCCAAGGTTCACACAGCCTTAAAGTTTAAGGTTCCAAGCCAGAGATGTTGCACAAATCCTAATTGGTCTTATAATAAAAGCCAGAGCCAGACATCAGGGTAAAAGCTGAAAGATCAGAGAAGCAAAGGAATAAGACCCAGCCACGTCTCACCCCGCCAACTCCACAAATCCTCTGACTGAATGCCCCTGAATCCTCAGCCGAAAAGAGGACTGAGTTCCTGTCTCCTCCCACCTTATGTTCCTTTCTCTGCCCAGCCATATCACTTCCTGTTTCAACCTTCCTAGTGCTGGGATTAAAGGTGTGTGCCATCACTGCCTGGCTGTGCTTCTCTTTTAGACTGGATTAATCTCCTGTAGTCCAGGGTGGCCTTGAACTCATAGAGATCCAGATGGATCTCTGCTCCCGAGTGCTAGGATTAAAGGTGTGTGCCACCACTGCCTGGCCTCTAGGTTTAATCTAGTGGCTGGCTCTGTCCTCTGATCCTCAGGCAAATTTTATTGGAGTACAACAAAATATCACCACACAGAGATGCTGACTTCTTTGGGGGTTTGTCTTTTCTTGATGGAAGAGATGAGGTGCAGAGGGAGAGCAGACAACAAGGACCTACGGTGGCACCCTGCCAGACTTGCCCTGAGACAGCTCCAGGACACAGCCCAGAACCAGGTCTTTTTTTTTTTTTCCTTTGTTTTTTTGAGACAGGGTTTCTCTTGCAGTTTTTGGTGCCTGTCCTGGATCTCGCTCTGTAGACTAGGCTGGCCTCAAACTCACAGAGATCCACCTGCTTCTGCCTCCCAAGTGCTGGGACTAAAGGCGTGCACCACCGAGAACCAGATCTAGGTTCCTTGTTGGCTCTTACTGACAAAAGTGCTCCAGCTGCTCTTATGAGCAAAACGTCCCAACGCACAGCTCTGAGGCCTAGTGGCAGCACACCAGTGTGATGTCTCCTGTAGGCCATACGCCTGAGCCGGAGATCTCCTGGGGGTACTCAGGCAGCACAGGACCAGGTCCCAGCCCTTACGTCACAGTGTCACCATTTACAGAGCACTGTCTGTCTATGCGCTTCATCTTCACAAGTCTCCATGCAGGTGTCCGCGTTTAGAAATGGGAAACTGAGGCTCAGAGAGTGACTTGCCCAGCTGGTGTCACAAATGGCAGTAAAGTCCAAACTGCCTGACTCAGAACCTACCGTTCACCCAGCCTTCAAGAAGTGGAGGCAGGGGGATGAGGAGTTTGAGGTTATCCTTCATAAACTAGGCAATCTGAGATCAGGCTGAGCAACATGACAGACACCCTGTCTCAAAAAAAGGGGCCAGTGATCTGCACAGTTCATAACTGCACACATCTGGGTTGGTGCTCTATTTTTTTTAAGATATATGTTCTTTTTTAAATTTTTCATTTATTATATAAACGTGTGTGTAAACAGTAAACATGGATGCACACATGCCATGACCACATGTGTGGAAATCAGAAGACCACTTTCAGGAGTTGGCTCTGCCATGGGTTCCATGGACTGAACACAGACTTGTTCAGTATGTACTTTTACCCATGGAGCCGTCTCACTAGCCCCTTCTCCTGTTTTGAGCTTGCTATCAGCAGATTTCCGGGTCCTATGAAGCAACAAAAATAGAGCTCTCTTCTCCTCCAGAAGTTGACTTTCTAGAAGAATGGACAGGCAAGCAATCATGACTGAATGTAGACTTTGCCACAGGAATGGACATAGGAATACCAACGTGGCCTCCTGGCCAACACTAACAGGCGGCAAGTGAGGCCTGGTGTGAAGGACAGGTAAGAGGTGGCCACGTGGAGGCCCAGCCTGGGTACCCGGGAGGACTGACTGTAACTCTGTGGACTTGGGACACAAGATGCTCGTGAGGGTGCGTCAAGAGAGGCCACAGGTGCCAGGCCAATCAAGATGGCGCTGAAGACAGTGATGAGGACTGTGTGGGCTTCTGAGGAAAGGAAATCATCAAAGGGCAGATGTGTGAAGAGCACCAGATGCAGAGAAGGGCTGGCATTTGGTGTCAAAGACTGGAGGCTACCAGCTCACTACAGATGCCACACTCTTGTCCTGGGTACCTGAAAGCCTGCATGGCCTGGGTGGTCACTGGCATCTAGTTTTCAAAATGAAATTATAGATTACATATATATGTATGTGTGTGTGTGTGTAAACATATATATGTATATGCAACCCAGTCAGACTGCACATCTGCCTATTAGAACATTCTTCCTGGTACATGCAATTCTGTCTCTGAATTGCTCTATGCATGAAGTGAATATACTGCACCCTGTTAATATCAAATGACTAGAAAGATGCACATGGGCTGCAGTATGTGGGGAAACTATACTATGCAAAAGTAAGTAAGTTTGGGGGCCAGGGAGATGGCTCAGCGGGCCAAGTGTTTACCATGCAAACATGGGGACCTGAGTCTGATCTCCAGAACTCATGTAAAAAAGCCAGGTGGTGGGGGCTTGAGAGGTGTCCCAAGCATGTGGGATGCATGCTCGTAATCTCAGCACTGGGGATGCTCAAACAGGTGGATCCCTGGGGCTTCTGGCCAGCCATCCCTGTCTCAAAATACAAGGTGGATGGCAACTGAGGAATGATACCTGAGCTTAATCACTGATCTCTACACGCATGCGCGCACACACACACAAACACATAATAAATAAGGAAGCCGGGGTTTGGGCACTTACTCTCAACCTGAGGTGCAAAAATTCCTGGGAAGGTCCTTTTACTCTTTACTCAGTACATATATACATACATATACTCTATATACTATATACTCTATATGGGCTCAAGGGCCCACCTCCATTAACCTTCACAGCTTTGTGTGAAATATATTGCTAGTATCCCAAGGTATGTCCTGCTGATTCTAAGATGCACATTTTCCCTCAACACTCAACATCTCTGAAATCAAGCTGGTTTTTCCCCCCATGGGATGGTGTGCTGCAGTTTTAACAGGCAGCATTTTTTCTTATTGATATTTAAGTTTATAAGTTTATGTCTTTCAATCAACGACATCTAAGGTTTGCTTAAACATTGTAAATTAAGGTTGCCCTGGTTTGCCTTTCCCACCAGGTCACAAGTTCAGGAACTCTGCAGTGGCAAGGCTAGAATGAGGGCAGGGATGCTTCCCAAACACGGGAGGAAGGAAAAAACAAAAACAAGAAATTGGTTTTTTAAACTCAGCTTTGTATATCCCAGTTGCTTGCACTGGTGTAAGTCCCAGTCCAGGCTGTGAGCTTCCTGGGGGCAGGGTTCAATCGGATCCATCTATTTCCCCGGGACCCTGCACATTTACCAGTTTTCAGTGAATGCAATTAATCGACACCGTGGTTGAAACAAGTAAGATGACCCCACCAGGGGCCAGCTCAGGCCACCAGTGGTCAAGATCCAGGTCCCTGAGCCCCAAGCTGGGATTTGGCCGCTAGGATTACCACTCACCAGCACATCCCTGAAGAGTAACTGCGGCCCGGAGTGCACGGTCCAGTCCACCGCGCCACTATTTGGAATCTTGATCCGAATCACCAGCACTTGGTTCTCCATGGCAGGGGAGGCGCCAAGGGCCAGCCACAGCATTACAGGTTAAAGGGTCTCACATCCTGGGCCAAGGGGTACCGACTGGCCCCTGTTTAGGAGGAGCCCCAAGAAGTGACAAGGGGAACGAAGGGACAGAGACAGGTGATTAAAAAAAAAAAAAAAAAACAGGGAGCAGAAAGGTGGAAGAGGTGAAGAGGGGCGATCAGGAGGGAGCTGGCAGGCCGCGAACCAGACCCAGGTCGTGTGGAGTTTGAGTGTCTCTGGGGGAGGATGCACTGGGGAAGGGGTAAGGGCCAAAAGGTATTAGCAGAGAGCGGAAGGTCCTGGAGTTACAAAAGTGGACAAAACAGAACCGACAAGCATTCTGAAGTCCGTGTGAGTAAGAGGAGACAGCAGAGCAACGGCCTGGTTTAGGGGAAGTGCATCAGCCAGTGTCCTGCCTTTCTAGGTGGCTGGGTGGGCAAGGGGAGGGAGTCTGCACGCCGCGCGCTGGGTCGGGGCTGTTACGGAGGAGCACCGGTGCCGCCTGCCCTCCACCAGAGCGGAGAGCCCAGGACCGCGAGGTCAGGGGGCGGGCCCCGGGCCGCAGCCGGAACCGGAGGGTGCGGGGTGTGCGGGTTCGGCCGACGAAGGCCCGCGTCCCGGCGGCGGAGGTGGCGGTGCGAGGAGGAAGGAGGCTGCTAGAACGCTGTTACTCCGGAACCAAAACTCACGGCGCCGGAACCCGGGGAGCCGACGAGTGGGACCCGCCTCCTGGGGCGCCATGTTGGAAGAGGGCAGGTTGGGGCGGAGCAGAGACCGCGTGTTAGGACTAGCTGACTGCCCCATCTCCAGGCAGAGGTGAAGGCATCTAGAAAACCGAGAAAGACACCGATCTATGCCTGGAGACTGCCAGTAAAACAATTTAAGACGTAATCCTGCATAATGTGGTTTCAGAAAAGACGTTGAAAGACTGGAGGGCAGTTCCAGTTTGTCAAGTTGTATACCTTTTAATATCCGTGCGGCTTGTGCACCAAATCAGGAAGAGCCAGGCAAGACCTTTCTTTTAAAAAAATTAGCAGGTTTTTCTGCCCCATCTTCCAAGTAAGAGTTCCAAACTACCACTATTTTTTTCCCACGTTAGCAAAGTGTGCATGAATTTTTCAGGGAGGTCCTTTACCCCAACAAGTGACCTACAGTCCCAAACAATCCACTGCTCAAAAGCAATAGGAAAGAAACTCAGTGAAGAGCTTAACTGCCTGGGGACAGCTGTATTTCTGGCATCATAATATCTTATTCAACCGTTACAAAAATATCCCGCCTGTTCCATATATTTTCAACTAAATTGCAGTGTTTATGCAGTCAGTGATAGCGGGGCAGTAGCCGTAAACCTTGGTTATTTTTAAATGCCTTGTTACCTCACATTTTAAAGTGCATAATCCTGTTGATCTATGGTGCCTATGCAAAAATTGCTTACAAATGCCAATGTGTAGGTAGGTCCTTTATGTGTAATTAAATTGTGCTATTATCTCTACCTTTTGGGGCTGATTATGCATAAACGTAATGTGTAGGGGTGGGGGGTGGGGTGTCCACTTTTCCTGGAACTTACAGATATGTGATTAATATAAAAGGAGGAAAAAATAAATGTTGATAATTTTCAGTATAATAACGAAACTTGTTGCATAATTCCCTCTGCCTGGGCTCTTTTCCTGTTGTATTCAAAAGGCCATTGTAGGAGATAAATGAACATCTTTTAGTTATTATTTCTTAAAAGCTTAGGTAGAAATTCATTTAGTCAAATTGTCCAGGTACTGTAGGAACTGTCCCTTACTACCTGCTCTTCAGTGCTGGAAAATACACTATTCACTCATTTGACCACGTACTCCTTACTCTAAAGTTTATTTCTATTATTTGAAAAAATTGACTACAAAACTAAAGATTTTCTATTAAAGATTTCTATGATTTGTTAAAATATCTTTTTTTTAATTCATAGTATCATAGGGGAAACCAACTCCATTTGCCAAATTTGCATGTGTATTCTGAAGCTACACACACATACACACACACACACACACACACACACACACACACACAAATGGCAGACCCACAGCTTTCCCAATATTTACAGAGCAAATACAATCACATTTCAGGTTTCATAGCCTTTATATAACATGAATTCTTAGACTTAATAATTTGAGTGAAGATTTCACAGAAAACTCTTAACATTCCCAAAGTAGTATCTCTTTATCAAGTAGACTAAGTACCACTGTCCAAATTAAAGGTATATGTGTATATGATCATAAAACTTTTGCACATAGTACTTTCTTTTTAACAGTGGATATAAGTCAATTAGACATTCAAGTACTGGCTGAGGTAGTTTGGTAGCCATAAAGCTTTGAATGTAGTAAAAGGTCTATGTTTGTCTTTGTCCTACTTGAAGGGTGTTATTGTTTGTATCTGAAATGTCCTCCATGGTTTCAAGTCTTGGTTGCCAGTCAGTGATGCTACTAAGAGATGGTGGATTCTACTGAGGGCCCAATGGAGGTAAGTGAGGTCACTGGAGGGATATTGTAAGACATACTGGACCAGGGCCCTCTCTCTTTCTCTGTGTTTATTGTCAGCCATGAGGAAAACACCTTTCCTGTGCCTTTTTCTACACACCCCCTGACATGTTACACTGCTTAACCACAGGCCTAGAAACTATGTGGCCAACTGACCATGGCCTAAAACCTGTGAACCGGTGAACTTAAGTAAACATATCCTCCTCCTTAGAAGTTGTTTATCATTGAAAACTAACACAAAGAACTTGCTTCTCAATGAATATAATAGAAAGTTTCTTCCTAAATGAACTAGTCTGATGAAAGAAACACAAAAATGAATAAAATATATTGAAAGGTGGTAAAAGCTAGGAGAAAAAAGGAACCAAGAGGGAACATGGAAAACACTACATTCCAATGTGTTAACTCTAAAGGAGATGACAGTTGCCCTGGTGAATCCTGCTACTGGTAACCTTAACTGAACAAAAGGCATTTCTGAAAATTAGGTGTTGTGGTGGTTTGAATGAAAATGGCCCCCATAGGTTCATAGGGAGTGGCACTATTAGGAGGTGTGGCCTTGTCGGAGGAAGTGCATCACTGGGGGTGGGCTTTGGCGTTTGAGAAGGCCAAGGCAGGCCCAGAGTTGCTGTCCCTTCCTGCCGTCTGCCTATCCCGATGTAGACTTTTCAGCTCCTTTCCAGCACCATGTCTGCCTGCATGCTGCCATGCTTCTTGCCATGACAATAATAAATTAAATCGCTGTACCTGTAAGCCAGCCCAAATTAAATGTTTTCATTTATGAGTTGCCACAGTCATAGTGTCTCTTTAAATAGACAATAGAAACTCTAACCAAGACAGGTATCTACTGGTTTTTAGTTTTTTTATGTTAATTGTGATTAAACACACATATCAGATTTACCCTTTTTAAGTGTGCAGTTCTGCAGTATTTAAGCACAGTGTTTAAGCGTTACACAATCAATCTCTAGAACTTTCCACTTACAAAAGTGAAAGTCTCTACCCATTAAATGATGACTTCCCATGTCCTCTTCCTTTCAGCAGCATTAGCTTTCTGGTTTTGAATTTGAACCATTTAAGAAAGCTCCTGCAAGTGGAGTAAGACAATGTTTATTTTTTTGTGCCTAGCTTATTTTACTTAGAGTCATGCCTTCAAGGTTCATCTCTATTGAAACTTTGTACTGAAGTTCCTTATTTACAGGGCTAAAGAGAAGTCTTTTGGATCTGAAATATGTTCATTCATTCATCTATTAATGGAATTTTAGATTGCTTCCACCTTTTGGCTATTACAAATAATGCTGCTATGACCCTGGAACATAATAGATGTAAGAACATCTACTCCAAGGCTGGGTATATAGCTCAGTGGTACAGGGTATGCTTATCACAGATTAGGCTCTGGATTTGATCCCTTTTATCAACAGTAATAAATAAGAATTGTCATCATCATAATTATATGATACTATTATTACATAATAGTAATAAACACTAATGTGTTGATGTAATGAATCACCTAAGGCATGCTAACTTTATATATTTTTATTATTCTTTTTTATCAAAAATGATTTTTCTGAATACTCAATATATTCTAATCATGGTTCCCCTCCCCCAACTTCTCCCAGATCATTCCCATTACCAATTCTATCCCTTCTTTCTCCTGTTCTTTAGAAAACAAATAAACAGGCAAACAAACCATAATTTAAAAAAAAGAAAAACAGCCAGGCGGTGGTGGTGTACGCCTTTAATCCCAGCACTTGGGAGGCAGAGGCAGGCGGATCTCTGTGAGTTCAAGGCCAGCCTGGTCTCCAAAGTGAGTTCCAGGAAAGGCGCAAAGCTACACAGAGAAACCCTGTCTCGAAAAAACCAAAAAAAAAAAAAAAAAAAAAGAAAGAAAGAAAGAAAGAAAAACAACAATAAGCACAAAAAACACAGAGAAGTACAACAAAACCCATAAAAACACAAAATCAGAAATCTTAATACACAAACAAAAGACCAGTAAGACAAAAAACACCCAAACAAATCAATATGAGACAAAAAGTCTACAAAAATAGCATTGAGTTCCTTTTGTGTTGGCCATCTGCTGCTGGCCATGGGGCCTGCCCTTACATGTGGTTCATATACCCAGGGAGACGCCACTGGAGAAAACTGATTTTTCCTTTGCAAGTGGGTAACAATTGGAGCTGGTTCTTGGTTAGAGATAGAAGCTCATGTCGGCATCCCCCCTTCAGCACTAGGACAAGGCTAACTATAAATATGGTATTTATTTAGTATATGGTATTGGAGGTTCAAGGACATAGCACTGACATCATCAGTCTGGCTCTGGTGAGACCCTCACAGCTGACATAATCAAGGGATTATACTTGTGTACCAAGAAGAGACTGCAACTTAAAACCAGAGACCAAAGAGGCCAAGTTCCGCAGTGTCTTCCCAAAGCACAAGCCTAATGACTAGCAGAACTTCTGCAAGCACCCACCTTTTAAAAGTCTCACCACCTCCTGGTATTGCTGCCCTGAGACTAACCTGCAATTCATGAACTTTGGGGTGAGGAAGATATAGACCACAGCAAGGTAGAAACACACCCTATCCATAAGGACACCAAGTTCCCCCTGTCACTAATAAATGTTCCTTTCTATACTTTTATTCTAGTAGCTTCTTGTGGCTGAGGTGATCTCCTGTGGGTTTGTTTTTTTTTTTTAATAATGTGCATTGGTATTCTGCCTGCATGTATGTCTGTGTGAGGGGGTCAGATATTGGAGTTACTGAGCTGTCATGTTGTGAGCTGTCATGTAGGTGCTGGGAATTGAATCCAGGTCCTCTGGAAGAGCAGTCAGTGCTCTTAACCACTGAGCCATCTCTTCAGCCCCTATCTTGTGGTTTTGGTGTGTGTGTGTGTGTGTGTGTGTGTGTGTGTGTGTGTGTTGCAATGTTTAGCTATGTAAAGATATGTTACATTTGTTTATTCTGCATTCATTTAATTACTAGGTAAAGATGTGTTGCTGTTTCACCTTGCCTGCCTAAGGCACCTGATTGGTCTAATAAAAAACTGAATGGCCAATAGCTAGGCAGGAGAGGGATAGACAGGTCTGGCAGGCAGAGAGGACAAGTAGGAGGAGAAATCTAGGTTCAAAAGAGAAGAAGAGAACAAGGAAAAGAGAGAGGGTCATGCCTATGGCCAGAAGCAGTGAAATTAAAACATACATAAAGAAAGAAAGGTAAAAAGTCCCAAGGCAAAACGTAGATAAAGAGAAACAGATTAAGTTATAAGAGCTAGCAAATATGAGGGTAAGCTAAGGCTGAGCATTCATAACTAATATAAAGTCTCCATGTCATAATTTGGGAGCTAGTTGGTGGCCCAAAAGAAAGAGCTTTCTATGTGTGTATATGTGTATGTGTGAGTGAATGTGTGTGTACATGTACATATGTGTGTGTGTATAGAGAAAGAGAGAAATTCTAAGGTTTTTTGCTAAGATTTTTATAGCTTTGACTGTTGTTTTAAAGTAATTTAGTGAGGAAATTTCATTTTGCTTCTATAAGATCAGAGTGGTTTTCTTTTCTCTCTTATTACCTTAATCTCAAGCTCTAATCCTTAACTCAGAATCTGAGCCCTGCCCATCACCATTGCTCCTATCTCTTTCTAAATTATTCTTTCCTAAATTTTTTTCTTTTCGGCCTTGCCTCTCCTGAAAATACTTTATTTTCATTGAAGGACAATA
Source organism: Peromyscus leucopus (assembly GCF_004664715.2). NCBI lineage: Eukaryota > Metazoa > Chordata > Mammalia > Rodentia > Cricetidae > Peromyscus > Peromyscus leucopus. The sequence goes on along the minus strand of NC_051069.1, from coordinate 9,464,103 downwards.
GTTACTTCTCCAGCTAAAACTCTCCAGGTGGCTTCTCATCTTGTGCAGGCAAAAACCAAATCCTTCTCCTCAGTCTATGAAAGTACATATTCTGCCCCAACTCCTGAATGATTTCTCTATTTGATCTTGGCATAGTCCCAGGACCTCCGGCATACTAAGCATGAAGCATACCACTGGGCTTTGTCCTCAGCATCCCTTCTGAGGGCAAGTGCGTGTGTGCGTGTGCGTGTGCGTGTGCGTGTGCGTGTGCGTGTGTGTGTGTGTGTGTGTGTGTGTGTGTGTGTGTACTGAAGCTCACACACATACAGGCATGTGAAAGCCAGAAGTCAACATCAAGCGTCCTCCTCAATTGCTTGCCACCTTCTAAACCTGGAGCTCACCTACTCAGCTAGGCTTCCTGGCCAGGGAGTCCAGGGTTCCTCCTGTCTTCACCTCCCCCGAGCATGAATTACAGGGACATGGCTTTTTATGAGTGCTCGGATCTGAACTCAGTGAGACTGAGCCATCTCCCCAGAATGTACCTGCGTCTGAACTCCTGAACCTCATTTCTACTCTTCCTTCTTACACACACCAGCCTGTGTCCCCCATGCTTCTTGAACATGCCAGACATCACACCCCGGGGCCTTTGCACTCTCCACTTCCTCTGCTTGGAATCATCCTACCCTTGATATCTACATTATCTACATGGCTTCTTTCACATTCTGTGGTTCTTGTTTTTAGGAGGTTGAGAAATATTTGAGGGCCTGTGAAGGCTTGAGATTGACTTAGAAACATCTTCTGTGCTTCTTCTTCCTTATTCAATGAGGTAGGGTCTCTCAAATCAAACCCAAAGGTGGCTGATATGGTTAGTCTTGCCAACTAGCTTGCCCTGGGATCCCTGGGATCCCTGGGATCCCTTGTCTCTGCCATCTAAGGCTGGTATTACAGGTGGGCTGCCACTCCCGCCCTCCTTAAGCATTTAGGTGAGTACTGGGAATCAGAACTCCGATCCTCAAGCTTGTACAGCAAGTGCTTAACCATTGAGTCAAATCCCTACCTCAAACAAGCATTTTCTTTATGTTGATTGCTGTTTGTTTGTTTAAGGAGAATATGAAGAAACATGAAAGAAAAAAATGAACGGAGTCCAAAACTATGACAGGCAAATGTGTTCTTATCTATTTTGATAGGAATGAAAATGAGCAGTGGCAAGAATCTCATACAAGCGGGGGGGGGGGGGGGGGGGGGATGGGCACGGGGTAGGGTGGGAGTGACAGACAGATACCGTGCAGCAGCATGAGCCAGGCACTGGGAAGCTCCGGGACTCTAAAATGGATGCTTCGTTCATTCAAAATGCACCAGATTTAATTTCTGCACAGGGCATTTCCCTTTAGGAAGAATAGGCTAGAGTTTCTTGGAAACAAACTCTAACATGATCTGTTTCGTTGTTAGGTACTTCTGTGTAATTTTCTTTATATGTGGAAGGAGTAATGAAACTCACATTTAAGTGGCTTCTCAATTATCACCTAGCAGAATTACCTTGTGCATTGTAGAACATGTGGAAAGTTGTGACCAAGAATGTGGAACTATAATGTGAGTGTAAAGCCCTTAGACAAATCCCTGAAATAAGTAAATGCTTTGTGTTAGATAAGCTCCTTGTTATATAGCAAAGATGCTCAAGCTCAGAAAACTGGAAATTACCCTGCTATCCAACTGGTAATGGCTGAGTAATAATTTAAGTCATGTCCATTAAAATGGAGTTTTTGATATTATATGTATATAAATCACCAAACCAAATATCATCATGGGGAATCAGATAGAGGCATGGGGACTTCCAAATCTGTTGTCCTACTCAAGAGTTCTTCATCGGCTTCCTAAGAAATTGTTATGTAGTCTCTGAACACCAACAGAAGACTGGCTGCCTTCTGAGAGATGACTGGTTATTTGACAACTCAATCAAAATATTTGTTCTGTTTTAATAGAGCGAGGCTGAGAGGGTGTGTAGCTCAGTGGTATCATGCTGTCTTGGTTTGCACAAGTGCCTGGGTCCCATGCTCCGATGATGGCGATGATGATGATGATGATGGTGAAATGGTAATGTAAAATAAAGAACAGGTCTAGCTGATTCTAGTACTTCTTGTTTCACTTCTGTCCATTATCTAAATTTGACTTTACCACAGCAGTTCTCATAGTGTGAGGAAATAGAAAACAACCTTTTGAAATGCTTTAAAAGGACATTGCAACAGGATTCCAATCTCTTACTTTCTGGAAAACATAATTTACTATACCTGACACATGTCAAACTCTGTTGCTGTTCTTATAAGACAGATCCACAGGACTCCCATTAAAGAGTCCTCTTCTTAATGCTATTAAAGGCAGAGGTTCAATCACATATTCTTTCACTTACAGCATTCACTCTATAATAGGTGTCTCAAACAAAAATTACCAACACATGGTTCTCAGCCTGTTGTGGGAAGAGGCAGTCCTTTTGCAGTCCACCTTCTTCATGTAGACTTAAAACTACTGGATTTTGTTGGCAAGGAAGGCTACTAAAACTGATCTTCAGCTTTGTCAGTGTTGAGTAATTGTCAGATGACGAATGACTGTCAATATTCAGATGTCATTTAACGTTAGTGACGTTTTCTGGCTAGAGATGGCTCATCAGTTAAGAGTACAGGCTGCTCTTTCAGAGGATCTAGGTTAAATTTCTGGTACCCACATGAGGCTCACAGTTGTCTGTAACTCCAGTTCCAGGGGATCTGACACCCTCTTTTGGCCTCTGTGGGCACCAGGCATGCTTGTGGTACAAAGACATATATGTAGGCAAAATACTACATAGAAAATAAAAATAAATTTAGTTAGTGATACTACTTAGGGGTGTGTGTGTGTGTGTGTGTGTGTGTGTGTGTGTGTGTGTGTGTGTGCTGTTGTTTAAGATTGAATGTGGAACCTCACACATTCAAAGCAAATTCTCTAACATTGAGCTAGCCTAGATTTATATTCAGACTTCCAAAGCTTGGCTATTTCATTTTGTAAATTAAGAAGTTCAAAAAAAGAAAGTTTGGTATGGCATTGGTGGTATAGTGGTGAGCATAGCTGCTTTCCAAGAAAATAAAATTTTGTTCTTCATCTCTTGGTAGTGGCTGTAATACAATGTGTAAAAAAAGCTTTCAAGATAATCTACTCTCATAAATTATTTTCATCCAATTGTTAAGCATCTAACATTTTAAAAATAGAAATGATCACTCTTATTAAATGTGATTTTGCACTTTTGTATGCTTGGGAAGTACTCATTATTTTGTATGTTTTTATTCTTTAGGGTTTTTGTAGACACTTTTTAGGTGGGGTTTAAATTATGTACTAATATGGAAATAAAGTAAAATGAATCACTTTGTGGTTAGCCAATTCAGCGTTCTGTTCCCAGGCAGATTGTTACACAAAATTACTGATGTGTTCTAGCAGAAGCAGTAAAGGTTATGTCAAGTAGCTGCTAAGACCCATACTGCATGTGTTAATGATGTCCCCTTAACATGCCAGCTTCCCAGGCTGCATAATTGTTTCTGCCAACCCATAAATTTTTGAGTAACAACAAAATTATTGTGATTTTTCTTACTAAATAATTCATACATTACAAAGCATGTATGTAACAAGGCCCATGAATCACCAAAGCACATAATGATCATATATCTAATGACATATCTCTTTTCATAAGATGAATCCAAATAGATTTATGTATTTAGGTTAACTAAAAAGTACTGAGTTTATAAGGTTCATAATTCTATCACCCAGAACAGAGAGAAACTCCAAACCTTCTTTCACGAAGTCCAGTCCCCGTGATTCCCTTTTCAAAATGGCAAGCTTTTGTTTGTTGGAACCCTATAGCATAAACTACTTTTCATGAACTTTTACAGCTTTTAAATTGATACTATAAATATCTCTGAAGATAACTAATGATATAATGGACTAGTACAATGTTCATAGCTGTATTTAAGGTGACAATGAGTGCAACAAAAATAGCATCACGCCATCTCCATGGAGCCTTGAGCCAGGCCGACCTGCTAGTCCTCGTCCAGCAATGAGGACCTAATGCAGGATGTTCCATCTGCTGCCACTTCACACACTTCACGTGGATCTTGTCTTAAATACTCTCCAACAAAATAGATCTTATTTTAATGCTACTAAAAAAATGGTCCCAGGTGAGATTTTATCTACTTAATTAAAAACTAAATGTCCTAGCTAAAGTTTTGAAGATTCAAAGTCTGCAAAATACAAAATATTAAGTTAACCACAATTTAATTTTGAAATCTCAATGTATTTATCGACAATTTCATACAAATGTACACTGTATCTTGATTATATCTCTCTACTTTCTCCTTCCTCCCCCACTCAGTCCTCCCAACATGGTCCTTCCACCTTCGTGTCCTATTTTATGTTTTGTTTATAACTTACTAAGTCTAAGTGCTCCCTACGTGAACATGCTGAGGGACCATCTCCTGGAGCATGGGCAACCTACCAGAAGCCATACTATGGAAGAAAACAGACTCTCCTTTTCCCAACAGCCATCAGTTATCCAGAGCTCCTCAGCTAGGGCTGGTGGGGTCTTGTGAGCTCCTCTCCATTCCATGCTGAAATAGTTTTGCTTGGATGAATAATTCCAACACAGTATCTATGCTCACTTTTAATATAAAAGTTTTCAGTTCTCTAGGACTACAAAGAAGCAGAATTGCTATAGAATATGGCCTTTTTTTTTTAAGAAATGTGAAACTTGCCCTAAATATTTGCATGCATTTTACATTTCCACTTGTGATGTCCCTACATCCTGATGTTTTGTGAGATCACACCTTATTAAAAACAACCCAGGAATAGAGAGATGGCTCAGCAGTCAAGAGGAGATACTTCCCCTCTAGAGGACCTGATTGGGTTCCCAGCACCCACCTTAGAGGGCTCATAACTTCCTGTAACTCCAGTAGAGGGGGCATGACACTTTCTTCTTGTTTTTGAGGGCACCTGCACACAGTAGCCTAGAGACACATATGCAGGAATTAAAAAAAAAAAAGTTTGTTTTCTTCGAATTGTATTCATATTCTCAATTAGCAGAGAAGATCTCTAAGCAGTAGCTGAATGGCCAAGGGTTAGTAGAAACTATCTTAGCCACAGTTTTATTAGAAGAAAAAAAAGGAACGTCTGACCTCCAATTTACATTAGAACAATAACTTGTAGATTGTGGACACTGCCAGTGACACTTCCTACTGTTAAAAGAAAGCTCATGTGAATTTGTCAAGCACATAAAATAGTATGAAAGTGAAATATAGTAATTAAGATTTGTGTTCTATTGATTGTGTAGCTTAAGTAATTTTTCATTACTAACATAAGATTTAATAAGTATAAGTAGTTAAAGATTCTGAGTTGGCACTAGTCATTAGCATGTAATTGAACTAGTGAAAAAGATCAGTTAAAGCTGTGTTGATTACTACCTTATCTTTGAAAGGCAATTAAAGGCCTCAATCATTGCAACAAGATTTGATTGTGCAGCCTTTATTGGACATTGATCTTTCAGCAAAGTGCAGTTACATTTTCCATTAATTTACAGTAACATAGTTTAACTCTGATACCCTAGACTGTTGACCCAGGTGAGATGTAATGCTAAGTACTTGTTTAGGTTGAGATGCTCCCAAACGTCATTACCTCATTACTGTCTCAATGCTGTGTGCTGAATATAGGAGATACCTGAGCCGCTGGCATTAGATAAGGTTTCTGTTATCTGCATTAACTTTCAAGTGAAGTGAAATGAAGATCCTTGTCTTTGATGTCATCCCACACACTTAGACATCATTACTCTTTAATAGATCTAAAAGACATTTTATAAAGAATTTAAAAATATGGCTGTGTCTGTGGTTCTGGATGAACATGAATATAAATGACATGAAATAAAATGTTCTTATAATACCTAAGGCTTTAAATTTTTAAAATTTTTATTGCTGGTGTGTGTGTATGTGTGTATGTGGCACATATGTGGAGGTCAGAGGACAGCTTTATGGGATTAGTTTTCTCCTTCCACCTTTATGTGGGTTCTTGGGACTGAACACAGGTCACCAGGTTTTCATGGCAAGTGTTTTTATCTATTGAACCATCTCACTAGCCCTCCATGTGGCTTTTTAATAATTAAAAAGTATTTACTGGTGTCAACAATGAGCAAAACTTTTAGTAGGCAAATATATGTGACAAAAGAAATATAACTATTTGTACAACATGATGCATGAAGACATCACCACTGAGAAAGTAGGGACTTTTATAATTTTCATTTTACCTGTTTTAAGTGTCTTGTGCAGTGCCCATGGAGGCCAGAATAAGGTGTCTGATCTCCTGGAACTGGAGTTACTGATGATTGTTAGCCCTCATGTGGACACTGGGAATCAAACCTGGGTCCTCTGGAAGACCATTAAGTGCTCTTAACCCCCAAGACATCCCTCCAGCCCAGAGTTGTTTATTTTTGTTTTGTTTTGAATATCAGCAACCACTTTCATACTCCCAGATATGTTGATGTCTCTTAAAGCATCAATTCACAGCTCACATAAGAACTAAGAATTTTTCCTATAAATTTCCTCTAGTACTTCATAATTGTTATGTGTATAAATGAGAAGAGCATAAGTTGTACTTCTCTAAAATGAACATCTTCTCTAAAAGTTATGCCTGGATTATTTTGTCTTTATTGTTGCTGTATTGTCTGTCTGTCTGTCTATCTATCTATCTATCTATCTATCTATCTATCAATCATCTACCATCTATCTAGTTTGTAGTGTCTGGAGAAATGCCTCCACAGTTAAGAATGCTTATTGCTCTTTCAGAGGATCTGAATTTGGTTCCTGGAACCCATTTAGGTGAATCACAACCACCTGTAACTCCAGCTTCAGGGGTTTAACACCTTTTCTGGCCTCTGTGGTAACCTGAACATGTCATACACAGAGAAAGAGAGAGATAGAGATAGAGATAGATAGATAGATAGATAGATAGAGAGTTAGTTTTATCTATCCACACAAAAACTATATATAGTATATAATATATATATTATATATTACATATATCTGTAGAGACAGAGATAGAGAGAGAATGTTGGCATACTCACCCCATCCCTTTCCCCCTTCCATCGTCCTTTTGAGTCCCTTCTCCCATTAATCCCCTTTAATGCCCTAGACAATTTCACTTCATTTATACATATATGGTTCATGTTACTATATAAAGTCTAGAAACCACAAATGAGAGAATATATTTGTCTGTGAATGGCTTCAGTTATTATCATCCAGTTGATCCCATGTTCCTGAAAAATGACACAATTCCATTCTTTGTCACAAGACTGGATACTGTTAAATATAAACTGCATTAAGAAACTCCAGGTAGAAAGTCTTGGTCAATTGTTTCATAAACCAAGAAGGACAGGGTCCACTGGGATTTCTCCTTGCTGCCTTAGGTTAGTAGGTGTGGGCAAACATGCACTCACAGCCTTCAGTCTCTCTCTTCCCATCTCACCTTATTTTTGAAATCCTTCTGTTAATGAAACCCTTTGTAAGGAAAAGGAAAATATGTGCTACAAAAAGACTTTTTACTGGGACAAAAGTAAACTGTGTGCCAAAAAGCATAATCATGGTATATCCTTAAAAAACTTTTTTTTTTACAAAAACAAATTATGTGTGTGTCACTCTGTGTTGCACATGTGTGTGCACGTGCAGAGGGCAACTACATGGAGTTGGCTCTGTCCTTCTATCTGTATGTGCTCTCCTGGAATCAAACTCAGGTTGCCAAGCTTGCATGGCAAGTGCTTTTACCTGATGAGACATCTTACCAGAGTCATGACACATCTCCATGTGGAAAGGTCCCTTGCTCTTCTCCGCTTACAGGTGAAAAAAAAAAATGAGACACAAACTAGTAGACATTAGCCTTAAGGCAAAAAGACAACACTGAAGCCAGAAATAGATCAATCTCCTAGCTTCTTAGATTTACACTCTATCCCTTCTGGGCTACAATGTTTTTCTGCAATAGGCAACATTCAAGAAAAAAGAAGGAAGGGATGGATGGATGGATGGATGGAGGAAGGAAGGAAGGAAGTTAAAATCTTTGCTGTTTCTTGGGAAGCAAGTTTCATAACAAAAGATTCATTACAAGGTTTAATAAACCCAATGAATTTTATTTTTTGAGCTCTGGCCGTAGCCATCACTGGTTCATCCTTCAGCGTGATCAACTTCACATGAGCAAGAGGTCTATTGATTCTCATGTAATACAAGAAAATATTACATTTGCTTAATTGTTACACAGCAAACACACCAGACAAGAAATCAAGGCTCTATTTAATGCTGCAGCAGCAGAGAATTACAGAGATCAATAGGGTAGTTTGTCAAAGATGCTCTCCTAGGAGACTTACCTATCACCATACGGACAAGAAGTCATACTGACTACAGTTATCGAAAAACAGGTAAGCAGAGTCAGCAGTACAGATTATCAGAAATCAAACAGGCCAGTGTGAAAAGGGGTACAACTGGACTGAAAAGCTGTATTTATGGTCTGGTAATTAAAAACTATTTTATCAACCTTGTATTGAGACCAAACCTTTACAGCATGTATTGACATGATCAGCAGCAGCAAACGAGCAGTATTTGACTTAAAATTTATGAGCTATAGTTATTTAACTTTGTCCTTACAGAAGAAATCAGTTCTAGTCTTCTTTGCAAAATGCTAATCTTCGTTTTTATTATTAATGAAGCTTAATGTAACACCATCTTCTTTGGGCAAGCCATTCATTTAACTAGTGTCAAGCATATTTTTCTGGACTAAATATATTGGCATAAGTATTTCTTTGATTAAAGTGTTACTTAGAATTGTTTAGACAAGTGAACAATACATATATTAGTACAGACCCCTATCTGTAGCACATTTAAAATGACTTCATTTGAGGGGCCCGTTTGTATGACTTCGTTATTCTGATGGTTTCACTCTGAAGTTCACTCTCTATTAACTTGCCAGAAATAACATCCAAATGTTGGTTAGATGAAACTGTGTAAAATGTTTTCCTACAAAAATGTGTAAACACTGCAGTACCAGCAACACATTAACATAAAACGCTATATAATGTATGTTTGTAATTATGAAGTGATCATAAATCTTAAACACCCATTGGTTTAGAAATTAAATAGTCCTACTTAGTTCTCCCTAAATTACTCCAAATTTCGGAAATTTACCATTCATCTGGGTATTTTGTGACTATCTCCAAGGATAAATTTTTTTAATGACTTTGCTTTCAACAACACAATTAGCTTAATAAAATTCTAATGCAAAAGTGGTATCAGGTTTTTAAAATTTCAGCTCACTCCCCATGGTCAGTAAATCTGTGGGTATGTGCCATCTCAGTTCACAGCTTTTATAAACAGCTGGCAAACTCATTCTTTCTGGGTCTTTCTAGACCTTAACTTCCTTATAGGTTTGTAGCATGTTATTTTTTAACTTATTAATAATGGGTATTAATTTCATTCACCTTGTTGCACTTATATTGACAAGAGCTGTAACTACATTAAATACTATGGCATTGCATTCTTTTTGTTGTTGGTAGGGTCTCATGTTGCCCAGGCTGATGCTGGAGATGCCCTGCAGATATGAGTGTATTTGAACTCTTAATCTTCTTGCCTCTACTTCCCCAGTGTAGGATCACAGGTGTACACCTGCATTTTATTCCTACCACTTAGTCCAGATAAATAGTATGAGAGCTTTAAAAACAAACAAACAAAAACACTTTCATGCAAAATCTTAACAGCTGAATGCTTCAGTTTTCAGTTGCAGATTCTCATCTATTTTGAACTTGTCGATGATATATCATCTCCACTAAGTATCCAACATCATTTCCTTTTCCCCCACATTATATTTCCCCCATGATTTCCCCTTTTTGTAGAGATAACTATGTTTTTTTTTTTCTTCAGAGTTAATTTAAATTGTTAATAACCAGCTATAGAATCTATGTTCATGGACTCATTTTTTCTTTTATCTGTAGTTTAATTTAACCTAGTTCTAGGGAAACAGGAGTGAAGCCATATGTGTTGGTAGTTCCCATTAACTAAACAGTATACAATATATAATAATGTAAAGAGTTTCCCTCTAGGGTGTAGTGATTCATCTTTAAAAAAAAAAAGAAAAGAAAAAAAAAAACTACACACCAAAGAAAGACAAAAGTGTTTGCCAGCATTTTATTTTAAAAGATCAAAAATAAATATTGCACACACACACACACACACACACACACATACAAGGGAACAAATTCATTGATATTTGTATTTTCCAATGCATACTTTCAATACATGGCACCTTCATCTTCTTTATTTAGAAAATAGATTGTTATTGGTCCGTAACTGGTATGAACAGTCTCTGTGACTCTGGCAAATAACCAGGAGCCAAGTCCATATAATAAAGTTGGAATACCTAGAAAACAAATGAATATGTTACGTGAGAAGATCAGTGCTTATTTATCATGTACTAACATGTCATGTTACTGATCGAGTAAACAGTCTTCAGCAATGTTAACATAAAGCTATAGAAACAGAAATATATGACTAGATGCTCACTATGATTACTGAAAAGCTGGACTTTATCTCTGTGTGGAACACAGTGGCAATTATGTGAGCCTAGATTTTTAAAAACATAGATGAGACTGATGTAAACTTTAATGCAGAGCACTTGCTTAATTCATTATCGTCAATTAATTGTGAAGAAATTTTATAAGAATATCCATTAATTTGGTTGTAAATGTCCCTGATTATTTGCTTTAAGCTAAAATTACTAGGTTCACTTTGTTGTTCTTTAAGTTAGATAGGAACACTGATGGATAAAGAAAATTTTGTTCAAATTAGCAACTGGGTCAAATAACTGTCTTCAAAATCTAACTTCTAAGAAGATTTTAGTGTATCCAGTATAACAAAGAACACTCTCATTAGTAATTTCGTAATTGATTTGAAAACAATCTTGTTTCAGCTTATCTGCATGGACTCCACAAAGGCTCTCTCTCTCTCTCTCTCTCTTTGAAGACTGCCATTAATAAGGTTTTCCTGTTTTATTTGAGATTAACTGCTGCATGTTATATATCAAACTAAATGCATACCATCCAGAAATATGGATTCATATGCATATGATGCTAGTTGGATTCAAAACGGACTTCCATAATTCTTAACTTTTAAGGCACTTATTTAAAATCAATGGCTATTAACATATTTAAAAACACACTGCATATATGTGTGTATAAAACCACAGGCACACAGATCAAAAACAAATATTGTAGGCCCTGCACAAATATTAATTTCATTGCTTCCATGTGGGAAATGGGCAGAAAGAGGCAATTCAAAAAGATAACTGCTCATTTGGAAAATCTCTTTCTAGTTAATAGAGAAAACAACACATATTTAAGACTGATCGTACTGCTGATTTTTCTTCCTTTCCTCCAGGAATATCCTCACTGTGATATGCTCCCTTTGAATCTCTGTGTTTGAGTACTCTGTGATGCCAGAGCTAATGGAGGAGGCTTCAGCAGCTGGTAATGAGATGGTGGGGTGGGGCGCCTGATGCCTCCTGTTCAGGTGCTTTTCTACTTTTAGGAGCATACCGGGTTGCAGCTTGTAATTTATTACCACAGAATCGCCTGGAACGCCTATGGAACTTTCTATACTACACTGCTGTCTTTGCCCTGGTCATGCCCCAAAGAATCTCAAATATCTCAAGGGACTGCCACAAAAATAAATGCTCAAAAACTACAATAATAAAGCTATTTGCAAATCATTCATCCAAAAAGAAAAAGAAAAAAAGGGAAAGCAGACCAAGTGGTATGTGGAGGGAAGGCAGACAGACAAGAGAAGAATGTGACAGGCAGGCGTATGTAAGAAAGGAGTGTGAGGTACAGGTGGAAATAATAGTGAAAAAGGAATTCCAATACGATACTACCACGCCAAAACCTGAAAATCATGGGATGAGGAATTTCAAAGGCCTAGACGCAATTACTAGTTTTCTATATATACTGAGAGTCAGACACAAGGTGCATTTTAAATCAACACTAAGGGCTGAGTATAAGGAATAGTAGTGACCCTTAGAGTTATTTTTCATGGTATTTATCACAGCTTTCAGATAAATATTCTCTTAAAATTTATACTTTTGAAAACAAATCATATAAATAAATGCCCCCTAATAAAATAAAGAACTGATTAATGATTACTAGTTTAATAATAAGCGCACGAAGGAAACATTATCAGTCATGCTTACTGACAGGGGTCAGAGTTGATAAGGGAGTCAGAAATTCTCTGTTGGAATGAATGAGTTTTTTGGTTTTTTTTTTCCCACCCTAGAATGAAAGAATAATGCATTATTGAGAAAGATTTGTTGCCTCTGTATTTCACAAATTAAAAATATTTAGTTTGTATGCTTCGAAATCAAAATCTTTAAGATTCTATGAAAAGAAAAATTAAGACTACCAGAGACAGAGAATATCAAAATGAACTTGAGAAACAGTTCTTTGTATAATCATTCATTTTGAGTTAACTGAACAGTAGGTAAACTACTGTTGAATTAAGGACTTAAAACAATTGGAACTTTGTAGTAAGGCTTCTATTACCCATTTATTCCAACTGTAAGTTGCTTTTCTTAAATCTTAATTTATTTCCCAGCAGGATACTAAGATTGATAAACCATCAGTAAAATGTTAGTTCCATGGAAGGGAGGGTGGAGAAGAAAGGCTAAAAATGAGTAAACAGAAATCCTTATTTACAAAACAGAAAAGAGATTATTCTGTTTACTACTCATTTAGAAGGGAGGACGAGGAATAAAATCCTTTGTATTCTTATTATCGACCAAGGACTTCATGATTCAGAGGGGCAAACTGGATCCTGTTACTTAATTCATATTTTCCTTAGTTTAGACAAAAAACAAAAACAAAAAACCCATAATAAACATTACTAAATTGGTAAAAAAGGCCAGAAAAATATTTCAGAGAAAGTCAATTTGTATTAAAGCATACAGCAACACTTTCTCTCTTTGCTGTACTTAAAACTCTTCTTCCTATTTAAGTTGCAGTTTTTAGAATTTCTAGAAGCCCACAGACTATTAAATTGCTCTTCCACACTAAAAAAAAAACAAAAATCACCCCTACATCTGTTGTTTTTTAAAAAGGTTTTACTTTTCTATGTGGAAATGTGATTTTTTTTTTCTTTTGGTGTCTTAATGACCTACACTTAAAAGAGAGCCCTTAATCATGACAGGTATCTTAAAGGAAATGTTAATTTTAAATTGTGACATTTTAAATAAAGGATTCAGTCTATTCAGTTTACCTATCACTTGGCCTTACAGTTTTCCTATCTGTCACTCTATATTTGCAAAAGAATGATTCCTACGGATTCTGAAAATGCTAAAAATAAACTCATTTTCACAACTAGTTAGCACTCCAGTTTTTCCACATACTCTCAGCCCCAAGTTTCTAAATCATCACATATCAACTTCATACCAACCTCAGTTAGTGGGCATGCTCTGTATAATCCATCAGCCAAGTAATGAGACATTTTAAAAGGAATATATATATATATATATATATATATATATATATATATATATATATATATACTGTATAATCTCCTTCCTGGATTAAGCCTAGGGCAGTGTCAGTGGGGCAATAGTTCAAAAATCCCTTAAGAGAGATATGAGTTAGAAGCAGAACTGGCCACGCCTTATTCAATTTACTGAACTATTGGATTATCTGTAACACTAGTACAGTTGCACAGAGTTTAGTGTCATTTTGGATTAAAAAAAATTGGGGTTATACTGTTTCAGCTTCCTCGTGTAGCGTTTGAGTGACTGAAATCTATATCGAAGTTAATTTTTTTAGTAGCTATTAATAGGTCCAAAACATCTCGAGGACTTGTGTTTTCCCTGTCATCTATAAAATGCTATCACCTCTACGATCCATGACCTGCTGATAAACCCAAAGAACATAAACACCTAGCGGGAGGAGATAGTCAGAATTAGATCTTCAGGAACTACACTGGCAGCCTCTTTCAAATACCTTCCCAGTTCTAGCACCTGAGAAAATTATGACTGGAGAAAACCTACTGCTCTTAGCAAAACACACTTGCTGAGATTTCACAAAAAGAAGACAAAGAAACTTGTCTTCCAAAGTCCGTCCAGTTTTTGTCCTCCAAAGGCGGCCAGCGATGAGCGCGGGAATGTCTCCTGCCAAGCAACTTGGAGAGCCACAGTCCAAGTGGGGGCGTTTCCTGACTCGCTCCTCGCTGCCCAAGGCAGGGTCCTCCTGCCTGGACAGGGGCAGGGCACGACCTCCGGGGAGAGGCAGGCAGCCCGCTGGGGCTGAGCGGCGGGCGTGCCTGTGGGCCAGGAGCCGCCCCCCCAAGGCCGGAGGAGTCCCTGGGTCAGGCGAGGGCGCCGCCACTCACCCAGGTTGATGACCTTGAGCGCCGTGAAGAAGCGGTCCTGCGGGGCCAGGTCCTGCCAAGGCGCCTTGGAGCAGTGGTACTTGATGAAGGGGAAGCAGCCGGTGCGCAGGACATGGTAGTTGGCGCCCGGCACGGGCCAGTTGAAGTGCGACAGGCCGAACTGGTCGTTGTGGACCGCGCTGTAGGGCACGCAGAAGGAGGTCCAGTGCGGCAGGCGCCGCTGCAGCAGGTGCCGCGTCAGCACCTCCGAGGCGCGGGGCTTCGGACGGGAGGCGGCGCCCAAGGCCCAGGGCCTGCACAGCAGCAGCCGCAGCGCGGCCTCGTGGGCCCTCCGCAGGGCCTCCATGGCCGGGGCGAGCCAAAGAGCAGGCCCCGGCACCCCTGGGGGCGCGCCTCTGGGGGCGGGGCCGCCCGGAGTGCGTGCGCATGCGCACTCCTCCTCACCCCCCCCCCCCGGCTTGGGCTGGGAACGCCCAGCGGGCGGTGCGCGCGCCGGTGAGAGCGCCCTGGGTGGTCTGGGGTGTGGCGCGTGCGCAAAGCGGCCCGTGGCCTCTGGCGGACGGGAGGGCGGAGCGACTGCGCAAATCCGGAAAAAAAAAAAATGTCACCTGTGGTCTCAGGTATCATTTGTAACCTGTGGAGCGGGGAGAGGAACGCGAATATTAGACAACCCACCTGAGCGGCTGACTGGTGGAGTGAGGCGCTGGGCTCCTCAGGGATGCTGAGGAGCGGGAGGTGGGCTCCGGGAAGTGAGCTGACACCAAGGCATGTTCTTGGCCTGGCCTTGACATCTGCTGACCTCGGACGGCACTTTTTTGCTGATGTCCTCACAGTCGCGTTCACTGTCCAGACTGAATCCTACCCAGATAGTGCAAGATTTAAAAGGGTCAGGCGTGGTAGCCCTTGCCTGTAATCCCAGCTCT
The DNA here is from genome assembly GCF_004664715.2 of Peromyscus leucopus. NCBI lineage: Eukaryota > Metazoa > Chordata > Mammalia > Rodentia > Cricetidae > Peromyscus > Peromyscus leucopus. The sequence continues at coordinate 9,448,748 of NC_051069.1, read as the reverse complement.
GAAGAGGCTGAGGTGTGAGGATGGGGAGGCCAGGCTGGGCTACACAGAGGAGAGCCTGTCTCAAAACAAAGAAGCACCCCCCCCCCCAAAAAAAAAAAAAACAAAAAACAAAAAAAAACAAGCAAACCTGAAAAGAAGAAAGGAGTCTTCCTCATTCAGTGTCCTGAAGCTCAGAGACACCTCCCTCTCGAGAACACGGTAAATACCAGAACAGGATATGGTAGTCACCCACCTATACAATCCTCAATCACTCACTTTTAATCTATTATTGTAAGGAAAGCATTTCTCAAATTTTGTAACATATTGAGGTAATGCCTTATGTACCACTTGTTTTCTTAAGTGTTGTTACTCTTATTTGTCCTCAACTTACATGGAGAGAACACCTAAATAGGAAGATGTTTCTGGAAAGCACCTTACGCAAATGAGGTAATTATGCCTGTAGGTACCATATAGCAATTATTATTTGCTGAAAATTCAAGAAGGATGTAGAATTTGTTTTTTATAGCCTCCACTTTTGAGATAGTTAACATTGAGTTCATTCTACGAACAGGTCAAATATTTAGGAGGTCTTGTAGTTATGCAAATAGTTTGAACTTTATAAGATTCCCTATTAGATACCAATTTTTTTTTTTTTTTTTGGTTTTTTTCGAGACAGGGTTTCTCTGTGTAGCTTTGCGCCTTTTCCTGGAACTCACTCTGTAGCCCAGGCTGGCCTCGAACTCACAGAGATCCGCCTGGCTCTGCCTCCCGAGTGCTGGGATTAAAGGCGTGCGCCACCACCGCCCGGCTAGATACCAATTTTTTTTCAGAAATAAAATTTAGTTGGAGGCATGATATGTTTAGCTATGAAGAAGAATAACTAGGAGGATTATTGAAGGGAGGTGGGGAGATGCTGCAGTACCATCATTTTCAAAGTTTTAAAAACAGTAGAGTCCTTTTTCAGACAGAATCTGTCACAGAATTCCAACATGTAAAGTAAATTATAAGTGCAATGAGTTTATTTTTAAACACTTATAAATTTATGTTTTTAATAGTAATATCGTAGGTAAACTGGCACCACAACAAAATCAAGGATGGTTTGTTGTCTTTGGGTTTTGTTTTGAGTGGGGAGAGGATTTATTAGAGGTAAATCAAGTAGATAAAATAATAAAACGTGGCACTTGCAGAACCAGATTCAGAAAGTGGGAAAGAATGGAGGGAGCCTGGACCGTGAAGACATAGGTAAGAGCAGACCGAGAACTTTCGTAGTGAGGATGCCCGGCCAGGTCCACTGTCACTGCACTTTCAACTGTGGTTTTTTAAATTGTAAAACAGTGACAATTATAGTTTCTATTCTTTCCTACATCTTCTGCTTTGGCTGTTTGCTATTCAGGAAAATCCTGATCTTTCCAGAGAAACAATTTTTTAAAAAGTGGACTTTTAATGTTTCACCTTAAGCAAGAGCACATGCTTCTGTTTTATCTATCCATCCATCCATCCATCCATCCATCCATCCATCCATCTATCATCTATCTATCTATCTATCTATCTATCTATCTATCTATCTATCTATTCAAATGGCAACAGGAAATTAATTATGAGAACTACACTAAACTAACCTAACATCAAATTAACATGTGGTCAGATAGCAATGTGTTAACTTTGGGCATTATAGACTTTTTGATGATATAAAAATTCAATTAAAAATGAAATTGAGTTAAACTCGTACTGAGATCCTGGGATACAGCATGTCTGAGAAACTCTAGGTTCTGTGGCATATGAGATTTAAAAAAAAAACAAAGCCCACTGATATAGATAACCAGATATTACATAAGTTCACCATTTTTTGTCATTATGCAGGCTTTGAAAAGTGCTAGTGATCAGAAGGACTAATGTTGGTCGATGCTGTGTTGGGTCAACCTCATCACAGGTAAAGATTTTCCCTAATGCAAGGCTGTTTGACTCTCCCTCTCTTTTCTAGTCTAATGTAAAACGTTCTTCTAATGAAAGTAGATAGATGGTGGGCCATTCTCCATTTTAGAATATTATACAGACCAGAAATATGTCAACAAACATTGTGTTCACCCCACTAATATGCCAAAACTTGGGAGTCTTCTAATCATGCAAATTGTTTGTTATATATATGTATATAGAATAGTCTCCTAAATATTAAAATATTCTCCTAAAATCATTAAGGAAAAGGCAATCCAATAGAAAGAGAACTGTACATATCAGAAGTGAAGACATCCTGGTATGCAATAAATGTGTAAAATATACATAATAAAGCATCATTTGAGAAGTGGAAATTAAAGTCACAATACAGTAGCATCACATACCCTTTAGAATGGCCAAAGTTGAAAAGACTGAAAATTCTGAGGGTTGAGGATATGGAGAAAAATTTTTCAAAGTGCAGCAAATGGATTTTTTTAAGACTTATTTCTTTATATTTTATATATTTGGGTGTCTTACCTGCCTGCATGTCTGTGCACTATGTGCATGTCTTGTGCCAGTAGAAGCCAGGAGAGGGCATCAGATCAGTTGGGACTGGAATTACTGCTGGTTGTGAACCACTATGTAAGTGCTAGGAATTGAACCCTGCTCCAACCCTGCTCCTCTAAAAGAGCAGCCAGTGCTCTCAGCCCTGAGCCATCTCTCCAGCAAAGTGGAATTCTTACCCCCTGATCCTCCTCTCCCGTGTGTGTGTGTGTGTGTGTGTGTGTGTGTGTGTGTGTGTGTGTGTGTGTGTGTGTGTGTTAGTCTTGTTATATTTCCCAGGCTGACCTTGAACTTGCTATGTTCTGTCCTCCTCATATACATGGCTTTGCCAGATATACTTTAGGTGAATATATGCATGCCTTATGATCTTGCACTACTCCTATGTCTATACCTATATTGTTTTATTTGGGCTACCATAACAAAAATTTCATTCTCTGGGTGGTAACTCGGGCTATCCAAGGTATTGACCAGTTCCACTCCCCTGAGAGTTGTCTTCCTGGCTTGCAGATGGCTGCCTTATCACTGTATCCTTATTTGGTGGACCTACTTTTTCCGGTCCCTCTCAGGTTTCAGCTCCACTTTGGTGAGCACCTCTTCTCAGGCCCTGTTTCCAGTTGCAGTCATCCTAGGGTTTTGGCTTCACCATATGAGCTTGGATGTATGTGGAGGGAAACACATTCAGTTTGTGACAATACCTAACATCAATTGTGAATTATGCTCTCCAAAGCACATTTACTAGAATATTTACAGTGTCACCATTCATATTTGTAATACTTGATCTGTGAACTACACATATCAACTCTATGTCCATGGTTGTATATCTTATTAGTGTTTTCAGTTGTGTGGCGCATATTCAGCACCTCGTATGTGCTAAGCAACTGTTCTACTGAACTACATCCCCAACCCTTATTGTTAGTGTTTATTAGGGATCCAGAGAAAAAATATCACTTTACACCTAATCTTGTGGATATGTTATTGTGTATGGGGGGGCACACAATATTTATTTTCATCTTTTATTGTATGGTCTTTTTGTTTGCTTGCTTTTTTGTTTGTACTTTGAGACAGGGTCTCAGTTGTCACCCAGGCTGACCTGAGACTTAGGAACTGAAGCAGTCCTGCCACCTCAACCTCTCAAGTAGCAGGAATTGTAGGTGTGCATCACCACACCCAGCTCTCATGTTGTTTTACAATCTTAGAGGGAGGTCCTGATAACTTATTACAGTATATTGTTATAATTCTTATATTTAATTTTTAATAACTCATTACCAACTTATTTATAAATTAATATTTTTGATCAATATGTATGTATAGGAAAAAGCAGGACATATAGGGTTCAGTATATCTGAGGTTTCAGATATTTTCTGGGGCATCTTGGGAAGTATCCTCTGTAGATAAGCAAACACCACTGTATTGTAATAATGTGATTTAAAACAGAGCAAGGTTAGGATGTAGATTTTAATTCACTTACATTCTCAGAGGAAAAATTAAGGAAATCATACTACTACCATGCATATGTCAGCATGTTAGTAAAAGACAGAGGGTATAAAAATGTGAGATTAAAATGTTTATATTTAAGATTTAATTTAGAATTTCCTGTTTGGGGCTTAATGACTTTTGGTTCAGGAAAGTAAGACTAAGGAGATGATTTTGTGCAATCTTACTCCATCATTGTTAGATGTAATCACAGGTACCAAAGTAGCTTCAGACCCAGGCTTCCTCACACCCATCTCTGCGTAATGACTCAATGCCCTCTAAGCCAAGCTCAACACTAAAAACAGCCAAATAAATATTCGTTAATTATCCTACTCTCATCAGTGGCAAACAGTACTTACTGCTCCATCCTGTACTTATGTCATATTGTCAAGGACAATATATATGGGCTTTATGCAATATTATCTTCATGGAAGAAGTTGCTCGGAAAGGAAGGGAATGCTGTATTCTTTATTTTTAAATATTTATTTTTATTTTATGTTCATTGGTGTTTTGCCTGCATGTATGTCTATGTGTGGGTGTCAGAAGCCCTGGAATTAGAGTTATAGACAGGTGCTGGGAAGTGAACCCGGGTCCTTTGGAAGAGTAGCCAATGCTTTTAACCACTGAGATATCCCTCCAGCCCTAGAATCCGGTATTCTTATCCAGATCTTGAGTCTTCTGAACTCATTGATGTTCTGACAGCTCCAAGGAATTGGCCATTTGCTGGGGCTGCTGTTGTAAAGCATGTCACTAAGAATTACTCTGGCAAAATATTTACTGTTAGTAGTGGATCTGATGACTTTGTCTCCAAACACCTTGTATCTAAACACTCTCTTGGTGTCTCCCTTAACTGTGATATAAACTTTCAGTGTTGAGGATATATGTGTGATTTCTAAACCTTTGTGACTCCAGTACCTAGGGCAGCACTTGGCATGTTGTAAGAGCTAGTCTTGAATAATTGGGGATGGATGAAAGTGAATACAAATAGTATATTTAAGGGATGTTGGAGAAAGAAACTTATACTATGTAGGTTCAGTGGTTTTAGTCTAATTTGGTTAAAATGTTAATTTGGGCAGTTGGCAAAATTAAACTGCAAAATAGGTATGAAATGTATCCAAGATCATCTATCAAAATCAAGTAGAAAATCCCTGGCCTCTGGCTACCAGTGAGCTTTTCATTAAAGGCAGTTCGACTCCCATTGTCTGATATAAGTGTTGGCACTCTGAAATCTGGCAAGAAGATACGTTTATAACTTTGTAAACCAGATAACCATATATGCTGAAAGATAATGGAGTCTATCACATGGGCATGCTCCCAGGATTGCAAATCTTCATAATACATAGTCAGTGTTTGGAGTTGCCCTTGAAAAGATGGCCAAATAAATTCAAATTCATATTATGCATGGATCAAAGTTATTGCCCTGCTATTAAAAGGAACCTTATTGACAGACATATTTGTGAAAAGTCTGTGGCGTTTTTGTAACATGAATCATTTTCAGATCAAATCCCAAAGGTGTGCTGGCTCCATTGCTGGTCTTCAACTGACAGTGGCTTTTAACCCTTTAACTGTCTCTGAGCCTCCCCAGTCCCACTGTCAAGTAGTTAATGATCTATAAACAAATACTGCCCTAGGGGAGCTCTCCATTTAAAGGGGCCCTGAATCATTTTATAATGGAAATATAGCAGTCGTCACTGATTTATGATTCATCAGTAAAGGTTTTTGAAGTGAAATTCTGTGATATTTTCAGATGGAACAGGATTTTCACTTCTATCTCATCATACTACATTTTCTCCATTTTCCCCCTTTTGGAGAAAACTTTCAAAAAGTTGATCTGCATTTATGTTTTTCCTTGTATGAAACACCATTTTACCTGTATGTCCATGTTTTAGTTTCTTAAGCTAGAGGGTACTAATAACAATGTCATAATATCCACCAATCGCTGAGCATTTATTATATCTTGGTTGGTTTGTATCTATTGTCTCATATAAAGAGTTCTCAGCAGTGTATCATTTCCTCATTGCCACACTGGGGAAATAATTTCAGGGATTAGGAGGGTAGTGTCATGTGCAGCCAAGACAAGCTGGAATCTGAACCTACATAAGCAGAACTATAACAAACTCATGGCTTGTCAACAGTTTAAAAGTGTCAGATTCAGATATAAATGTAGGTAACATGCTGCAGGCCACAGGAATGTATCAAAAGAACTCAGCTGGTTATAGCAAAGTCACTACCTGGAGGAATCAGAGAATTCCTCCAGAGGAAGCCAAATCCCAAGGAGTTTTTGGTGTTACTTGGCTTGTTATATATCAGCTGTATTCTGTTATGAAAATCATGTGTGCCTTCATGGTTTTTCCAATTGACTTTTCCCTAAGAAGGGCTAACAGTGTGGACTGATCACTCTCTGGACATACACATTCCAGGTATTTGGAGAACAGCCTCTTGAAAGGCTTTCTCTGGAATAAGATTATCTCCCTTAGCCACTTTCAAGGACTACAGGAAACACCACCCAGGGGGGCACCCAACTTCGAGGATAACAATGATAGCAGCCCACATGCAAATCTCCTGACTTAAGGTAAATTCCACAAGGAGACACCGCCTAGGAGAGGTGGACGTTAAGTAATAGCTTTACACAATTTAGCTTGGACCCTCCCTTTGTATACCGGGACTTCCAGGGCACCGGGAGAGAAGAGAAAAGAGAATGGAAGAACTAGATGGGTAAGAACTTGAGAGGAACAAACTGAGATGGGGAAGAACTAGATTGAAGGGTCATAAGAGAGTACTAGAGGAATGAGATGGAAGATGAGGAAGAACCAGATGGGGAAGAACAAGGTGAGGAAGACCCAGATGAGAGAGAAGGAGATGGGAGAGGAGCTGATAGGGGAAAGAACGAGATAGATGAGAACCTAGAAGGACAGAACTAGATGTAGGAATTAAGATAGAACCTAGAGGGGACAGTAGATAAATATAGAGAGAAATCAGGCAAGAAAGGAGCTAGACATGAGAGCAGAATAGAAGCTGTGTAGAGAGAGAACTATCACAGAAGAATAAAGTGTATGAACTAAGGAGTTTCGTGTACATAGATTCATTTCTTTTCATCAAAGATTAATTATCAGCTGGTTGTAGATTCTTCCCGGACCCTGGGAGGGGATTATCGAGGGGCTGGATCTCCATAGTCCCCGATAGTAACACAGTCTTGTTTGGTTTTGCTCTTTTTTGGGGGCCCACCATTCAGCTCCCAAATAAATCACACAGAGGTGTAGTAGAATATTATTTTAAGCTGTGTTACTTTTTTTATGTTGCATTTGTTGAACTCTGTGAAGCTGTGTTAAACACCTAATGGTTCAATAAAGAACTGGCCAATAGCAAGGCAGGAGAAAGGATAGGCGGGGCTGGCAGGCAGAGAGGGGATATTGTAGATATAATTCTAAATGGTCTTATTAACTAAGAAACACAGAGCCTTGGTGATGTGAGTAGCAGTCCAGTCATCCTTGTTCCACATCTAGTATCCTCCTATGAGTGAGTACATACCATGTTTGTCTTTCTGAGTCTGGGTTACCTCACTCAGGATGATTTTTTTCTAGATCCATCCATTTGCCTGAAAACCTCATGATGTCATTGCTTTTCTCTGCTGAGTAGTATTCCATTGTGTATATGTACCACATTTTATTTATCCATTCTTCAGTTGAAGGGCATCTAGGTTGTTTCCAGGTTTTGGCTATTACAAACAATGCTGATATAAACATAGCTGAGCAAGTGCTCTTGTGGTATGATTGATCAATCCTTGGGTATATGGAGGCTACCTGGAAAACAGGACCCCAAGAAAGACACAGGGATCACCCAATGACGAAGAAATGGATGAGATCTACATGAACAGCCTGTACATGAGTGGGAGTAATGAAGGGCAAGGGTCGAGGGAAAGAGAGCTTGGGGGAGTGGGAGATCCCAGCTGGATCAAGAACAGAGAGGGAGAACAAGGAATAGGAGACCATGATAAATGAAGACCACATGAGAATAGGTAGAAGCAAAGTGCTAGAGAGGCCCACAGAAATCCACAAAGATACCCCCACAATAGACTGCTGGCAATGGTCGAGAGACAGCCCAAACTGACCTACTCTGGTGATGGGATGGCCAAACACCCTAATTGTCGTGCTTGAAACCCCATCCAACGACTGAGGGATCTGGATGCAGAGATCCACGGCTAGGCCCCGGGTGGAGCGCCGGGAGTCTAATTAGCGAGAAAGAAGAGGGTTTATATGATCGAGAATTGTTGAAATCAAGGTTGGATAAAGCACAGGGACAAATAGCCAAATGAATGGAAACACATGAACTATGAACCAATGGCTGAGGGGCCCCCAACTGGATCAGGCCCTCTGAATGGGTGGGATAGTTGATTGGCTTGATCTGTTTGGGAGGCATCCAGGCAGTGGGACCAGATCCTGTGCTCATTGCATGAGTTGGCTGTTTGAAACCTGGGGCTTATGCAGGGTTGCTTGGCTCAGCCTGGGAGGAGGGGACTGGACCTGCCTGGACTGAGTCTACCAGGTTGATCTCAGTCCTCGGGGGAGGCTTTGCCCTGGAGGAGGTGGGAATGGGGGGGTGGGCTGGGGGGAAGGGGAGAGGGGCGGGAGGGGGGAGAACAAGGGAATCCGTGGCTGATATGTAGAACTGAATTGTATTGTAAAATAAAATAATAATAAAAGAAAAAAAAAGAAACACAGAGCCAAATAAAGAGTTAAAGCCAGTATCCTAGAGCAGTATCCTAGAGCAGTATCCTAGAGCTAAGACCATCTTATCTTACCACTCGCTGCTGTCCTTCCCCTCAGAGAGAGACCTTCTTCCTGTGTCCTGTCTTTTTATTGCCTTTCTATTCTGCCTTCTCATTGGCTGTAAACCCAACCATATGACTTCCTCGTCACTGCCTGTCTATACAGACCTCCAGGTCTCTATGGTTCATACCGAGATTAAAGGTTCAGGTCACCGCTTGGCTGTGTCCTTGAACACACATTCTGCCTGCCATGTGATCGGATTAAGGGCATGTGTTACCACTACCAGACTTCTGCTACATGGCTCTTAGCTCTGATCTCCAGGCAATTTTATTAACATTCAAATAAAATCACATTTCAGCACAAAAAAATATCACCATAGGATATAGAGGGAGAAAACTGGGAGGAGGGATCTAAGATCTAGGATGAGCCAGAGAAGGAGAAGGACATCAGGGGCCAGCTACCCAGCTACACAACCAGCAACAGAAGTAAGAGAACTGGAAAAGCCCAGAGGCAAAAGGTAGATGGGATAAGTTAAGGAGAGCTGGCAAGAAACTAAACCTAGCTAAGACTAGGCATTCATAATTAAGAATAAGCCTCTGTGTGTGATTTATTTGGGAGTAGAGTGGTGGGCCCCCACAGAAGAGTAAAATATCAATAACAACACGGAGGCTTTTTCTTAATTATAAATACCCGGTATAAATACCTAGCTTGGCTTAGTTTCTAGCCAGCTTTTCTTAATTTATCCTGTCTACCTTTTGCCTCTGGGCTCTTCCTGTTCTCTTACTTCTGTAAATCTTACTCTTACTCCGTGGCTTGCTGTGTAGCTGGCCCCTGGGTCCACCTCCTTCCCTGGCTCCTCCTTTTTTCACCTCTCCATCTCTTTTCTTCCTCTTTATATTCTCTCTGCCTTCCAGCCCTGCCTATCTTTTCTCCTGCCTTGCTATTAGCCGTTCAGTTTTTTATTAGACCAGTTAGATATTTTAGACTGGCACAGTAACACAACTTCACAGATTTAAACAAATGCAACATAATCAAAAGTAACAACCTCAAAATAATATTCTACATCATTTTCTCCTTTTTGTCTAATTAAAAAGAGGTTTTAACTTAAACATAGTAAGACTATATATAATAACAATTATCAAGTAAGGATTACATTCACAATATTCTGCTCATATGTAGTTAGCATATTCAGAGATAATAATACATTATCTATCCTATCTTAGTGAATCCAAAGTTTTACACCTAACTTACTATCATAACTACAAAAAATCTGCAAGTATAACTATCTAGTCTTCAACTCCATCAAAGGCCCAGAAGGATGTAATATTACCTAACAACAGAGACATTTGGCTGCCTGGACAGTCACCCAAAGTTCCTCTGCAATGTTGGGGAATCCATCTTCAGCCTACAGGCCCATAGTATCTGGCAGACTTTTCTATGAAGCAGGAATTTTGGACTGTTTTGCCTCGTTTTGGCAAAGTTTGTCAGTCACTTTCCTCTATGTTCTGCAGAACGTCTGGCAGGCTCTTCTGTGACAAAGGAATTTTGAAGGACTGTGTTGCCTTGTTTTGGAAAAATTAAACACTCTTTTTCTTGTGTGTCCTGTATGTCCAGTCTGCACAGCACATTGTCAGCAGTCAAAGGCAAAAGCAGTTTCTTTGCTCAGTGGCTAGCTTTGCCACAAGGAAAGCAAACTCCATAAGCAGTTTCTTCAGTGCCCATCATCTCTGAAGTAAATTGGTGCTGCCAGGAGCAGATGTGTCTCATTGTCATGAAAAGTCCTAAGTTAACAAAAAAAATTTAAATGCCATATTCTGTATGTATATGAAAGGTTTAAAGGCAATCTATCTATCTAAAATATATCTATATGATCTGGAAAGCATACCTAACATCTACAATTTTGATTATTGTAAATGACTAATCACTAACCTATGTTTCCTGATTATCCTATATAGTTTATAACAGCTTTCAAAAACTAGAATTTTACCTTATATTTTTAAATAAACTGTATAAGTACAGGATAAACAAGTATAAGTACTATTAAACAAGAATAGAAATATATATACAATATATTATAACAAAAGTAACTTTAAATTTTTATCAATATACAAAAATCCTTTAAACAAGAGTAGAAACATATATATAATGTAACAAAAATAACTTTAAATTTGTATCAATATACTACATTCTCCTAAATGATAACAGACATCCGTAACCCACCAAATAACCAACAGCTACTCCCACCCCCCAATTCTTGGGAACGTGGGCATAGTTTTCTCCATACTTCTTCATGCTGTCTGTAGACAAAGTATCATTAGGGTCCCAGAGAGAAAATTTTGAAATAATGACCAAGTCCTGTGAAGACCAGCAGTAACCTTTGCTGATTGATATCACCTGTCAAGATTCAGGAGGTCTGGCCTGATCAAACCTGATCCATATTAACCCTGAAGGAATCCACAGCCTCTCATCTCCTGTGGGAACAAAACTCCAAAGCATTTTTGATTTCCATTTGACAAATATATTTTTTGACTTTTTAAAAGTTAAGGCATTCCTAAAGTATATAGGCTGATTTATTTCAACAGTCCCTCTTTCAATCCCAGGTCTCTTTGCAGCTGTCCTTTGCTTTTCAACAATCAAAAAAATTGAAAATCAACACAATAACATACAGGATCCAGACAACCTGTGTATTTCCCATCTTACATGGCTTTTTTCTTTAACTCTCTCTTTGAAGACTTTATTTTATAAACTATTCATTTTTTTTCTATGACTATACCCTTGTCCTTTTCTTAAGCCTATACACATTGTTAAACACACTGTAACCTGCTTAGAGGTTTTTCCATTTGAACCTCTTTTATTGCATATCTTCAGTCTTTTTTTGACTATACAAGCAAACCTTATACTGCTAACCTACACCTGGATTCTCGAGTGCGGCTCTCAGCTGGCTCTGCCCACTTCTCAAGTCATGAAAACCAAGCATGAAACTCACAACTGGAGTGGAAGTTTGTGTGACCCAGAATTGCATTCAGTCTTCCTAGAGCTCTAGAATGCCAATGCTTGCACTGTGGCAGGTGTTTTTACTTAGTTTTTTGTTCCTATTTAACTTACTAGCCGCTCAAGGACTCAGTGATTAGCAGAAAGTGTCCTACTGAAACTCTTAAAGGAGCCGTATGCTCTTCTTGTTGTTCAGCTTTCTCAGGCTCTAGATGTATATTCAAACCCCAAGCTGATATGCCAGAATGTTGTTGTTTTTGCTCTTTTGGGGGGCCTGCCACCCAGCTCTCAAGTAAATCACAAATGCAGGCTTATTCTTAATTATGCATGCCCATCCTTAGCTTGGCTTAATTCTAGCCAGCTTTACTTAACTTTAATTATCACATCTGTTTAGCTGGGTGGCTGGGTGGCTGGCTTCTGAAGTCCTCCTCCTTCTCTGGCTCCTTCCTTTTCATTTCTGCATCTCTTTCCTCCCTTTTCTCCCAGATTTCTCCTTTCTATATATTCTCTCTTCCTGCCAGCCCTGCCTGTCTCTCTCTCTCCTGCCTTGCTCTTGGCTGTTCAGTTCTATATTAGACCAGTCAGGTGTTTTAGACAGGCACAGTAACACAGCTTCACAGAGTTAAACAAATGCAACATAAACAAAAGTAACACACCTTAAAATAATATTCTATAACACAGTCTAGCATCTCTGACATGCTGCATGCTTATAGCTTTCTAGACTCAAAATATAGCCCATTTAGTCCATCTGGCCCAAAGAGAATTTGTGGTAAAAGGATATATGATAATTTTGAAACCAAAAGAATGAATATTTTTTCAAAATCAGATTAACTGCAAATTTTCCTGCATTTAATTGTGAATATGCATATTGAAAAGAACGTTTTAGAATATTTAAAGTGAGGGTCATGAGTTAAGGAGTTTGGCTACACAGACTAGGCTCACAAATCCAAGTCAGTCATCAAGTCCTAAGTATGGATTTTATATGAGACGCCTGAGCTTCTACTGGTTTTTGGTTTTATAACTTTCTGGAAAACTTGAGAGTTTTATTCAAAATCAAAATTTAGTTTGTCAAAGTTGCATTTTCATGGGGAGAGCATCTGGTCATCGTTTAGATGGGTGTGAGTAATACTGCTGCTATGGATAATGTGCACATTAATCCAAGCCAGTATCTCAGTGAACCACAACTTGTGGTTTAGCTCTTTTCTTTGATTCCTTATTGCCGTTTCTAATAAAGCAAGATGTTAAAGCTAACTGCATGCTCTATTAATTATATGAAGGTGAACTTGAATCATCTTTGTTACTGAAGATGATTAATAATTACTAGTTCTGCACATGTTTCTAGTGCATTTCAGTAAATAAACAGGGTACATTGTTGGATAGTAATTGATTAATTAGCACATTCATCCTACACAGCTCAGTGGTCCAAGGATGCTGAGTTTGAGATATTGTTCATAATTATTACAGGAAACAAATCTGTTCCATTTCTCGGTTTATTCTTCTGTACACTACTTTTTGTTCTAAATCGAATGCTTAATGGTTCAAAACCTTATAGGTTTATTCAGATAAATCAACTCATGAAAAATTGCAAGTCATAATCTCAGAATCTTGTTTTTGTGTGAACTAGGGTGAAAACTTTTACAAGGCTAATTTTAACACTTAATCTTGCTGTTAAACTGGATCAAATACTGTAAATATAGGGCACTTCCCTGCCATGAGGAAATGCTCCTTGAGCACCTATGCACAACAGGGGTACTGGAATCTCATTTGCTTCCCAACTACATCAAATAAGCTGAGGATTGCAAGTGTCATCAAGTTGGCACATGGCAGAACCAGTTATATACACTGTGGAATCTTCAGGAAAGTGTAACCTTGTATATTAGTCGCCATTTTAACTCTGTGGTCATTTAGGGTTTTTTTTTCCTTCTAATTTACTGAGCCAGCATGTATCTGATAGATAGTGTAGTTGAGAGAGCTTTGGGCAGGGTCTCAGGGGTCTCAGGTTTCTATCTCTGTATTCTCTCTGTGTGTCCTAGGGTTGAACCCTGAATTTTATACTTACTATGCAAGGACTCTACCATTGAAGTATAACCCCAGCTATATATGCTTTTTTAAGGAAACGATGAGCCCATCATTTCCCCTGTTTAAGCATGAATTATTTATCTATAAAATTAAGGTACAGTGAAAAGCCCAGGCTTCAGATACAAATAAGCCCAGCTTTGTATCTAGACATCATATTTCTAGTTTTATTCTTTAGTGCAAATATGTAAACTTTTCAAATTTGTGGTTTCTTACCTTGAGTTTTATTGGAAGACTCAACTAAAATACGTTGAAACCATATAAATATTAGGCATTTCTCATATCACTAATAATCTTTTTAGCTAGTTAACATTGACATGCTGCATTAAATGCTTGTGCACTGGAATAACAGCAAGAGTTTTAAAAACACCCTTTGTGACGCCGGGCGGTAGTGGCGCACGCCTTTAATCCCAGCAGAGCCAGGTGGATCTCTGTGAGTTCGAGGCCAGCCTGGGCTACCAAGTGAGTTCCAGGAGAGGCACAAAGCTACACAGAGAAACCCTGTCTCGAAAAACCAAAAAAAAAAAAAAAAAAAACAAACAAAACAAAACAAAAGAAAAAACACCCTTTGTACTGTTACTCAAACCTTATTGAGTAAGAATTTCTAATATTACTTCATAATTAATATTTTTTAAAATTATGTATCTGTATATATGCACACACATATGAGAGCAGGTGTCTGAGGAAGCCAGAAGAGGTCATTATATCCCCTGGAACTGGAGTTAGAGGCCATTGTAGACTGTCCAGTATGGGTGCTGGGAACTGAACTCAGGTTCTCTGCAAGAGTAGTATGCATCTTGTCCTCTAAGTCATTTCTTTAGCTCTGATTTCATAATTTATTCCTAAATGAAAAAGTCTAAAAACAGTATTTAAAACGTTTTATACATGAAGAATAAATCATTATATAGAAACAATACATATTAGACGAAAGTACAAATGTGATATATATTAATTAAATATCCTACTGTTGATAAGTAATGTTCTAGAAGATGTATATGTTTGTACATGTTTGTATATATACATGTCTTCAAGCTTACATGTTGTTGGGTGAGATAGACAATAAAAAAACAAGCCTATTTTGTAATATATAATATGACATGTGCTTATCAGGTACCCTATAGAAAAATAAAGCATGGGAAAGAAACAGAGTAGTATAGGTACTACATTAGGGAGGTGGCCAAGTGAGGTCTACCTGGTCTGGTGAAAGTTGAATGGAGATTTGAATGCTGCAAGGAGTGTGTTAGGCAGTGGAATGCAGTGCACAGGCCCTAGGTCCTGAGAGTAGACACACTCTAGAATGTTGACAGTAGTTAAAATTATGAATAATAGTTGGTATTTAAATGTTTTCTTCTCTATGATTTCCTATTTTTGGTTTTTGATTTTTGAAGAAGCTCTGTGACCCTCTGTGTTTTTTCTTTAAAGATTAATATACAAAGGCTTTTGTAAGTAGAAAAAATTTAAAACTCTGTGAAGTAATCTTCTGAAAAGTGTTCCTAAGTAGACTTAAAAGCTGATACTATCTCTGTTTTTGTCATCCTGGTTTTGATGCCAAGACTCTCTGAACTGATCATAATACATTTACAATGGCAATTTCTGCCTTGCAGTGAAGTTGAGAAAGTGTTTTAGAGCCAGGCATGGCAGTACATGTCTTTAACTCCAGCATTCCAGAGGTAGAGGGAAGTATATCTCTGTGGGTTCAAAGTCAGCCTAGTCTACAAAGCAAGTTCCAGGCCAGCAGGAGCTACACAGTGAGACATTGTCTCAAAAGAAGGAAAGTTTTTTAGGTATAATTTTTGTCCTGACAATCAGTGTGCTCCTCACAGATTGATAGAGAACTGTCTTCCTCCCAGTTCCTTTCTGAGGCTTTGGTCCATAGATGTCAGAACAATTTCTTGTGCCTGCTGGCAGCAGATGTGGCCCAGGATATACAGGGACATGTTAGGATTCTATTAGAAGATGGGAATAGAGGTACCAGGCAGAACTAGTTTTACCACCAATGTTACACATCTTGTAGATGGAGTCATTAGGGACTAGGTCAGCTACATAGCAAAGTAGAATGTTACCAAATACATCATCTCCTTTTTGATACTGATCAGAGCTAGCACTTCAGCTCTTCATTCTGTCCCTAAAAAGCAGAGATAAAAGGAAGATATATGCTTTGATTTGTATAGGAACAAAAATTTCCACGTTAATATTTTTATTCTAATTTATAGTCCATATGACTATATAAAGATATTCTAGTAAAGAGTGTATTATTATGTCGGTTTGGGCAAAAATACTTAAAAATAAAATGTTTCCATAACTTTAATTGACTAACAATAATTAAACAATAACTAAAAGTTCCATGTACAGTGTGAACCCCCCCCCAAATAAATCATTCAATATAGGATCATATTTAGCTTCTTATTGAAAGATTTGGCTTCAGTCAAAAGAACACCTTCTATGGCAGTTGGCAAAGGGCTTTTCTTCCTAGCGTGAAGACCTGCATTTGGCTCCCAGAATCCCTGTTTAAAAAAAGTAAAGGGGGTAGAGGCTGTGTACCTGTAATCCCAATACTGGGAAGGCAGAGACAGGAGAGTCCCTAGGCTCACTGACTAACCAGTGATGAAGCCCAGGCCACTGAAAGACTTGACTCTTAGATAGATAGATAGATAGATAGATAGATAGATAGATAGATAGATAGAGAATGCTATCAGAAAAATGTTGGTATTGTAATGAGGTATTTCAAAACCAATACAAAAATTTAACCATTTGAGAATCACAACCCTTTGGGTAATAGATGGAGAAGATTAAAAAGCCATACAGTTACAAAAATAATCTCAAAATGCTTTTATCCATTGTTTGTAATAAATGAAAAAACAAGCTAGAAGAATAAAACATCTGTGACGTGTATAATTTTGCCTTTCTGAAACTTTGATGATGGGAGCAAAAGTCATAAAATTCTAGAGCTGGAAGGAAACAAACATCAGTTACATTTCCTGTTTTATGTACTAGGAAACTGATAATCAGAGAGGAGAGATTATTGTCCATTAATAATATAAATGAAACCTAAAACACATTAAGACATTTAAATCTAAGGCAGGTACCATATGTATTCCACACCATTTACAATATCTATAAATACCACACTAATATTATTGTGTTCTTTGAAATACTTGGAGGTGAGTGAGCTCATTTGCCCATTAATGCAGTGTCTATTTGCTTGGGTAGGTATTGCACAAAAATGGTGTGGCATGAATTCTAGAAGTAGGTAAGGATGGTAAGCTTAGAATGAAAATAGTGTCCAGAGTGCTAAGGAACATGCTGTTACTCTCTGATAGCATCCTTAGCTGCTTGGGTGATGGTGATAACATTCTCAGGTTGTCATTCATAGCTCATTATTGCTTGGGGTAGTACACCTTATATATGCTCATATGTATTTCTGTGCAAACCCTTCCCATAAAATTAGACTGTTTCATTTTTTCCATTAATGTTACACAGGTTCATTATGGAACAACAACAACAAAAAGATCCCATCAATAAGTAATCACTTAGTGGTTGTTCTTATAATCTCAGTGTGTGTACATTGCATATACTATGTACATATTTTTAAAGTCATAATATGTCACAATTTTCTTTATATTAAAATAATTATGTGTATGTGTGTCTGCATGTGGGTACTTACACAGGCCAGAAGAGGTCATTGGATCCTTTGGATTTGGAGTTACAGATACTTGTGAGCTGTCTGAAGTGAGTGCTAGAAACCAAACTCAAGTTCTCTGGAAGAGCAGCAAGAACCTTAACCACAGAGACATCTCTCAGCTGCCTATATTAGCAGTCTTCATGCTGTTTTAAAACACTTCCTTAAACTAGTGCATTCTTGTAATGCCAGTGAGAGGCAAGAGGACCGTGAGTTTGAGATCAGCTTGAACTATATAGCTAAACTCTCTCTCTCTCTCTCTCTCTCTCTCTCTCTCTCTCTCTCTCTCTCTCTCACACACACACACACACACACACACACACACACACACACACACACAGAAAGAGAGGAGTCAGATAGAGACAGAGAAGAGAGATTATTAATAGTGACTAAATATTTCCTCAAAAATATTCTCCCCATTACAACAAAACAGCCTTGTGAGATATTATTGACTTTCAAAACCTAAACACATTGACAAACATTCTCTCCTTGACTAAACTTCTGCCAGACATCCCTGTGCCTTTTCTCACTCAGGCCTCAACATTGGCCTATGATGTCTCAAACACTAACATGATTCGTAAGGCTCAAGACTTCATCCCATAGTCTTGTATAATATTAGAGGGACCAGCCTTAATATTATACATCCCAGGGGCTCAGGAGAGAGAACTACTAACAGCGAGGACTATTATCAGGAAATATAATCTCAGCACACCAAGTTCTATAGTCCACTTGCTTTAATTCCTCTGGCATAACATCCTTTATACACAGCTTCAGTTCTGTTCTCATGTCTAGCTCCTTTCTTGCCTGATTTCTCTCTATATTTATCTACTGTCCCCTCTAGGTTCTATCTTAATTCCTTCATCTAGTTCTGTCCCTTCTAGGTTCTCATCTATCTAGTTCTTTCCCCTATCAGCTTCTCTCCCGTCTCCTTCTCTCTCATCTGGCTCTTCCTCATCTTGTTCTTCCCCATCTAGCTCTTCTTCATCTTCCATCTCGTTCCTCTAGTCCTCTCTTTTAGCTCTTCAATCTAGTTCTTCCCCATCTCAGTTCGTTCCTCTCAAGTTCTTATCCATCTAGTTCTTCCATTCTCTTCTCTTCCTCTTCTGTCCTCTGCTTTACCGTTATATATCTCCCCAAAATCACAATCCTCCCCTCCACCCAGGACACTCAGCCTGAACTTCCTCAGGCAGTGATTGTCCACTATCAGGATCAAATGGAGGGTTGATAAGAATTACAAAGAGGGGCACTAGTTGTTAATTACCATTTGTGACCCAAAGGGGAAGTGACTAATGAATTAACTAAAGGCTAAATATGGGTAATATCTAAGAAGAGGGATCTTACGTGCACAACTATAATCTTAAATGTGTTTGGTAAAGGATGTTAAAAATCTATAAGTTGCTAGGTCAATGGGAGAAAATAAAACTGTCTTCTTTTTTCCTGTGGCTCCTATCTGTCCAAGCTGTCTGCCGTTTTTCTGCAGGGTGGGGGAAAGTGTGCTCAGTCTCTAGGCAACCTGTGTACAGCTAGATGCCTCTGGTGATAGTTAAAGGGAGATCTGGAACTGGAGGTAAGGTTTGGGAAAGGAAGAAGTTAAGCTTAATTAGCACATCCACCAGGCCTTCTCAAACAGGTAGCCTGGATGCTTAAGTCTGTTCTTAGAGAGTACAGAGGTATCTCTGATAAGGTACTTTCCTCCATCCGGTGATGGACCTGGCCGGATGCTACCAATAATGATAATTACAGGGAGGCTTGAACTGGTAGTTCTGGCTGAGCATAGCTGTTAGCACAGAAGGTTATCTAAATATTCCTAGAAGTGGTTAGGTAAGTAGTTAGAGGTCTATAAAGTTAGTAAGGCTGTAAGAAAGGAGGGGTCTGAGCTAAATTGTGTAAAGCTATTACTTAATGTCTACCTGACCTAGGCGGTGTCCCTTGTGGAATTTACCTTAAGTCAGGAGACTCGCCTGTGGGTTGTTATCACTGTTAATCCTCGGAAATTGGGTGACCACCTGGGTGATGTCTCCTTTAGTCCTTGAAAGTGGCTAGGGGAGATAGCTGATTCCAGAGAAAGCCTTTCCTGAGACTGTTCTCCAAATGCCTGGAATGTGTATGTCTAGAGAGTGATCAGTCCACATTGTTAGCCCTTCTTAGGGAAAAATCAGTTGGGAAAACTATGAAGGCACACATGATTTTCATAACAGAATACAGCTGATATATAACAAGCCAAGTAACACCAAAAACTCCTTGGGATTTGGCTTCCTCTGGAGGAATTCCCTGATTCCTCAAGGTAGTGACTTTGCCATAACCAGCTGAGCTCTTATGATATTCCTGCGGCCCGCAGCACCATAGATCCAGCTTCTTAACCTTTGGATTGTGAACTCAGATAGCTTTGCATTACTGAACGTGGTGGTAGCAAAATCTAAACATTAATTCAGGATCAGTGTGGAATGAGCTTGTTTTATGTCAGTGTTTGCCCAGTGCATCTCACTACTTCACTCCACTTTAGTTCTGAGCACATGACCCTGTCAAGCCATGCTACGCCAGTTAATGTAGCCTTGAGTATCTCAGCTCAGATTAAGACTATTATATGTTACAAATTGTAGTATTTTTACTTTGCATGCAGAGTTTTCTGGTCTTACAGAAACATGAGTTTAAATACAAAAATAAAAACTTTTATTATTATCATTATCTATCAAAATGTAAGTGTCAAATTAATATTTTTATATTAAATTGTGTTAAGAGTATTTTTATTTTAAAAAATACTGTTTGAAATAAAAAATGTTTGAATTGCTGACTTAAATTTCATTAAAAAATTATTCAATAAATTTTGGCTTGGCATTAGGACATAATTTCCAACAATTTATGAAATAATCCTAAACATATTTATGCCATTCTGTACTACATATTTATGCAAAGTAACATTCACAGTGCTGATATAAGAGTATTTGTCTACTCTGAAAATTATTGAAGATGTATGTTTTGTAGTACCAAATATTAAGCTGATTCAATTCTTTATGTAAAAATATGCAAGCATATCCATCTCATTAGTAGGGAAATTTGCTTTCATCTTTAATAAATGGCAAAATTATATGCATATAAATTTATGACTTAAATTTCATTAAAAAATTATTCAATAAATTTTTTTTGAAAAATTCAGTAAGTGTTTTATTGGCATGCCTGTTTTATATATCTGTATGCCCAGAGCTGTGTAAAGGTGAAAAGGTATCAGTAGTGGAAAGTGTTTAAGAAGCCCTGTCCTAGGTAATACTAGCCCTCTTTAAAGTACCTGCTGGAGAAAACACAAGTTTGCTAAAAGGATTTACTCCTTACTCAGGTGAGTACCTGAAGACAGGGCCCCTGACACTCCAGCTCTGTGGGAGGAGAGGAGCCTGCATTCATAAGTGAGTTTCACATGGACCAGCACCTTCCTTCTAGTTATTTTTTACCTGTCTCACTCTACCAAGCAGCTTTCTGTTTCCTGTTTCATTTTCTCCTCACAATGCCCAGGTACCTCTTTATTATCAAGGTTGATTTCAGTTCACCCTGGACTCTTACCCCCTATTGCTATAGCTAGTACAAACCTGATTAAATGTGCCCTGACCCACTTTAACCAGTATGTGGTCTTGTTTATCTTTAGCAATATTTAAAGTGTAAAGTCTGATGTTTCAATATGTGCATACATCCAAAAACCACTTGGATTTCAACAGTGAATAGTCTACCACCCTCAGAATTTTATCTTTTCCCCTTTATCACCTCCCTGCTTCCCCTCACCCTAGTTCACCCAGGTAAACATTTCCTACAGTTTATAATTCCTAGAATGTTAAATAAATATACACCCTTTCTGTCTGAAGTTCTTAATTCCATATAATTAGAGATTCTTTTATGTAATTGAGTTTATCAGTACTTCACTCTTTTTTGTTGCTGAATAGTATCCCATTGTATTATATCATTCAGTGTTTTTTCAACTGTTTATCACTTCTTGGACAGTGGGTGGTTCCCAGTTTTTATTTGGAAGTTCCTATAGACTTTTATTATAAGTACTTCTATGAGCATGAGTTTTCTTTTCTCTTGGATAAATACCTACCAGTGGAATGGCTAGATTATGTGATAGGCATAGTAACATATGATTTCTAAGTTACATGGAGGTCTTTCATGGGAAATAACCCACAAAAGGCTTGTTGAACATTTATACCATTCTGATTTTTCACTGCTGTTGCAAATGATTGGAGTTTGTTGTTGTTTCTCTCATCCCTTCTTCCATCCCTTCTCCTCTTTTTCTTTCTTCTAGGTATGTATGTGTGGTGGTGAGCACACGTGTGCACACACACACACACAAACACACACTGTTGTGTGAGCACGATAATTGTAGACATGAAGTGAAATGTTAGAGTGGCAAAGAAATGCTTTGGGGAAAATCCATTATCCAAAAACAAAGCATAAAACCAAGGGCTGGGATGATGGCTTAGTCAGCAAAGTGCTTAACTTGCAAGCATGAGGACCCAGAACCCACTTTTTTTCTTTTTAAGCCAATCATGGTGATGTACACTTGTAATCTCATTGCTGGGTAGGCTGAGACAGGTGGTTGTCTGCTGCTTACTGGCCAACTAGCTAGCCTACCTGGGGAATTCCAGGCCAGTGAGAGAATCTACCTTAAAAGTAAAGATAGGGGCCGGGCGGTGGTGGTGCACGCCTTTAATCCCAGCACTCGAGAGGCAGAGGCAGGTGGATCTCTATGAGTTCGAGGCCAGCCTGGACTACCAAGTGAGTCCCAGGAAAGGCACAAAGCTACACAGAGAAACCCTGTCTCGAACCCCCCCCCCCAAAAAAAAAGTAAAGATAGAGAGTACCTGAGCAACAATTCCCAGGGCTGTCCTGTGGTCTTTACATTTGTATGCACACATGTGCACATGCATTCAACACAAATGTGCCTTCCCACACATACAAACACAGACAAAAAATTAAAACAAAACCTCCCAAATCTACTTTATGTATTGGTATCAAAGCTGTATTTTCCTGTGCTATATTTAGGTTGTTTTTACCAACAGATTTTTAAACAGCAGGGACATGCTTGTTATTTACTGTTTTGGTGTCTTCCCTCATTTACATAAATACCCCAGAAACCAGCAGTTTAAAACTAATAAAAGCCAAGGCCTTCCATCAAGTGCAATAAAGTTTCACAACCATGAGTTAGATTGTTAGAGTGAAAAATAAACCTATATATGTAGTTATGAAGTTTTTTTTTCCCCTGGAAAGTGTATAATCACATTTCAAAGTTAGAACTTCCATTTGAAGTAGCAATGTAATACTAATGCTTAAACATTTATGCAGAATGTTTCATCTTTGAAATACTCTCCCAGCATTGGCTATTTAATCTCTGTGGCTTCCCTAAGGAGCAGGTATTACCATCTGCCATTTATCTAGATGGAAAATTGTAGAAGATATGACTAGACTAAAGAGAAGGGGGGCTGCATCAAAAAGTTCCTGGGGGCCCTTACTAAGTCTGTTTCTTTGGGATGTAGCTCCAATAGCTCCAGGAGTATACATCTGGGTTTAAACAGTGATATAAATAATAGCCCAGGCTCTTAGATATAGTGATGACTAATCTGTGGCATTTACTGTGGAAGGAATGGTGGCTCAGTCCATTCTGTGTTACTATAACAAAATACCTGAGGATCGGTTCTTTATAACAATGACATGTTTATTTGGTTCATCATTTTATAGCTAGAAACTCCAAACAACATAGTGCTAGCATCTGACTAGGAGACCCTTGGTTGTATGACAGAATGGGAAAGAGCAACAAAGAGCTGTCTACAAAAGTCCAGCATGTGTGGTAGCCTTGTTTTATCACTGGCTCTTGTGAAACATTAACTCCATCCTTGGAGAACTGCATTAACCTCTTCCAAGGGTTAGCTGTGACCTAACTATCTTCCTCTCATCAGGTTCTGATCTTCCAGCTTTCAGGACTGTTACACCTGGAGACTAAGCTACCAGCACACATACCTTTGGGGGCACATTGAAACCATATAACAAAAGAGAAAGGATCCCCAGCACACTCCGTTTGCACGTGCAGTGGGTTGAACCAAACATTTTCTAGTGAGAAAAGCAAACGTAGACTATGGCCATATCATCCTGAAAATACAAGTCTTGTCTGATCTTGGAAGCTAAGCAGGGTCCAACCTGGTTCGTACTTGGAAGGGAAAATAACAAGAGCAAATGCTTTCTCCCTTCCACCCTCACGTGATCTTGCCATCTTATAGTTTTCCAAATAAGACTATGATTAGTGCATTCAAGGGATTGAACAAATGAGCTTTGCACATTAAAGCTAGAGGAACAGTAAAATAAAACTAATGAACATTTATAGTTTTGAAAATATAATTAATGTATGCTTGAGAAATTTTGAAAGATAAACATTTAAATGTTAAGATACTTATTACTTTCCCCACAGGGACAATGTGGGGAATTAATGAGATAACAAATGCAAAGTGCTTTGAGCTCTTTTGAAGAAAGGTGCCAGATGAATACAAATGGTTATTAATTGTTAAAACTATCAGATGGTTACTAATAAATTACTCATGATAGAAAGTGTATTTCCACACTTGAAAACAGGATGTTTCAAGTTCTCAGACTGTTACAGATGAAATGATCCCTTCCCTAGCTAGTCTCCATCTTGCCAGAAGTCCCACTTCTTGACCTCATACTCATTCCTCAAAACTACACAATATGACTGCCCTATTTCCAAACTCCAGCACCTTCCTGGTGTCGTTTCCTACCAAAGTCTCACAGATCGCACACCTCAGGAGAATTCTCCTGACACCTTTTTCTTTCCCCCTTAATTATTTGATCATATGACTGTGATGTCTTGTGATGCTGCCAACTCACAAGTAGACTTTTTTGTTATATATTGATTGTAAATATAGGAAAAGAAAGTTAAAAGTGTATTAGAATAGCCATCACAAAGACAAACTTACTACTTTAAAAAAGGGGGGATGTGAAGTTGGGAGGATGAAATGCAATTGATAGTTGTCTTGGTCAGTGTTCTATTGCTGTGAAGAGACACCATGGTCATGGCAACTCTTGTAAACAAAAGCATTTAATTGGGGTTGGCTTACAGTTTCAGAGGTTTCGTCCATTATCAACATGACAGGAAGCATGGCAGCATATAGGCAGATGCTGGAGCAGTAGCTGAGAACTACATCCTGAGCCACGGGTAGAGAGAGAGGAGAGAGAAAGCGAGACAGATAGAAATTCTGGCCTTGGCGAGGGCTTTTGAAACCTCAGAGCTTGCCCCCAATGACACACTTCCAGCAAGCCACACTTCCTAATCCGTTCAAACAGTGTCACTCCACAGTGACCAAGCATTCAAATCTAGGAGCCTATGAAGGCCGTTCTTACTCACACCACCACAAAGCTCCACCTGAAGCTCTATTGCTTTAGAATAGCCATTCTCACTGTGAAGAAATTCATTGAGATGTAGAGCTGGGAACTGGGCAAGTGCTTGAGCAGTTTCCTTAATGTAGCTGTATGATATTTTTATTTGTGAGTTAATTAGAATAAAGTGATTTTGTTTAAAAATAAATTTGTTAGGCATCGTGGCACATGCCTTTAATCCCAGCACTTGGGAGATGAGAGGCAGATTTCTGTCAGTTTGAGGCCAGCCTAGTCTACATAGTGAGTTCTAGGCCAGCCAGGGCTACATAGTGAGATCTTATCTCAAAATAAGTAAATACTTAAATTAAAAATTTGTATTTATCATTTGAAAATTTTATACACGGATATAATGTATCTTGTTCATATATACCCCCATACCCTTATTCAAACCCTCCCCAGGACTGCTCTAGCCAGTTGATTTTTATTATCAAGAGATGTGTGTAAATTAACTTGCTTTCCTATATGTTAGGTAACACACTAGAATTGGTTATAAAAGAAAGCAAACCTGTTGTGTGACCTGGACCAAGTGAAATTAAACTTTCTATTTTACACAAAATGTTAAAATCATGGACAGAAGGACCAAATCTCAAATTTATTTTATTTTATTGTAACCTAAAGCATGGGGTGAAGTACTCTTATTAAATCTTGATTTTTTTTTTCATATGTAAGATGAGGAAGGCAGTAATAACTACCTGCATGGGTTTGCTGGGAAGATGCAATAGAATTACAGAGCTCCTGGTCCAGTATTACCTACCCTACTAAATGCTCAGTGAGTGGCAAGTGTAAGTAAGTAGCTAGGGGACAGGAGGTACGTCAGTGGACAACATAGTTGTACGACCCATTGGTCTTTAGAGTTACTATGAAATGAGCAGTCTATTAAAGACACTCACCAATAATGCTCTCCTCCATAGCGAGTGCACTTCTCCACTGCAGCTCTTCATCATTAGGTCACATCTCATACAGAATTAGCTCTACTGTGCAGTAGAAAATGATACAACATTTTCCAAAAATCCTTTTACTAATACAGGTTGGTAAAAATTTAGCAATTCATCTTCACTTGACTATTAGGGATGCTTTAGACACTGTACACACACATAAACATGTTTTCAAACTGAATTTAGTTTGCTAGCCACACAGTATCATTGTAACATATATGTGCTGAAAGATAATGTTCTGTAATTAAAACATTTCGATAATTTAATCTGGTGCTCTGGATTCTTCCACTTAATTAGTTGACGTTATTGTTTTAGTCTACGGATATTTTGCCTTTCATTTTGAAGCTGTAGATGTTTGGGCAGAGAGTCTTCTTCCTATTACTTTAGGATCTGAATCTGGAGAAAAGGCCTGAATTTGGAATCGAGTGTTTTGTGTTGCAAAATAATGATGTATGCAAAGGAGGCAAGTAGCATTGTTGGAGAAACCAATCAAGTGGTTTAAAAAAAAAAAAAAGGTCCAGGAGAGTGAGCGCCTTTACTGTTGCCAGCAGCTCCAGGCTCAGGAGTGCTAATCACAGTCCACACTCGGAACTTCCCTGTGGCTTTAATGGTTTTGTGAGGAAGGCTTTGACCATGTGAATGATCCACTGCTGTGCTGAACAAAACAGAGACAGTTTTCTTTTAAAGTCCAGAGCAGATGAGAGCCATAAGGAGACAGAGGGTTTCATTTACTCTCAGGACATAATTGTGCCAGTGAACTAATGAGTCTCTTGGACCTTATGTTGCTCTGGCTTCGATGTAAGAGGAACTCTAATGGACATGCAGCACTCCTATCCGTCAAGTGTCTGGACAATAGGCCTCTCGCATGCATTAGAGAGATCTGGCAAGAAAAAGAGGTCATCACTGTACCTAGCACAGACAAGAAACCTGGCTAATTAATGTACTTCCTACACTGGCTAAACAAAAGCAGACACACAGAGAAATGTTAATTTTATTGCAGAAACTCTTAGCCTGTGGCTGAAGCACATTTTTAAAATGATTGTAATTCCATAGGAAAAAACATTTCTCATTTCCCAAGTGTATGTGTTTTTATAGATGTAAAGGATGTTCTTCAAAATTGTATGTGATTTTGGTGTTGCACTTTGCCTATTTTATCCTTCAATAAAGCTGGCAGATGTAGAACTGTTTTCGACAATTATGAAGCAAATGCTGAGAGCTCGTGGCAGCACTGCTTAACTTGAGCCATGTAGCAAAAGGTACCGTTGCATTCAGCTTGTAAGAATCCTACTGTTGTGTCATGCAGAAAACTCACAACAGGGATTTTCATTCAAGCTAGGGGCTCTAGTTACACTGTCTTAAACCAAGAGCAGATACTGCCACCTAGACACATTCCAATGCTGTGGTTAACTTCATGTCGGCTTTTCTTACTCTGAAATCAAGAACAAATAATAGTGCTTGATACAATGATGATAAAGAATTATTTAAAACTGATTTAATTTTGGAGCGGGGAGAAGACATTTATGTTTTGACAAGGATTTTTATTAACTAGGATTTTATTCATTTTTTCACTTTTTTAAATTAAGAATTTTTTAAATTCATTTTACATACCAATCATAGATCCCCTCTTCTTTCCTCTCACCCCTCCAGCTCCCCCATGCCCCCATTCCCTCCTACAAGAAGGTATGGTCTCCCATGGGGAGTCAGCAGAGCCTAGTACATTCAGTAGAGGCAGGCCCCTCCCCCTGCCACAAGGCTGTACAAGGTATCCCACCATAGGTCTTGGGCTCCAAAAAGCCAGCTCATGCACCAGGGATGGATCCTGATCCTACTGCGAGGGGCCCCTTAAACAGATCAAGCTACACCACTGTCTCGATATGCGGAGGGCCTAGTCCAGTCCTGTGGAGGCTCCACAGCTGTTGGTCTAAAGTTCATGAGTTCCTACTAGCTTGGTTTGGTTGTCTTTGTAGGTTTCTCCATCATAATGTTGATGCCCCTTGCTCCTAGAATACCTCTTCTTTCTCTTTGACTGGATTCCTGGATCTCAGCCTGGTGCTTGACTGTGGATCTCTGCATCTGCTTCCTAAATGCAGAAGCTAAGTGACTCTTGTCACAACACTGAAATCATGAAGTACAAGTGAGCCAAAAGTTTCTTTCTGCTTTTCTTCTTTTCTGAGGCCACTGTTTGATTACTTTGGGAGGAGGAAGGGATTACTTAACCATTCACAAGTGAAAACACCAGAAGGTTTGTTTAATGAGTAAAGTAACATCACATAATAAACAAGATTTTAAAGACTATTACATTACATTTTGTTCTGATTTACCTCTTGGCAAACAAAGGAAACTAACTTCTCCACTTTTATACTAATAGCAAAGGAAATATTGTCCTTTCTCTAGACAAGGATCCAGTCATAATGCGTCTTTGTATATCTCAACAGGCTCATACAGGTCTTCCTCCTTGTCTTTGGACTCTTTTTCTCCTTCAAAACTCATTTTATTTTCTTCTGTTACTCCTAAAATGCCTTCAATATCATCAATGGTACTCTGTGAATAACAGTAAAAACAATATTTATTACTTTAAAGATTTCTTATAACATCTAACCCTCAAGTATTTATTATCCCTTTTTGGAGTTAAGCATGGTTTAGATCAATTCTACTCAAATTGTGTTCCACTCAATGGCACCCATCCACATATTACTGATTATTAGACTTGCTGATGTGAGTTTTTTAAAAAAATGAGCTAGAAGCCAGGAGATGGTGGCACATGCCTTTAATCCTAGCACTTGGGAAGCAGAGGCAGGTGGATCTCTGTGAGTTTGAGGCCAGCCTGGGCTACAGTGTGAGTTCCAGGACAGCCAGGGCTACACAGAGAAACCCTGTTTTGAAAAACAAAACAAAACAAACAAACAAACAAAAAAGAAATAGAACTCAAAATTTTTATATCCTAGAACTTTTATATACATTAAGTCTAACAATGAAAACATTAGGTTTCTATTTTGCACATCTTCAGGTTTATTTTTATTTTATTTTTCTAGTCAGCTTGGTGTACCAGAAAAAAAGCATTAATCCATGATAGGTCAGAAAAAAAGTAACAGTCTAAGACACTTTAAAAGGAGGGCTAGTAAGCTGAAAGGCTATTTTCATTGTTTTCTGGGAACAAAACTGACATCTTCCTGTTTTCCTTTTTGTGCATTAAGGAATTGTCTACATACTATATGAGACATCTCTTTATAGTGTAGTAGGCAAAAATATTGTGTAAGTTCATAGCATCTTTATCATCCCAGATTGGAGCCTTGTGCCTATTAGCACTTGTTCTCCCCTTCTTCCCTTTTCCCCAGCCCCTGGCAACCACCATCCCATTTCCTGTCTATGGTTTGGCTTGCTTTGCTCACTCCATTATAATGGAATCATACAGGACTTATCTTTCTATGACTGGTTTCTTTCACTTAGCACAATGTCTTCAACATTCATCCACATTGTAATATATGCACTGTCAACACATTACTTCTTTTATGGCTGAACAATATTCCACAGTATTCCATTATATGACTATTGTCCATATACTGTAATGGAATTCACTATTTTCTCACTGACATACATTTGGGTTGTTTATACTTTTTAGTTATTATGAATCATGCTTCAATGAACCTTAATGTACAAATACATGTTTTTTATTATTTGATATATGTATCTAAGAATAGAATTACTGGATCATTTTTATATTTAATTTATTAAGGAATTACCAAACTCTTTTACAACATTATGTGAAGGTTCCAGTTCCCATTTTCCCCAAATCTTTGTAAATGTTTGTTATTTCTTTAATTTTTGATCATAGCCACTTTAGCCAAGACCACTATGGTCTTGATTTGTATTTCATTAATGTCTTATGATGTTTATTCATACATTGGCCATTTGTATATCTACTTTGAAGACATATCTATTCAAAT
This sequence comes from Peromyscus leucopus, assembly GCF_004664715.2. Classification (NCBI taxonomy): domain Eukaryota; kingdom Metazoa; phylum Chordata; class Mammalia; order Rodentia; family Cricetidae; genus Peromyscus; species Peromyscus leucopus. The sequence goes on along the minus strand of NC_051069.1, from coordinate 9,418,984 downwards.
TCTTTGCTTGCATTTTAACTGTTTTTTTGTATTTCTATTATTGTGTTAAAAGAGTATTTTTATATACCCTGATACTATAGGCTTCTCAAATATATACTTTGCAAATCTTTTACCATATTCTGTTTTATTTGATAAAATCCAAATAATTTATTTTTACTTTGATCATGTTTGCTTTTGTCATCACAGCTAATAAATCATGGCTAATCCAAAGTCATGAAGACTTATACCTGTGTTTCTTACTATGTACCAGGTAGTTTTAATTCTTCTGTTTCAGCTGTTGATCCATCTTAAGAACTTTTTGGAAAGGGTACCTTGGAGAATTCCAACCTTATTATTTATAGGTTTTGTTTATATTAAAAAGACTATTTTTTCTTCCACTGAATTGCTTTAGTACCCTTTTAGAAATTAATTGATCATAAAGTATGGGTTTATTTCTTTATCCCCATCTCATCCTATTATATATACATTTATATGTAGTTTATTTAGCTCACAACTTTGGAAACTACAAGTCCAGGATTGGTACCACTGTCAATACAGCCTTTGACCCCTTAGCTATATCACATCACAGCAGATGGCACTATAGTAGGAACTCTATTGAGCCGGGAGAGATCTCATGGTGAGTCAGGAAGCCCAGAAAGTGGGGAGAGGCCAGTCTTGCTCTCCTGCAAGGACTAAACAGTATTCTATGAGAATTGCATCAGTCTCTTCCAAACGGGATTTCTCCACTAGCTCCATTTCTTAAAAGTTCTACCACCTCTCATATCATATCACTGGGAAACTGGAGGTCAAGCTTCCACCACAGGAACCACTGGGAAACACATTCAAACTGTATCCAAATCTGTATCCAAACTGCGATTACTGATGCAGCAGTGAGCCTTGTGTGAAGAGACACATTCTTGGGTTTCATTATCCCAAACCAAAGATTCTGATTTTGTTAATTTGGGTAGAGCCCAGGAATCTGTTCTTAGGGTCTCTGGTAATGAAACACAAGTTACTTTTCAAAATTACTGACTCTGAAGTTCAAGTTGACTGTGACTATTACTTGATTTCTTAAAAAAAGAGATTTTTTTTTTCAGTTGTACTACAGAGATTTATTGTTTCATCACCCACTTATGTGGGCTTATTGTGGAAAAATACGAAAACCCAAAGAATGAGAATTACTCAGAAGATGGGGGTGGAGTGGGGGGAGGGGAGCTCAGAGAGGGAGCATGTGCCCTTCAAGTCCAAGGCTGTGGATCTCATCCCAGCAACTAAACAATAACGTTCTTGGCCAGGCTTAGTGGTGCACGCCTTTAATCCCAGCACTGGGGAGGCAGAGGCAAGTGGATTTCTGTGAGCTCGAGGCCAGCCTGGTCTACATAGGAAGTTCCAGGATAGCCAGGGCTACATAGTAAGACCCTGTCAAAAGAGATATTATTGATTAGCAGCTAGAAAGGGTGGGCTTGTCTTTGGACTATAGGATTGCAGCACAAAAAGTTCAGAAGCATCAGTTTATTTGAATTTGTTCATTTTAGATAATTTTTACTTTATTTTTGTCAAATTTTCTTGGTCATGATGTGCAAAAACCAATGGCCAGTCTCTTAGGTCTTTTTTTTTTTTTTTTTTTTTTTTTTGGTTTTTTGCGCCTTTCCTGGAACTCACTTGGTAGCCCAGGCTGGCCTCGAACTCACAGAGATCCACCTGGCTCTGCCTCCCGAGTGCTGGGATTAAAGGCGTGCGCCACCACCGCCCGGCCAGGTCTGACATCACTTTAAAGAATGAAGCATTGTTATTAAAGGGGTTAAGCCCTAGCTTGAGTGAAAAAAAAAAAAAAGAGAGAGAGATTAGTGTTTTATATGAAGCTTGCAATTTCTATTCAAGAGAAAAATGACATGTGGTGTCCATTTGAATCCTTAGAGTTATGTGAGCCACTAAAATACTGCTAAGGCCTAAGCTGGGAGTCAGATTAAAAACTTGCTCATCAGGACCACACCATCAGCTCTTTTTAGCAGTTGTCCTCTGCATTCTAGAACTTGGAGACTTTGGATCTTTAGAGGCCATATGGAGGTTTAAAAAGGTTAGTGGTGAAGGTCTACCTCCCTTTGGAGAAATGGAGTGGGTGTATGGCCCACATAGGTGCTTGGATTTTTCTTCCTCTTCTCTTTAACAAACACTATTCTTCTTGAGTTTGAGGGCTGTCTGGCTCTAGAAACTAAGCTCCCCAGGAATCACTCTAGCCAGACATGCATTATGTGAAGTACAGAGAGGTACACCATAAATTAGTTACAGTCTTGATTTGGGTTCCATTGTGACGTTTCAGCTTCACCTCCAACATCAGAGAGCTCTGTTGTCTTATGAGCCTGGCTTTCAAAATGGCAGCGAGTTAAAGCAAGTCTAGTGTATTTCAAAGAAAAAGTTTCAAACTATTAAATTTAACTAACGGGTTCAATGGGAACCTTACAAAATTGACCCTGTTCATTGTAAAATGTGTACGGTTTACAAGAAAAAAAAAAAAGATGGTTTAGCACTTGTTTACAATACAGCATGAGGTATTTTCAGCCCTTGTATAGAAATTAACCAGGATCGTTAGTTAATTAACACCTCACCTTAAAATTGGTCTCGCCTTGCATATTAGGTGCTGATATTTCTTGATGGATGATGAAGAGATTGCGAGCAAAGGTCGTGAGGACCCCCTGGAGATCCACACCGATTGTTCTGTTAATGATATCCAAACAAATGAGTTTACCAGCGATTCTCCTCACATGCTTAAAAACAATCGCCCTCTCATTTGTACTGCTGGTGATGGAATTTAATGAGTATTTTCAATCTCACAAGGTGGCAATCTTCAGGGAGATATGAAAGATGAGACTCCATTTTAACTTGTCAACAGAAAGGATTTGTGTAATAAATATTTTTTATTAATCAACTTAGCAGAATATAGCAATAGGTTCAGACATTTCTAGTAAAAGGCTACTACTAAACTAGGACAGCAGAGCTGATTTTACAAAGAATCATTGCTAAGTGTCATTTGTGTCTAACAATTTTCTTATCTATACAGACATTTGCATCTCTGGCTTCCAGAGGCTTGTCTGAGTTTTCTTTTCTACTTCGGGTGTTAACAAGTAATTTCTGTTGCTTATGAGTAACTATGTTCAAAGACACATGTCTCCATTCATGAACAGCTAGCTACTGTTATTCTATACCATCTATACCATGGCCAGAGAACATGTCAAATGAGTAGATTATAGTTTAACGTGAGAAAATCCAAAGAATTTTCTATTTTTTAAGACCATATCAAAGGAAAAAACAAAAAAGGTTAGGTGTGTATATTGGTGTTATTATTATTTTAGATAGGGTCACATTATGTAGTCCTGGCTGGACTAGAACTCACAGAGATCTGCCTGCCATGTGCTGGGATGGCATGTGCCACTGTGTCTGGCATGAGTGGATTAATTTTTAGTAAGTATTACTCTTAAGGGATCTAACACTCAAGTGAAGGGAGAGGCCCCTTAAGTCAAAACTGGGCTGCTTCCACAGCCCCTCCTGAGAACAAGCCCTGAAATCAGAGCTTCCTGCTTCCTAGATGTGGAGGTCAGGTTTTTGGTGTGTGTGTGTGTGTGTGTGTGTGTGTGTGTGTCTTACCATCGGCTAACTTGTGGAAGCTACTTAACTCTGAGTCTTCATTTCCTTTTCTACAGTGACTGACTTGGACCAAATCAGAGACTCTGAGCTTTTTGAGTTACAGTCCCCAAACCCAAGGACAAGCCTACCCCTTCTATGGACAACAATTCATAGCTCTTCATTTAAGAAAATAAATAAGCTGCTGGTGTTGACGCTCGCCTTTAATCCCAGCACTTGGGAGGACCAGGCTGGCCTGCTCATGTTACATAGTGAGTTCTAGGACAATCAGGGCTACCATAAGCAAACACAAAAGAAAATAAATAATAGTCAAAAATCAACTCCAGACTGAGTAACTTTGAAAAGTAATTTGTGTTTAATTACAGAGTTAAGTGTTAGACACTAAGTTCTTAGGGCAACAGATTCCTAATGTCTAAGAAGATTAACAATGTCAAGATCTGGGTTTGGATATCTAAGAATGTCTGTTTTCACTAAGCTCCTTGGGCATTTTTCATGTACATATTAAAAATAGAGATCCACTTAAAAATTTTGTAGGCATATGCATGCATGTGTAGATGTATGTGTGCACAAATGGTTTAATGCCTTCTCTACTAATTCATTTTAAGAATTTTCTTCATATTTCCCTTCCTTGGAATTTCTCCAATTCTATATATTCCAGAAATATCCCAGAATAAATAGAGTTGTGGTGAGGTTTTCCCAGAAAAGCCAAACCACAGATGTCTGGTCTGAGGGTCATCCACTCTTGAACTGTCTCCCATTTTTCCTAAAGGGCTGATTGACTGATACTCCATACCTGGCATGACATGATTTCAGTAAAGCCGAACATGCCGAGCCATCTCCTGAAAATCTTTTATTAAAATACTAGAGAAAATTAAAGAGCATCTTTCTTGTTTCTGTGTAAATTGTATAAAATGAGACTATCTCCTGGACACTGCCTCTGAAATAACCTGTTCTCAACTGCCCATGTTCACAGCTTAGTACAATTCCTTTTGTGTAGCTGTTATTCTAACCTTCATTCAGCTAGATACAAGTGAGAATTGCAAGGACATCTGGAATCTTCTCTAATATTTAGAAAAAGTAAATAAAAAATTCTGTAAAAGAATAAAAGGAAATTCTGTACAAACGTAAACAATGATGTACCTTAATTCACAAAACTCCAATAATCATTACATAGCTAGGTTTCCTCAATAAACCTGCCACTTACTGTAACTTTAGTGAATAAAAGTCTAGGGTGAGAATTACTCGATAGATGACCTGCTTTGGGACCCAAACAAGTCACATATCTTTTCTAAGCCTGTTTCCCATCTATAATAAGAGTGTTGCTTAATCACCAGGGCCCTTCCCTGCTCCGACATTCTCTAGCTCATGATTGCAGTAAGGGATGAGAAAATGAAGGGGCATACAACATAGTGGAAAAGGCAGTAGACTCTGAAGTCCATTTCAGTGGGGTTCTTTCTGTAGAATGTGTGAGTAGCAATGAGTTCCTAGGAAGAACACTGATAGGACTATTTCTGCTGCTGAAGCTGGGATGCAGGTGAAGGTGTAGGGACACCTAGGTGAGTTCCACTTGGCTACCAGTCTGATTATTTTTTCTGCGGGCCTCAGTATCAAATCTACCTTTCTGATAGCTTGATGACTGGGAGCTTGGTCATCAAAGTCCCTTATAGCTCTTAAATTCTGTAGTGATTTTCCTCTTGCCTGGTACTTCTAAGCCTAGGGCCCCACTACATAAATTTTCCTGTGGTCCACATGCCAGGAGCTTTTCCTATCCCCTATTAATACTTCCCCATGTCATTCTGTCAGTTTTGGGACACAAATCCTGCTCCTGACACTGGGTGCCACTTGCTGACAAACTGCCTTCATGCCAGCACCCTACTGATCTGCATCTCCCAAAGTGGCCTCATTTTGAAGATCTTATGGTCAGGTTCCCACTTTGTGACTTTCAGATTGTCTGTCTACTCTTTGTGGTTAAAATTTTGCTAATGGTGAGAGCTTGTTCCCTCAGATGACCTGCTCCTATTCACCTGAATCCTAGATCTGGATTTGGCTCTCCTACCTGGCTCTCCCACCATACCCCATGTGCATGAAGGTTTATCAGTTGCAGCCCTAGGGCAGCTTGTCCTTAGTAGTTCACCTTTTATGCCAGCTGGTGGACAGTAAGAGTTCATATATCTGTGTTCTGATTTCTAGTTCTTGTAATAAACAAATGCATTTGCCTGAGTTCCTGAGCTTAAAAATGTACTTGGAGCTTGCATCTTTCCCATCTAATTAGATTCCTACTCTAGAAAATACTTATTTTTATTAGCTTGCTAACATCAAATCCAATTGACTGCTTTGTTTACCTAGTCATGGTAGTTGCCTTGTTGTTTTTGACCTGCTGCTGACCTAGCATCACAGTGGCACATCTGTGGAGTGTAGACATATAGGTTAGGGGCTCACAGCAAGGACGGAGCTAAGAGATAGGATATCACTGGGAAGCAGAAGGCAGCTCCTTTCTTACTTCCTGTTATTGTGGATGTAAATACCTGGACAGATGAAATGGACATGTTTGTGTAGATGTTACAGATAGAGTCCTCATTTCTGGCATCACAGCACTAGATTAAACTGTAGCCACATTCTAGCTCCAAAGAAGAAGAAACAGCACTTTCATGACTGTAAAAACATTGGTGGGGGTGAGTGGCTCTATCATCAGGACTCTGCTCAACATACACATTCCCTGAGAAGACCACATCTGAACCCAAACTGGCTCCAACCCTACTTTGGAAGAACATCTGCCCAGGTCACCAGAGCACTTTTCTAAGCATTACAGAATGACAACTAGCTTTTCACAATTGGGTCATCTGAGCTGGCTCCCTATCAATAATATTTGAGCCTTGTATGTGTATGAGTTTATGTTAAGCATAGACTCCTACCTGATAATTAGGATAACTATATTTAGAACCTGACAACAACATCTACAGGCATTTTGTGAAGTACTGGAGGATCCAAATAAAACAAGATAAATCAGCATGCTGATTAAAACTCAAGAGAAGCATCAATCTTGTTGGTGTTATAGACAATTTTTTTAGCTTATTACATATCATAGACATACTTCATACTTACAACATGCCCAATTTGTATCTCTTCAGAGGTTCATATAATATAAAAACAGTTCCTTGTCTGTCCTATAAGGTTTCAGTGAGAAGAAAACAAACAGCATATTTATATAGGAAGCAAAGACAATATAGTCTACCATGGGCAATAAGACTGACCTGAATTGAAATCTAGAGCTACCTTCAAGTACCATTAAAGGGGGTTGCCTCCAGAAAAGGGAGGCAGTATGCTCTAGGGTGGTGGTTTTATTTAGTATATTCCTTACAACACCTACATCAGAATCATCTATTACACCTGTTAAGATGAGCTTCAGGGGCATCAGTGAAATTTAGAATCCTTGGACTTTGCCTTTTAGGGCCTTCTTGGGTGATAATCAAAAATTGAGAACCACTGTTATAAGAGCAATCCATAAAAAAGAAAAAGGGCCGGGCGTTGGTGGCGCACGCCTTTAATCCCAGCACTCGGAAGGCAGAGCCAGGCGGATCTCTGTGGTGAGGCCAGCCTGGTACAAGTGAGCTCAGAAAGCGCAAAGTACAAGGAAACTGTCTCGAAAAAAAAAAAAAAAAAAAAAAAAAAAAAAAAAAAAAAAAAGAAAAAGGTGTGTGTGTGTGTGTGTGTGTGTGTGTGTGTGTGTGTTTGAAAAAGAATTTGAGGGTGAAAGAGATAGCTCAAGTGGTTAAGTGTCTACCTTACATGCATGAGGACCAGAGCTTGATACCAAGAACTCACACATTATAAAAGCTGGTTGAAGGGGCACACATGACCCAGCACCTAGCACTGGGAGATGGAGACAAGTCGATCCCTGGGGTTTTCTGGCCAGCCAGCCTAGCCTAATTGGTGAATTCCAGTTTAGTGAGAGGCTAGGGAATAATAGGCAAGGTTGTCCCTCTGGCCTCCACAGCATATACCCACACATGTACATGTACCTGCATGCACATACATGAACATGTGCACACATATAGACACAGAAAAGAATTTGAGTTTCAGTGGGAAATCACATGTAGTATAGCACACCCTAATACTTTATGACATAGATTTTATAAGACATTTTATAGCTCTGTAAGTGATGGCTTGAAATACTGTCTTTGCTGATTTGAAAAAGAATGGTTCCCTTAGGCTCACATGTTTGAATGCTTGGTTCCCACTTGGGAAGGTTTAAGAGGTGTGGCCTTGTTGGAGGAGGTATGTTACTGGGGATGGGATTTGAGGTTTTAAAAGCCCACATCAGGCCAATACACACTCCCTCCTTCTTCTCTCTTCCTTCTCTATTCTCTCTCTCTCTCTCTCTCTCTCTCTCTCTCTCTCTCTTCTCTCTCTCTCTCTCTGCCTCCTGCTTGTGGATCAGATATAAGCTCTCAGCTACTGCTTCCAGCACCATGTCTGCCCACTGCCATGCTCCCCACCACAATGCTTATGAACTGACCCTCTGTAAGCAAGCACCTGCTTAAATGCCTTTTTCTGTAAGTGTTGCCTTGGTCATGGGATCTCTTCACAGCAAAAGAAAAGTAACTAAGACAGAAGTTGGTACCAGGAAGTGGTGTATTGTTGTGACAGGCCTGATCATGCGGATTGTTGAAAGAATGTGGACTTTGGGACTTAGGATTAGGAAAATGGTTGAATGCTATAAATAGGGATTAATAGCTATCTTAATAAGAGCTTGGAAGACAGTAGTGGTGAGAGTAATGTGAACTGTGGAGGCCCAGCTTAAGAGGTTTCAGGAGGGGACAATGTTAGCAACTGGGCTAGAGACCATTCTCTTGATGTTTTGGTAAAGAACATGGCATTTTCTTTCTGCCCTGTCCAAAAAGAAATCTGCTAGAGGCCAAATTGAAGCATTTTGGAGTAATATCATTGGCAGAGGAGATTTCAAGACATTCTAATATTGACTGTGTCATGTGGTTATTAGTGATTACCCTTATGCAGATCTACAACTAAAAATGCAAGCAGGGAAAAAGAAATACAAAGTGTACAGTTTAAGGAGAGAAAGAACACTAGGAAATTCAATGTTAGAACCTCGGTTTGTACTGGAAGAGATGAGAAGGAATGGAATAAAGGGAATGGTGCCCTCAGGGCAAGACCCTACCCAGCTAAGCTTCCAATTTATAAAACAGAAATGCCTAAGGAATCTTGTCCTAAGCAAAAGAAAGCTTATGCAACAAAGGAAAGCATCCACAGATCAACAGTAACTAAGACACATTTAGTTTACATTTAAGTGTAGTTTTTAAAGACTTCAACATTTAAAAGTTTAGTGCAGAATTTGAGAAATGGATGGCTTAGTGGTTAAGAGTGCTCACTGCTTTTGCAAAAAAACCTTGGATCTGTTACCAGCACTTACTTCAGGTAGCTCACAACTGACTATAACTCCAGTTCCAGGGAATCCAAGGACCATCCTCTGGCCTGTGAGGGCACTTGCACCAGGAATATAACGCCCCCCACACACAAGAACAAACCCACACACAGACACAAAATCACTGCACTCACAGGAACATGCCCAAACATACATATACATAATTAGAAGTAAATATAAGGACCAATCTGAGTTCTTGCCCTCTCGGCCTTCTTTTCTAGCCTATCTCCATTCCTTTCTCTCATTCACCAGCCTGTCATAGAAGCACTCTCTACCAAGGACTCCATAGCCACCACAGTTTTCTAAGATCCAGAGATGGCAGCAACAACCAAAGAATGGAACATCCTCCCAACAAGACCAGATATTGGCATCAAGAAACATCTTAAACATCGTAAGTCCAGATGCAAAGATCCTAGTCCAAAACCACAAACATGAACAGCCAAGACAATATGCCTCCTCCAGAAGTCTTTAACCCTATTACAGTAGACCTGAGAAGTGCAATATTGCTGAAGCACAAGACAAGGACTTCAAGATAGCAATTATGAATATATTCAAGGACCTTAAAGAGAATGTGAATAAATCCCTTAATGAAGTCTGTGAAAACACAAACAGTTGAGTGAAATAATGAAAGTAAAACAGAGAGATAGAGTCATTAAAGAAAACCCAAGCTGAAATAAAACTAGAAATGAAAATTGTAGGATGTCAAACAAAAACCCTTAGAGGTAAGCCTCACCAACAGATTACAAAACATAGAAGAAATAGTCCAAGGTGTTGGAAGCAAGGTAAAAGAAATGGTTAACTCTGTCAAAAAAATGTTAAACCCAAAAAAATAATCCAGGCACAAAGCATCCAGGAACACTATGAAATCAGGGACACTATGAAAGGACCAAATCTATGAATAATAAGGATAGAGGAAGGAGAAGAAACTCAGTTCAAAGGCATGGAAAATATTTTTAACAGTGTCATAGAAAATTTCCCTAGTCTAAAGGAGTTACCTATCAAGGTAAAAGAAATATACAGAATACCAAAATGACAGGACCAGAAAAGAAATTCCCCATAATACATAATTATCAAAACACTAAATGTACAGAACAAAGAAAGAATATTAAAAGCTTCAAGGAAAAAAGACCAAGTATCGTATAAAGGTAGGTCCATTAGATAACATCTGACTTCTCAATGGAGACTCTGACAACCAGAACACCTATACAGACATTCTACAAACTATAAGAGACCACAGATGCTAGCCAACACTACTATTCCCTGCAAAACTATCAATCACAATCAAGGAAGAAAGAAAAGTATTCCATGATTAAAACACATTTTAGCAGTTTTTAATCTACCAATCCAGCTCTACAGAAGGCACTAGAAGGAAACCTTCAGTTTGAAGAGGTTAACCACACCCAAGAAGACACAAGGAATAAATATAATCCCAGAACAGTAACCCAAAAGTGGGGGGGGGGGCACATGGCGACAACAAAATAACAGGAATGAATAAAACTGCTCACTGAGAACTCTCGATATCAATGGTCTCAATTACCCTAATAAAAGGACACAGAGTAACAGATTAGAAAAAGGATCTTTGTGCTTCATTCAGGAAATATACCTCACCATCAAGGATAGACATTACCTCATAATAAAAGGATAGAAAAAGGCATTCCAAGGAAATAGACCCAAGAAGCAGGCAGCTGTACCATTTTAATATCTAACAAAATAGGCTTCAAACCAAAACTAATCAGAAAAGATTGGAAATGATATTACATACTCATCAATGATACATACTCATCAAAGGAAAAGTCCACCCAGAGGATATTGTAATTCTAAACATTTATGCACCAAACACAAGGACACCCAAGTTCATAAAAGAAACACTACTACAGCTGGAACCACATATTAACCCTCACACAGTGATAGTGGGTGACTTCAATAACTCACTCCAGCCAATAGACATTCAGGAAAAAACTAAACAGAGAAATCCTGGAGCTCAATAACATCATAAATCAAACAGGCCTAGCAAACATATTCAGATATTTTTACCCAAGCACAAAAAAATGTACTTTCTTAGCTGCTCCTGGGGCTTTCTCCAAAAATGACCATATCCTTGGTCTATTTATTGATTTTTAACCTCCTTTTCTGGGAATTAAATCCATAGGCAGCAGAACTTTTCTTCCATAGTTTAAAGTATGATTTAATCATTGTGCACGTCCATAGGTCCTATTGAAAAGCCATCAGTCCCACTGGACCAATGATCAGACAGTTGATGGGCTATTGTGTTTTTATCTACTTTTAAGATTTTATCTTTCTTTTAATCTTCAAAACTGCATGAAGTTTCAAGGTGTGGCTGTCTTTAAATGTACCTTGCCTATTATTTGCAGTACTTGTGGAATGTGAAATTCTATATGACTCACCACTGTTGGAAAGTTTTTGTCGGTATATATTTCAAGTTTCCTCATCTCTTGAGACACTAGTTGCATGCATGTTACTTTTTATGGTTTGTTTTGTTTCACTTTCCACATATCTCCAGTCTGTTTCTGTGTGGCCATTATTTTTTTCTCTGTAATTTTGAATATTTCCCATGGCCTGTTTTCTAGTTCAATAATCATTTTTACTGTGTTATTTTTCCTATTACATTACTGTATAAAATTACTAGGGTCAACTTTTGTGACAGTTTTTAGTTCTGTAATTTTTACTTGACTTCTAAAAAGCAGATTCAGGGCTTCTGTGAAATTACCTTGTTAGTCTAAAAACATATCCTCTTATTTTCTTGAATATTAATCATAGTTATTTTAGAGTTTCAGTCTGATAACCTAAATATTGGATCTCTTGTGGACTTTGTTTTTCTATTTCCTTTCAATTCTTTGGTCCTGTCCTTTTAGTACATTTTATGATTTTTATTGGAGTTTAGTAACTTAAAAAACTGCAAAGGCTCTGTATCAGCAGTTCTCAATCTGTGGGTCATGGTGCCCCTGTGGCAAACCTCTATCTCCAAAAATATTTACATTATGATTCATAATGGTATCAAAACTGCAGTTATGGAGTAGCAGTGAAAGTAGCTCTGTGGTTGCGGGGCGGTCACCACAACATGAGGTATTCAGGGTCGCAGCACTAGGAAGGTTGAGAACGACTGCCCTAGATGGTGTTATTGTTCAGCATGGTAGATCCTAGTTTGTTTTTGTCAGAGAATGGCAGTTCATCTGCATATACCAAGGGCAGAGTTTAGAATGCAGTTTTCCCATCCTCCTTGTGTTTGGTCTTTTACCATAGGCGCAAATGCCCCTCTTCTCGTGCTCTTTTTGAAGTTCCACCTGAAAGCTTGGGGTGTTTATGAGGATCCTCCCAGCTTAGCAGCTTGGGAACTTTAATCCCCAGTATCACATGGTTTTTGAAGTCCTTGCCAGGTCTTTAGCCTTCCAGCTACTCATTGTATTAGGTTTCTGGAGTCTTGAGCTATTCTTCCACAAGGTAGCATCTTCCCATGATTTAAATGGCACCTGAACACAGGGTGTTAGCTTCTTCTTTGTGGTTATCTTTGCACTAGGAGTTTAGACTCTGAAGTCCTAAACTCTTTGGCTATTCTGAAGTTACCGTTTTCTCTCCTTAGACCAGTAAGATTGTTATTTCTGTTTGGATCTTTTGTTTTCAAAGCAAAGCAAGACAAAACAACACAACCTAAAACAAACAAACAAAAAACAAGGGTAAATTTGACAGTCCTATTCTTAAGGACCATAGTTCTTCATGTATTGATTGATTGGTTGCTTCAACTGCAACTGTTTTCAAAAAGTTGTTCTATAGGTATTTGTCCAAGTTTTACAATTAATTTTTGGTGACTAAGTTGACTACAAAATACCTTGTCATAGATAGAATGAAATCTCTAGGCATGGCAATACATTTGTAATTATCTCTCTAGGACAGTTAACTAGGAATTTTTTTCAGCTTTCATCCAAAGGCTTACTCAAAGTTGTTTGTCTTTACTATTCATAAAGTAAGTATTTGGTTTCACTTGTGAGAGATGTGAGGGCAGTGCATCAGAGTGACTTCAGTGTAGACAATTCCACTCTAGTTCCATGGCCTGGTCTTACTCCCTGGAAAGTGCTCTCCCAAGTGTTGCTCCTGGCCATCAGATTCCTTGTTTCTGTTTTACTCAGCCCTGTTTCCCTAGGGGATAACTTAAATTAACTTTTTAAATTTGTTTATATCTTAGTCTTTCTTTTAAAATAATTAATTTGCTCTTATATACTTTCAGACTAGTTACTGGAAAGCACATAAAAACAAGATTTTGCTATGTAGACTTGCAAAGCAGTTCATTATTAAGTCCCAGCTTTCTCATCTACAAAGTCAAAGCAATAATGTTTACTTTTAAAGTTATGGCAAGGATGAAACAAAATATCTGAACATATTTTACACAGTACACAATGCTTTAGAGTAATGTCACACGTGATTATGGGTAACCCATGTGTCTCCAGATCTAGGTCTGGTTCTCTTGATATGGAAAGATACATGCTAAAAAGGAGAAAATAATTATCTGTTCAACTTTCACCACTCAAACCCTGGGGATAAAGGCCACCACTATAATTACTTCTATTTGGAAGGGAAAAGAATGATATAAATGGAAGATAATCTGTAGGGGTTCTGAACTTCCACAGTGTGTGTGGGAAATATTCTCTAGCAGGGAGTTTCCATGAACTTAAGGGGACTCTTGTAAATGCTGTTTTTTTTTCTTTTTTTTTTTCTTTTGTGTGGTCCTTGGTTCTGCCTTCTGATTATTCTTTCCATAATAGTCCTTGGCCATATCTGAAGTAGACATTAGAGATTATGCTTTCCTTAGACCTTCGAAGACTTTCTACCACTTACTACCTATTGAGAGCTGGGACCCAAAGGTTGTTTTAAGTCTTAAACAGGTAGAGCCTCCTTCAGTGCAGATTAATGTTTCTTTTAATTGTTGAAGTCCTCAAAATGTTTTACTACAGGCTAGGGAGATTGTTCAATTTGTAAAGAATTGTCTCACAACTATGAAGACCTGAGTTTGGATCCTCAGGGCCCCATTAAAAAGCTGGGTGTGTGCCTGTAATCCAAGCACTGGGAAATGGGAGGCAGAGATAAGAGGATCCCTGGAAGCTCACAGGCAGGTAGTTAGCCTGGAGTATGTGGCAAAGTCCCAGGCTAACAAGTGACTCAGTCTCAAACAAAAAGAAGTAGAAGATGCCTGAGCACCGACTCCACAAGTGGGCCATGTACACGTGCACTGGCACCCACTGGTGCACACACACACAAACCCAAAACACACGTGCAACTTTAATTCCAGTCGGCTACAATGACTGCATCTGTAGTTCCCTATGAGGTTTTCTTTATTTCTTTGTTTTCTTGTTTCTGGGCCCCTCATTCTCTTAAGTGTAGGTGTCTTAAGCCTGTCAGGCTTCAGTAGGAGAGCGATAGCCTTTGTCTGGTTTTCTTGAGCTGATCTTTTTTTTTTTTTTTTTTTCTTGAGCTGATCTTTCTATATTAAAACATTTGCTAGATGCTGTGATCCTTACTCTGAGGTCCATCCAGAGGTTTTAGTAGTTGGTTGTACTTGTAACTTTAATTTGATCCTTATTACAAGGCTGAGTTTGACTTTTTTGTGTGTGCACACAAGCTCATGTGCTATTGTGCATGTGTGGAGGTGCAAGGACAACTCTGTGGTATTGGTTGTCTCTGTCCACAATCACATGGGTTCAGGTTATCAGGCATGTGTAGCACGCACCTGTGGAGCCAGCTTGCCAGCTTCTTTCAGTCTACTTTTATATTTCCTTTTTGAAGTTTAAACTCAGCTTAGTTTTTCCAGTTTTCCCAAGTTCCTACTTTCTAGAATCTGTTTATTTTTATTTTTGCTATATATTGCCTGATACATTTAGAGGTTCACAGACTTTATATTCTTTGACAAAGCAGTCAACAATGGTCAACATACAAAAAAAAAAGCATTGTATTTTCTAACTGCTTTGCTAATACTGTGGCCATATTAGGTCTTCTAAGTTGTTATAGGTGCCAATTTTGCTAAATATTTCATCACTTCACAATATGATTGTTGAGATGGCCAATTCCCATGAACAGCTTCCATGTCACCCACTGCCTATTATCAAGTCAGTATCAAACTTGTAGGTTTTGTTTGGGAACACATTTGTTTTGATACTAATTTCTGTGCCAACCAGGTAAGCTAGCTATGCTTCCATATTTGAAAAACAGTTGCTAGTTGTTTATAACAACAGAAGCTGCAGTTCTTGCTCATGTTCTTATTCCATATGGATAGCATGTGTCTCCAGTCACTGTTGATACCCCCAGACACCAGACTGTTGCAGTAAGCTGTTGGAATGAGCTCCCATGTTTTCCCAAGGTAAGAAAGAGGGTATCACAACTCAGATGTTCTACATAAATAGGACATATCTCACTTCTGTTCATATCTCATTGGCCAAAACAATTTACATGGTCATGCCCAACTTTGGGGGAGCTCTGAGGAAGTATAGTTCTGTTAAGTACCTGGAAAGCAGAGAAACAGAGTATTTGTAAACAATGCTAATATTTCCCACCATGGCAATATCTAGGCCTCCAAAAATGATTGTTGCTGGTTGTGGGGCTATTTAAGACTGTGGCACACTGCCTATGTATGAGTGATGCCAGCTCCCTTCACACTGTTGCAGAGGGTAAACATAATGCCTTTCTTCATATGGCTTGCATTACAATTTTATTTCATTAAGAAACCAGTGGGGGCATTCAGCAGCATTACAGAAATACAGGAATGAGACCCACCAAGTTACTTACAAACTCAGCAATGCATCTCTCTAACATTCATCAAGAAAAAATAAGCTCATAGGGTAATCTGACACTGCCCACACTCAATTTTGAAAAAAAAAAAACCCACTGAACTTCTGTGATAATAAAGGGAATAAAACCAAATTGAAAGAGGACATTAGAAGATTCTTCCATTGGTAGCATCAACAATAATATATTGTTATTTTGCTTGCTTTTCCTGGAAAAAGCACCCACTTTAAATTCAACCCAAAGTAAAGTCAGGTCGCAGAGGTTACACTTGAATTAGGTAAATGGTTTCCTTTTCATTCTTAGTATAATTGAAAGAGAGAATGAAATCTTAGGGAAGTCCATCTTAAACGTACTCCCCGCTTCTGTGAGGTGGAGGCGGTCATAGGGGCTGTGCATGGAAGGTGCTGCTGCTTCAGCTGAGTGAGAGGTACTGAGACACTTTTCAAATGGATCTCAGAACTCTTTCATTAGGCTGCCAATCATATTTTAGTTAAAGTGAAGCAGTTCTTAAGAGGAAAAAGGCACACATGGGAGAAAGCTGTGTACAGTTATGGGTTCAAATACCAGTTCCATAACATTCTTGGTAATATTCATTCCCTGTGATAGAGACAGCACCTCCTGCCAGCTTGGGTATGAAGAATAAATGTGACGGTGAAGTGCAGGTGCTCAGCCCAGTGGCCAGCAAACAGAAAGTGCTCTAAAATGCTGGCCATCATCTCCCTCCCTGAGAGGAGTCCATCAGACAGGAAGGAGAGCAGGAGGATGAAGAATGCCTGCAATCCCAGGAATTGAGCAGTTGACAAGGGAAGGTTGCCAGGAATTAAAAACCAGCCCAAGCTTCAGAGTAGGATCTTGTCTCAGCAAACCAAAAGAAGATGATGCAGGAAAAGAGGGAGAAAGGGGGAGGGGGAAGAAGAGAAAGGGAAGGGGAGGAAAAGAAGAGGAGTGGTGGTGTGAAGTTCTCACTAGGGACAGATTTCTAAATCAGTTTTTACAGTCAAGACATATGAGAGCCCATCTCAGGAAAAGTCAAGCAATGGTTATCACTTCAGCCTCTCTCTCTCTGTGTCTCTCTCTCTGTCTGTCTCTCTGTCTCTGTCTCTGTTTCTCTCTCTCACACACACACACACTGTGCATATTGCTCCTAATCCATATGTGTGTGTATGATTTATGTGATATGTATCTATGTATATTTATGTATATATAAATATATGTTTATTTATATGTATTTCTTTGCTTTGCTTCTGGTTATCCTCTCTGCTCTCTTCAAATGGGTTCTTCTAATATCTGGGTTTTATCTCTCCTTTGCTTCTGATTCTGTTTTTCTTCTTTGTGTTGTTCCATTACTCTGTTGCCCCTAATCTGTATTTTTCTTTATCTTTGTATCTTTCATCTTTGAATATGAGTAAACCTGCAGGTGTGCCTGTGGAACTGTGATGGCTGTCTGTGATGCCTCTCTGTCCATTCTTCCTGTAGCTTCCATAGCAAGGCTCCTGACCCTCACTGATCTGCTTCCTCTGCACCATGTACTTGCCCCCTGGACCACGACAATCCTCTTATTACAATACTGATCTTAGTTGCAGTATCATAGCCAATGAGGTTTATCCTGGGCACAATTATTGCTAACTAAAAACTTTCCCCAATACCTGCTGTGATAACTTGTAATACACTCAGCATTGGCAATTTTTGACAGTCTCTATAGAGATAAAATTGAAAAAAAAAAAAGAAAGAAGAAAAATAAGTGTGTCCAATCGCTCAAGAAACAAAGATGTAAATAACTCCTTGAGTTCTGGGCTTTACTTTTCTCAAAAGTATTATAACTCCAGTCAAGTGCAAAGCCTTGAGCTCAAGAATAAATACATTTCAGGTAGTAGAATGTGATAAAATATGTTTTGTTTGGGCTTCTTTGAGACTGCCAAATATGCTAATTCACAGAATGTATCCTGTTTTGATACTTTAGAAAAATAAAACGAATAGATTAGCTACCTTGTGGTACATGGGACTATTTCAGTCCCATCAGTTTGGGACTAAAATCTATGGAATTCTGAAGGAATTGTGTGCAGTAGATGTATCAATTTCAAGTAAGTTAGTTTATTCTGGCATTTTTGTTGTTTCTGCATTGCATCAGCTTGAATGTAATTTGCAAAGCAATATGAGCTTCATTATATACCTCTGCACCAGGACAGATCAAGCCAGCCAAAAGGTCTCATGATCTTGACAGTGCTCTGGCAGCTTACTGGGGTTGCCAACTGTCACCCAGGACATTCTGTTCACAGTTGGTACTGTGCTTAAGGTCTGAATGACTTTGAGGGGCCCATAAAAAGCTGACTCTTGAAAAACAATATTGGTTTTGAAGTAGGAAAACTGAAAATTCATAGACATTAGACCTGTGAATGTGGCTCAGTGGCAGACTGCTTGCCTAAAATTAATAGATATTGAGTTGTATCTCTACAAATCAAAAATTCAATTAAGTTGCAACTGTATAATTGTCATATCATTATATTTAATGTGGGCCATGAATTTATTTGTGTACCATTGATGTGATGTGGGGTTGGGTTTGTCAGGTCAGCACTGGTCATGTAGAGTCTTAGGGCATCTTGGAGTGCCAGAGATGTGAAAATATGTGTCCAAATGGAAAAATAGGAAATTATTTTTACAGAGTAGCATGAGTTTCTGGACACAAACTGGATGTCCTGGTTTAGGAATAAGACTCTGTATTTCACATGCTCCATGAAGCTACATTTTGATGGAGCACCTGCACAGGGACAAAAATGGGGTACTACCTCTCTCTTTACAAAGTAATCAGAACTCAGCCGGGCGGTGGTGGTGCATTACTTTAATCCTAGCACTTGGGAGGTAGAGCCAGGAGGATCTCTGTGAGTTTGAGCCCAGCCTGGTCTACCGAGTGAGATCCAGGACAGGCTCCACAACTACACAGAGAAACCCTGTCTTGAAAAATCAAACAACAAAGTAATCAGAGCTCATTATTCCTGAAAGATACCATCACATGTAAGCAGCAGAATGATAAAGGCTTCATTTTATTGTTCCCCAATTGTATTTTTAACCCTAAAACACTTATGTTTAAGGGTTAAAAATACAATACTGGAAACAGGGCCTTTAAGGAGGTCACTAAGTAAAATGACTCTGAAGAGTAGACCCTGATCCTTTAAAATTAGTGTCCTTATATAAAAGACATCACTTCGTGTGTGTGTGTGTGTGTGTGTGTGTGTGTGTGTGTGTGTGTGTGTTTTAAAGAAACAAGAAGAAGATGGTGGTCTACAAGCAAATAAATAGGTTCCCTTACCAGGAGCCAAATCTACCAGTGGCTTGATTTTGGACCTTACCCTCCAATTGTGAGAAAACAAATTCTTGCTGTGGAAGCCACTCTGTCAGTGCTATCTGTTCTATTTGTCTGAGAAGACCAAGAGGATATTCCTAGTAGTAGGCAGGCTCTGGAGGCTCAGGACGTGCCTTCTGCAGGATCAAGAGATGCCCCCAGGGTAATCCTAAATCTGGTAACCAGGGCTATTGCTCTATGATGTGGCTGTGCAAATCCAGAGAGGAAGGGAACTTTCCAGCACTAAGTGCTACCCCCTGTGGAGCTGCTGTTGTGCAGGTGCCTGCCCTGTACAATGCTTAACCTTCTCTGAACACACCCACCTAATCTTAAAAAACACCTGTTTGAACGGGCAGCAGTTTATCGGCCATCTAGATCCCGTACATACCTGACTGGTCCAGCCCCGATGAACTATAACCCCTCATACCTCAAGGTCATAGCCAATGCCATGGGCCTTACACATCTGGAGAAAAACGTAATAGAAGACTAGGGAGAGATTGTCGTGCTTCAGCTGGGTAGTCATCACTGCAAAGCGACTGGTTTCCGGTGACTAGAAAAGTCACAACTGAAAGTTAGACTCTTAAAAACTTTCAAATCAAATTTTAACTTTATAGTTATAGATTTGCAGAAAAGTTACCAGATAACACAGACATGTTTATTCCACCACAGTTGCACTGCTGTTACTATCTTACGTTGCTTTGGAACATTTATAATAACTAGAGAACCAAACTGCTATATTACTATTATCTATCTAAGTTCATACTTGATTTGAATTTCATTAGTTTTCCCCTACTTTCTCTTTCCTGTTCCAGGATCTCATCTTATATTTAGTGTCATAGTATCCTCAGTCATTATTTCCTTATGTTCCTCAGGTCTTTCACAGTTTTTCAGATTCCCATGTTTTTTGATGAACTTGACAGTTTTGAGGTATACTGGTTAGCTAGTTCATAAAACCCCATTGATTTGCTTTTTTTTCTGATGTTTTTCTCATGATTGTACTGGAGTAGTGTGAGAGAGAAAGGCCACACATATAAACCAGTCTGCATCACCTCATTTCAAGGGTATGCTATTGTACTTTGGGTGCTATTTCCTAAGGTCTCATGTTAAAGGATGGTGCAACCATGAGGAGGTAGGATCCTGTGGAAGATCCTTAGGTCATTGGTTGGAGACATGCCCTCAAAAGGGATTGTCAGAATGTTGGCTTTTTAGTTTATCTTTGACTTCTTGGCTCATCATGTAAGTGGTTTTATTTCACCACGCATTTTCTAGTATTGCAGTCCATCCCCCCAACCAGAGGTCCAAAGTAATAAATGGGCTAGTCCACCATAAAGTGGAACCTCCAGACTATAAGCTAACTAAAACCCCTGTCTTATTATCTCAACGCTGACGAACACAGTATCAACATGACATATTATCAATGGTGCTAGAAATAGCAGTCTTCCTTCCCATACTGTACTTTATAGAAGTAAGCCACTTTAGGGTTAACTAAAAGCCCCTCTTCAAGGTAGCCAATTTGGAACTAATTGCATTTTCAGTTGGGAAACTGCTATTTTTAAAGATTTTATTAGTAGATATTAATTATACTTACAAACAGGTTTCATTATGGCATTTTCACACATGTACACAATGGATTTCGATTATAGTCACCTATTACTCCCTCTTGTCCCTCTCTCCCCTGATGATCTCTTTCCTTTTCCTACGTAGCCCTTCTGCTCTTCATGCCTTTCATTTTATTCTTCATACCTATTAATTGGACCTACCCCAGAGACTGGCTATAGTAGGCCCAGAGAACTTTACTTATATAGTTCCTAAAATATTTAAAATTTAACTGCACAAATTAAAGTATTAGAAGCTAAGCAGCTTTGTAGCACAGCATTTGTAACATTATATATTTGCCTTGGACAATCAGTTGCTTCTGTGTGATAATTGGAAGTTTGGAGACCTGCATACAGAACCATGATCAACTTTAGAGTTATAAAAGATGAATGTTCTTGGCCCAGGTCTTGAACTTAGTGGCCACAGGTGCTTGGACTTCCACAGTAACTTGAAACAGAAGTAAAAAAAAAAAAATGGGCTGGCACACAGCTGGCTTTGGGGTACCTGGAGATCTGTAGGCAGACATCAGGCTCTGTCTAAGAAGCTGTGTGGGAGCTGAGCTGATTGAGTGCCATCAGAGAATAGATAGCTTTACTCTTCTTTCTTCCTGTGTTAAGGATACTCTTCCTACATTTAGGCAGAGTTCAGATCATGTCTATACAAATGTTAGGCCCTTGCATAATAATGTGTCTTGAGTCATGTATTGCCATTAGGATTGTCCCATCTGTACCTACTAGGACATTTTTATTTTTAACAGAGACACAAAGACAAACATTTTCCCTATCAGTGGGGGTACCATTTAATGTTTGATACACATATGCATTCACAATATTTAAATCAGATAAGTATTTTTCTCTTTAAACACTTATCATTTCTTTGTGGTAAAAACTTTCAAAGTTCTTTCTTAGGTTACTTTTTCTTGTTTATTGTGCAGTAGTACATAACTACTGTCTATAACCACCATGTTGCAAATATTTTGGTGACAAGAGCCATCTAAGAGAAGCTCTGACTCAGCTGCCTAGACTCTACCATGCTAGACAGGACCATGTACCTGCCTTCATAGTGAAGGCCCAAAAGCCTGAGCCTTTGCGAGTGGATGTGAACTGCAACATCCATTGGAATTCCACGGTGGCTACTGAGCATGTAATTGTATGATAATTGCCATGAATTCACATGATAATCCCATCCAAGTTTATATTTGTCTTCTACACTTGTTTTATGCTACCTTAGTATAAAAAAGCACAACAAAGATTATGCCACAGTCAGTGAGAGAGGCAGGGGAGTACCTGGTAGGTAGAGTACCCTCCATACTGTGGTACTTGGTCATAAAGCTCAACAGAAGAGAAGAGCTCTTGGCCCAGCAGAATATGACTTCTGGATGTCAGTAAGACGGGGCCACCCTGAGGCCACTTCTCAGTGAAAACAAACTGTTTTTCCCCTTGCTCAGTCCTAAGCTTAAAATGCATGAAGAATCGGAAAAGAGTCAGGATGTTTGATATGCCTCTTAGCTGCTGCTTCTTTTCCATTATTGTCAACTTCTTAGTCTATAACTTTATTGTCTAGGAGTTCTGGAGGTGAGGATACAAGCAGAATTCCTTAAACAAAGGGCATATGGAATCAAGAAGGCTGTGATTCAAAACCTGTGAGGCCATCGACTATCTGTGTGATCCTGAATTCATTTAACATCTAAATCTGATAAATAGTACTTACGATTTTGTCACTATTCCTTTGAAAGGATTTCAGACCATAAACAAATATAAATTTCTAGGCTGTTCCTTCCTCTACTGATACCACTTGTCTCCTGGGATTCTGACCATCACCACAAGATTTATTGTTTTTCCAGGTTGCTCCTACTCAGGAGTCCTCAGGGTCGTTTCTTTGCCTTTAAGCTGAATCCAGAGCCTAGCTTAGTGGGCAGACTCTTCCAGAGTCTCAGTGAACTTCTCTAGTTACCCTCCCTCTTCTAAGTATTTGCCATCTTCTAAGAGACCACAGGTCTTTATAGATAATCTCCCCTCCACCAATGGAGGTCTTCCCTTCCTTTCTACCCAGGAACTACTCTAGTTTTTAAGGCCTGACCAAGTTCCATGTATGTTTAATGAGCCCCCTGGCCCTGCCAGGCCATCATCATCTTACTTGAGAACTCTGGAGCAGCCACTCTAATGGCACCTGTAGATGGCCTTGTGGATTTGCTTTGTGAAAATGTGTATTTATTTATGTTTTAGTATAAAAACTGCTGATTTTTAGAAAAAGATGGCTCACTCTTTTAAGTGACTTGATCTTTTCCATACTCTCTGTTACTTGTTTAGACATCTGTGCTGCCTAGGAAACCAGTGCTATGTCTACTCCTGCCTCCTTTAAAAAATCTACAGATCCTCCATGCTCACCCAGCCCATCCTATGTCACTGAGACAGTGGGTAATACACACTGAAAAGCAGCCTAGTCCCAGGGACATGGCTTGCCCTTTGGCCAGTGCAAGGCTGGGAAAACACAGGTTTCAAGTTTGACAGCCTGTACATTAAACCTTGACTTCCCCATTTGTTTGCTAAGTAATCTTTAACATATGCTTACCTTCTCTTAACACAACTTTTCATATCTGAAAATGAACATAATTGTTCCTGACTAATATCTCGGGTTATGAACAGGTTCATGTGATTATCTTAGTGAAGCGCATGTGGATAAGGCTTAGTGCACTGGGATGCTGCCCTCACCCTGAGCTCTGTGGCAGAGCCAGGAACTGCCCTTTATAAACCTGGAGCTCTTGGCCACTTATCCCAGTTTTCTCCGTGCTTCATGTGTTGGATGAAAGATCTTCTGAATTCTTGCTGAGTGTTAATTGATATAGCTAAGTGATGACTGATAAAGTCTTAGATATGACCTGTCATAACAATATTACCCCCTTCTAGAAGTTTCTGCAACAACAATAAAAACCAACCTAAGGAGCTTTTCAAGAAAGACTGCAGTATGGAGAGATGGGCCTTTCAAAACTGTTTCTCATGGCTTTGTTCATCCTCTGTCCTCTGCAGTGTGTGAAGCTCTAGACAGGCTTCCTACAGACAACTCCATTCTCTAGGACCCATAAAATCAAACTGCTCAGGAGACCTTGGGGATATTTAGCCGTTTCTTATTTACAACTAAGGAAACCTGGGCCAGAGCAAATATCAGAATTCATGATCCCTGACTCTCAGACCAACATCTTCCCCTTGGCCACATCTGGAATGTGTGGGGAATCACAGAAAGTTAGCCTTTCCATGAAAACAAGAAGAAACAGCACACAAAACAGTGCTAGTCTAGTCTTATTAAACTACCTTTCTAAATCACAATCTAACAAGAATGCTTCAAGCTAAATAAAAGAAGCCCGGAATACTCTTTTTCACTGGAGAATATAATTTTGCTTCAGCCACAATTTAAATTGATTTAGTTGTGAGCACAGCGTCTGAAGTGTGGAGCGCATTCTATTTTCACTATGATACTTGTTTTGACAGTGATGCATTTCAGTTGACATAGCTGAAATCCTCACGTAATAAATCTCTGCCTGAAAATTAATCATGTTTATAATATTCTGAGAATTAATAACACCCATTGCTCAAATCATTAACTTAAAAAAGGAGCTTCCAAAATCTGTTCTCGGCAGTAAGGGACCACAAATAAATGAATGTTTGATAAAATAATCCAAGTAGCAGTTTAACAAGCGTAAACTGGAATGTGGCTGCAATAACACAGAACTATTGTTTAAGGGTTGGCAGAGGCTGATGAGGTTCTTATTCCAGTTATGAAGCAGGCATCCACATGCATAATGAACTGCTCTCTGAATTATTAATGTGTTGCTTATTTAGCCTCATCTGTCTAGAAGATAATGTATCCTAACTCTAATGAGTGATCGGTTTTGTACATAATTACAGTAGCAGCAGTAGTGGGGAAATGTGTGCCTTCAACGAAGGAGTTCTAAAAATAAAGTCATCACATAAACTCTGATGTGGTTGCATTCTATCAAAATCAAACCCGGAGCATCTGAGAATTCATAATAAATTACAGGAGACACAGTCATTATTAACATCATAATTTAACACAAAAGGTTTTACTTAATCATTCATTACAGATCATATCTGTTCAAACGTGTATAAATGACTTGGGTTGTTTTAAGATGTTAGCAAAGATGAGTTTTTTATGACCACTCAGCAACTGTGGTTTAGAAGGTTCAGGAAGAGAGGGGAAGAGTGAAAGTTGACAGAAAAGGGTGATTATTTATGCCAATTTTGAAGTTAATTAAAAGTTTAAAAAATGACCCCTTTGTGTGTGTGTGTGTGTGTGTGTGTGTGTGTGTGTACATATATACACATGTACACATGTGTGCACACATATGTAAAGGCATAAGATGACACTGAGTGTCTTAATCACTCACTGTCTTCTTTTCTTTGAGACAAGGTTTGTTTCTCACTGAACCTGGAGCTTCCTGATTTATCTAGGCAGCATGCACACAGTGCGTTCATACTTGCTTGGGAAGTTTCAGGTTGGCTGAAAATTGTACTCTGTACACATGTACATGCTTCTTTTTAAAGAACCTATTGCATATGTAAATATCCCTGGGCCCTGCACGCACGCAACGCACGCATGCATGCGCGCGCACGCGCGCACACACACACACACACACACACACACACACACACACACACACACAGGTTCAGGCTGGAAGAATCTATTGCTCTCTGAAGCCTAAAGCACTTTAAGTTTATTCTCACACCAGAAACCCTGAATAGCTTTTCTGCTGTGATTCTGGAACACTTGGTCTCTTGAGGTTTCCTATTTTGTGTAGGCAGTCCCTAAAAGTAGACACCAGTCTTCACAGAATTCCCATTCTTGGCCTGTAGCTAGGAATGACACCTAAGGCAGGAAATGGGAGAATGCTGCTGATTTGAGAAACCACTATTGCTATGACACCCCCCACCCCAAAGCTACACTCCTCTGCAGCAGATTGTCTTTGGAAGGTTGTGCTGCCACTAACTCAGCTTCTAGCTTCTTACTGGCATGGAGTTTTACTGCAACTCTTCATTCAGCACGGGGCCAAGGGTTCCACAGATCCTTCTGGTGAAAATAGACTCCTCAAGTGGAGGCACTTTCCTCATACCCAATTCAATCCTGCTTCTCAATAAGCAAAATTTGAGGTGATTCCTAGGATCAAGGCCCTAACTGGCACCTCACAGGAGAACTGGATTAAAGGGGTAAAGGAAGAAGCCAGAATGCACTCAAGACACCAAGAACCTCTCTAGGATGGTGGGGTATAGGGCAGAGTCAAACATCCTCCTTTAAACCGAGACACATCTAGTTCTGAAGATGTTCAGTGGAAAGATAGAAGATATTGCTCCAAAAAGGCTCTGAGACAGAGTCCAATTAAATATTGATGGGCTGTGGACCAGGCTGGCCTTGAATTCACAAGGTCCTCTTGCCTCTGCCTCCAGAGTGCTAGAATTAAAGGTGTGTACCACCATTCCCAATTTGAATTCTTTGTCTACTTAATTTGGATGTCAGGTGGAGCTTCATTTTCAAAAGGACAAGAAGCTGCT
This sequence comes from Peromyscus leucopus, assembly GCF_004664715.2. Lineage (NCBI taxonomy): Eukaryota > Metazoa > Chordata > Mammalia > Rodentia > Cricetidae > Peromyscus > Peromyscus leucopus. The sequence continues at coordinate 9,392,643 of NC_051069.1, read as the reverse complement.
GTTTGAAAAGGCAGGAGACACTCTTCAGCACCAGTCAGGACAATTGTGGATGCAGAGCCTCAAATACACTCTTTTACCAAGGGCCATCTTGCCCTGTTGACATTTGTTCTTTTCCCCCATAACCTGTTTAGCTCCACAGCACCCCAATGGAGACCTACTCTTGTACCTTGGATTCTATAGTTGGTAAATCTCATTAGCAGCAGGTCTCAGGCCTGTCATCCTAGTGATGACAGAGGAGACTGTGGTAGAGAGAGAGGCAGATCATGGGAGGCCTCACTAACCAAGCTAGGAAGATCACAGTAGCCTGATCTTTAAAAATCCTGGGTAGGAAGCGAAACCTCCAGTGCCAGGAATGGGTTACATCTAGTTGAGCTATTGGCCAAAGGGGCCTATGGAAACCCTCAAACATCTCAGGCTATTGCCAAGGCTATTGGTTACTTTCCACAACCTGATAGTAAGGCCTTATCTCATTGAACACAGAGAAGTCAAGCTGTGCCCGACTACAGCCTTCACCCCCACACACACTAGTGTTCAAGATACTCTGCATGCTACCACTAACCCAAATACAAAAGCTGCGATATGCAGCAGTGCTGCATGATGTGCTGGTGCAATGGTGGTACACACTTTGTGGGAGTAGCCAGCCACCCCACGAGATGGAACCCACACTTGACAGTGCTCAGGTGGCTAAGAACCTAAGGCTGCATAAGCTATGGGCCTAGGAAAAAACAAACACAATTGTTCTACTAAAGGAAAACAGCAATAAAATGACTCCTTATGACATTCTGCTTATCCACAGATAAGTGTATCATTCAGTCATTACCAGAAAAGCTTCTTCTTGCAGTGGATAGGATCTAACAGAGATCCACAATGACAATGTGCAGAGAATAAGAGATTTTGGAACACTCATTCCTAAGTGGGATTAAAGCCCTTCCCTACAGGTTCCGGGATCTATGTGGACAAGGAGGTAGAAAGGTCCTTAAGAGCCATGGGGAATGGATGACTCCATGGAAACAGTGTCTTCTAAACACAAGTGGACTAATGCACATATGAACTCAGAAAGACTGGCAGCATGCATGGAGTCAGTCCAGACAGGACCCCAGTGTTAAGATGGGGAAGTGGACATGGCCTTCCACTCCTAACCAAGAAGCTATCTCCAGTTAATATCCACTTGCAAAGGAAAAATTAGTTTTCTCCAGTGGAGTTTCACTTAAGGGCAGGCCCCATGACGAGCAGTAGATGGCCAACACAAAACGAATTCAATGGTATTTTTGTAGTCTTTTTTTTTTTGGTCTCATATGGCTTAGTTTGGGCATTTTTTTGTCTTGCTGGTCTTTTACTTGTCTTTTATGGTTTCTGATTTTGTGTTTCTATGGGTTTTGTGTGTATGTGTGTGTATGCATGTGTGTGTGTGTGTGTGTGTTTATTTGGTTTTGTTTGCCTGTTTGTTTTCTAGAGAGAGAGAAAAAGAACGAATATGAAGTTGGGTGGGGAGGAGAGAAGGTCTAGGAGGAGTTGAGGGAGGGGAGACAGTGAACAAAATATATCCTATGCTTTTATTTTCTTTTTCACGACAGAGTCTCTCTGTGTAGTCCCAGCTGTCTTGGAACTCACTCTGTGTACCAGCTGGCCTAAAACTCAGAGATCCACCTGTTTCTGCCTCCAAGTGCTGAGATAAAAGGTGTGTGCCACCATGCCCTACTTAAAAAAAGATTCTATTTAAAAAATCCTGGGTAGGGGTGTAGCATGCTTAATTTGCCCTTTTTTTTTTTTTTTTTTTTTTTTTTTTTTTTTTCCAGCAGTCTTCACTGTAGTTTTTAGGCCAAGGGGAAGAAGGGAGACAGGACATCTTAGGGAAATTGCTACCATACTAGTGTGAGATAGAGGAGGCAGATTCTAAGGTGGCATCTTCAAGGAAGCAGGGTACTGTAAGATCTGAGGCTTTTTAGCAGCTAGAAGTATTGCAGCCTGGTTGTGGCAGGGAATGGGGCAAAGGTTAAGTCTTGCCAGCCTCTGGCCTGGTCTCCCAAGAGGATGTAGAAGGGGAAGAGACCATACAGTTTAAATAACTTCACCTGAAGACGAAGAGCAGCCATGTCTAGCTGTTTGGGGTCTAGGAGTCTAAGTTCAAAATGGAAGTGAGGGCTAGAAAAATAGGGATGAGGGCTGTCAAAAATAGCTGCTCACTGACGTGCTGTGGAGAGATGTGCAGAGAACTGGGAAGTACCCAAACAGAAAGCCTATGGCCTCTGGGCTCTCACAGCCAGCTTCCTCTTCCTGGGTGGCCTCCCCCTTTGGATGGCAGAGACCTTGTTTTGAAATGGCTCAGTTACCTCTCTGGCCTTCACTCTCTTTTTGCTCACTCAGCATTGAGTACTGCTGAATGTCAGACCAACCAGAAAGAATCTGCTGCTTACCAGCTCTGCCTGGATGCTAAGGCGCTTTTTCTTCCTTTCTGTATCTTGATCAAAGCGGGGCACTTCCAAGGTGCTCAGACCACAGTTCAGATGGCCATTTGTCAAGTACAGGGTGAGCTGAGTCATGGCTAGCTGGTCACTGTATGAGAGGGTGAGGCCTGTTGTCCATACCTGATTAAAACATGAGCCAGAGAAGTGAGAGTATGATGAGACAGGAGAAGAAACAGAGCCACACCAGTCCTAACTAGACCAAACAAGTGGCCAAGGAGTTTCTTGGAGTAGAGATAGATGTCTTTGCTTCTGTTTCTGTATCACACAGCTGAGGGACGGGGCTTGTTTCTCATTAGAACATTTGTGATTATATAAGGAGTTTTTTGTTTTTTTTTTTTTTTTAAAAAAATGGCAATACCTGGCCAAGATAATCTAACAGAGATCTTGATGATGTTTTTTTGTTTGTGGTTTATTATTTCTTAAGTGGACAGGGCAATGTTCTCATGAGATTGGATAAAAGCTAAAAAGTGTGGTAACTAAAGTAAATACTGAGCACCTACTATGTGTTTAACTGGCAGTGTCAAAAGGAGGTCATGTGCTACCTCCTTCTCCTTTAAGTTTACATGTCATTTCAGATTCCCATGAGATCCCCAGAATCCAACTTATTTGAATGATCAAGGCAGAGAGTGCAAGTCATTAGAGAGTCAAAGATACAGAAGCCTAGGCCATGCCATCAAGATAACAGTGAATCACAGCACAGTGTAATGTACTATAGCAAGAATTATGGAAATAAAAAGGACAGACTGGGTTTACTTGGTGGAATCAAAGCTGCCTTTGAAGGAGATGTTTGAGCTTTACGCTAGTAATGAAGCCATGGACTAAGTACATATGGTATGGTTTGCATGGACTAAGTATATGTGGTATGCCAGGTGCTTCACAGACTTCTCTGACCTTTCAAGTTACTTTTTTTAAAAAACAGGGTTTCTCTGTGTAATTTTGGTGCCTCTCCTGGATCTTACGCTGTAGACCAGGCTGGCCTTGAACTCACAGAGATCTGCCTGGCTCTGCCTCCCAAGTGCTGGGATTAAAGGCGTGCACCACCACCACTGCCTGGCCTCTAGTTACTTTCAAAGCTACAACTCACGAAACAGATAAAGAAATAGGTCCAGGAGGTCCCTAACTCCACACAGTGAGGAAGGGATAGCGCTCAGATTCTAATCATATCTGTCTGGCTCCAAGCCCACCCCTCCTCCCATGCACCTCCAGAGGAGAGGCCATTGATGCTGTACCAATCCTCCAGTCAAATTAAAAGTCAGAGATCCAGAGGATCAGAACATGTTCCTGTTTAATACAGCCCCTGCCATGGAAATGTCTTGTGGAGAAAACATAAAGTATTGTATTTCTTCAGCATGCTGTAATTAGCAGTAATGCATTTTCACTGTAGGAAGTTGGAAACGAACACATTTTCACCAAGATTTGATTAAATATTTTTTTCCTTTTAGAAGGTCTACAAGTGCCCCACTCACCAACTCTGTATGTTAAAATACATAATACATCTGCCCTAGAGTGGACTCCTCTCAAACAAATCTAGCAGTGAGTGACTTGAGTTAGCATTGAATGTAAATGGCATCATTATAAGAATATTAAGAGGTCAAGCTGTCAAGGCCCCTTGCTAAACTGAAGCTAATTTCAGGATCATATTCACACAGTAATCCTCTTTCATAACAGCAAATAAATCACATTTGCAACAATTGTTAAAAACTAACTGCCAAGTATCTGCTGCAGTTGTAAATATCCTATTTGTCAACTTAAATATTTCCTGCTGTATGGCAGGCCATCCATGTGAATCAGATGGAGCCAGCTCTTGTTCCCTCTGAGGAGAAAGTGAACTTGCTCTTCTTCCCGTCCTCCCCAGAGTTTCTCCTTTCCTGCTTTGGTGCTCTTGACCAAAAGGAGATGGATATACAAAAGATTGCTGATATGTATATTAATGATATTCATGGTTTGGTGATAAGGCTTTTGATAGGAAGGCAGCATAGTCTAGGGAAAGACAGAACCAAGGAATGAGAGCCCCTGTGTGCGGCCTCACAAACAGCACACGTTTAAGACTAGTGCTGATCTCTCTCCAGCTCAGTGTCCTCAAGTGTCAAGGAGCAACCAGGAATACCTACCACACAGAGTTTTGAAAATCAAACAAAACCCCAAATACACGCAAAATTGCCTTATAAACTTGAATACAAATGGTACTTATGATTACTAAGCATCCCTTTTAAGAGGACAGACCCCTCACTAAGCACAGTGGCATGAGCCCATAATCCCAGCACTCAGGAGGCTGAATCAAATAGAATCACAAGTTCAAAGCCAGTCTGGACTAATGTTGGGAAATGCTGTCTTTTTAAAAAAATTCTTAGGTGGCACACTTTACGTGGCTATCATATGGTATCATTTCCTAACTGGTTTGCCCTGTAGTGGCAGGATTTGAGCAATGCTGCTAGTATCCTAGCTCCGTTTTACTGAGGATACTGAGAGCAAAAAGCTCTTTCATAGTTTGCCTGAGATGGTAGAGCATGGGCCAGAGCTCTGAATTTTCTAGAGGTTGGTATTTTTGCTTCTTGCTTACCCAGGCTGCCTTCACTCCTTGGTTCACAAAGGAGATAGAACACATTTCCTTAAGCCTTTTCCTCAACAGCAGGCTTGCCTGATTTGCTCAGATAATTGTTCCTTTCTCCATCTGGTTTTCCCTGCTGAAAACATTGCCCAAGGCATGCTTGTTTGTGTATAGGGGTTCCAATACCCCCTCTAGATCGTTAGCCCTTTAGGGGAAGCTGCTAAGTCTTTGTCTTCCAGCAGCCCCCAGTGTGTGGGGTATGGTTGGTGAAGCAGGGTACATCTACTATTCTAGTCCCATATTGTGAATGCCTCTGGAGCCATTCAGGAGCAGGCACCTGGGGGCCTCTTAGGGCTGAGTCCAGATTCAGATCAAGCAAATATTTCTCTGCACCTCCTTAGTGCCTGTGCCATGTTCTCACTGCCTCTTACTTAATCTTATTTTTAAATTTTAATTTCAGTGTTAACTTTAAAAACTTACAGCTCCCTGCAGTGGATACTCCTGTCACAAGCAAGCCAATACAAAAGCACTCCGAAAAGGGATAAGGACAATATGTAGGTGGCGACTTTGACATGACTTGCGATGGTGGCTAGTAATGACTGGCTTGATTCATTAATTGATTAGATTTGAAGGTAAGGCTCAGGCAGGAAAGACTCTTTCAAAAAACACCCAGTACGCTCAGTTTCCTTCATACATAGAGCAACTCTGGCACAGGTAGTGGGGTGGATCTCAGCTAAGCATCAAAGGTGCACACGAGCCTACAAGTCCTATTTCTCAGTCAGAAGTCACTTGATGATAACGGTTTGCTTGATAATTTTCAAAAATAATTTTGCTGAAAATAGCAAGAATGCTAGGAAATCTCACATCATGGCCTTAAGAACACAAACAACACAAAATTATTCACCTCAGCATTACCTGTAATACTGAAAAGCATTTGGGCATTAGATAAGAAAATTACAGTATAGCCAAGCGATGGGACAGTGTGTGATATCATGAGAGATGATGGCTGTGAATAATTTGATGATATGGTGTGCACAAAAAAGAGAATAGAAAGTTATATGAGCAACATGACTTGAGCTTTGCAAAAATAGTATGTACACAAAAGACTAGTTGAGAATGTAAAAACATGTTACCCATCAGTGTCAATATTAGCAAGAATATAACTGCAGTTTCATGGAGATTCTCAGACACATTCAGGATATGCACTATCTAACATGGTAGCTGCCAGCCACATGTAGCCACTGGGCACTTGAAATGTTGCTGGTGCAGATTGAGATGTGCTGTTAGTGGAAAACACAGGTTAGATCTCCAAGACTGAGGAAATAAGAAGGAATGTAAAACATCTCATTAATAATAGTTTATACTAATTAAATGCTGAAATAGTATTACTCTGGTTATGATGGGTTAAATGAAAACATTGATTATTTTCATCTCTTTGTTAACTTGTAAAAATGGGATTACTAGAAAATACAAGTTATGCGTGTGGCCTAACAGCCTCTAGTCCGTTGCCACTTTAGTGAAGAGGTGTGCCCAGTGTGGGGAGAGGAGGCCCCAGCTCTCTACCTCCCTGCCTGTGCTCTGCTGCACTCAGAGGACTAGCACAGGCCAGAACTGTTCTGTTCTCCAGTTCTTTGAGATGACAGGGCAATCACATGCTCCTGTGTAAAAAGGAGTGGGAGAGAGACCCAACACAAAGCTCCCTTTGCCTTAGGTCTTCTGGGCAGATGGGGCCGCCTGCTCACCCCTGCTGCTTCTGCCTTTTTCTGGTGACAGGCAGGAATGGATGGGTGGTGCAGCATGCAGATGTGGGCAGCTGTGCTTTGGCCCTACATTCTGCAATTGTCTTCAAGTGCAAGTAAAGTTCCATGGCAAAGGGTTTTGTCTTCCTTCTTGCTAGCCTTCTTTTATGAACATCAGTGTAAAAATGAGACTGAGGGACTGGTTTATAGATTATAGTAGTCATCAAAGAACCAAAATTTCCGAGCTTTAAGAATCCATAGAGGCTTTACAAATTCATCTTCATGTTTTCATCTACTTTACTATAGGGAAATTGAGGCCCCGAGCAGTTAACAGGCTAGTTAGTGGTCCAAGCTTATGCTATCAGTGTCTGCGATAAATATTTGTAATCCACAATTATGTCCTCTCTGGGTCCTACTTTCCTTGACTAGTCATTGGCGATTATGGTCTGGGTAGACCTTCCCTTTGTTGCCCCCAGATATGTCTATGAGGCCAAGTAGGGATTATGAAGATTTGCCATCTGGTGGTTAAAGGTTTTTAAATGTTTTATTACTTTCCAAATTGGCCAATCTTAAGAGACCTAAGACTGAACATTCACTCACTACAAGGCTGGTACCAGTCCTTTGGAGTAAACTGTGATGTATGGCCACTCTCTTCAGCAGCCTGTTTGGCTGAGGGATGTAGGAATGACTTCCCTGCCCATAGTTTTGTTCAGATTCCCAGTCGTAAATCTTATGGGAAATCTATTATTGGACCATTTGATTCTTCCTAGAGAAAGGCCAAGCCATCTGTCAGACCAATGGGCAGCTCTTCTGGGAGTAGTATAATCCAGCTGTGGCTAGGCCAGGGTTCCTTATGCTCTTCTGGATTGAGTAAGAGGCAAGCAAAGGACTTATTTCCCACATACAACCAAGTGACAGACAAAGGACTATTTCCACATATAACCAAGTGACAGACAAAGGACTATTTCCACATACAACCAAGTGACAGAGGACTGTTTCCCACATACAACCAAGTGACAGAGGACTGTTTCCACATACAACTAAGTGACAGAGGACTATTTCCACATACAACCAAGTGACAGGGGACTATTTCCCACATATAACTAAGTGACAAAGGATTTATTTCCCACATACAACCAAGTGACAGACAAAGGACTTATTTCCCACATACAACCAAGTGACAGACAAAGGACTTATTTCCCACATACAACCAAGTGACAGACAAAGGACTTATTTCCCACATACAACCAAGTGACAGACAAAGGACTTATTTCCCACATACAATTTCAGAGGCTGGAAATTTGTTGAGGGTGTTGAGCAGAGGGATGCCATGCTCTGGTGTCTGTCTTTAAGGAGTTGATGTACAGGCAGAGAAGGGAGCATGAGCAGCAAGGGTGGAGACAGAATGGCACTGCCACAGTTTGGGGGAAGGATGACCAGTGTCAGCACCATTAAGGGTAGAAGGAGCGTTTTCTACAGACACATTTCAAGAGTAGGCCTCAGTGGACATACTGATGGGTTTGATGTGAGACATGAGACAACGAATCAAAGATGTCTCCAAGCTTTCCCCAGAAGATGGAAGGATTATGCCTAGTGGAACCAATTAAACACTAGTTAGAGGGTAAAATCCAGGCTCCAGGCTTAGATGTGTTCAGCTTGAGATACCTCTGTTGGAAAATGTTTTAGTGGGTAGGATGTGAGCGCAGGCACCTCTCCTTTCTCACTGGATGTCAGGAGCATGTGTTGGGCTTCACTTGAGGCTTAAAGATGGCTCAGGCCCTGGTAAAGAGGCAGCTCATCTCTGATGTCATTTTTGAGCATGGAGTACCGGGCTTTCCTTAGCTGGGAAGACAGTTGAGGCCCATAGGACCCAAGACCTTGTTTAAGAAACTGTGACAGAGATAGGTTATCCTGCTTCTCCAGGTTATGCCAAGGAGCACTAAGCTTGGGAAGGATAGAATGGATGGATTGGGGGATAGAAGTACCAGCAGCAGAGGGTAAAGAAGTCTAAAGAGGATAATGGGTTGAGGGAGGCAAGTGCTCCTGTATTGAGACTTCTGAACCAGTTACAAGAACTTGCTGAGGATGCTAGCCTTGTGTCTGCTGTCTGTCTGGCATTCAGCAATTTCCTTCCCTATCTCTAGGCCTACTTCCTTCTCTATTAACACACACCAAAGGCTGCGGTTGCAGCTTACTAGTGGAGTACTTGCCTAGCGTACATGAGGCCTTGGTTCAATCTCCAGTGCTGTCAAATCAACCCAAATACAGTGGGCCTAATGGCATGGATCCCTGAGGTCTGTTGTGAGGTGACTACAGGAGGCAGTGTGTGAGGCTATTATTGCAGGGGGCTGGCAGGGCCCATGATCCTTCTTCCCTTAGGACTGTGGAGACAGTCAGGGCAGTGGGAGGACTCAGTTGTGGGATTCTGAATTTGATATACTTGCCCATGTCTCAAAGACAGGGAGCAGAACAGGCCCCAGCATCCCTGTAACCATGGAGATGTGATCTCCTTGGCATGGTAAATGACATCTCTTCCCCCTCTTTCATCATTAAAATGCCAGACAGCATTGAGCACTCCATGTGGTAGATACACCTGGCCCTTAATTTTTAAATAAGTGAGTACACCATACTGAAAGAATTTTCTATTAGTAAAATAGTTATAGGATTGTGATATTTAGTAAGAGTTGTTTGCATTACATTTTAAAAAATCAGTAGACAGGCAGAGGGAACAGTTGCCTCTTGGCCTGTTGCCACCTAGTGGCAATTGCTGGGATAGCCCAATGTCTTATAGAAGTCTCTCTAGGAGATGGGAACAATCACTTACTGAACTACCTGTTCAACAATTCAAACTTCTGGAGTCCATCCTGGAATCCTTCCCCATGTTTTTATTAATATTACTTACCCTCAGGCCATGAGAAATTACAGTTCCATGATGCTATCTTTAAACAGCTAGAGCATCCATCCTTGGATATTGCCTGCCCCCCTGTTCAGGGCCTTATTTTGATTCTTAGAATCTATCGGGTCAGAGGCAACAAAGCATCTGGGTCCCATCTCTTAGCAGTCAGGGCCAAGTAACCCACCATTCCTAAGGCCTCCATGATTTTTGCTTTCATATTTAGATTAAAAAATGTTTAGATTTTTAAAAAAAAGTTAGTGGCTTTCAAGTATGAAAATTATTTAAAATGTGTCCATAAAGTAGAATATGTCAGTCAAGTGCAACAAAACTCTTAAGCAATGTTGCTTAAATCAGAATCCATTAGAGTGCATTTGGACACACTTGACATGATGAGGACAGGGAAAATATTTCTAAAACTGGAAATGCTCTGGGTGCCAGGGGCTCATAGACAGTTCTATCGTGGAAGCACAGAGTGGCCCTCATCATCCCACCTCTTCACTTTAGGAGAACTGTGGAGATGGGCTGACTTGCTCTGGTGGTGTAATTAAGGAAGGAATGACTGGGAGCAAAGCCCAAGTTCTTAACCCTTGGTCTAGCACATCCGTGACATCCAGTTACCAGCGTCGATAAACCAGCTTTTTCTATGGCTCCAGAAGCTTCTCTGTTACTACAGAAATTCTTTCAGGATATGCCAGAATCACACTAGAGCTGGATTTGGTTATCCAAAGTGAGAAAATCTGAAATTGAAACCTGCAGCCGCAGCAGCAGCAGCTACAATTGTTTTTCACTTAAAAAGATCACAATTTTTAAATACACTCTCGAATTTTCTGTTTTCTATTTCAAGCTTCTTCTGTCATCGCAATTTATAATCCTTCTTGTGTTATTAAAAGCTGATGACCTAATTGGTATTATTTATAATCTTAGTGTACAGAATTACACACTCATTTTTCCTTCTTTTGTTTAAGTATTTTCTTGCCTTTCTATATTTTTTGGAAGGCCATTTTCATATTCAGACATTGAGCACTAAACACTAATAAACATGAAAATCTAATTTTTGTAATCCATTTTTACAAGACTAGTGATTGTCTGTTCCTCCAATAAGAACCCTACACTATAGGGTGGAGCTTTTTGACTTTCATGCTGTAAACATCAGGACTGGCAGATGATTGGCTTTTGAGAAGTGCCCCTCATGGGGTGCTATAAATAACCTCTAAAAAGCTTTTTTTTTTTTTTTTTTTTTTTTTTTTTTTTTTTTTTTTTTTTGGTGAGAGTTTACAAAGCAGAAGAGCTCTTGTGTAGCTTCCAGCAGGGAGGGTTCCTGTGTGCAGTCCTTGTAGGCATGGAGGACTTTTGTGCAAAGCAAGGCCTTCTTTGGGTGAGTATGAGAGCACAGAGCAGAGGCTTCCATCCCCAGGGTGCAGATGCATTCCAGCACAGTCCCCCTTTGCTCCCTAGCCTGCTCAATAGCTCTAGGAAACCATAATCTCTACTAAACAATAATTTTGGTTGCAGACTACATAGGCAAGAAACATGCATTGTAAAAGTGATGGATTTGGAGTTGGTCTGGTGCAGCTGCTTTAGATCCTGGGGCAAGGCTTTGAAAAGGAAGAGACGTGGTTGGGAGCAGTTCAGACTGCAGTTCAGAGTTCTTGATGCTAAGTAAAGGCTAGTTTGTTTATGCTTGAGAAATTAATTCCTAGAGAAGAAAATGAGACGAAGACCAAGAACCTGTTTTCCATTCCTGTGTCCTGACCAACACCTACCCTGACACTCCTGACAGAAGTCATGCCAATACTTTTCATTGGATGATCAAATAACATGGGAAGGGATCTTAGTTAAATCCCCAAAGTTAAACTTACACCGTGTTTATCCTGTGACCCATCGATTTCACTAGTGGACATGTAATCAAAACAAAGGAAAATGTATTTTTGCAAACCTTATGTGAATGTCCAAGCAAAGATCATTTGCTTTCCATCTCTGAGAAGCAGTCAAGAACAAAAGTCAATAACTACACTATAGTGTCTGCCCTAACTCTGCCTATAGTTAAAAAGGATCAGGGCTCAAACAGCTTTACGTCTGCCAGGCTCTTTCAGTAAAAAAATAGAAGCAGTTAATATCCTTTAACTGGTGGAAAAACAAAATGTGGTAAAGCCATACAAGAGAATACTATTGAACCATAATAAAGAATAATTGGTACAACAAACACCTGCTACCGCATGACTGAACCTTGAAAACACTGTGAGTGAAAAGTCACAAAAGACCATCCATTGTATGATCCCACTTACACGAGATGCCTAAGATAATAATCCATAGAGACAGGGAATAGTTCACAATGGCTAAGGGGGAAAGGGACGGGAAAGGACTGCTAATGGGTCTATACTCATTTGGGGAGGGCAGGAAAATAAATATAAAATTTGATAAAGTCTGAATACATGTAAAACTACTAAGTACCTTCTTCAAAAAGTATCCTTTATGGTGTGAAGTGTATCAATAAAGCTGTTACACATGCATCCACACAACCTAGTCTCCAGAAAGCTCACCGTAGTATAGGCAATTGCACAATCTGTTTGTCCCTTATTTGAGTGTGCTTGTGTATAAATGATAATGGAATGAAGAGGTCTGTGATAAACCTTTTCTAAAACTGCCTTCCAAGTTTGCTTTAGTTACTCTTCAAGGCAGAGCCTTATAAAGCTTTGCTGTGTCCAACAAGTATCTGTCACATACACTAAAGCTAGCAGCCAGCAGAGGCTAATTCACAGGGCTGAATAAGCAGCCATGAGATGGGGGAAATAACAACCTGTTAGCATAATATCATATGCAGAGTATCACATAGACTCAGTGCACTCTAAGAACACAGTGTCAATCTTCAAAAACCGGGCTATATTTCCTCCTGCTCTGCACACAGACTTTCATTTTGTGTCAACGTCTGGACTGAGTTGGGCTGGGTACCATCAGCTCCTCAAGGAAGGCAGGGCTGCTCAGACTGGTGAGCACAATGGCACAGTAAAGCTGTGTCCTAGACACACCTTTCACCTCTCTCTCTGCTCGTTCTCCACAGACTGCATCCCCCACCCCAAGACTAGGTCTCCACAGGGACTCTCCTCATCTCCACCAGGTTAGTCCAGTACTGAATCCTGATTAATTTGGTGGTGGTGGAGGCATGACTCCTGGGTGACATGTTTATCCTAGTGCAGCCTTTGGAGGATGGTTATCTGCAGGTGAACCTGGATTCCATTTTGCCTTTGCTGCCTACAGAGTCTTGTGTTGGAAAGAGTGAGCATCCTATCAAGACACTATGTCATCATTTTTATGGATGTGGTATTTAGGAAACTGCCTATTTGATTTCATGTAGGGCAGACTGCAGAGAGGAAATATGGGAAAAGAAAGAGGAAGGGAAGTGTGTCCTAAGGGCTGCTAGGCACAAAGCATTGTGGTATTTTGTCATCATCCTCACAACAGCCTTGTGGAGTAGATATCAAACGTGTTTAATATAATTGAAAATAGAGGCTCAAAGATTCCAAGAAATGTGCTGTCAGCTCCCAGCTAAGGCAGAGCTAAAGTAAACTCCAGAGCCCAGGTTTTCTCTGCCATGCTTGATCCTAGTGATGACAGAGCTTGGCCAGAGAAGTCATGTCGGGAAGCGCCATTAGTTACTAGATAGTTCTAAAGCCAGAAGAGTCCTCAATTTACTGTGGACTCTGGGGAAGTCACTCAACACCCTTCTGCCTCACATTCTCATTATTTATCTGTAAAGCACTCTGAGAATGTGTATTTCCAGAAGTGTGTCAGGACAGAGAAATACCATCCAAGGCTTCTACCTCAGATTGGCAATTCTCATGGCTCTTTGCAGAAGTTAATGGGTGAAGCTCTGGGGAAACATCCTTGGAAAACATCCTAGCAGATGCACTGCTGACTGAAAGTCTTGGCATTTCATTGAGTAAGTGTGACGAGTCTTGGTTTTCCATTCACCTTCCCCGGGCTCTGTCTGGCATTTAACCTGCCTGCTGAGCTGCGCCCCACCCCCCACCCCCAGGCTGCTTGTAACTGACCACCTCTCAGGAACTATTCCTCCCTGGGTAGATTTCTAACAAACAAACAGAGTTAACTTGAGGAAGGTATTTTGCCTTCCTTCCTCTTCTCTATCCATGGCTCTTCCTACTCCTCTTCTACTCATTCACTACACTGTTTCTTAATGTGTTGTTTCATTTCAGGAGAATACACCAGGAGGCTCTTAATTATGGCATCTACGTATCAAATCTGAGTTTGTAACTGTTTGTGCCCACTAAGTGTTTTACATAGAAAACAATTGTGAAATTCCTTTTTTCATATTTCCTTCATCAATTTTTTTGTTCATCTGTTGATTTTCCTCCAAAAGCTCTGGGGTGGCATATTCTTTAGTATACTCTTTAATGTGACTAGAAGTTTCACATTGTTACTCCTTTGGAAACTGTCTCTTGAGCTTTAGAAGTGACTTCATGTTCTGCACATGTCTATTGCAGAAGGTAGGGAACTTCACTGCAGTGCTACACATTGGGAGAGATTCAACACATGCTTCACCCAGTCAGGAAGGGCTCAGTTGTCTGCCCTGGTGGCAGCTGCTTGTCTTAGGAAAGCTTGCCATTCTTTAGCGTCCTGCTGTCCTTAAGGAGGAGGTGAATTTCATTGATATGTTTGGGTTTTGGAAAGGTTCCTTACTCGGCCTGAATAGATTTCAGTGGTTGGTTTAATATCACTTATATACTTAGGAATTGGTCTAGAAACTTAAAGAAGTTAAAAAACAGACCTATGTTAAGTAGGTCCTCCAGGTCAGCTAGGCCTGTGGCATGATGGGCAGGTCAGCTTCTCAGAAGGGGTTCTTTTCATTTGCTTATACGGATTTGGATCCAACAGTCAGCCAGTAAATTTTATATATAAGAAAGTGGAATATATGTTGAAAGGAGTATACATAGTGTTAAAACATTTCTATTTATGCAAAAGATTCATGTAATTTTATAAAGCATTTTAAGTGCTGTGTTAGACTGTACTAGTAACAGATGTTCAACCACATGTTTATGTTGTTGTTTTACTGAAAAGTCATGGACTACCTGATATTTTACTTTTAAAACATCATACCAATGCCATCACATTTTAAGTTAGCTCGAATTAGTTATTACTAGAAAAACATGAATAATTAAAAATAACAGAAGGGCTCTTAAAAACAAATAACACTAATAGAGCCAGAGGATTTTGTTAAAGGAGCCCCTTCAGAATTCCAGGCTCTTGTGCCACTTCTTGTTCTTTTTCTGCAAAGACAGATGGTGTCAGTAATTGCCTATATATTTAATTAAGTTAAAAAGCTACATAGTAAGGGCTTGGCAAAAAAACAGGAAATTTTGTGTTATGAGCAAAGAAAGCAAAGGAGCAGACACTGGTAACATAAGACAGCACCCCCAAGCCCCAGATACTCACACTCACATGTGCTGGAGTGTGGGCTGCATTATAGCCATATAATAATAATAATAATAATAATAATAATAATAATAATAATAATAAAGGCCACTAGGAACATCAAAAGCAGCGCTTTTATGTTTTTGGCCAACTGAAGGAGAATGACCCTACATTTGTGGCCCTACCATTTGACCTAACTCTCAATCATTTTTGACTTAACACTTGAGTGGTTACTCTAAACCCCCTTTACATTGTTTGCCTGGATTTCTCACCTAGCAGACTGGCTAATCATTGTGAAATTATTATGGGGGCCAGCAAGCAGGAGCCACTTATAGAAAGTGGTTTGGAAAACTGACTTAACCATTCTTGTGGTGTCTGTTTTCAATGTTCCCATCCCGTGCATCCACCTTCTGGCTTAATGGCAATATGGTGCTCCCAGCTGTGGTACAGTATATGGGCTGCACATTGAAACTTTTAAAGCTTAAAAATGGCTACCACAACACTGATTTTATTCCATTTCTCTTAGTCATTAACATTTAACGATTACCGTATGTGCTGAGCACAAGGATGGAATATATTAACAAAAATAGGAGATGTGTTTTTCTGGCTTTAAGCTGTTCAACTCAATTCAACAAGCATATTGAGGAAATGAAAGAGAACAGACATTTTCTCTGGTGTATGCATGGTGGGGGAGGGCATGGTGCTTACCAAGGAGTCACCGTCAAGCCTGTGAAGTACCAGTGTTTGCTGGGAAAGAGCATAGACTTCGTAGTCACATAAGCCATGGTAGGAACCCTGAATTAGCCACTAGCTGTGTGACCCAGAACATGGCACTGTGGCCTCAGTTTCCTCCTTTGTAAGTTAGGATACTAATCCACAGTGATTTGCTCTACCAGTACTTTACCTCAACTCAAAGAGACTAGAGGACTAGGCAGCAATTGAAAGGGAATTAACTAAGGTAGGTTTCCAGATACAGCTGAATTTTGAAGGAAGGGCATTTAAAATTTGCATATTAACAGACAAAAAGGGAAAGACAAGTAATGATGAAGGTAGACTGTAAGAGGTAGTCCGAGAATACATTTATTGAAAATGGAGTCAGTAATCCTGCTTGTTTTGGAGAGTTCTGTGCATGTGATAAATGAACCCCACAAAAACAGTGCTAGATTTATTGCAAGAGGGAATGGTTCAGGCTGTTTGAAAAACTAAGTGAGACCTGGAGCAAATTATCTTGGGTATAGTCACTCCAACATTATGGTACAGGAAAAATTCAAGTTTGAGTGTTAAGGACAGTTTTGTGGAGCCCATTCAACTCAACAGGAATGGACAACTTGACTTAAAAAATGGGTAGGGGATTGACCATTTCATAAAGAAGACAGACCAGTGGCCAGTAGACATATTATAGGTGTTCAACTAATTATCAGTGAAATGCACATTGGAACTGTGAGATATTTCCTCACACCTGTTGAAATAGCTATTGCCATGGTGTGGGTATGGTCCATTCATTCCCCCTCTCCCGTACAGAGGATCATGTCCTGGAAGCTTGGTCCCCAATGTGATGAAAATTTTAAGGGTTATGTTCTAGTTGGAGGTAAGTAGTTCATGAGTGATTCATCCATGAATAGATTAATACTGGTTTTGCAGAATAGAAAGGGTAAGTTCTCTACAGAACAGGTGGTTCTGAGGGAGTCTACCATTCCTTCTCATTCCCTCCTTTAAAAAAAATCTATTGTTATTATTATTACATGTATGTGTGTGCATACACAAATGATATACATGTGCACATAGGATATGTATGGATATATATGCACACACACATATACACACATATGAGACATGTGATCCATAGCATACATATGGAAGTCAGAGGACAACTTTCTGGAGTTGGTTCTCTCCTTCCACCCTTATATGGGTTCTAGAGATCCAACTCAGGTTGCCAGACTTGTACAGCAAGCATCTTTACCTGCTGGGCCATCTCTCTGGTTCTTTTACCTCTTGTCTTACCATAACAGTTAAAGGGAATTTTTAAACTAATGTAGATTTCCATGTGAAATTAAATTTTGAGACATATTTTGAGGGAAGGTAAGGTGTATATTAACAGGCAAAAGAGAAGAAAGAGAGGGAGGGAGGGAGGGAGGGAGGGAGGGAAGGAAGGAAGGAAGGAAGGTAGGTTGAAATGAAGGAAAAAGTAGGAGGTGGGAAGAGAATGCACGTGCATCTGAATGTGCTTTTGCCCTGGAGATGCCATCCGCTGTGAGACCCTCACAGGCTAAGTTCCAGTTCAGCTCCTGAGCCTCCAGCTAGGGGGAGAAAAACATGATCTATATTGTATGAAACATAATTTCTTCCAAAAAAAATTGAAGAAAGAATAAAAAATGTGATGTTGTATTGCATTGTGACTATAGTTGGTAATACTGTGTGCCTGAAGTCTGGCATACAGGAGTAGTCTCTCACAAACAAGACAGCATAGGAGGGGATGGATGTGTTATCACTTGAGTGTACTAATCACTCTGCAGTGTATATACACATTAAAATATCACAGTGTGTACCTTAAACACTTACAATTTTTATTTTTCAACTATACCTTAATAAAGCTAGGGAGAAGGAAGGACAGCCTTGCAAGGGAACACTCATCCACAGACAGTGAGTGAAATGGGAGGAGATTGTCAGCTCTATTTCTGCCACGTTAGATGGCAAGGGTGCACCCTTGTGTAGGGAATCTTCTGGTCTGTCTTAGCATTAACAGGAAAGCTTCCCTGCCCCGTGTTCATTGCCTTCCTGATACTGTAAAAGTGTGGATCTTCTGAATAGTGTACAGGCAGTGAGCATGCCAACATTCTCTGCCCTGGAAGGGTTTCTGGAGAGAGAAGTGTCTTGGTTATGAAAGGAAATAAGGATGTTAGAGACATTGGGCAAAGCAGCTAACAGAAACAAGGCTGCTGTGGTTTAGGATGTGAAGTGTCCCCTCAAAATGTTCACGCTCTAAAAGGTTGGTCCTCAACTGGTAATGATGTTTTGGGGAATTCTGGGAACTTCAGGTGGTTGAGTCCAGCTAGAAGAAGCAAGTTTCTGAAGGCAAGTTCTTGAGAGCTCTATTTTCCCCGGTCCCTGTCTGTATCTCTTTTCTTCTTGTCCATCAGGAGGTAAAGAAACTCCTCTGACATGTGAGCCCACCATAAGGTTCTGCCCAAGTAAATGGGGCTGAGAAACCATGGCCTGAACCCTCTAAAACTGGATTCAATAAGTCTTTCCTCCTTTATACTGTTTCTCTATCGGGTGATAACAGTGACACAGAGGTACCTAATACAGCTTCACTAGACAGAGGTCTACAGGCTGCCTACCTAAGATCTGAATTCAAGCTTCCTAAATGTCAGGGTTTATAAAGTAAGGAGGTTAATAAAACACTTAAGAATAGCCACATATGGTGATATGGTACATATAATAAAGTTGGCCACTTGTTCACTAACCAATATAAATGTAATTTCACACTATAAAACCTGTCATCATGTCCTTGTGTTTTTTGCTGAAGTTCTCATCATCACCATTATCATCATCACTTGTAGGTTGCAGGTCTCTATCACTAACACAAAGATACAATTTAAAAGGGACAAGGCTTTTGTTTTACTGCTTCAGCATCCTCTGGGATCTACTTCCCCTTCACTAGGTATTAAGTTGTGATTAACAGTGTGCCTTTTATAGCATTTAGAAACACTGACTAATAGGCACTTCTGTTTATACCAAAGGCCTATTAAATTTTAATTTAGATATACACTATTAACCCTCTTATATATAAATAAAATACCTTCCCTAAAGAGGAAAAGTAAATCTCATTGAGCTCCCTTTGTGAATTCCTTATATATCTTGAAAACAAAGATAAGGAGCTCTTGCAAATGATATTACCAGAGGGGGACTGAGAGAGAAGTATTCATTCATTCATTTAATAAATATTTATTCAGCATCTATTATCTGCCAGACAGGGTGCTAGGTGCTTGACTTACAGAAATGAGCAAGAAGGAATTATGATGTTTCTGTAGACCTCCGGTTTTGCATCCTCTAAAATAAATGTATTCATTTTTGATGCTTATATATCACTTTGAGATGATAATGCTCAGTGAGTTTTTAAAAATGATGCTAATTCGATTCAGATTCCACTCACAGTTTGAGAACCTGCTGAGGGTCTCTGTGACAGTTTTACATGTGCTTATGGTATTTGATTTAGTAACAACAGCACCTTGCATCTAGCTGCTTAGCCTCTCAGAACATCCTGTGAGAAGCAGGGCAGGAATTCTCCATTTGCTAATGATAGATCAAGGCTCAGTGAGTTGTCTAAAGTATCATACTAGCCAGTGTGAAGAGAGAGGCAGACATTCACAGCATCATGGCGAAATATTTTTAGATGAGTTTTCTGTTGCAGGATGAGACTCTGCATTTTCAGAATGTATGGGTTTGATAATGCCCATATAGTGAAAGGTCCTGATACAACTTGCATTCAGAGGTGGGAGCCTGAGGATATAATTGTGTCATGGAGGGATTAAATCATCAGTGGATTAAAAATCTGAATGCACTATTGGGAGGTATTAGAGCTGTGAAGAGTGGGGCCTAGTTGGGGGTTGTAGGTCACTTGGGCTAAGGATGGAGTTTGTCCTCTGCCCCTTGTGCGTGATATTCAGCTTTGCTTCAGCCTCACAGCAATGGAACCAGCTAGTAACAGACCAAACCTCTGAAACTGTAATCTAAAATAAATATTTCCTCCCTTTACATTCTTTTTCTCATATATCAGCAGCAAAAAGTCTGACTAATGTGATATGGCATATGGTCTGATATACACCAGAGGCTCCATTTTTGTCTTTCCTCACAGTTTTTATCTTGAAATAAATCTTGTCTTTTGTGACTACTCTACTGATGAAGGGCCATTATTAAGCACTTGTATCCATTTTTTAATCTCAACTCCTTTCTTAAAGATTGGATTTGGGTAGGGGCATAGTGTAGTGTATAATTCCTGTTTAGAATGAGCAGCTTTGGGTTCAGTCCCCCACAAAGCAAAAAATGAAACAAAAAATTTAATTTCTTTTCCCTGTTTCTGTTGTAGAATATTATTTTAAGGTTGTTGCTTTTGTTTATGTTGCATTTGTTTAACTCTGTGAAGCTACTGTGTTACTGTGCCTGTCTAAAACACCTAATGGTCTAATAAAGAACTGAATGGCCAATAGCAAGGCAGGAGAAAGGATAAGTGGGGCTGGCAGGCAGAGAGAATAAATAGAAGGAGAAATCTGGTGTAGGGGGTGGGAAAGAAGGAGCGAGAGAAGGAGGAGGACTTCATGGGCCAGTCACTCAACTACACAGCCAGACATGGAGTAAGAAACAAAGAAAAGTATATAGGAATAGAAAAGATGAAAACCCAGAGGCCAAAGATAGAAGGGATAATTTAAAGTTAAGGAAAGCTGGAAAGAAACAAGCCAAGCTAAGGCTGGGCATTCATAATTAAGAGAAAGAAAAACAAACAAGCCAAGCTAAGGCCAGACATTTATAAGTAATAAGCCTCTGTGTGTGTTTTATTTGGGTGCTGGGTGGTGGGCCCCCAAAGAGAAAAGAGTAAAACAACAATAGTTTTCTATTTAAATATACCTGTGAGCATTCATAAATGAGATTTTTTTTCACAAAGTTCACAATTATTACGGCTGAAGAGAGGGCTCAGTGGGTAAAGTGCTTGCCCAACAGGCATGAGGCCCTGAGTTCAAATCCCCAGCACCCCTGTAAAAAGCCAGGTGTGGTGGTGAGTGCCTGTCATCCCAACCCTTGAGAATCAAGACAGAAGGATCCCTGAGATTTATTGGCTAGGTAGTCAAGTTCCAAGTTCAGTGAGAGACCCTATCTCAAAAAAAAGTCACAGTGACAGAGTCACAGTGGTGCGTGCCTGTAACTCAGCATGTGGGAGGAAGTGTGGGGACTGGCAGTCAGCCTGGTCTGCACACTGAGTTCCAGGCCAGCTGGGACTACATGAGACCCCATCTCAAAACAAAATAAGGGTGGAGAGTGATTGTAGAAGACCACTGATATCATCCTTGGCCTCCATACACATGCACACACATGAATGAGCACCCCCCCACACACATTTACACACACATGAACACATACATACAGTTCACAGTTTTCTACAAGCAAAGAATTTTTAAATCTAGAATTTCAACAGACAGTACTTTTGACAGTTTGTTTAAATGTTATATAAATTCATATTTATATAAGGTAAAACATGATATTTATAAGACAGATTATCATCTTTCTCTATATGTTATGTAAGTTGTTTTTTTTTTTTTTACAACTTCTTCCTACTGAGAACACATTCTTTCTTACACTCCTTCAATCTTAATTATCCCTCAGCTCCCATCCCACCTATTCTGTAAAAACCTCTCTTGATTACTCCAAACAGAAGGGGCCTTGCTCTTATCTGAATGCACACAGCCAGCGTTGTGGCAGTTAAACTGACATTACCTTTTTGATGTCTCTTTTATTGTTCTTTGAAGTTGTCAGTTAAACCTTTTCTTGTGATTCATTTTTCCAGTGTGTCTCCCCAGCTAGACTGTGAACTCCCTGAAGGCAGGCACTTTCCCATCTCTATTATCTCTGCAGCTTCCCTAGCACCTGCTGGAATGGCGTGTGCATAATAGATGCTCAATAAACACTTGTTTCATTAGTGTTTCTCCTAAACGAGTAAACTCCAAAGATTTTGATTTCCTACAAGTTCCAAAAGCCCTTCTACTAACTAATAATAATTAGATAGTTAAACTAAAGGGACTGCCATTGTGATAACTCTCATGGAAGCACAGAACATGCAAGTAACCTTAATTCATTTTCTAGAGGATGTAAAAAGTCACAGAGGTAATATGCATACCTAGGAACCTTAAGAGTGCAGACCACTGGGAACCTATAGCAAGTGAAACTGGATGATAGATACAAAGTAGCTGACAGAACACATGGCTTGTTTGTCTTTGTTCCCTCAACGAGGAACATCAGAATAGGCCTTCTGAATGTGTTTGTTCAAAGAACATGTCAATCTCTCCCCAACCTAAAGCTTTTGGGGGTACTTGATGTTCCTCTTAGAACTGTCCACTCTACAACCCTAGGCAGAACCTCTCCCCTTAGTCTTTGGTGAGAAGGTCAGATCCTCAACAGGGCTGCCACAAAACTGTCTTCTGGAGTACTATGTATTCTGTGTGCAGTCTCTAAAGGCCTGGGATTTCCCATCTCTAGTATCCTGAAATCTCAGACCTATTACCCTGCTGGGAACTGTCTGTACCATGCTCCACCACCTCCATTCTCCAGGGACCAGCTCTCTTCCTTTTATTCCCATACAATGTTGTGTTCTGTCTGATGCTCCCAGTTCCATTTATTTTGTTATTTATTCAGAAGCAGAATCTCAGTATTTAGCCCAGGCTGGATGTCTGGTGTTTATTATTTAAATCCTACATTTCCAAAACCATTCTCCCACTCTGCTACTTTAGACCCCCATTTTCATCTCTTGCGGTTGGGACGGAATTTTTCCTTCCTCTCTGGAGTTAATTTATAGCTGTGGGCTTATCCTTGTCACCCCTCTAATTTCTCTGCTTTTCCTTGGCTGTGTCCCCTTTGTTTCTATCATGCCAGTATGGTAAATTAGAGGTCCTGCTGGGGCTACCTAGCACAAGTCTGAATGGATGTTGGCACCTAAGTTTTCTGCTTCTCGTATCTAGTCTAAGATGTGTGTATGTAAGTGAAAACATGTACACGAATGTGCTTTCTAAACTAGAACACTCTACACAAATCTCTGATTATCATTATTCATATATTTCTCTGATTAGAAATTTAACACGTCTTTGTTTACTCTTGAAAATGCAAATGTAGAGACTAGGGTGTAGTTTAGCATCTACAAAGCCGTAGGTTCAACCCATAGTACTGAAACACTATGAGTATAATGAATGAGTATAAATGAGTGAGTATAAACACATACATTAATTAAACTATCAAGGGAAGTGCTGAAAGCACAGGGAACAAAATAACAGCCATCTTCTCTGTTACTTCCCAGTGCTGTCGTAAGGAATTGCCACAAGTTCGCCGGTGTAAAGCAGCACAACTGAAAGGCTCAAAGTCAATGGTGGGGTGTGGTGGGGTGTGGTGGGGTGTGGTGGAGTGTGGTGGAGTGTGGTGGAGTGTGGTGGAGTGTGGTGGAGTGTGGTGGAGTGTGGTGGAGTGTGGTGGAGTGTGGTGGAGTGTGGTGGAGTGTGGTGGAGTGTCCTCTCTCTCCAGCCCTCCTGCCTCCTTAAAAGGAACCTGTGGTAATCCAAAAAAGGTCCCTAGATAATCCAAGATAGTCTCCCATCTCCCATTCATAACAGTCACATCTATAAAGTCCTTCTGCCATGTAAGGTATCATAATTATTCATAGAAAATAAAACATACAGAGTCACAGAATATCACACGTGTAATCTTGAATAAATAAAAGCATATTATAGAATATATGTATATATAAAATCTCTAAGAGACCTAAAAACACATAGAGTGGAACTATATATTATTTCTGGTGCCTCTGTGTACACTAAAAGTATAAAGATGCATTAAATTGTCAACCCATTAAATGTAAGAAGGAAGTTCCCACCTATCCACAAGGAGGAGGAAGAGCTACATGTTCAGCAAGGGGTACCCAGGACTGGAGGTGCTGTTGATGTCAATTTATCTTTGAAGTGGGGAGAGGGCATATGATATTGATTGCATGATTACTTAGACCTTTTTGTTTCTGAAATATTTCTCACTACATGATTTAAAGAAAACATGGATAATCTGAGTTGTTAGTGAACTATGGGCAGGAAAAAGAACAGATAAAGGCTCTTAACTCATTTCTGGTTATTCGTTTTTCTATTTAAGAACATACTTTAGATAGGTTCAGTCCCTGGACAGTGTAAAATAGTTTCCCAATAAGATACAAGCATAGCAATAATGGACAGAAATAAGAGGCCCAACTAACAACTGGGTTGGATGAGTTTCAGTCATTTAAACTTTGCATGGATGATGTAACTTTGACCCTATTTATAGACAGAAAGCCCGGTCTCCCTTACGTCAGTGTGGATGACACAGATGTAGATTTACAGATTTTACAGCTCATCAGAACACAGTGAGTACTGGATGCTCCCTGATCCTGTCTACCACATGTGTGTGGAGGGTATTTTAGTGTCATATATGCCAACTGTCCAACTTACCTGCTGCTCTAAGGTATCTGGATCAATGAAAGTCACCAGATCTATAGAAAAGTAACCAATCACATCTTTCTTTTTGCAGGCATTTCCAATTTGGAGACATAAAGAACTGAGAACTTGGGGATCCACTGAGGTCTGAGGCATGGTGGTACCAGAAGAAATAAAGGGGCCTTCAGAATGAAACTGGTCCCCCGTTGACAGTACTCTGACTTCTCCATCAGGCTCGATCAACATGTCTACGGTGAGGTTGGTGACACTGTCTGCAGGTGGGTATGCTTCAATCACGCCACCTGGTTGGAAAACCATGGAGTAGATGAAAGAACACAGTCAAGGGAATGGCCCACTTGCAGGAGGAAGAAAAGGTCTATGTTTTGTCAGAAGGACTTGTACTCAGATCTTGCACTTGCCATCTTGGGAAACTGGACAAGTAGTTTGCTTTTCTTTATTTATAAAATGGCATAATACCTACCTCACTGAGCTGTTACAAAGCTTGAGAAATTGTGTCTATTGTATTTAGCCTGGTACTTGACACATGGGAGGGCTCAATGAACAGTAGTCTTGATTATGATCATAATTACAAATACTTTATAAATGCCATACTTAGAACTACTCATTACATTAATGAAGACTCCAAGGATTATGGTCAAATCTTCAGAGGGATTAACTTTTCACTGTCCACTGTTTATATCACAATTACCAGTGTGCTCTTTCTGTCTAGCATTATTGCTTTTCTAAGGTTTGATAGGTGTGGGCTTTTAATAGGCATAGAAAACACTGGCCATCATAGTGGTCATAGGAATCCTGTAGAAAACCAAACATAGGGACTGGGTCCTGTTGGTAAAGTGCTTGCCACAAAAGCATGAGAATTTAACTTTAAATCTCAGTACCTATGTAAAAACCGGGTGTGGTGACATATGCCTGTAACCTCAGAACTAGAGAGGCAGAGACAGGAAGATCCTTGAGGTTTATTGGCTAGCTCATGCAGTTGAACCAGCAAGTCCTACGTTTTGTGAGAGACCCTGTCTCAAAAGTGAGGTGGCAAGCAATCAGGAAGACAGTCAACACCAACCTCTGGTTTCCACATGCATGCACATTCACACACACACACCCACACCACACACACACACACAAAGGAAAAGTGAACAAGTCCCAGGACTTGCTGCTTTTGAAAACTAAGTAATAGGGTATGATTTCTGTCCATCTCTACAAACCACACTTGAAGCAGTATCATATATAGTAAAATTCTGAGATTTTTTTAGCAGTTCTCAAAGGCAGTCATAGAAGAGACACTTTCATTCAATGTCTATCAATTTGATAAGGGGTAGCCTTAATGAATGCTAAATTTCAGAAGGAAAATGTTTTTTTTTTGGGGGGGGCTGCATATTCAATCTATTTTATCTGCTGAGTTTGTTTAATATGCTCTTCAAATGAGGTTTGCTATAGTATATAACAACTGAATACCAGTTGTTGGGGGTTTAAATAAGAATATAAGTAAAGAGAAAACAAGCAAGCCAGTGAGTCTCTATGGTTCAGCTAACTTGGTGTTTTGGCTGTCACTTATGATAACATATAAGTATCCTTTATGATTTGCAAGATCACTTTGGATACCATGGAGTTTTGAATGAGAAACATCTCCCATAGGCTCACATGGTTAAATACTTGGTCCTCTGTTGGCAGAGCTGTTTGGGGGTTCAGGGAGCCTTGTTGGAGAGAGGACATCACTGGGGCTGGCTTTAAGAGTTTATAGCCTTGCCCTACTTGCACTTTGACCTTTCTGCTTCCTGCTAGAGGTTTGAAAATGTGAACTCTTAGTTTCCTATTCTGACTGCCTGCTGCCATTCCTCCCTCACTATTATTAACTCTCCCTCTGGAAGCAGAAGCAAAAACAAAACAAAACAAAACACCTCTTTCTCTCATAAGTCATTTTTGGTCATGGTTTTTTTTTTTTTTTTTTTTTTTTTTTTTGGTTTTTTTTTTGAGACAGGGTTTCTCTGCGTAGTTTTGCGCCTTTCCTGGAGCTCACTTGGTAGCCCAGGCTGGCCTCGAACTCACAGCGATCCGCCTGGCTCTGCCTCCCGAGTGCTGGGATTAAAGGCGTGCGCCACCACCGCCCGGCGGTCATGGTGTTTTATCACAGCAAAAAAAAAAAAAAAAAAAAAAAAAAAAAAAAAAAGTAACCAATGCAGATGTATTATTTCAAACATGCTTGGTTGTGTTGTCTTCTGAACATCAAGACTTTAGCTGGCCTTTTTCCTTTCAAAGCAATTGGTTTTTCCCAAAGTCTTCTTGTCTTTGATATAAATCTATGAGAATGTAGCAATCAAATCTGGAGCACATTTTGTGGCCATAAGCTTACTCAAGTCTAGACATGGGATGAAATAGGCAATGATGGAAGCTGGTGAGAGATGGTAACCTTAGGGTCAGGAATGTGGGGGATGTCCTGCTCAAGCCAGAAAATACACAAGGCCTCCTGCGTGCACTAGCTTCAGACCCACACAGAACCTTCAGAAATGCATTACAGATGACAGTGGTTCTCAAGCTTCCTAATGCAGCAACCCTTTAATATAGTTCCTCATGTTGTGGGGACCCCCAGCATAAAATTATTTTCGTTGCTATTTCATAACTATAATTTTGCTGTTATGAAATGTAATGTAAATATCTGATATGAAAGGGCTGCTTAACCCCAGAGGGGTCATGACACACAGGTTGAGAACCACTGACTTATAAGAACCATGTTTTAAAATACTAAAATTATAGGATTATGCTCCCATTCACTACTTATCTGGAGTGTTATTTTTTCCCACATCTCTGTGCCTCAGTTTCTTCCTCTGTGAAATGGGTTAATAAAGCCTGTTCTGCTTCTTATCCATAGTATTTATAACATGACTGAGGAGGAAGGAAGGAGATGAGCAGAAGGTGGTAAAGGTGAAGCCTTAGCTGTGGCCACATAGCTCAGGTGAGATAGCTCTAGAAACTCAGATAAAAAGAAATGGTCTAGAGCAATGGTTCTCAACCTGTGGGCCCAAGACACCCTTGGTAGTTGAACAAGCCTATCACAGGAGTCACATATCAGATATCTCGCACATCAGATACCCCACATATCAGATGTTTACATTATAATTCATAAATGTAGCAAAATTACAGTTATGAAATAGCAACGAAAATACTTTTATGGTTGGGGTCACCACAATATAAGGAACTATATTAAAGGGTCACAGCATTAGGAAGGTTGAGAACCACTTGTCTGGAGGAAGGATTTTCAGGCTGACCTTGGATTATGTAGGCTTCCTAATGCTCTGTCTAAGATGGACTTGGAGGTCTTTATGATTTTTCCCTCATAATTTAAATCCCTTCTAAACTTGTTTATTTGCTTGCTTGTGAAAGACACTGTGTTTCTTCCAATTCCAAACAGAGCTGATTTTCTTACTTTTTCTTTTCTGTCCAGGGGTGCATGTGGAAATTTGTTTATCCATACACTTACAGAGAGGACACTGAAGGTACCCTAACACACATGCGCGCACACACACACACACACACACACACACACACACACACACACACACACAAACGCCCATCCCACCCCCCAGCATTCCTGTTAGATAGCTGGCATCCAACCTCTTATTTAAATAATTCATTAATAGGGCATCTGCCACACTCTGCCCAGCCAATGTATTCAACAGCCAACAGGCCTGTCCTTTCTGACAAACCCTTTCATACATAGGGCTGAGTCATGCTCCTGATGAATAGACCCACTGGCTCTGGCCAAGACTCCTGCAGAAACCTAGGGATAGACTCTTATGGGCTCTTCTATGTGTTGGCAGATCATTTGGGGTGATCTAATCTTTTGTTCCTTGGGCTCCCTGTGCTTCAAATAAGGGTTATAGCAGTATCCACTCATGAGATTGATAGGAGGATGACATAAGTTAATATGCATCTACTTAGGGTGATATTGGCATATAACACCTACTGTGTGCTCAGTGGATCTCATCACTGTGCTATTACCATTGCTGTGCTGTCATTATATATAACACGATAGCATTAGCAGTTTATCGTTGTATATTGAGGCCAGTGTACTATTACCACCATCGCTTGACAGCAGCAAGTAAATATGCTAAGCTGATTATGTGGGCCTTATACTGCAACCTCCTAGAGAGGGAGAGCCTTTGCCTAGATGTGTCCTTGTGAGGCACCCCAGAGGCCTCTGGGACTGCATGTAAACTTTGTTCTGTTCATCCCCTCATTCATCATTGACTTCCCAATGTCATTACAAAATGAGGATGAGGAAGGAGAGGAATATAAAAAGAATGGAGGCTGGTTTTATTCCTAGTCTATAGAGGATTCTGGTTTGAAAATGTTACCTTTCTGAGCTAGGCCATTCCTGCTCTCCTAGAAAGTGGGAGAGGAAACTAGGTTTAGTAAAGGCCTTGATTCATCAGTCTGTGATAGACATGTTTCTGTTTCTGTTCCTGAATTTTCCCAACAACCATATTCAGTAAGTAACTGAGAAAACTGGGTCTCTGAGGATTGCCAAGGTCACTTGTGGTTCAGATGGAGAGCCTTTGCTCAAGACAAGTCTGGTCTAAGAAATGCCCAGAGTACTAAGTTCTGCATGGCATGCTTGGCATGCTCAGTTCCTATTTACTTTAGAGGCTGGGTGCAAGATAAATATTTAGTCAGTGCTTGAAAAAGAACAAAGTCAGCGGCAGGAACATTTCCTAAACCAACACCGGCTGATGCAGAGTATTTGGATTGGCCCTGGCTTGCCCCAGAACTAGAACCTAAGCTGGTACATACTGATCCTCAGTAGAAACTTTACAGTCTTATTTACCTTGAGAGAGAAACGTTTGGAGGAATTTCCTCCACGTCGGGAACTGTTTCTCATTGACTAGCTGTACGTGCTGTGCTAAAATGCCCGCCAGCTCCTTGGAGATCTTCACCAGAGCTGGCTCCTGCAGAAACAAATTAAATAGAACCACAAGCAATTTTACTACAGAAATGAAAACTGCTTGTGGAGTGATTAAAAACCAGGCCTCCAACAGGCAAAAAAATGTGGTTACTGTTTACCCAGAGCCAGAAAGCCATTTTGAGATTGTTCTATTTTTCCAGCCATTTCACTTTTCATATTTCAAAGTGATTCCCCCTCCCTGAAATCAATGCTAATTGTGCCTACTGTCTCCAAAAGGCACCCTGTGCTGGTCCTCCGGAGCCCAGGCTTCAGACCCACTGCAGCCTGACCTGCAGAGAGTCCTCTCCCTCTCCACTTTGAGTCTCAGTTTCTCATTCTGTAAAATGTAGAGCTGAATAGCTTGTCCCTTAGCTCCTTAGATGAGAACAGCTTTTGTTCTAGGAATCTAACTGTACTTGAGCCTAGGAGGAACAATGGAGTTGGACAGGTCTTTCTTTGGTACTCTCTTTAGTCTGTGCCCACTCTTGGTGGGTAGCTGCCTTTGATAGTGTTGGTAGGGAAAGCCTAAACTCTTGGCTAAAACTGTAAAGGTGACATCCTAAGTTTGGGAACATGTTCTATGGTCAGCCATAGTCAACCTGAAGTCCCTGCAGATCACAGTGTCACCTGTCTAGCTGTCTAGCTGGCCCCGTCTTCAATGAGATGATCCAAAGACAACAGAGCCTCCCATCAGGAGTGAAAACAGTAGAAAGCTCTCTAATCAATAGGAAGGCTATCTTTTTCTATAAAAGGTGTGACTTGCTATGATAATTTCTTTTCTATCCTAAGTTATAATGCTCTGAAGACTCACTAAACTTTTCAAATGGAAGCCACAGTTGAGACATTATTTCTGTCAGATGCAGGGTAGGGCACTGCATACAAGCACTTTTGGTGGTCAGTATTCATGTTATAATGCACAGCAGGGACAGGCAAAGCTCCAGCTTGCTTTAGGGTCCCAGGAAACTATGAATCTAAGAGTGAACACTGAGTAAATTGTAAGAATCATCTCTAGGGATGGGGCTGGTTGCAATCATAGAAATCATCTGCATACTCATTTTTCCAATCTCCCTAACATTTAAAAGTGATTGTCCTTTATCCTATGCTATCTCCCAGTTCCTTAAAACATCTGGTTGATTCTGTTTCAATGCCCACTGAAAATCCAGAATAAAAGACAAACATTTTAGAGTATATGATAGGCAGGTCCAAATAATCTGAATTGTTTCCAACTACCCAGAAACTCCTGTGGGTTGTGTCATTAGTTATAGAAAGTGATTGACATACAAAACAAAAACACACTCAGAAGCAGAGTGCTCTGGCCTACCCCAATTTCAGGAGGATTTGCTAGCAGAAGGTACAGAGTTCTGCTGGAAAGAGCTGGGGAACCCTGCTCATGTAGTAAACCTTTGCCTTGTCATGTGGAAGCAAGGACAATGCCAGTCAAAGCAATGGGCCCTTCCCCGCTTCATGCCCTGTACATTGTACATTTACTGTAAATTTACTGATGGTGTTGAAGCTTACTCATGTGCCAATCATGAGCAAGCAGCTCCAGCTCAGGGAGCCCCTCTGCTCTCTGAACAGCCCACAGTCTCTGGTCTCACACTTGTTTCAGCTCACATTCTGCTCCATGGAAGAAAACTGTCTCTGAAGGGGGGGGGGATAGGGGCAGTGAAGCCTAGCTTTAGATTCTGTCCCTTTCTGGAAAATGATGCCAGAGAAAAGAAACCCAACAGCCCAAACCTCTCTTGGAAAAGTGGAGAATTCTCTTTTTTTCTGCCTTGATTAAAGGGCCTTTTCTGCCCCTCCCCCTTTTGAAGGGAAGTTATATATTCATTTAAGTAACTGCATGAGAAGAAAAAAATATGTGCTGGGGGCTATTTTTGCAAAGGGAAAATGGAGAGGAAACAGTGAAGGCACAGATGAAAAGCCTTGCAGCTTGATTTAGAACCTGTGTCTCCATTAGCTTGAGGACCAGGGAGATGCCAGCTCTTCAGCAGGAGACTAAGTATGGCACACAGGTCTACAGTTGCCATGAGGAAGCCCATTACTTTGTGTGCTAACCTCCAAAACAAACAAACAAACAGCCTGGTCTCTACTAATGTAGTCTTGCCTCCCGCAGACTTTCGGTCATCCTCCCTAGCTCACTCCTCCTCGTCTTTTACTCCCAGAAGCCTTCCCCTCTGCTATAGTCAGGGGTCTTCCTCAACCACTCACACATCCTCTAGCTCTGAAATGGCAAAGACATTAGCTTCAAGGCAAACCTCCCATGCCCAGGAGA
Source organism: Peromyscus leucopus (assembly GCF_004664715.2). Lineage (NCBI taxonomy): Eukaryota > Metazoa > Chordata > Mammalia > Rodentia > Cricetidae > Peromyscus > Peromyscus leucopus. Next base: position 9,361,127 of record NC_051069.1, on the reverse strand, counting down.
AGAATGCTCCGCGTTTGCATAATGAATCCTGATAGTAGTGAACATGGGGAGATGGTCCTTAATAGTTGAAGCTACAGAATAAAAGAAGATGTGAATCTCTCAATAGACTCCTCCTTACTTCCAAGGAACCACCTGAAGGACTGGCTACTTTAGAACCACCAATTCCTCTTGGGTGGATTTCACAGGACTCCCTGCCTGCTCTGAGGGCGGCTTCAGAAAGATAAATGAGTTGACATATATGGAGTGTCATCTCAGTTGCGACATGTGTAAGAGCCAATAATTAACTTACAAGGCTTCTGGACACAGTGTCAGGCTGCCACTACTACTTCTGCTTACAAAGTGAGCCATTCTGCCACAATGGCTAGCATTTCACTGTGCACAAAACCACAACAAGGAGGTAGATTTCTAAAAGGGAAATCTGCTACAGGAGTCTGGAGGATGCCTCGTGTCCCATCAACTGAAGGCGCTGACAGAGGCATCTTGGGGTCATGATTAGCTCTCTAAGGAAAAGACATGGTGAAGAATAATAGAGGCCAAAGGGGGTAATATTAACTATCTAATTTCTTTCTAATGGGATGTCTAAGTCTTAACTAATACCTTAGTACCAATGGCCTTAGTGCCAATGAAGAGAGACTTGTTCCCTCACCTCTACAAAATAATAACGATATAATGATGTTAATGTGGGGCTTGTAGCTCATACATTCAAGTAAAGGAGAGTGTGCACAACATGTGTAAGTCTATTTATCATATGCCTGTCTGTCTGTTATCACAAGCTAGGAACAGAAGTACATTTTTTACAGACTTATGATGTGGAATTAAAGAGTTCTGTCTAGTGAATTAGAACAAGGCAATGAGTGACCAAATCAGTGTTTCAAGACCCTGTTGTCCACATTGCACAGGTCGTTTAGGGCCAGTGACTATGGGGGGTGGGCTAGAAAATAATATTCCTTGTGAACCATAGGTAAATGGTAGAAAATCATGTTTTACTTTTTGAAAACTGTCAGGATTCCAGGTTTTCCTCTCATCATGGTTGGACTGGTTCTAGGAGTGCACTCACTGTTGGCTTCTGAAACTGGCTGGAGGGCACTTCCTAGTTAGTCTTCAGCCCATCTTCGTCACTGCATAGACGTGAGCATCTGTTCTTGAGCGCCCAGAATGATCTCTTAGAGTTCATCAATAATAATAATGACTTGGAAAGTTCTAAGGCATCTTCAGGAAGGATATGGTTTCTATTGTTCTGAGTGAATAAACTAGAGACTCTTTTCTATTAAGCTTGGACCTTGCTTCGTGGCTTTATTTCTCTGTCAAGGAAATGCAAATTTGAAGGAACAGATTTGTTGACTGAAGGGGAATGCAGAGTATCTTAGGGGAAGCCACCGGCACATTCAGTTTAATGCTGCCCTTGATGACGAAAGACTTCTAATTCTAGAGAGTTAATTTTCCCACCCAAGAAAATTTCTAGTGACGTGTGCACGCGTGCGTGCGTGCGTGCGTGCGTGCGTGCGTGCGTGTGTGTGTGTGTGTGTGTGTGTGTGTGTGTGTGTGTGTAGGATGAAGAAGAAGAAAGAGGAGTCCAAATTAGAATACTCTCAATCCTACTAAAACTCATATTTCATTTTGCAGCCTTTTGGCTGAACTGTCAGTGGTAAATTAAGTAAAATAACTTCTTCATTAAACTCTAATATCCAACATCAGATATCATTTGATGATGTTCAAAAGAAAATCAAAGAAAAATTTCTTTATCTTTTGATTAAGACAGAGTGTAAGGAAATTCCAGAGACTACCTAGAAGGTTCTGCTTCGTGGGTGTTTCTGATAACCCTGACAGGAGGCCTAGGCAGTGACACAAAGTCAGAAGGGTAGGACAGCGAGCTGACAGACTAGGACTCTCAGTAAGACTGTCAGTTTAGAGGGGACCCATGGACTACTTGGGACAATGTCTCATGTAACATCACACAGCAAGGCTGCAGGAGCTCTCTGGCTTTTTTTCGGAACACCCCTTCCTGTTCAGGCAGACGTGTGGTGTAATGTGAACAGTGTTGGGATTGGAATCGGCTGGTGACACAGGTGGGCGGAAGCAGCATTCCACAGTAAAGATGAACTTAAAACTGCTCATTTTTTTAAAATTGCTGTGGTCATTTTTAAGGTGAAATAATAGCTTTCACTTACTGAAAGTTTAACATGTTACAGCCATGTGCCAGGGGTCCTACATTTACCTTCTTACAGCCACTATCTAGAGGTACTACCTTTATTTAGTGTCGTACAGCTAGGAAGTAGCAAAACTTGGATTTAAACTCAATTGCTACCAGTGTGCCATAGTAAAGTGGGATCTGTGCCTGTAACTGCCATCAATGGGTCCAACACACTGGACAGATTAGATCAACTACAGATGTGATGTTAAATATGGAAAAAATTGTAGGATAGATATCTGCTGTTGGCTACAGGTTAAGGGTACCCCACACTTCCTTTCAGGAACTGTTCTTCCCTAGTCTTTGCTATGGAAGATTAATTGAGGGGGATTCCACTCTCACCTCCAAAGAAATGTAGCCTTGCCCTTACACAACGGCTGGTCCAGTACACAGATGTGACCCAATGAGGCCAACCACTTGCTAGGAAATGCTTACTGGGGCCTGGGGAAAGAAAGTGTGTGATCTGAGTTGCTACCAAGTGAGGTGATCTCTCTTTCTATTGCCTGGACCAAGAACAAATTCTGGAAGCTAGCCTTAGGAAGGAACCAGCCTTATGCATAGTCCAAAGGAGAGAAACTGTGGGTCTTTGGTGACATTACTGTCTGGAGCCAGAACAGACTTTGGATTTCCATATAGCCAAGGCCAGTTTCTCTTTATTTGAAAAGCCATTTGAGTTGAGGTTCTGTTACTTGAAGCTTAAACATTTTAAATGGATGCAAAAAATGGGTGGGCCAAAGCATGTCCCTATAATCCGTAATGGTAGTTTTAAGCTAGTGGATGCTCTGCTAACCCCACATGGTGATGACTTTCATTTTGTAGTCAGTAGTAAAGTTTTCACTCATTCCTTCCACTAAGATCATTAGGAACAGTCCCTCTTTAGGGTGCAAAAATATGTTGAAAGGATGAAGAAAAAAAATGAAAATGTCTCCAGCAAGTCAAAAACTACTTCCCATACCTACTTAAAGTTTAAGGACAGCTTTAATATTCCATGTTTAATTGTTAATGGAGAATTTAAAAATCAAAAATGCCAAGTTTGCCTTCGATGAGATGGAAAATTATGCTGCAGTAGAAGGTAACATAATGTAAAACAACCAGCATTACCAAAGCACACAAATGTTTCTGGTATGTAAAATTGCTTTGTAAAATATTTGCTCCATCTGCTAAAAGCAGCCAAGACAATTTTCCCTTGATAGCTAATGGCCCATTTCGGGTGTGTGGCAAGTGATTCGCTGCGGTGGCAGCTCTCATTAAACAGAATGTTGAAAACACGGTATATAATTCCATACTTATGTAGCATTAGCCACTCACTGCTTCTCGAGGAGTCTGTCCCTCATTATCTAGACCTCCACCTTGCACCAACATGCAGGCCTAGCAGTTGATGTGACTTGAGAAGCATTTTGTCCAACTGAGGCACATATGTTGTGCTTCTATTCCAAAGCTCAGCACAACTGTTTCAGCACGGCCACAAACACGGAGAAGTTCGTTCCCTCTCCACTTTCCAGTGTGCACACTGCTGTTTCCCTTTCCCCTCACCACAGGGAGCTAGGCTTTTGTAGTTGTTGTTGTTTGTTTGTTTGTCTGTTTGTTTCTAGGCTCATCCTGTCGTGCTGCATGCTGGGGGTTTCCACAGATAAAGATTAAGTGCTTCTAGAAATTCTTAATTGAACTTTGCACATACACAAAAGGAGGAGAAAATTCTCCCCCCTCTGACAAAACTGCCATTATAAAAGCCTGATATACACTGCCCTCTTTTTTCCTGGTGTATCTGTGATTTCTCTCTTTAAAAGAGTTGTTTATATTACACCCCAGATTACTTCAACATCTGCTAAAGGAACGATTAGAAATAAATACAGTAATCCAGGGTGGTTTAAAAAGAGAAGAATATGTTCATGTTTGGGGAATGATACTGAAAAGTAGTTACCGCGGCAAATGACTGGTGATAGACAAATATTCTTACCATTGGAAAAGAGTTTTCAAGGAAATTATACTGAACTGTAACAATGACAACCAGTAAATACATATGACTGTTTCAAAGATTTTCCAATATTTTAAAACAGAAACCATGTTATGTTTAAATCAACCATAAGTGGAATTAGCCATAACTGTTACTTCTGGAAACAGGTTTCTTCCTATCCACATAGAGAACTAAGGCTGGTTGGGAAAACGGTGGATGCTGATGGAAGCTCTTTAATTGCAGAGTGAAGACAAAAGGAAATCACATGCCTTTTGAACTTGATTCTCCTTTCTTTCTTCTTGTTTTGTTTTGTTTTTCTGTGTAGCCCTGGCTGTCCTGGTATGTGCTTTGTAGACCAGGCTTTGATTCTCATTCAAGTGTAGGGAAAGACTGAGTTCCAGGAATGAAACAGAGAGATTATCAAGAGACTTTTGTATTTAATTCTATACGAAAGGAATGGACAAGCAACATCGTTTCTCAATCAAGAGAAGAGCTGGGCCTTTTTAGGTATTTCCACACATGGCATACAAGGAGTCAGGAAGATGTAGCAGCATTGTAAATTGATTATTCTTTCTACAGACCATGCACAGGATGAGACCAGTGAGTCCCACAGTGGGGGGCTGTCTTGAGACAGAAAGTCCTAGACTTCTCAAGGGCATCCCTGACTCACCAAGGGGCACCGAGGACAGATGACCAGAAGCACATGGCACTGTGGCCGTCAGAGAAGAAAAGCTCACTCTGAATCCATTCCAAAGCCCGAGCCTGCTCTGTGGTTTTCACCAGAGCAGACAATTCCAAAAGCACTCCAGCAGGACCTTCCTGGGTATGAAAACACTAACCAATTCTCCTTCTTCTCATCTTCTGTTTTATTCCCTCCTTCCGCGCTGTTATTGTGAAAAGCTGGCAGTTAAATTCAATTGATTCCAGTTTCTCTGGATCCATATGGCCGCCAACCCTGGAGCTGAAGCGGCGGCCGTGCCTCGCCACTGCTTCCAAGCATTTGCCTCTCCTCCAGTCCCCAGATGGTGGGAGTAACATTTAAACCTCCTTTTCTCTGCCTTGTACAATAGACCTTGGCACCATTTCAACTGTTTACTCCGGTAATTAACAGCTCTGATACCACAACAATTACAACTCCTCCACTCTCCACAATAATGCTATGAATTAGTGAGAGCTAATGGCTGGAAGGTAGAGTGTTTCCAGACTGTGAGATCTGTGCATTTTTAGAATAAAATAAAAGGTACAAACAGCACGCTTGCAGTAGACAATGATTACCTAGTAATTAGTTTACACAAAGCTTCCTATTTAATGGCAAAACGCTGTAATTAACGTGTGACAGAAAATCAAAGGGTACTTTGTAAGCATATGAAAAATTAACACTGCAGGCCCATAGCTTTATGTACTGATTAGAAGCATATTAAATCAATAGGACACACAAGCCAACAGCTTGTATAGCTGATTATTATAGGTCCTCAGAAGGGGTACCCTGGCTTTCATTTAACTGGGGAGGCAATTTTCCTTCTCCTGTCATCATCCTCAGGCACAGAGAAGTACCTCAAACTCAACCCTGGCATCTCCATGAAAATAACCATTGAACTGGAAGAAAACGTTCTAAGTCATTCTCAGAGCTAAGAAAAAAATATGTAAATGATTAAGACTTTCCAATGATCGTGGTGACGTGCTGTTACACTAATTAGAAAATATGCCAACTGGAACCAGAAAATGAAGCATCCAGACTCAATGTTTTGGTCAGAATAATCTCTACTTTATCAAGCCTCTTTATTGAACATGGAGAAAGCTACAATACACGTATTGTTTTCTACTTTCAAATGGTAAGAGGCCAGGCTGCTATCAAGGGCTATTCTTTTAAAGGCATTCATTGGGAAAATCATAGCATAGGGACAATTGGATCATCATTCTGAATTTTTGACAGCATCTTGTATAATGATAATTGAAGCATGCTACAGTATTCTTTAAGGCTACAAAAGCCTTCTAAAGAACCTTCTGAATTGCCAAAGAACAACTGATTTGTATTTACTCACTCAGTATTTCTTGTATTTTCTTCTAATACAAATTTAATTAATATGCATAATAAAAAGCAACAATGTCTTAAACTTTCATATGCTAAGAACATTGCTAGCCAATTCCCAGGATTCATTGAATTCTCAGCACCGCCTCATGAGACAGGTGTACTGTTATCTGTTTCTAGATAAAGATGGCAGCTTAGAGAGCCTAGTAATTTGGTTATGGCTGTTCCCTAGCAGGCTGTAAGGGAGGCAAAGCAGCGGGACCTTGTGAAGCCAACTGCACCTCACTTTTGTACTTCTCAATACCACCCATTGCAACTCCTTTCCCGCTTAAAAGTGCTTACCATGGAAACCTGAATTATGTGTGAAAATAAGTAAAAACAAACCAAAATTTTGGGTGGCTTATGCAAAAAAAAAAAAAAAAAAAAAAAAAAAGAGTTGAATTGCTCATCCTGTTTTTAGTGCTGCATCTGATTGTGAAGGTGGGCTAGTCAACACTTTGTGATAGTTTACAGGTGGACTCAAATGACTATGCCAGTGTATTCAATTGAGAAAGGCACCAAAGTGCATATCCCCATGACTGGGCACAAGGTAATATATAAAGTTCTCTTTTGTCAGCTGTGCACATTAACAGCTATGCATGTGGTGAGGCAGCCAGGTTTTCCAGGGACTCCTGAGCAGGCCCCTCCCATGAAGCTGAGGTCTGCACACTGACAGCTCCCCTCCCCTCCCCTCCCCTCCCAGTGCACTGCCTTGTGGGAAAGGGAAGCACTCTAGAGCAGTGACTGCAGTGAGAAAGACTGTGGGAAGTAGAAAATCAGCCAGAGCAGCAGCACTGGCATGGCCCCAAGGCCAGACCTAAGGTGAGGTGCTTCTCTAGGAATTTAAGGAAGTCTTCCCTTGTTCTGTGTGCTCTGCTAGTGGTTTGCTAGCCAGTAGCACCTTCTTATAAACAGCACACACAACAGGAGCCACAGCCCTCTTGCTTCATACAGCATTCTCCTCATGGGTCTTTCTCCTAGAAACATACAACAGAAGATTTTTGTCTTGTTTTGTTTTTGTTTTTGGCACACACTAAAACTAAAAACAAAGCTTTTCTCTGGTCCACAATTTAAAAACAAAAACAAAACAAAACTGGAGATGAGCTTAAGTTTTCAGACAGGTGAATGGTTTAGCATATTAGAATTAATAAAATGGAGTAACTGCAGCCATTAATTGTGATGAATGTGAATGAACAGGGTAAATGGCTAAGATCTTATGTTTAATTAGCATATTTACAATTATCGTGGCAATGAGAGCTGATACACATTTGAGAATTAAGTCAGGAAAGTGAAGGCAACGAGAAAGTGATTTTACACTTATTTGGTTAGACATATCTTTAATATTGTTATTATATTTTAACTTCACTAAACATTCTGTGGTGATGAGTCAGTGGCTTTTTTGAGCTCACCTGATAAAGCCAAACCCTGTTCTCCATGAGGCACCTAGGTCAGTCCCCTACAAGTAGTCCCCATTACTGCCTGCAAGGCTCCACAGAGGCAGTGGGGATGTTCTGAGCTCAGTGTGGTAGGCAAGTCTCCCTTGTAATGGTTTGTTCACTGACTTAGTTCTCTAAGAAGATGAAATGATGATTACGGATTACTCTGCCTTTCTAAGTTTGGGTACCCTGAATTAGGATCTTCCCCTTTGGGTGAATCTTAAATTAACACCAAATGTCTAACATCTAACACAGTAGAACAAAGTAGCGTACAAGGAAAGGTTAAAAAAAAAAAATGAAAAACCAGAGTTTGGTTCTCAGCACCCACATGGTGGCTATAACTGTGACCAGTTCTAAGATGCCCTCTTCTGTCTTCCTCAGGCACCAGGCACACACGGTACACAGGCATTCATGCAGTCCAAACACCAATACAGATAAAATTTAAAAATTCAATCTTTAAAAACATGCAGTTCTGCCGGGTGGTGGTGGTACACACCTTTAATCCCAGCACTCAAGACACAGAGGCAGGCGAATCTCTGTGAGTTCAAGGCCCAGCCTGGTCTACAGAGCAAGATCCAGGATAGGAACCAAAACTACACAGAGAAACCCTGTCTCGAAAAACAAACAAACAAACAAACAAACCAAAAACAATACCCTGACTCAGAAGCAAGGAATTGTGCATTTGTGTAAGAATTCAGAAACCTTAGCAAGTGCTGTGTACTCCACAACTGAGCTTATTGGGATCCAGTGGGTGGAGCAAGGGGAGCTGGTTCCATTGGCCAATAGGATAACAAGCAGAAGCTTGTTACCAGCCTCTGAGAAAATATGAAAATTCTTTTTTTTTAAATTTCCATTGTGGCCTTTCTGCTTTTCCAGAGGTTCCTACATCTTGATCCTGAATTTTCAAGGGTGACTATGGCTTTTTAGCATCTGACAACTCATGTGACTTTGTTTCAAGTCTCAACTGCAACCAGCCAAAGGTCAGTTCAAAATTAGAGTGGACAAAGAGATGGTCTTTATGTTGTCTATCTATGTCTACACCGAATCCTACCTACCTGTAAGACCAGCATCTGCTTAAGACTCCACAGTAGCTCCCACCCCATAAACAGCACTGCTTTCATCTGTCGCCTATGACATACCAATAAAGAAATCATGGCATCGTGTCACAAACTGCTATGCAAATGATGCCATTTGTAAGTATTAACATAATTTAGTGCTTACAGTCATATTCTCATTTCTAATAATTCTCCCAGAATGGAGTCTTTCTCTGGACTCTTAGCCTGCAGGATAGTCTTTCATCAAGAAGCTGAAATTTTTAATAACCTGCCAGCATATGTTTTGTATGTGCCAGGCTAGGCTTGATGATACAACATCTTCATTATCAAAAGGAGCAGGTCTAAAGACTGTAATAGGACATTAAAACACGCCTGTGCTCATAAAGTAATGCTTTGATGTCTAAATGTGCACCGTTACAATGCTCTTCTGGAACAAAGGGGGCTTCCAATCCTAAATTCTCAATAGGTACCCGCAGCTCCCCTCCACTCTAAGGAGGTTCCCTTTGAAGGCATAAGCTGTCGTTAGTCCCTGCAAGAGGGAATGGAGCTCACAGGGACTTCATTTTTATTTTCAGCTTTGGCTTCTCACGCATCATAGCTAAGCATGAGCCATGCATCATAACAGGATTTCTGAATAATTATTTTTCCCTGTTAAGTTTTTTTAAATGATTTAAATAGAACATTAATTATTTAAGAGTCTCAAATTTAATAACATTAACAACAGTGCCAAATGTATTTGGTAACAATTTAAAATGGCATAGTTTAAAATAATTGAAATTAAATAATCTACAGTGAGGTTTCTAACCACAATTCAGCCAAATGTCAGTACTGCAAATATTTTTAAAACTCAAAGTCAAACATTTCAAATTTATCATAGTCTAATGTCAAGGGAATTCTTTAAAAATTATTGGTTTGAAATGCTGAGGCCAGCAAACACTGTATACACTAGTATTTCAATTCTTTAAAATAAAAGTGTCTAGACTTTTTCATGGTTTAAACTCAACAGCTTTGCTTCACAAAGATAAAATCCAGTTCAAAGAGAACGTAAGAGAAACTTCTATTGGCCTCAAAATTAAATACATTTTCTTTGCTTTATTTTTTTTCTAGAAGAGTAATTCACTTTGGTATCCTTTAAATAATATGTAAAGAGCTAGCCATGACAGGTACTGCATTTAGTCCGTTCACTGTTGGAGGGGGAAGAAAGCCCAGAATAGATCATGGGGAGAACCGGCCCATTTGTTAAAAGGAACTCTCCCTCCTGACTGTTCTCTAGATTTATTCATCATTTCACTTGCCCAGGAATAATGTGGTTCCCACCAGTGTTCCCCTTCCTTTCTATCACTTGTGTCTTGATTCATAGACTTCTGTAGTGGGATGCACAAAGCAGATGCAAATCACTGCAAGGCCCACCACTATGCATGCTGGGAGGAAAGGGACCATATAAGGAGTTTGCCTGTCAATTTTCTTTTTTGTAGTAGGGCAGGCAAAACAAGGTAGTGTGATAAATAGAAGCTGGGTGTAAGGATACAAAGTGAGACAGTGTTTAGAGGTCAGGTTAAACATTAAACCATGTACAAATATTAAGCAAAATTGGAGCAGACTGAGGTTGTATAATTCATTTCACCAACCTATGTGAAAAGGTTTACACACCTCCACTCATAGCCTGAGACCCTGAGCCTACTACTCAGCTTTTTCTGGAAGTTCTCTTCTGGGGTCTTTTCTTCTCTCAGCATCTCATAGGGACTAGTAGTTACATAGACATAGATGTCTTCAAAAACATGGCTCCTGACAGAATGCTATTTTACATTAGCTTACAATGACCACCATTTGCTAGTAGAATTCCTCATAATAGAACACAGCCAGCTTAATCACCATGGTTGGCAGAAGCACAGGAACTGCTCGGGGCAGATGCTAAGATATGTAATGCTACCTGACTGTGGCCTTTTAGTCATTTCTTAGGTATCATAATCAGTTTGTGAAAAAAGATGTTTTGGCCCCCCAACTGGCCATTTAAGTAACACAGTAAGTCCATTCATATTGTTCGTTAGGACTAAGGCCCAGGAAAGGCTCTGCTGATAGATGACAGGGCTAAGTCTGGGAGAAAGGATCTTATCTCCTCACTGTCCACAGCACTGTGGTTTGAGTCACCACTGAACACTCACTTGTGCCCACTTCTTCTTCCAGTCTTCATGGCCGTATCTTTTACTCTCCTTTAGCGCCCACTTGTAGCAATCTAGGTGGGAAGGGATGTCACAAAATGCTGTCCCGTTTCCTCCAAATTCCATGTTCATTTTAAAGACCCAGCGTCGGACTTGCAGGTGGTCAGTCACCAACTGGCCCAACTGTTCTATCATCTGTGGGGCAAAGGTACAGAACACAATAAAGCGGTTTCCTTTCTGTCATAGCAGCTTGGCTGTGGTGCTAAGAGTGTATCTCTACACAGTCTGTTTATCAGGCTCCCTTCCACTCATTAGGACAAATTCAGGAAGTTTGAAGTGATGTATGATATAAAGAAATCACTAGCCAATGGGATAAAAGCCATGTTTAAAATGCAGTTGGATTTGTGAGAAATTAAAAATCTATTACTGCTGACTTGTGAGGAAAAAAAGAAAAGACACTTTAAACATGTATAATTGGACCCTGGAATTGTCACCTTTCTTTCTCAGTAACTTAGGTGTCTGGTTATTGTGTCTTCAAATGATTGTTTTAATAATGTCAAGACTATAAAAATATAGTCCTAAAATTTTGTTGAGCTTTTAATACTGTAACCTAAAATAAATAAGTACTGTAATGTAGAAGACATTTTTTTTTCCTCACTAACATACATTTGTTTGGACAACTGGCCAAGTTGCCTGTATTTGTGACATAAATGAATGTATTATAAAGACAGATAACTGAGAGAAAAACATTTGCAGATCACGATGGGGAGGCTGGATCTGGGAGGACTGGGAAGTGAAGGTGATCAGGGGACATTATGTGAAATTCCAAAATAATCAAGAAAAATATTATGTTGGGGGAAAAAGGTTCTATTTTTAGGATTTAAAAAGGAATAAAAATCTAAAACTTAAAACAACAACAACAAAAACCACTTTCAGAAACAGCCTTGCTGGAATTGCAGCTGCCCTGCATTTGATGTGAAACAATACTCTCTCAATAGCTGGGATTAAATAGATGAAATTTTAAGGGACCAAAATCCATGCTTTAATTATAAAATGATAGTAAGAACAATAATAACTAACATTAGTGAACATTCAGTAGGAACTGGCCCTTGTTGCATGCATCCTCTATATGAGTTTCCCATTTAGTATAATAACCTATGACGAAGGCACCATTCGTAATTCCATTTAATACATAAGGAGAGGCTGACTGATTTGAGTGACTTGTCTATGATCATACAGCACTGAGTGGCAGAGCAGGGTTTCTCTTGGATTGCTTTGACTCCAAACCCTACACTCATTCCCTCTTTGTGGGGCTTCGTGTCCAAGCCTGTAGGTTGCTGGAGAAGGGTGAAGTGTAGAAAGAGGGCAGAGGAGGAGCCAGAGAAACAACTTGCTTCCAAGTCAGTAAGTCACTTGTGCTGCATTTGAATCAGACAAAAGTCTCTGTAGCAAGACTGTTAATTCTATGTAAGAACATTCTATTTCAGCTTTGAAGAACACCAGTTCATTAGATCACGAAATAACTTTGTTGTCTGTACTTCCCAAAAGGCAACAAAACAACACCAATTCATTGTGTCTCCTATACCTACCCATGTCCATGCTGTGGCATCCTATACTTGACAGTAATATTCTGATGCTCTATTGTCTTAGTCAGGGTTATCATTGCTGTGACATCTTGAGGAGGAAAGGGCTTATTCTGCTTACATTTCCACATCACTGTCCATCATTGAAGGATGTCAATTAGGACAGGAACTCAAACAGGACAGGAACCTGGAGGCAGAAGCTGATGCAGAGGCCATTGAGGGATGCTGCTTACTGGCTTGTTCTTTACGGTTTTCTCAATCTGATTGCTTATAGAACCCAGGACTGCCAGCACAGGGGTGGCACCACCCACAATGGGCTGGGCCGTCCCTCATCAATCACTAATTAAGTTTGCCTAACAGGCTTGCCTACAGCCCAATCTTATGGAGGCATTTTTTTCAGTTGAGTTCCTTGCCCTCAGATGACTGTAGTTTGTGTCAAGTTGACATAAAATTATGCAGCACACCTATTCTTTTGACTACCAAATGGATTTTTATTTTTTAACTAAAGAGTTTGAAAGCACCGAAGATTAATGGTTCTGCTGAGGTCTAGAACTGCAAAGTTACAAAATGGTTTTGCTTAAAGGTACAATATGTTATCCTGAATTGTTTCTATTCAGCATATGATTTGGGGGATGCTACATGACACAGCAGTGTGGAAGAGATACCAAAAGAGCCACACTTGGGGTTTCCAGAAGGCTCATACAACTGTAGGTTATTCAATAAAGGTGAAAATGAAATTGTCTCAGCTCTCTAATATTGAGTAGTGTTGATTGATAATTTGGATGTTTAAATGATGAGGACTCTGGTCTACAAACAATATGGCTGTGAGCACAGCCAAGGCGGCCCTGCTGTGTCTTCCTGCCGGCACCCCTCTTTCCGCAGTCAGGCGTATTCCGTACTTAGTCATGTCCTGCCATGTCTGGGTGTACGACGATCACAAGTTGTGGAAGCAGAGGTGCTGGTTAGTCTCCTCATATTGGCTAAAAAATTATTTTGCTAGATTAAGAAAAGGTGTTCCAGCATAGCCTTTAAAAATGGTGTATTTAGATATATTATATACTTGGAAGCTTCAAATACTAACAGAATTAGTATGTTTCCTCCAAATCCTATTATTTGTTGCTTCTGAGAGTCCTATAAATGGGTGCCTGTGGCAGGATCCCTACAGTAATGAAAACGATCAATAGTATTGTAAAGACTACACCGCTGGAAGAATTATGTGCTATCTTTAAGTGAAAATTGAACAGTGCTTTAAAACAGCATTGCCAGTTTTGATTATTTAACCAAAGCTGTCAATATTTCATACAAAGCGCATGCCAGAAAGGGACTTACATGGTTATTTTATGGATCAAAACAGGAAATGCTCACTGTGCTGTGCTAGATTAAAAAACTCAGTCATAAACCACAAGACTTTATGCTGTTTCCAAACATTTATCATTTTTTGTTTGAATCTGTTTTTAAAAATGTAATATATTTTTAGTTGTGATTCATTTTATATTGGTAAAGAGCAGAAGCAGAAAAATTACACTGTAAAACTCCAACTAAGGCCCAAGAATACGTATTAACCTAAGTGAAAGTAATCACAGCTTCCCCCACTTCAAATTTGCAATGCACATCAATAAAAAGTCAGGATTGATTCATCACCATCTGCAGATTCAAAATGCTGATACTCTCAGATTGATTAAGTAGAGCCATTACTATCTGGAAAAGCCTCAATGGGTACTTCAGTTCTTGCTGACCTCAGATGCATGTCCTCCAGACAATCAGAGAACCCAGATACAACTTGGCTTACTGCTATACCACTGATACATACTATATGTCAAATAACATCCTTCAAATCAGGGGGTCTCTGAGAAGGGTTTTAGTCCTATGTCTGAATACTAGAACTAGACAGAGTTTGTATTGTATTAAATGTGCCCACATCTTTAACCACAATTAATGTATAAAATTCTAAAATATTTCAGAGCATAGATTGCCTGTTATTATCAATGAAGATGAAACTAAAACTCAATACAAACTTTACACATGCATTTTAAAGACATGAAGATTGTTTAGTGTAGTGTGTGCATTCAGTTGTATCATTTAAAAATCTATTTCTCTCATATTAAGTCTGTCAGCCAAAACATTCTATTAGGAAGCAGAATTCAAGCAATCCACCTAGGTACCTTCAAATTCTGGTGCAAGTTAATGATGGTGGCAGTCTCTCCAGGTCTCAACTAAAATCCCAGACTGTGTTTCTGCTATGAGCCAAATGTTGGCCAGGAACTCTCTCTAGCAAGACTCAACACTTGAGGGCAGCTTGATGGATTCATAGTGTCTTCAAAGTAGCTTTCTAATGTGTGATTAGCTTAGAGGCTTCATTTTGTTCTCAGGGGCCATGCTGTGTGGAGCATCCTGACCAAGCAGAGAGCAGAGGGAGAGGGAGATCCCCAAATCTGACACTTACTCGCTGCCTCGACCTTTATGGGTCCTTCATTGTCCAAGAAGAAGGGAAAGGAGATAATCTGTGATTGTCTCAGAGAACCAGTCAAGAGAAATTCAGAAGTAGAGGTTAGTAAATGTTACCAGCCAGCAGTTTGTCTTTGAATTGTCTTTATTATGTAAACAGATGGCGGCGTTTACATGGGAGAATACCTACTGGAGCTGAATCAGAATGAGAACCTTTCTAGAGGCTAATGGAGGAGTGCAGAGCCACGGACTGGGTCCAAGGGAAAACCAGAAGTAGTTTATTCCTGAGGCCATCTCACTTCCTGTTTCCCCTACTCTTTTCCGAGCCATTCCTGAAGAGCTGAAGTATTATCAGAGTCAAGGGTGTGTACAGTGCTCTGCAGTCTCACCACGAACTCTCTAAAGCTTCCAAACCCACTTCTTGGCCAAAACAGACTCTTATTAAATGTGATGATGAACTAATAGATATTAAGGCATTAAATACTGACAGTAGATTAATTCCCATGATTAATTTTAGCAGCATTTAGTAACTTAACTCAAAAGGTAGACATTTTGAAAATTCTAGTAATTTCTATAATAAGGCCTCCAGGTCTGGTAGTTCAGACATGCAATCATAGATTCTTGGGAACCATGAGTTCAAAGCCAGCCTGCTTAACTTAGTGAAACTTGTCTCAAAAAGTTAAAAGAGAGCTGAGGATAAAACCTCATAGTACTTACCTACCATGTGAGAAGCCCTGGGTTCAGTTCACAGTATGGGAAACAGACAAACAGAAACCAAACATACTTGAAGGCATAATGTAGATCTCTTCAGGGCAACTCAAGCATTCACACAGCCTTCACTGGACAGGGCTGGACCAGATTACCTAGAGTTGTACAATGTCAAGGGGATAGAAGACACTTGAACAGAGGCTCCCTACATACCTGTTGGTAAGTATAGATGTCGGATATTCCAGGAGGCACTGGCACATTAGCACTGTCAAAGAGCCGTTTACTTCCGGACTTGGCACTGTAAAGGTGAACCAGCTCAGGCTCTGAGCCCAGGATGGGTACATTCAACATATCAGCTACAGCCAAATCGTCTCTGTGGAGGAGCCCGCCCACGATGTAGGCGTCTTTTCCTTGGATGAGATTTTTTATTCTTTTGATTGCCTTGGGACTGTACATCAGGTGAGTGGCCAGGGACATGTGATGCTTCTGGAGGACAATCAAATCACCCTTCTTAAAAGGTATCTTTTTCTAGTCCTTACCCCAATTTGTAATGTGGTACATAATAAATACATTATTAATAGCAGGCTGGGTTATGACCTATCCTGTTGTTTAGCGGTTTAAATTGATAAAAGCTGTTGGGGTGAGGTTCCATAATCGCTCACATCTTTAGTGTGTTGGAAATAGGCTCACTGGGAATAGAACTAATTACTACACATCTGTATTTATTTGATCCACGTGGAATTATCCTTCTGTCAGAAGGAAAAGAGGCTGGCGGCCTTTGGATAATAGTGATTCATCTCCACAACACTTCTGGCATGGTTTAACACTAAAGCGCCTGGAAAATCAATAGAAAAAAAATGAAGGAAAAAGCCCCATAGTGTTCTCTTCTATATAGACTCTATATAGACTCCTAATCTGGCAATGCTTTCAGTGTTTCCAAAAGAGAAAGGCATTTGATTTGATCTCCCCCCCCAAGTTTTTCCCCCAAATCCTTTTGTGAGAACATATGCTTTACAGTGATTACCAGAATTCTAGCCAACACTTTGGAAAGCACTCCGGAATAGAAAATATTTGAAAATTACAGCAAGACTCAAATTTCTTTTCCAATACAAACTTTTTAAAAATCCTATTTTGACTAGGTAGACTTGGCTCAACAATGCCTATGGGGGTCTTGTTCAATTAAACAAGTAATTTTATTCATATCTAACAAGGTAGAAAACAGCCAGATGGTCAGCACACACCTTATACACTGAGTTCAGTTTTCAAGGAGTGGGACAGCACATACAAGACATAGTCTCTGTCTCTGTCTCTGTCTCTCCCTCCCTCCCCTCTCCACTCTCTCTTCTCTTTCCAGTGTTTTAATCTATATCAAAGTTAATTATTTTCTACAAGCTTCCATTTCCTCCTCTGTAAGATGAGTGTAACCCTACCAGCCTTAGGGATGTTGTGGATTGAATGAGACAGTGTACTGTGAAGTACTTGCAATAGCACATGGGCATGGAACGCACTTGGCGAATGTCAGAAGAGTGATCATGGAAGGAAGTGTGGGATGAAGTACATTTCGAGGCATGAGGAGGTTTTCAGAAGGTGGAGATGGGCATGGAAAAGCCATTGCCCAAGGATGGAATGGAATATTAGAGCCGTAGACTCAGTTTACTGTTGTACTGCTGCACTGTGTTTACATGCTGTTAAAGAGAAGATAGTGTGGAACCCAACTAAGTGCTGGGAGTTTGTAGTCAAGTACATCTGACTTAGACTTCATGAGCCCATTTCTTTATGTGTCAAACTAGAATAAAATAAAATTACCTGCATGCTGGAGTTGCTCCAAGGCTGAAATAAGATCATGAACATGCATAACATTGGGCCAATAGTCCATAAATTATTGTATTATTGACTATTATTTTTATGGGGAAAATTCTTTTTTAAAAATAAAACCATTAGAATCAGGCATGGTGGCACACACCTTTAATCCCAGCACTTGGGAGGGAGGCAGAAGCAGGCAGATCTCTGTGAGTTTGAGGCTGGTCTGGTCTACAAAGAGACTTCCAGGACAGCCAGGGCTGTTACACAGAGAAACCTTAATAATAAAAAAAGTATTATTAAGTAAATAAATAAATAAAGTAAAACAATTAAAATGTCATATAAATAATATAGTGCAAAGGTACTGGATGCTTGAGGAATTGAAGGGGTTTTAGAAGGTGGTACCTAGTACAATTTTAAGGAAAATGTATTTATCTAAACGCAAAGATGTGAAGAACTGTGAATGACTGTGTTTAAGAACGTCCAATGCACCCATTCTTAAATGGCTGCAGGATATAACTTGCAAGTGTGCAAGCAAGATATCTGAACTAGGAAAGGCCCTAGCTCTCAGTCTTAAATGGGCCTGCAGCTTGATGGGTGATTTAGAACAGGGCTGCTTAAACTTTTTCCTGCTTCTCACCCCTATCCCCAGGAGATTTTTGTTTTGTTTTGTTTTGTTTTTCGAGACAGGGTTTCTCGGTATAGTTTTGGTGCCTGTCCTGGATCTTGCGCTGTAGACCAGGCTGGCCTTGAACTCACAGAGATCTGCCTGGCTCTGTTTCCCAAGTGCTGGGATTAAAGGCATGCACCACCACCACCACCACCACCACCACCACCACCACCCCCACCACCACCACTGCCTGGCTCCCATGAGAAATTTTTATGCAACTCCAAGTGTTTATAAATAGTTATACAAATCAAACTTTTATTGATAATAAATCACAAATTTATTTTAAAACAATTCTTTGGTATATGCATAATTTTACCACTTGATAAAGATGAAAGCAAATTCATATGCTAATGAGATTGTGCTTGTTCATTTTTTATAAAAAAATTAAGTCTTTGCTAAATATTTGATACTGTAGGGTGTAGAACATCTTCAATATTTTCTCAGAGTTGATCAATATTTTTATTTTATAGTCATCAATGTTAAAAATGTTACTTTGCATAAATACATAATGCAAAACGCCAAAAGTGTGTTTAGGGACATTTCAGAAATTACTGGAAATTCTGTTCAAATACCAAGCCAAAATTAATTGAATAGTTTTTAAAACTATAACTCAGTCAGAAACTCAACAGCCTGTTAAATCCGTTTTGATTTATGTGTATGGGTGTGACCATGGGAGCTTATGTGCGCCGTGTTTATTTGTGCAGGGACCCAGGGAGGCAGAAGAGTGCATGAGAGCCCCTCCAACTGGGGTTACAGGTATTATGAGCCACCACCATGTGGGTGCTGGGAAACCTAACACTGGATCTAGCTCTCCAGAAGAAAAGCAAAAGGTGCTTCACCCTAACAGCATCGAGCGACACATCTCTGTTCCAGCCTGCTACAATACAGAAAACCAAAGCTAACAAAAACCAAAAAAAAAAAAAAAAAAAAAAAAAAAAAAAAAAAAAAAAAAAAAAAAAAAAAAAAAAAAAAAACAGCTGTTCATTTAATAGCACTCACAAGCAGCATCTTATGAGCGACAGCCTCTACAGAATGCATGCAAAGACACAAATGATACTTATGCGAAAAACCATACTCTAAAACAAAAAAAAAAAAAAAACAAAAAAAAAAAAAAAAAAAAAAAAAGCAAAACACAGCTGCTCACAGAATGCCAATGCAAATGACACAACTTTTGATACTTACTTGCTGGTGAGAATGGCAAGTAGAGAAACAATATCAAATGTCTGTCATTTGATTTCTGTAATTTAAACCATACTCTTATAAATCAAGCAGAGAAAGTATGTATGTTACAGTGTGTTTGTGTTAAGTTTTTGTTTGACTTAACACAAGCTAGAGTTATCTGGGAAGAGGAACCTCAGTTAAGAAAATGCCTCTATCAGATTGGCCCGTAGGTAAGCCGAAGAGGCATTTTATTGATTGAGGGCCCACATTGCTGCTCTTGCAGAGGACCTGGTTTAGGTTTCCAACAAGCACTCTGCCTTTCTGAAACTCAGCTCTTTATATTCAAGTGAGAGGTTGGACAGAACATCTCTAAGGTCCTTCCATCTCTGAAAGAATTCCTAAGTACAGCCAGAGCACTTCCATGTTTATTATGGAATGTGTCCAGAGCTTCTGCTGGGACGAGGAAAGTTCTGAGGTAGATGGTAGTAACGCTTGTACAATGTGAATGCACTTAACACTCCTGAACTGTCCCTTTAAAAATGTCTGAGATGGCAAAATTTTATCTTGTACGTAGTTTACCACAGTAAGAAAAGGGAAAACCCAGAGATCCTCTGAGAAGATTAGATAATTTACTATTGGACCCCTCCTCCAAGCCAGGAGTTTAAGTCTAAGCCTCTTCGGTCCATACAGTGTTACTTTGCTAGCATAACGTCAGTTCACACTTCAGAGGCACTCCCCAGAGTGCAG
Source organism: Peromyscus leucopus (assembly GCF_004664715.2). Lineage (NCBI taxonomy): Eukaryota > Metazoa > Chordata > Mammalia > Rodentia > Cricetidae > Peromyscus > Peromyscus leucopus. The sequence goes on along the minus strand of NC_051069.1, from coordinate 9,341,153 downwards.
TTGTAGGCGAGCCTGCGTTCCATTGGCCACCATGCCCGCACTGCGGATGTGGTCAGCTCTGCGTGTTCATCACCTAGCCTCCTGCTTACTCACTTGCTCTCCTTCCCCCACAATCCCTTCAGTGTGGAAATGTGACACAAAGAAAGCACATCCAGACTGCTGGCTTGAGTTACAATAGGGTATCAGATGATGGATTAGGAAGCTCAGAGCTGGATCTGGAAAGACAGTTCAATGGGTAAAAGCACTTGCTGCTTTTCCAGACGACTCAAGTTTAGTTTCCAGCACCCACACCAGGTGGCTCACAGCAACTCTAGCTCTGGGGATCCAACAACCTCTTCTGGTCTTGGTGAGCACCTACACATGCACACATACAACATCAAAAATAAACTAAACTTTTAAAATAGAAGTTCAAAGTCTTTGTCACCCCACCTCTCATCTGATCCATACCACAGTCCTTGCTATGAGATGAATGATTTGTTCAAAGTCATACAGCTCTGACCATAAAGTAGAGGATTTGAACCATTAGCACAGTTGGTGTGCTACAGTTACCACACTTACTTCGCTCATCTTACAAAGTGAGAAGTGAAGGCCTGTGGGTTTATGGACTATGAGGAGGGGAAAGCAGATACAGCAATCAAGGTCAAGCTCTGAGGACATGTCCAGCCAGGGTACATTTCCATCTCCTCTAGATTTATGTATCTCTGTCAACAAGTATTCTCTCTAGCTCCATGTCTTTCTGGGCATGCCTTAGTCTTCAGGCATGATGGCACCCTAGTATTATCTTCAGTATGTGTTTAATAAAGATTCAAATGTGCATAAGTGATGGCAGACAACATGCTACTGTCCTTAGGTCTTGTGAGGCCATTAGAGAAACTCAGCATCACCAGTTCCAGATAGCAAAGAACCATGGATGACAAAGATCTAACATGTTCCTAATGCCCTTCCTAGTGGCTACATTCATTTTTACCACCATTTATTTCTTATTTTTGACCTGAGACAAAGACAGTTGTTTAGAATGTCTTCATAAACATTAAAATGCTCCAAAATAGACATGATGATTTTTATATAAGCACACTTACCATTATAAAGTCTAGCTTTACAGAGTAACTTGGAGAGATGCACAAACAGATTTTTGGCACACTTTAAGAACTCTCCTCAAAGCCATCCATTTGAATGAAAATCAGCACTGACACCATCTCCCAGACCCATTAAAAAGAGAGGAGGCAATAGCTAAACAGACACAGAACTGGTTTAAAAGTGAGGGTTTAATTTCTGTGTTTTAAAAAGGTGATTGCCTATGAGTGATTAATCACTCAGATCATTTGAATTTAAGCTCCAAGCAGCAATATTTAGTACTTCAAACCTTGTCTACCTGTTTCTGCTCACCAAGATGCAGACCTGCACTGGCTGGAGCTGAGGCTGTCAAGGGTACCAGCTGCCTGACTCTAGCCTGGAAGCTGGAAAGGGCACTGCAAGGGCAGCCTTCTCAGAGTGAGGACTATAGACTTGGAGAGGACTTTGGAATTACCCAATCCATCACCCCATTTCATAGATGAAGAACAGAGGACAAGAGAGCTCAGGAGGCTTGCCCAAGGCCACTGGGTCATCCACAAACAAAACAGTCATTCCCATGTGTAATAGTGACCTAGAGGAGACAGATTTTGGTTCACAATCTGGCCCTACCAGGGACACTGAACTAGAAAATGAGTTTTGGTTTCTGCGGCAATAAAAGGAGAGCAATGATTTCTGTGTTGCTACATTTTGTGAGGCTCAAACAAGAAAACGCATGCTAAGAGTCCGAGAAATGTTACTTTACCTACTCTCCTAATCACAAATCCCCTTCCTTGCCCATACCTCTCAGTGTCTACAGGCATTTCAGATGCACACACACTCTTTACTGGCAGCTAGCAGGTGTTAGCTTGAGTTTCTGGCTCTGAGAATATCAACAATTTAACTAAACACAAATGGGTTTTGGTGTTTTTCTTCTTTGCTTCCTAACATCTACATCAATCGCCACTGAGGGCATGGGATAGCCAGGAAGCACCAGAGATCCCTACTTTTGATGGAGGATATGAAAGACCCCAAGAGTATAAGTAAGTTGTGATAGTTTGTACCTGTCCTCCCTTTCCACAACCAGATGTGGCAATGAAGCAAAGCTAAGCAGAACGCTGTCAGGAACACTGAGGTGTCCTCTAATGAGGGAAGCGAGTGGATGCAGAAGATGCTGAGCATAGACAAAGCAGCATGCCTCCCCTGCAGCCCTGCTGGGGTTTAATCCCCCTCCCTGCTGCCACTTTGTCTGGTATGTAGAAAGCTGACTTCAGTGTTCCTCATCTGTAAATGGAGAGTACTATCTACTAGCAAATGCAGTCTTTCTTTTTTAAAACAAATTTCAAAATTGGTAGCCCATTAGATAATAAAATGTGTGTGTGGGGGGATTAAATTCTTTTTAAAACCTAGAGAAGTCCTCTTCAAATCATCTGTTATACTGCCTTTGACTAGAACTCTGCCTTCCTGGTTCCATTAATTTCTTAGTAATTCTTGTACAGATATGAAAGTCCATTCTATCCATTAAAAATCAGTATGTTAAAATGTGAACTTTGTTCATACAGAACCATGTGATATGAACATCAGGTTCACTTGCCCAAAGGAATGAAAGTAACAAGGAGTACCTGTGGGAAAGGCAGAAATTTGGGGCCCTGGTCCACTTTCTCTCCCTGAGTAGTTTTATGGCTGCATAGGCCTGGCCAGACTTTTACTGTCCTGGTGAACTCCACATAAATTAAGAAAAAGGAGTGATAAATGTTATAAATCTATCTATTTGATTATACTTCCCAGTAGTTGCAGTTAGGCTTCTGCCTCAGAGAAACTGGGCAGGGGCAGCTCAGCTAAGTTTGAAAGTTAAACTGTGGTATTTATTTCCTACAGTCCAACTAGTAGTCTAATCAGCAAAGCTGTTAAACTTGCAATAATATTTCACTGATGTGTACCAGAGCGTTGCAAGTTATAAAATTTCCAATTTAATTTTACTGCATCCCTGAAGCCATAGTAATTAGAAGACAAACTCACAGTGAAGATGTTTACAGCTTCAGGGGTGATAATTCTGAACCTGTTCTGCAGGTCACTCCTATCCTCATAGTTCCCCGAGACGACAGCTGCTTGTAGACTCAAGAGTTTTTTGTAGTACAGCTTTAACTCATCATTCATGGGATGAGAGCAGATGTAGATGACATTGACATTGGCATCTGAGAAATAATGGGCACAATGTTAATTACTGATATAAAGGTAAATGACATGATGAACTCTGGCATCCAATTGATGTTACAGTAGTTTAAAACAAAGAGCATATCCAAAAGCCACAGCAAAGTGAATTTAGATGGGCTCTGCATGTGTCTCAGCAATCTAAAGCAGCCCTTCTGCACTTCATCATCTCTCTAAAGAAGATACCGCCACCAACAAAATACAGATGACTGCGAGGGAACGTGGAAGTAAACTTCCAGATGATGCACAGGGATTAACTAAACCATTCCCTTTATCACTGGTGGGAAGGTGTTCCATTCAGGTCAGCAAATTATAAAGCAGAGCTATTAACTTCAGGAAGCTGATGAAATTTCAATGGCATTCTCTGCTTGGATTTGACAGGACCAGTCCAGGAAAGGTCTTGACAGAATAAATGGGCTGATTATGACCAGCAGTGATTCCTTCAGGAACCACCCTATCCCAGCTTCAGCCCCAGAGAGGACTATTTTGCTTCAGTAGCACATCGAGTGATGCCTGGTCCAGGGAAAACACTGCCTCAACTGCTTTTTTCCTCAAGATGTTCGTAATACACACATAGAAAAAGTCCCAATGGAAGAGTGAGATGAGATCATTCACTCGGTGCTGCAGAACATTTTAAGGGCACATGGATGTAAATTAGCAGCTGATAGAGCTATTAATTCATTCATAAATTAACTGACTAATTTAGATACAAACAGGAACAAAGCACTTGGCTCAGCACTCCAGGAAATCTAGGGATCAAAGTGACTGAGAAATGTCTTTGGGCAGCAACCATTCCAAACACACAGGTCAGACCAGGTACTCAGGGAAGCTCAGAGGAGGGAGCCAAGGTGACACTTCCAGCCCTTCCTCCTCTGAGCTTTCTAGGGCCTGGGCACATTATTTATCTAAGCATTTGTTTCTTCATTTGTAAATGTGGGGTTGAATCACCTAGATATAGAGTTCTGGAACATTAAACGAAAGAAAAAATATTCTTGGTACAGTATCTGGCACACAGGAAGTGTTGACCAAATGCCACAGCCAACAGTAACTCACTGCCATGCCCTTTGTACCTAGCTCCCTTTGATCAATTCCTTGATCTAATATGATGAAGTAGTGTCATCTCCAGTCTCTGATAATTTTTCAATCTATCAATCCAAGCTCCTTTTTCATATTTTTTCCTGAGATGGGGTCTTATGTAGCCTAGGCTGACCTGTAACTCACTATGTAACAGAGTCTGGCCTCAAACTCCTGATCCTCCCACCTCCACCTCCTAAGTGCTGATGTTGCAGGTTTTCAGGGCCAGGCCAGGTTTATTCAGTGCTGGGGATCAAGCCCAAGGCTTTATACATGCTAGATAAGCACTCTCCCAACTGAGCTACACCCTCAGCACTCTCCAAGCTCCTTAAATTCTATATATCCTCCAGGTCTCAGTACAGTGTAGACTGCATAGGGATTACTCAATGAGCGCTCATGGTTGGCTGGGGTTCGGAGGAATGAAGAGATTTAGATGGTTGAATGTTTTGCTCACTTAGTGAGTGAGATACGTGGCAGGTAGGAGAAGTCTCTCTCTATAGAGACAGAGTGGCTTTTAAATTGGTCCAGGAAAAGGCTGGTAGGAGGTGCTACATATATGTAAATAGTTAAGATCTCCAATTTTATTTTGAAACTAGATTGCCATATAAACATCAAAATAAATTAGCTGAAAGTAATTGAATAACTTGTATCCAATTGCTGACTGATCACATTAGTTATTGCTAGCCTTGTACTTTGGGGAAGAAATGGGTGTCCAATGGAACCAGTGAGTATAAAAGCCAAATGAGTGTTGTCATTGTTATTGTGTGTGTTTTTAAGAAAAGCATAAAAGAATAGGATATAAACATCAAAAATAGCTATAGTAACACAACATGAATTTTACTTGGGAAGAAGTATCTAGGCTTCAAATAATAAGAAATCAAGTTGATAATGTCGCTTTTCTTGTTCATTTCTGTCAGAGCAATACATATCACTAACTTTAATATCCAGTGGAGTTGGGGTTCACTGTGAATCTACAAACACAATTAACTGACAGATAGTTATAAAAAGGAGCTGTTAAGAAGATGAAGCTTTCTCTGATTGGTAGTCAAAATCAGCTCCTCTCTTACTTATCCAGAAAGGGAAAAGTGCCACCCTGACATCACAGCTGATATCCAGTATCAAGTCTTAGCAGTGGGAATCAGATTATCTTTACTTCCCTCCTGAATAAGCAGGAAAGCCAATACCCTTTACTAGTAATTAACAGAATAAAGGGCTTTTATTCTTCCTCCCAAATCATTTCTCATTTCTCCTTTTCTTTTTCTATTTTATTTCACAGGAAAGCACTTTTACTTTCACTAGCCACCTCTAAACTAAGCCTCTTGAAGAGGCTATGTGGTCACACTGCTGCTTCAGAATGATAATGTGCTAGAAAAAGGCAGTCTCTCAGAAATGGCCATAGTTGCAAAATTTTTCTTTGTAGGTACAGACTGAATAATTGGATTATTGAAAATAGTAGCCTAATACTTTTTTCTTCCATAATGAGAAACTTCTATAAAAACACTCCTTTGTGATGGCTTGTACTATATATAGAAGGGTGTATAAAAAGCTGAGGAAAAAAATTAATTCAAATAAATCAGAGTAAAGTCTGCCCTCTGCTGCACCTCAGTGGTCCCAGCCAGCCAGGCTTTTAGTTGAATAGCTCAGCGATAACAAATCAATCTCACATCACTAAAGGGCTTGTTGTGTAACGCTGAAACACAGCATTGGTGCCTAGATAACAGATTAAAGCAATTATGCTATTATTATTTTAGGACACTGTAAATTTCTAGTACCGATGTATTTTTGTTACCAAATGGCATTTATAAAATAATAATGATGTTGAAATATCTATGAATCACGTAAAGTATGTCATTCCAGGGAGCCAGCTAAGTTGACTATTGATAATATAAAATTCTTCCTCGTATTGCTTAAATAAGGGCCAAAGCAATTATATTTTAACAAGACAAAGAAGTTCTTATTAACTTCTAAAGATCGAATTTTTTATTTAACCCTTAGTTTGGGGCCAGTTCCTTACAAACTGACTTGATTCATTGTATATGCTTTGTAATCTATATTTGTTTTTCCAGCCATGGTTGCAGCTTGGCCTTGGCAGTCATGTATTTTTCTCTCCTGGATCCAGTCTGTGGCTGAGGGCTGACTAAAACAGTACGAACTTGACATTTGCAAAGACATCTCCATCTGCCTAAGCCTGGATTTCTAGGAATTCCCTCCACAAGGCACTCCCCATTTTCTCCATCCTGCCTTTGCTTCCCTTTTATTCTTATAAAGAAAATACAGCGTTCTACTCTTTGCACCCCTTGCCCGGAAGACAGGATAGACAATACTGACAAATAAAGAGTTTTGACCCGATTCACTGAAAGGAATAGTAAGTCAAGATGATTTGAGTTCATCAGAGAGAAACTGTTATTCAATAAAGAATTTAGAAAACTATTCAAGTAATTGTTCAAACATTTGAAAATTCAAACTGACTTCACTGTAAATCTATTACTTTAAACAAAATAATTATTTACCTTGCAAGTAGGTTAGAAAGATAAGTTCTTTCCTTGTAGAGGAAAGAAAAAATATTTTACCGATATCTACCCAAAAGTTGCAGACAGTCATTGATGTAAAAAGATTTACTGTACCTAGGATGTCACACATCCTCCCCAGCTGCATGTTCTGCTGTATGTCCAAATCAGAAATGCGTTCTCGCACAGACTGGTCATATCCTAAAAGGCAAAGTGTCAAAACAGAAACAGCACATCAAATATAGCACACATGGGAATTTCAAAATGTCACAGTCTGCATTTTTAGGGTCAAAAATTTTCTCCTCTGCAGCATCTTGCAGAAACAATAAAGTCCTAAGAACACAGTCTGTGTTTCTCAAGGACTAAGCATAGAAAATGTGCTACACAGCATGTTCTACAATAGAGGTTCCTATTCTTTCAATACCAACAAAGCTCCTGGGAGTCAAGATTACAAATGCATGGAGAAAACATCTATCATTTAATGTGAATATTCAGAAGGACATCTGGAAATGTTAGGCTCAGGTTTAAGGGATTGTTTTGGCTTTAAAATCATACAGCACTTTGAAGTTGGATCCCAGAGTCATTCTACACAAGGTTCGGTCAACCCCCTTACTGTCAGAAACATGTACTTAAGAACTCACATATCAAAGAAGCACCCTTTGCTCCCAGTCAGAACTTCTAACCTTCAAAGGGCGAGAAAGGTGAAGGCATTTACTCTGTCCGTACTAAGAAAGTCCCGTGGTCCCTTTTGTTTTTACTGGAGACGGGGCAGAGGGAAAACACAAACGTGTTACCACTGCCCAGAAATGCCCGCGAAAGAAGTAGTAGCTTCTTCTCTAATGTCAGGCCTTAAAACAGTGGATCCAAACATGAACTTGAAAGGCATGCATCCTCACAGGCAGGAACATTTTGAGAGACGCTTCCATGCCTCCTTGTGGTTACTGAGCCCAAACACATGTCTGTGTGTAACTGCTATAGAAAAAGGGGCTTTATAGATGAATGCAAGATATGACATCCATTTCTTTTTCAGCATAAGGAAAACTATCGCAATTCAGGCAACAGGGCTCCAGACTAAATGAACACTGATAACTGCCTCTTTGCTGATCTGAAAAGCAAAGGATTTACAGTTCATCTGAAAGTCACTCTTTGGTTTTTCTGCACCATGAACCTAAGAATCAGAAAGACAGAAGAACCAATGGATGATTGGAGTCATTTTAAAAAATGACTATTAATTTCTCTAATAATTTAGAGAGCCACTCCACATATGAAAGTGAGCAGAGGTAGATTCAATTTCAGTGTTATTTATATGCATGGTTATGATATTGTAACGCTTATAATTTTGTGTATCTACAATCAATCTGTCTACATACATCTATCTTTATTCAGGTAAATGTCTTAAAAGACATATTAGCAAATAATATATATTGAGGTTATAAGAAGATAAGGGAAATGCTTAAAGAATAAAGAATGATTTCAAAACATGCCTGAGACTATTCCATGACTACATCTTCTTTCAAAGGTAAAGATAAAAGGTAGGATATTTCTAGTTAAGATGATCCAATTAAAATGTAAAAGATGTTTGATCACTTTGTAGCCACATGTGCAGTGTGTGAGTAAGTGTGTTTCATTCACGTGCTTGAGGTCAGTCTTCCAACAAATTACCTGGCACCTCTTTTACCACTGACCAGGGATGCATATTAAACATGTATACAGAGCGATGAGAAATGGTTACTTATCCCTGTACATATGCCCATTTCCTGTCAGCAATCCCAGAACACTGTTATAGAGAATCACATGAAGTAACAGATAGGAAGACATTTTGGAAATTTCAAAGTAGTATAAAATATGAGGTATTTTAATGTTATGAGGTATCTGTACTTCCAAAGCACAGGATACATTCTGTGATAAGCAACATGGACATTGTGTGACATGCAATGTATACATCAGCAATAAAGCAAAACTTGGGAGTCATTTTTTTAGATTTATTATGTGAGAGTGTGTATGCATATACGTGCATGTGTGTGTCTATGTATGTTACGTATATGCAGGTACCCCAGAGGCCAGGAAAGAGCATCAGATCCCTTGGAGCCAGAGTTACAGGCAGTTATGAGCTGCCTGATATGAGTGCTGAGAACTGAACTTGAGTCCTCTGGAAGAGCAGCAAGTGCTCTTAACTACTGAGCCATCTCCCCAGCCCCAGGGAATCAGGTTTAGGTTTTTGTTTTGGTTTAAAGCTAAGTTTATTTTTATGTGTTGTACATCCACAAAGTATGTGTTGATAACAGGTGAAAACTGCTAGCAATGCTGGTAGCATAGGTTAAATACAATGGTGACGTAACCAGGCAAGTATCAGCAAGGATTCTGGGGCTTTGGGATGTGAAGCAGCATGTCCTGTGTCAATGAGACATCATACTTCAATATAACTGCAAAAGTATAGTTATCAAAGGTCAGATAGGAACACTGGGGTCTGATAAGCCATCAGACTCAACTTTGTCCTGTTACAGAGAAGAAACCAGGGATTAGTGCTCTGTCCAGGATCACCTAAATCTGCAAAATATTATGTATTTCAGCTACTTCATATTTTGCTCTTATGACCAATATAAATACATAACATACAAGAAAAGGTCCTCAAATGGTAGCAGAGAAGTATAGGAGGGAAAACAGTTTTTATAACTTTTCCACATTAATTTCCTATTTTTGTGGCAGGCATCTTAATGCCAGAATCTATGGATATGATAGGCTATGTGCAGAGGGAAATACAGTTGTTAACCTTGACCTTAAAATAAAGAGACCATTCTGCATTTTCTGGCTACACCTGAAAAGACAGGTATCCTTAAGAGTAGGACAGGGAAGCAGAAGAGTTGGCAGTTAGGGATTTGATGATACAAGGAAGGCACAGAGAGTTGCAATGCTGTCAGCCTTAAAGATGGAGAGAGGGGATCAAGAACTTTTGTGAATTCTTCTGTGGATAATGTCTACAAGTTTGAGAGGAACCCTATTTTCCCATCAGGCCTCCAGCCAAAACTACAGTTCTACTGGAACTTTCAGTCAGTCCCCTTTAGACTTCTGAGCCACTCACCTGTAATATCCTACATTTATACTTTAAAAAAATAAAAGCATTACATACATGCATGTGTGCGTGTGCGTGCGTGCGTGCGTGCGTGCGTGCGTGCGTGCGTGCGTGTGTGTGTGTGTGTGTGTGTGTGTGTGTGTGTGTGTGTGTGTAAGGGCAGAAGAGGGTGTCTGGCCCCAGAAGCTGGAGTTGCAGGTGCCTGTGAGTTGCTCACCATGTGTGCAGGGAACCGAACTGCTCTGCAGGAGCAGGAAACACTCCTCACTGCTGAGCGGGCTCTCCAGGTTCTATTTGCACTGTTTTAGGACATCAATACTATACATTGCCCATCTTCCCTTGCTTCCACTAAGATCCACCCTTATCGGACATCCTGTCTTCCTTTTCGCCTTTGACTGAAAGATGAGAGGGCCAAGATCCCTAGCACATGCTACGAAATCATTAAGTGTTCCCATCATTAATTTGCATTTCCTAACCTCAGCTGAGCCAAACTGAAATTCTCAAAAGGAACTTCATTTAAATATGAGAACATTATTATTACTGTAACCACAAATCTATCTGAATACAGCTTCTTTCACGATAGGCCCTTGTGTCTCATACCCCTTCCTTTTCTTTCTTCCTTTCTCTCCTCTCTCCTTCCCTCTTTCCTTTCTTTTCTTTGTATATGGTGATTGTATGTGTGTGCCTGTGGGCGGCATAGGCCACAGGGTGATGTTGACTGTCGTCCTCTGCTGTTCTCTACCCCATTTTATAAGGCAGGGTCTCATTGAACCTGTGTTGGCTAGACTGGGTGGTCAGTGAACTCCTAGGCACCTGGCTCCATCCTCTCTCCCCTAGTGCTTGAGGTACAGGTATGTGCTAGTCTGTCTGGCTTTTCTGTGGGCGCCGGGATTGCAGACTCAGGTGTTTAAGCAGCAAACCTTTCCCGCTGAGCTAGCTCCCCACCCTACCGCTCTGCTGTGTTCCACGTTGGTTCTTGGCCTCTTTTCACCATCATTCTCTTGTATGCTTAATCTTCGCCTTTTACAAATGGTACCAGTGTGGCTCCTTTGCTGTTTACTCATATTACATCGCTCTTCATTCCTCCATCACTCCAGCCCTATAACAAGGCCATAGACCAGAGAACAGACACTTGAGGAATCCAGCCCACTGAGGGAACAGAATGTGCCTGAAGGTCTACTAAAAGACCAAGTCATGTAATTCTCAGCCCCTTTCCTCCTGCGTTCTCTTCACCCCCAGCCTTTCAACTCCACAATTGCGTTCTCTAATCTAGAGAATTTCTGCTAAGTTCAAGAATGACAAGAGGGATTTGTAAGATTTTCTGGGTCTTTATCATCATAGAAAAACCCAGAAGTGGCAGAAAGGAGCCCCATGTCTCCCTCTTCACTCTGGAGGAGCCTGGTTTCTTTCCTTACAGCTATTTTTATCACCTGCAAACCATTCCCAGTGGTTTGGGTTTTGTTGTTGTTGTTGAACAGGGTCTTACTATATATTCCTGGTTAGCCTGTGTGAACTGGGGTAGCCTCGAACTCACAGAGATTTGCCTGCATCTGCCTCCCGAGAGCTGGGATAAGTGTGCACCACCATGGCCAGCTGTTCCCAGTTTTATAGAATGTTCCATCTGTCCCGAGTAAGTAGTTGAGCACATGGCTGTCCTACGCCACATCTAAGAAGGACACTGGTAAGCCGCCTCTCTAAAGTCGCCCGCCCCACAGTTCCGGTCTGTTAGTGAATCTGTGATGTCATTGTTGGTTACTGGCAATGATCTCTCTGTACCCACTGCTGCTTTCTCCACCTGCCCCAATGCTTCCACAAACACTAGCGGCTGAAGCCAACTGCTTCTTTGCAACCTGAAGGCTACTTCTTCTAGCACTGGCTTTTCTCTCAGTACAACCCCAGAAACTAAGAATGTAGCCAAAGGCCGTGTGAGACAAACTGGCGTGCCTCTGTGGAAGGCATCCATTGTGGCAGCCAGTCACACGATGCTGATTACCCTGTGGTTGACTTTAAGCTCTTCCTTTTTTAAAGCATTCTCCCTTACAGTGGTACTCAAGGCAGAGGAGTGGAAGATGGACTCCTGGTGACCAACTACTTGTTTAGCCATCCATATATAAGTTATATAAGTTAGATGGTCCTATGTAGTAGTTCCAGCCTTTTTCCCATTTTGAACCGTAACTGATGATGCTGAACGCATCACATCCTACCAGTGGCTCACAATGTTATAACAACTGTACTAGTAACTCCATTCCTCTCTTCTCTCAAGAAAGCATGTTGGGTAGAAGCTGAGCAAGACAGACATTATTACAGAGGCAGCCTGGAACTGCTCCCATTGGTTAAAAAAGCTTTGACATTCCAATAGTTAAAAATAAAAAGCTCTACATGACAGACCTCACAGATGACTGTGAATTGTCTTGTAATAATCCAGAGACCTGTGATACAGACAGTCAGGTTGTAGCCATGTTTTAGTGACTTGGACCAGTATGAAAGCACAAGATTTGAGAGAGCAGGGAGCAGGAACCAAAAGGTTGGGAGAGACCCTAGCTGAGCCATTTATATAATACGTGCAGTGCCAGTTTAGTTAAAATGGATAGTTGTCTTTTGGAGATAGTAGAAAAAGATTAGAGGATATTATTATGAAGGTATAATAAGCATAGTAGGTATATTTGCTAAGTTTTTAAAACGTGCTCAAACAGATTCACTGTCAAGAGATGGCATTTTCTGTTGTTCCAGCTAAAGCATTAGAATCTCAGATTATGTCAGGGGCTCTGAGGGCACTGAGACCATTTCGGGGGCTCTACAAGGTCAAAACTATTTTCAAAATGATTTTGAGAAGTTATTTGCCTTTTTCAAGGCAACCAATTCCCTGTAAGTCCTGAAACATAGAGAATTTATTGGTGCCCAGATTCCATATTAAAGCCAACATGTAACACCAGCACAGCTAAGGTTAGTCCAAAGTCAGAGAAAAATGTATACAATTATTTGAAAAGACTATAAAACATTCTTTCCTTTTCCAAACATTTAATCTCTATAGGGTCAGATTTTCTATGTTTCAACCTAAACAACACAGGTAACAGGCTGAATACAGAAACATGAGAATCGAGCCATGTTCTGTTAAGAGATCTGCAAACTGACCAAACTAGCCATGCTTTTTAAAAAATGGTTATTGTTTTTATACAGTCAACACTGATGATGTTTTTATTAGTTCGTTTCTTACTTTCTTGGTTTCTTTCCTTGCTCCCTTCATTCCTTCCTCCATTCTCTCTGTCTCTGTCTCTCCCTCTCCAGAGGGAAACAAAATCCTGCTATGAAGCCCAAGCTGACTTCAAATTCTCAATCCTCCTGTCTCTGCATCCTTAGTGCTGGTGTAACAATCAATACAGCAAATGATGACAGAATTAACTTAAAGTTCCTTAGGATCTTCAAGTATCATTTTGAGAACCATTGAACATACTTCAATATTTTAAAGGCAATTGTAAAGGTCGTTTCAAAGATTAGATTTTAATTTAGTATATTACATTTATTTTAAAGCCTATCGGAATATTAATCCAGTTAATGAAAAGTCTATGAGCTTGTGCCACACAGAACCCACTTCAGTGCCCTTTCTATGTATTATGGTTCAGTGTTGGGCAGCTCAAAACCGACTGCTTATCTTCATATTATGGAATCACTGGCCAGTTCTGATCAAACCTATGAATGAGTATTGACTTAGATTACTTGTCTTAATACAACATGGATAATACAAATATGTTTTAATTTTAGTTTGTGCTATGAAGAAAATAAATGTTTATATGTTCTTTGCCTTATCTTAAAAGACCTGGATATCTCTAGGAAAAGCCATCGGGGAGATCTTGACTGTACAGCTTTCTGACGTAAGGATCTAGTGTGGCATCTCCATAGCTTATTTATAGGCTCCATACTACCTACCAAAATATATGTTGAAGCCAGTGAAGACTGGCAGGGAAGTTCCAACTTCTTGCCCCAAAGTATAAGGATCAAAATCTACTGATAACAGAAAAATGAGAGTGGAGAGGTGCGCTGTGCTAGAGGCTCAGGACAGACTGACCTTCCTCTGTGCCCTTGGTGGTGGCTGTGGTCCACCTGCCTTGCTCACCAGGGAACTCTGCCTTCAGCTCCTGGGTTGGGAAGGAAGGTAACTACAGCTAGGAAGCAAACTTTCCATCAGCCTTTGGGGTAGCCTGTGGTCATGTGCACACCAAAGTCCTCTTATCTTTTTCCCCAGGCTTTTGCAGTAGTACGGGCCAGCTGAAGAATGTTGTCTGTGAACTTTACAAGAACTGTATTCACAATGTTTCTGGAATGGAATATTTTAGAGACCCCTAATTGTGTTAAAGCTGAGAATGGTTTGCTGAACTAATGCCCAGAGGAAAAAATAAAACTGTATACGTAATTTGTAGCCATTAAATCAATTGGGCAGTTGGCAATAAATAAAAGATTACATGGAGGCAAGCCCAGCACTTCAGTGTGCCTTCCATTTGCCTTTGAGGAGAGGGAGAGAGGAGACTCACTCATGGGAGCTGATTGGCCTCCAGTGGCCCCAGAGTTCAGCTGGAACCGCAGAGCTTACTACGTGGCACATCCCACTCCATTGCAACACATGTGTTAAATGCCACTGGATTTAGGAATAGCCCCAGTTGATGTACTGTAACAAAGAGGTGCAGGAATACGTTCAAAGTGGAGGGGATAACCGAATTAAAGGAACCGCCAGCAGTGTAAGGTGGCAGGTTTAGTTAGACCTCTTTTTTTTCTAGAGAAATTAGAATTCTTTGTTGTGCTTCTTTCTTCTTTGACTGATAGATTATGCTTAAAATAGACCCGAGTTTTCTATTCCTGTTATGAAGCATAGAAGATTATTTTGTTATAATTATATTTCATTAATAAAAATGATGAAAATATGCAATATCCAATTAAGAGATCAGCCTACATTTTTATCTTATGAAATTACAAGGCCAATCAGTTTCTATGGACAATTAGTCAATTGCGCTCCACCTTCCTTGTAGGTTAAAAATAGCTACAAATATTTGTCATTTCTAGGAATACTACCTGAAATACTAACCGTCAATCAAATGTGTAACTCTCCTTTTCAAGGAGGCTACTTTGCAATATATAATGTCATAATATTACTATTTTCAAACTCTAGATTTAAAAATACATTCTAGTATTTGCAGTAAAAATGTCACTGAGAGGCCATCTTTTCTGTATTTGGAGAATACTGTTACTGCTTTGGGTGCAAAACCAGAGCAGATAGTCAAGTGTCTCCAACAGTAGTGTGTTACACACCTTCCAGTACTCCACCTTGAGGTCAGATGAGTGAGGACAGCTCCACCTGGCCGTGAGTGCCCCGTGGAGGAAGACGCCAGACAGTCTAGAGGGGCTGGAAGTGTTTGCCCGAGCCTGATGTCCCTCCCAAATGATTTTGACTGTGAATTGAACTGACCTGGATTCTGGAAGCAAAATTATTATTATACTGACTAGGTTGGGTGGATTTTTGTTTGTTTGTTTGATTTTTTTTTCAATGTACTTAGGAAAAAAATAGTTTCACTTCCATTTTTATGAACTGGCCCATGAGACAAAGAAGCCATTTTGTATCTGTCAAAGGAAAGCGGCAACCAAAAAAAAAGGGGGGGGGTACCTCATATTATTAAAAAGAAAAAATGTATATAATTCCGCACCTGTAGAGTAGGTGAGGCAACTGTTTAAGGTTATTACCTGACTTTAGGATCCCAAAATCATTTCGAAAGACCTGAAGCAGACGCTGCAGAAAGAGGCTCTCCAGAAGGTGGGAGCACAGCTGGCCTTTGTGCGTGCTTTGCTGGGAATGTACCTGAGCTTGCTCTTGTCTCTTAAAAATACATGATTAGAAATTTCCCTTGAAAATTCATATTTCTGTTGTTTGCAAACAAAAAAATGCAATAGTGGAGATCTCATGCTGATTATGTGTTTATTTACACTACATATGGACAATATGAAAGAAAACAGCTTTAATCATAAATTTAAAATCATGCTTTGTAATTCAAACATTTATGATCAGGTCACTCTTCCCCTTGGTTTATAGTCACCAAGCCTTTGAAGTGGTGGGAGATTTACATTTGGAATTCCTGGTGCTGCCCTATTTACACTGTTATACAGGGTACTTTTTACTTCTTTGGAGATTCTTTTGTGTCAGACGTCTCTGCAGAGTGGATGGCTTAGGAGGTTTTTGTTTTTTGTTTTTTGGGGGGTG